>NC_059425.1:31753049-32353049 GCF_021028975.2 Sphaerodactylus townsendi
AAACCCCACCTTTCTCTCCTGTAAGGAGACTCAAGGTGGCTTACAAACTCCTTTCCCTTCCTCTCCCCACAACAGACACCTAGGCTCATTCCGCACATGCAGAATAATGCACTTTCAAACTGCTTTCAATGCTCTTTGAAGCTGTGCAGAACAGCAAAATCCACTTGCAAACAGTTGTGAAAGTGGTTTGAAAATGCATTATTTTGCGTGTGCGGAAGGGGCCCTTGTGAGGTAGGTGGGGAAGAGAGAGTTCAGAGAGAACTGTAACTAGCCCAAGGTCACCCAGCAGGAATGTGGGGAAACAAATCTGGTTCACCTGATAAGCCTCTGCAACTCAGGTGAAGGAGTGGGGAATCAAACACGGTTCTACAGATTAGAATCCACCGGCTCTTAACCAGTACACCATGCTGGTACTTACGGTTGCTCCCCTGGCAGCAAACACAGCAATAAGAGACCATTCATAACAGCACACTGATACCCTGTGGTACATTTCAAGCATTCACAGCATTATGAAGTGTTGACCCACCTTTATGCAACGTTCCCTCTTCAGGAGGTTTCTCTTTCAGATTCTGCCTATCTTCTAATTTTGTCTGTGTAAAAAACCAAAAAAGATTAAACACAAGGCTGCCTTACTGTCTGACCACCAGTCCCCCATAACTCAATGTTATCTACTCTGACTTGATAGCGGCTGTTCAAGATCTCAAACAGAGAAGGGTCTTTCTGAATCCCTTCTACCTTGGATCATGTAGTGAGTAATGTTAGAAATCGAACCTGTCTCCATGCAGTGCACGCACTCTACCACTGAGCCATGGACCTGGCTTTGAATGTCGAAGTAAAGTACCTCAGGGCCTTAGAGGAGAAACAGGCATTTCCCACATGAACTGTCAAGCTGAAATCCCACATGAACAGCACAGAATGTTATTTCATTCAAGCAACGCAGACATGGACCTGCTTTCATTTCCTTCATGGAAAGCAACTGGGACTTTAAAAAAAACAGCAACTACTACAAGAGTTTCAAATGAGGCTTCTTCCTAGAATATCACAGAGAAACCAAGCTAAAATTACCACCACTGCCTGTTAGTTTGGGCTGCCCCTTGAGGCAAAGTGTCTCAGAGGCAAACAATTTGACGGCGTCTAAAGGCCCAACTCATGGATGCTGCCACCATTTGAACGTTCAGAATTTAACATCTTAAATTTTGGAATGTCTTCACCATTGCAATTGTACTTTTAGCAGAAACTTGTTAGATCTTTGGTTGTTGTTTTTATCCTGTTATTTGTTTTATGATGAAAGCCGCCCTAAGCCTGTAAGAGGAAGGATGGCCTACAAAAGTATTAAAGAAAGAAAGAAGGAGGCAGCATGATGGGATGAGGCACTCCTATATGTCCCCTCAGTACCTGTTCAAGTGTCAATACAGCCATGGCATTTTAAAATCACCTCATTAGGCTTTAAAGTGGCATCAGCATCTACAGTTTGGACTCATGGATACCATCATGTCTTGTTTGGCCCTCAATGCCTGTTTACACCGGGAACTTCTTTGCCACAGACAGAATGCTCACGGTATCCGATGTTAACTCAAACATAATTGAGCCAGTTTAGTTCTGAGATCAAGGGATATTTCTACATTTTTAATTAGCATGTCAGTCAACTGCTTTCTCCAGTAATAGAGAAAAGCCTCTAAGATGGTACAAGGCAGGTACATGGTACAGGAGTGAATGCCTTCTTCTCAAGATGGTGCTGCTGTCCAACAAAGCCAGCCTATCTAGGTAACCTGCAACAGTCTATCACTTTTTTTTAAATCCTGCCCTTTCTCCAAGGAGGTCAGAGCTGCATATATAGTTCTTTGCTCCATAATTTTATCTTCTGACACCAACCCTGTGAGGTAGGATTTCATAGGAGTGAATGGCCCAAGGTTACCCATTGAACTTCATGACTGAATGAGATTTGAACACAGACTTCCTATTTTAACCCTCTAACCACTGACTCTCTAATGCCTACCTTTGCCACTACCTTGGATGCATTTCTTTCTCCTGGTATGACTATCCCAAGAGGCTATGTGAAATTGGGGGGGAGGGGGGATTTCCGCTCTGTAATTCTAGAACCATGGCTAATGCTGGAAGATACCTGTTCCAATCACATAGGCTAATCCTACACATTTGTACAGATAAGACACCATGTACTTAAAGCAAGTTGTGTATATCCCACTTTTGCTTTTAAAAGCATCTAAGGCCCCTTCCGCACACGCAAAATAATGCGTTTTCAAACCACTTTCACAACTGTTTGCAAGTGGATTTTGCCATTCCGCACAGCTTCAAAGAGCACTGAAAGCAGTTTCAAAGTGCATTATTCTACATGTGCGGAATGAGCCATAGTTGACATGTTCTTGATCAGAAGGAAAATACTGTTGAGCTTCTGCTGCCACCTAGAGACAGAAAACATTTTAACATTTCTTTCTGAAGAATAAAGGGAAGTATCATTACAGAAGAGTCCAGTTTTGCTGTTGCAGGAACAGGAAGATTGTGGTGGTACCTTGACGAATAACAGATTTTTACAATAGCATACAATTTCATGTACTGGAGCCCACTTTGTCAGATGCATGCATTTAGTGGGGTCCTTATTAGGCTGTATACATTGTTGCCCATTCATAGCCTCACATATGTTGAAGAGCTTCCCACGTGTCTGGCAAAGTGGGCTCTAGTCCACAAAAGAAAGTGCTGGAATGAACACTGTTGGCCTTTAGGGTGCCACAAGAGGTCCAGTTAATTTGAAAACAACACAAAGTGCTGTATTATTTTGACTGGCCTTCAGAAAAGATATTACATGGCTTTTGCTTTTAGAATCTTAGTGAATTACAGCTTTTACTAATGGGCTAGTTATCACTGGAAGGGACAGCAGGCCAAGCACAGGCACTGGGGGAAAGACAGCTGCTTCCCTGCTTTCTATTTGACGCTGCAAGGGATTCTGGGAAATACCACTTGGGCCCTGACTGTGTGAGCCGGCAAAGAGTAGAACAGATTGAAGCTTTCCCTGCTGAGGCTGTCCGCAGTGTCCTTAGCATGTGCTCAGCCATTTTAGAAAGGTTGTGTGAATCAGCCCCTCACAATTAAGTACATTAAACAAATTCCATGGAGATCCCATTACACATCATGAGTAGATAACAAATTTGTAAGAGGCTATGTCAATAATCTAGAATGCCCCCCATAAAAAACAACAATAGTATAATTCCTTTTTATTAGAACCAATCAAACTGTCCCAAGACAGGGAGCAAGCTTTTGAGTCTCCCAGAACTCATCACTAGGCTACATGTAAACTACTCAAACAGGGGGAGGTGGGGGGGATGTTTCCGTGAATGATAGAATAGTCGAAGCCTATAATTTGTAGGCTTCTTGAAATAAATCCAGAAGGCAATGCCAAATTAATTAGATGAGGAAGTGCTATTTACCCCACTGAAGAAACTGGGCTAAATGAATACTAACAGGCTTCATGTAACTTTCGCCAGTGAAGCAGCTGATATCACCCCAGGATGGACCCAAGAACAGTGTATTAGGTAGTTAGGCCCTCTGAGGTGCATGTTAGAAAGTGGGTAGCGGTATTAAATGCCAGCTGAAATTTCTGAATCCTTCACCTGTAGAACTTACTATACTGAGGAGTTCTGATGAAGTTGCATTCTTCTTCAAAGTTCTGGTTGATAATTGCCTTTTTTTCCTGGAAGGAAGAGAGAAAGGCATTTATTTGCCTTTGAATTCCAGGGACTTCATCATCCACCCCATTCCATGTCATTGTACACCTCCCTACAAGCTGACCAGGAAATCACTAGGGATTAACAGCTACCAGGCAAGAGGCTATTTATAAGCCTAGTCTAATGTGACAAAGAGTATCTGGAGTCTCCCAGAAGAGTTCAGACATGTCACTGAATGTAGAATTCGGAAAGGTAGCCATGTTAGGTGGTTGCAGAAAACACAACAATCTTCTGGCACCTTAAAAAGGAATGGATGCAGAGGTGTAGCTAGGGGAAACGGAGCCCAGTGCACAATCTGAGTTTTGCAGGGGGTCCCCCATGTTTGTTTGTGTTTTTTGGTATTTTTAAGTGTTTTTCCAGTTTTTGGCCTGCAGGGGGCCCAGTTTTTAGGCTAGCAGCACCGAAATTTCAGGGTATTTTTAGGATACTCTCCTGATGATACCATCCAGGTTTGGTGAAGGTTGATTCAGGGGGTCCAAAGTTATAGACCCTCAAATGTGTAGCCCCATCTCATATTAGCACCCATTTACAGATTGGTTTTAAAGGAACAAACCAGCAGGTAGATAAGGCATAAACCTGGCAAAGGTACAAAAATTTAAACTGGTGATAACTTCAGAAAGTAGACGGATTTTTCTACAGTGCTTTCAGGCACAAACAGACTTTCACTGACTAACCACTAGGTTGGATCTTTTGTCACACACAGGATTTCACCCACGCCAGCCTGCCCTTTCCGTAGAGTCAGACTAAATTATATAAGGTCTGCTCAGCACCCAAAGACAGGATTAACAATCAAACACTCTCTTCTCACCCAGAGATAGAGCTAAATCGCTCTGCCACACTACCAGGCTGAGCTACCCTTCATTTTGCTCTTTTTCCTGAGCCAGAGCTGAGCTGACTCTGCTGTCTCTCTGAGGCAGAACTCAACTCCCCTTTCTCCTCTGATTCATCCAACATCTCATCCCCCTTCTGGAAGGTGACTGGATGCTGGAGCAGCCCTGCTATGGGTTCCACTCCCAAATCTCCAGGAATTTAACTTAACCCTTGGTAGCATGAAAGGGAAGTGAGATAACCCCCCCACTCACTCCCCCAAGCTACGCATGTGTAACTGCATATGTTTACAACCATTCCATGTTCCCATTTCTTCCCTTCCTCTCTCATATACCTTAATATCAACATTTAATTTATTATTAAATGTGGTTGTTGTGGGCTTTCCAGGCTGTGTGGCCATGGTCTGGTAGGTCTTGTTCCTAACATTTCGCCTGCATCTGCAGAGGGCAACTTCAGAGGTGTATCACAGAGAGAAGTGTGTACTTCTCTCTGTGATACAGCTCTGAAGATGCCAGCCACAGGCTGCATGGCAAAACATTCCAAAGGGAATCAAGAACGGGAATCCGAACCAGCCAGCCAAACTCCTGAAAGCGCACAACATCTCGAAGATTGAAATCTAGCTGTAAGAAGCGGCTTTGGCAGCATATTATTACATTTATTTGCAGGCTGATTTCCTTAGTTAATTCTAAGCAGCTTATAGCAGTACTTACACAGAGATCATAAAATTAATTAAATCAAATAATTAGCTTGAAAATAGCAATCAATGAAACAGAAAAGTGACTGATAACAATTTCATTGCAAATTTGTTCAGGGAGAGCCCTGTTTTTTATGACCCTTGAAAGTTCTGTGTATGTAATTCCATGTGCATTGAAAGTCTATATTCATCATCATAATAAAATCCAGATATTGTTGCCTCTGTTTTTAAATTGGTTTCATTGTGATATTTTATGGTTGCATTTTATAATACTAGAACATAGGTTTGATTTCTGAACAATTCTGTGAATGATGGCATCTACAGTTTTAAAATACTACTATAAAATTCTTTCAAACGTATTTGGCTCTGATGCTGTTTTTGGAAAGCAAAAGAAAATTATGGAGTGGCAGCCTTGAGGAGATCTGTGCCAAAAGGAAATTAAATATCTAATAATGCAATCCAAAGCAGAGTTACAGCCTTCTGTGGCCAGGTATTTCAACGGACTTAGAAGGCTGTAACTTTGCTGAGGATTTCACTGCAGGTATCTACAGTTTCACTGAACAAATCACAAGAATGGAAATGAAGTATCTGAAGTTTATTTATGTGTGTACACAAACACACTCTGTGCCAGGCTACAGGCATATGTCTGTAAGCCATGGAGCCCTTCTAATGTGAGAGCTAATAAATAGTCTTTGATCGTTTCTACACAGTCTAAATATCCCGGGTTGAGCAAGGAAAATATCCCGGTTTGGCCAAGAAGTTTGCATGGTTCCTGGTCCTAAAGCAGCTTTGTCTCACGATATTTCCCTCATCCCGGGATTTTTTAAAATCACCAATTCGGTGATTCTTTTTTTAAAAATCCCATGTTGAACCTGCTCCTGTGTAAACACCATGGGAGCACAAACAGTTTATTTTTCTACCCAGCCACCTGATCTCCCCGCCCCACTCCCCCCCCCCCGATCTCTGCACCTGACGTCATGTCAGTTTTCAACTCAGCTGAGCTGCTGACTGTTGCAGCCTGCCCTTCCCGAAATGCTCCCCCAAGCATGTTTTCTGCTCATGGTATCAATTGGGTGCCATTTCACTTGGGTTAATCAGGAGTGGAGTCCCAACATGTCCCCATTTTCTTTTCTGTAAATGTACTGTTGCTCGGAGCACATAGCTAGGGAGATGTGCACTTTTGGCTGAATGTTAGTGGGCGTATCGGGGGGGGGGAGTGTCTCGTTTTCCACAAAAATATGAGAACGTGAGTGGGATTGTGATGTGATGCTGTGCCCCATTGTTTATTGCTGCCGCTCGCCATAGCCAAGGACCCTATCCACTTTCTGTTTATCCAGAACTGGAATAAAGAGGGGGCTTCGCATCTCAGCTGGCTGTAAGGTGACCAATCAGGCGCTGCTTGGCAGCCTTCTTGTGAGTAGTGACAACGAAAGCCCAAAAAGGACAACAGGCCAGGAAGCGTAGTTTGGCTTGTGAGTGTTAAAGGAAAGGTCGGCCTTAGCGGCTGATGTGGTTTTGAGCAACTGGCGTGCACGGACGATGATGGCTGTCACAAGTGGCAACGCCGCTGTTGGGATCTACAGCAGGAGCTCTGCCAAAGGACCAGGGAGAGGTATCACCTGGAAGGAGGCAGAAACCAGGAACTTGCTCAAGATGTGGGGCAAGCAGGCAGTCCAGCGGGCCCTTACCAAGAGCCATACTCTGAATAAGACAGATTCATATAATAACTTCTTGAACATCTTTTTATTTAAGATACTGAACTTTGCTTTGTTCTGGTTTACTGTTCTCTAGTTCAACAAAGGATGCGTCTGCACATTGCTGCACATTTTGCTATTATGTGCTACAGCAACCATTTGTCACTGGATTGTTATGTTCTTACCAGAAAATCCAGCTGCAAATGATTGCTATAGAGCAGTGATGGTGAACCTTTTTGAGACAGAGTGCCCAAATTGCAACCCAAAACCCACTTATTTATCTCAAAGAAGAGGTGCCAACCGGTACGACACAGAAGACCTGAATGCTGAGATTCTTAGGGGTTAGAAAAAACCATGATTGGCTCACCTCTTCCTTCTTGCTCCACACTGCTCTAGAAAGCAGGGGCCAATCTGCTCTAGCCTCCAGCAAGTCCCGCGCGCACTGCTCTGTGCTTCTCTAGCATCTCTGCCTCCTTTGCACCCCCTCCCCTTGGGCAGCAGCCACCCAGAGCATAGGCACCAGGCCCATCGTGCTCAGTGGCCCAGGCCAGCCTAGATGTGTGTGTGTGTGGGGGGTGATTTTCCGCCCCCCAAATGACAAACTCTGTGTGCGCGTGCCCACAGAGAGGGCTCCGAGTGCCACCTCTGGCACCCGTGCCATAGGTTCGCCATCACTGCTATAGAGTACCAATAGCATAGTATCCACTGACATGTGAGTGTAGCCTCAGACAATGCAGACAATGCTCTGCATTGAGGCATCTATTCCATTGTTCTATTTAATATATTTCTGTCCCACCCTTCCAACAAGTTGCTCAGGGCAGGGCACATCATTCTCCCCTCGCCCATTATATTGTCACAACAAGCCCTGTAAGGAGGGTTAAATTGAGAAAGAATGGTTGATCCAAGCCACCCCAAGAATTTCCTAGCAGAGAAAGGATTTGAACATAGGTCTCTCAAATACTAGTACAAGACCCTAATTGCAAGTCCACTCTGGTTCTCATTCTGAGGGATCACTGAAGGAAACAGGCCTCTAAAAAAAAAAAACTCGCTCAGTGAAATCTGCTTAACTCCTTCCACATTTGCCAGTTTCCCCTCAAATATCTCCTCCCACCCTGATATTGCAAAACAAGCCCTGCACCTTCTGAAGGGGGAGCAGAGAAGCAGCAGAAGGACAATGATGATGACAGGGGCCACAGATCCTAAACTCCCCATAATTGGGGTAGAGAATCCAAGGGGTGTGACAGTCTCATCTCTTGCTGCTAGTGAAGGAGCCATCAGTTCGCAGGGACGTGGATGGAAGTGACGCAAAACTGAAACAAACAAGCAAAAGAGATAATCATATAAAAATACAGGCTAGAGAAAACTTTTAAATCCACACGAACGCATCCTCTCTGTGATTTCACAGGTGAAAATAGTAGAATAGTCAAGTTCCCAGAAGACAATTTTCATATGTAGGGGCAGGAGACAAGATAGCATCCTCTTTCCCAGTGACTCTAATCTATATACCCTCATTTTCATTTCTTGCAGCAAAAGTACATGTATGGGAACCCACCCACCCCCACCCCCACCCCCCACCCCCGGGTTCAAATATGAGTTTGTGCTCCTAAATGTTCAGCTGCAAGATTCATGCACTGCTAACGATTTACAATTCCTGTTCCTTTTTTTGTTTTTCCTCTACTCTTTGCTTATGACCAGATTAGTCACGCAAGCATTACCAAAGTGGGAAGTTAATCTTTATATTAAAGATGTTCACGCATATCTCCTTTAACTTGTGGGATAAAGACAATGTGCCACCCTCACCCTCAAAGACTTAAGTTCTCGAGATTTGAGGAACAAAGAACCAAACACTTACAGCTCACAACAACATTTTTAATGTGCAGACCCTTCAATAATCTCCCCACAAAGGAGACTGAACTGGTACAGTGATGTATTACAGACAGGCACCTGAAAATCAGGATAGACCTTGGAGACTCTTGGAATTGTATGCAAACAGTATATAGCATATGCATTTATTTTGTAAGAACATTTTTATTCAGTTTTCACCAACAGAGGCATGGAAGTATCTTCAAACCCAAGCTTCAAACCCAAATTAAGTATGTGGAACAGTTGGAACAGTTCAGGAGATACTTTTTTTTACAAGTTAACTAAAGAAATAAAAACAGAGAAAAATACAAGAGAAAAATACAACAGAGAAAACAACAAAGTAAACAATACAAAAGGCATTAAACCCCCAAAAGAGAATGTGGACCTAAACTTCACTCACTTACAACACGGCACGGAGTGCAGGGAAATCATAGCACTGGAGCAGGTGAGACACTGTAACACCTTCCTACAGTATCTCCATTGGGATTGGAGACAGAAGGCCTCTAACCTTGGAAAGGAGCAATGACTTAGGGGGTGAACATATGATTGGAACAGAGAAGGGTCCAGGTTCAATTCCTCCCATCTGCAGCAAAAAGGTCTCAAGAACCAGTTGTTTGGAAAGCCCCTTGTCTGCCAAGACTGTGGAGAACTGCTGCCACGAATATCCTGCCACCTCTGCGCTTAAAAACTAACCACTAGAGGGCACATGGTCCTCTCCCAAGAAAAAAGTCAATATTCTGGATGATGGTTGATTTTTCTTTAAAGATGACAGGCAATCACAAACATTGGCTTAGAAGCGCTAACAGAAGCAAGGGGGGTATACATGCAACACATAAATACAGACCGCATTCTTGGGAGCCCATCAATGCTTAACAGAGAAAATTGCATTTATTCTTCCATAAGCTCCAAGCCAGCAAGGCGGGTGGCGCAAAGACCTAGTAAGAAGCCAGTGGAGTCACCCAAGTGGCGTCGTCTATAGACAACAAACAGGATGATCCGGTTTGGGTGAGCCAGAGGGAGAAAGAGCCTTGATATGTTATAATCCCTCCCACTTCTGGCTCGCAGGCAAGCTGTACTTTAAACAGGAAGGAGAGAGCAAAGGAGAAAAGCCTTAAAGAATTTACTGGCTTATTACAACTCCCTTATCACTCCCTCAGTTATCAACATTAACATCCCATGTGTGGATATGCACGCCCATGAGAAGTCAAAACTGGAGGAAAGACCAGCCTGGAGAATATGGTGTCCCAGATACGAGGTATCCCAAAGACATACAGGAACATATCTTTTGAAGAGGAAGAAAAGCTCTGTCACGCTCAAACTCTACCCAAAGGATCGAGGCACAAGGCCTGCATGCTGCCTGCCTACTTCCAACATATCTGCAGCAGAAGACAGTGTTTACATACCAGCTCTAAACCATAAGAGCTGAGGCTCAGGCTGATGGAAAGCTAACCGTGTGTCTCTTGCTTTCCATCAGAAAGGCCAAGGAACAGAGGCGTAGCAAGGGGGGAAAGTGCCCGATGCACTAGTGCATCCTCCACCCCCGTCCTGCCCTGGAATGCCCCCTTCCCACCCCGAAATGCCCCAGCCACGCCCTCGCCATGACCTCGCCACACCCCTACAGGGGTACCCCCCGGTGCATCATGCACCCCCCAGTCCCCTTATAGCTACGTCTCTGCCAAGGAGACACTGTGTTCCATTCGCTACTCCATGGGATCCTTTAAGCTCTGCCTTCCCCCACTTCCCCACAGTTAAAGGTCTATACTGCGCGGCATTCAGTAAAAATCACATCTCTGCACTGGGGTGTGTTTCCACTTGTGTATTCCACAGAAAGGAACACAGCCTGGATAGACCACGATGTTTTTCACCTTGGGACAGACTTGTGTACTTCCCTGTAGTTCCTGCAGCTGTAAATACGGCACAGTGGCAACAGAGCTTCCACACTGCAGGTTTCGCTGATAATTTTTAAAAAAAAAACAGTGATTTCATAGCATTATATATCAATATACTGTTATACTAATATAAACATCGTGTCTGTATTTACAGCCTTCTCTTTTTAAAAAAGTAAGTCTGTAACCTATTTGATTGTGGAGATATACTTTTCCCACATACCTCAGCAAGGAAAGAGGCTAGAGACTAGTTTAGGGGGGTTTTGTTTTTCTTTTTTAAGGGGAAGTTGTGAATTCAGAGAACCTGGTTGAATTTTCATATATTTATATACAGACATAATACACTATTAAATTACTAATTAAAAAAAACTGCACTAGGGAGAAGAAATAGTTACCTTGGGGGATGTGGGTTCCGTGTGGCCACTAGATCCAGGCTTTCCCACCCACATAACAGCCCCCTAAGATTTGTTCTGCTTTTCCTCAGAACTTCAAAACAAAGCAGCTTTGAGAAAAATTGGAGAAAAATCAGGGACACCCCAAAAGGAGCACAAATGTACCACAATGATTTAGGGAAGCAGGAAAAATCCCACTTCCCAACAGCATCAAACCTGGGTTATAATAACCCATTGCGGAAACACACATACACACCACTCCCACACCTGCATCTGTTGCGTGTGCATCTGATGGAGGCCTGTGGCTTGTGATTTGGGAAGCAGAAGGTGGTTAAAAGCTGCTTCTGCAAACAGATTTCCTTAGCTGGACCATGCAAAGAAGGAGGGTACAGCAAGAAAAATGAACACATGTGTCAAGAGGAAGCCAGAGTTGGACACAGCACTTCACTATAGGTACAAACAGCTGAAAACGTGCATTTTATACCATATAACACAACTGACCCTGTTTCCTTACCCAATTGCAAGCTGCAGATGTTAATAACCCTTGATGCTGTATCCAGGGATGAGAGAGAGAGAGAGGTTAATAAGATGAGAGGGAAATGGAAAGAAAAACCTGGAAAGCTAGAGGGGGCATTTTTCCCACTGAAGACTCCATTTTTCATTTTTCCCTAACAGGAAAAAAAATTGGAACTTTTAGGGGGAAAACTGAAAATGTTATCTTTCAGAATGAGTGAGATTCTTCTTAAGACAAGGTTTTACTCAAAACATTTTGTGTAAGACAGTCTACTGCATAGGTTTGTGACAGTTCTTTTGAACACTTATTTATGTACTCCATTTCATTTTCTGAATAAACAATGCAATAAAAGTGGATTGCAGCACTGGAGAACATGTATTATAAAGCAATGTCAGAATAATACGTCCAGTAAACAACACAGTGTGGAGGAGAATGCCTAAAATTTTCACAGACAATTCAAACTACAAACCTATTTCCTTTATAGAATGTGCCCTTCTGGACAATTCTGCTTCACCACATCCTAGTCCCATGGTGGCGAACCTTTGGCACTCCAGATGTTATGGACTACAATTCCCATCAGCCCCTGCCAGAATGGCCAATTGGCAATTCTGGCAGGTGCTGATGGGGATTGTAGTCCATAACATCTGGAGTGCCAAAGGTTCGCCACCACTGTCCTAGTCAGACATATACAATATTTTCAAGGCAGTTCATTGTTTAAATGTGATTAAATTTCTGCACCAACTAAATATTCTGTATGATGATTCCTTCTCAAAATGTCTTCCATTCTCAACTCATACTGAATTTTGATATTTTCACATTTTTCAGACGGTAGATGCACATATGGAGCGCCAGTTCGCAGTTCTCTCCAGTATTTTGTATACTCCACTCTAAGCCCACTGAAGCATTTACATTCTTAAATTTATTCATTAGGCCAAATGGTACTTACCTACATATACTAATTCATAATTTAAGTTTTAGGTTGATAAAGGGGTAACATCATTTACAGCCCTACCCAAAGGGGGTGGGGGACATATCTGCTGCTGCAAGTGTGGGGCTGCCCGAGTGGATTTGCCTGGGTAGGAGGGATCTGTTGGCAGGCAGCCACTGTGGCCCTCCACGGCAGTCAAACACAGTGCAGGGCACCATGCCAGTGTTCCTGCACCCCGGCTGCCAGCATAGCAGGGGGAGGCCTCCAGAGGCATGACCAGGGGAGGAGTTAATGCTAGTCATCTTCCACCCAGTCATTGCCTCAACAACGCCGGAACCCGGGGTTTTGGACTTATGCCTTTTTGGAGGCATAAGTCCATCAAGTTCATTGGGGGCTTTCTGGCAACAGGAAGGCTTTTATGTATTTGTTGGCTCCCCACACCACCAGAAAGCCTTCTTGGGAACGGGGGGGCGGGGGGGGGGCAGGCAGCGGGACCATGGCACCGCATCTGAGTGTCCTGCTCATTGGATGGGGCTACCCAGGTTGATAAGCAAGTATTGCATTTATTTCATTTCCTGCCTTGAACCATGAGAAAAAGTGAGATATAAATAAAAACTGTTAATCAATTGGCTGCTGTGGGTTTTCAAGGCTGTGCGGCTATGGGCTGGTAGTTTTTGCACCATGAGATGTGATTCTCTCCACGGACTTGCCAACCATATATGTGGGCAGAATGTTAGGAGCAAAAACTACCAGACCACAACCACACAGCCCAGAAAGCCCATAACAGCCAGTTGATTCTAGCCGTGAAAGCCTTTGACACTCTCCCTCCGGCCATCAGGGCTCTGCGGGACCTTGGACAGTTCCACAGGGCCTGTACAACAGAGTTGTTCCACCAGGTTTTTGGGGAGCCTAATCGCTGATTGCCTCCCCTGCTAACCCCCCCCCCCCCCCCAACCATCATAACTGGTTGTCGCTGTATTGCGGCCAGTCCCCTCCCGGGGGATAGAATGTGCCATCTGATGTTGGGTTTCTTTATTTTGTTTTGATGTGGTATTTAATTATTTTAACTATTTTGGTTTTAATTGTTCTATTTATTATATCTTTTTAATAGTTTTATCTTCTCTACACCACCCACCGCCCTTTGGAGGCGGGTGGTATAACAAACCTAATAAACAAGTAAATAAACTAATATATTTTTTAAAAAAAATCTGGGAGAAAAGCACTTTTTCTGTGATTCAGAATGTCTAGAAATGTACTTTTCTTTTCATCTGGTCTGGGGCTGCAGATTCCCCCTTGACCTTGTGATTCATCCTCTGGAAGTATAAATGAGGGATTATGTAAAAAAAAAGACAATCAGCTGGCTCTAACCCTTGCCCACACAAACAATCAGAGAGGAGTGTGCGCTCTTTTCTAGCAACTAGGTTGCAATTGAATGTTAAGCCCTACCTCAAAGGCTTATAATTACTTTAAATTATCTCACTAACATTACATTGAACCTTCTGAAGGAGAGATCCTTTCCCCTGCTGCTCGACTGTATTGTGGGCATTAATAAAGACGGACGGAAATTAGAGGAGGTGAAATTACCTTGTCTAACTGCAGGACCTGGAGACAAATTGCTAAATAGCAAACAGAGATTACAATTATCTGTGACTATTTTATCACCTTCAGGCTAGTTCTAACTTTGTTTCTGCGACATTTGAACATCCCACCCAGCTCTGCCTTGAATGAATACCAGCTGCCTTCCTTTGCTGCCAGAGCCACTTTTTAAAAGTTGGGGGCCTTCCCATACGCTAGAAAAAGAAGGAAAATGTGCCATCAAATTGCAACCAAGTCATAGTGACCATAGCTATGGCGTATTCAAGGCAAGACAGCAGTGGAGGTAGAAGAGAAGAGTTTGGATTTATATCCCCCCTTTCTCTCCTGCAGGAGACTCAAAGGGGCTTACAATCTCCTTGCCCTTCCCCCCTCACAACAAACACCCTGCGAGGTGGGTGGGGCTGAGAGAGCTCCGAGAAGCTGTGACTAGCCCAAGGTCACCCAGCTGGTGTGTGTGGGAGTGTACAGGCTAACCTGAATTCCCCAGATAAGCCTCCTCAGCTCAGGTGGCAGAGCTGGGAATCAAACCCAGTTCCTCCAGATTAGATACACGAGCTCTTAACCTCCTACGCCACTGCTGCTCCTCTAGTTTGCCACTGCCTTCCTCTAGGTAGCAACCCTGGTCTTCCTTGATGGTCTCCCATCCAAATACTGACCACGGCTGGCTTCTGTGTTGCAACCCTGGTATTTCTTGGTGGACTCCCATGCAAATATGGACCAGGCCTGACCCTGCTTGGTTTCTAAGGTCTGACAAGATGGAGCTAGGTTGGACAGATTTAAGGAGGAGAAGTCAATCTATGGCTACCAATCTTGATCCTCCTTGATCTGAGATTGCAAATGCCTTAGCAGACCAGGTGCTTGGGAGCAGCAGCAGCAGAAGGCCATTGCTTTCACATCCTGCATGTGAGCACCCAAAGGCACCTGGTGGGTCACTGTGAGTAGCAGAGTCACTGGCGTAATGCCCATTGGGCAAGGTGGGCAGCTGCCCAGGGCATCACCTTGTGGGGGGCATCAAAATGCTGGGTTCGTTTTTGGGTATTTTTTAGTGGTTTTCCATTTTTGGCCTGCAGGGGACGCAGTTTTTAGGCTAGTGGCACCAAAATTTCAGCGTATCATCAGGAGACTGCCCTTATGCTACCCCCCAAGTTTGGTGAGGTTTGGTTCAAGGAGTCCAAAGTTATGGACTCCCAAAGGGGTGCCCCTATCCCCCATTGTTTCCAATGGGAGCTAATAGGAGATGGGGGCTACAGTTTTGAGGGTCCTGAACCAAACTGCACCAAACTTGGGGGTAATCATTAGGGAAGACTCCTGATGAGATTCTGAAAAGGAGACTGTGCCTTGTAATAGCCTGCAATCCCCTTATTGACAGGGCCGGTAGAATTTCATCGTAGAATTCTTAAGAATTTCGATGTTCTTGCAGGAGGCATTTTGGACAAGTTAATTGCAATTTCAGGTTATCATCTGAAGACTGTCACATACACTAGGGTTTGGTGCAGTTTAATTCAGGGTTCTAAAGTTATGGACCCTCAAAAGGGTAGCCCCCCATCTCCTTAGCAAATAATGTGGGATGATACCCCCCTGAGGATCCATAACTTTGGACCTCCCTGAACCAAACTGCACCTACAAACTTTGGAGGTACCATATGACAGTTTCCAGATGATAATTCCCTGAAATTTTGGTGCCGATACATCCAAAACTGCGCCCCCCTTCAGGAACATCCTGGTGAAATTTGCCCAAGAATCTTTTGTTCTGCATTGAGTTTCTGTATTGCTGTCCATGGCAGTTGGTATTGGGTGGGGACATTTCTGAAGGCACAGTCTCAAAACTTTCAGCTCATCAGGAGACTGTCTCTGATGATACCAGGTTTATGCAGTTTGGTTCAGGGGCCAAAGTTATGACCCTCAAACTGTAGCCCCATCTCCTATTAGCTCCCATGGGAAACAATGGGATGGGCATCACCTTGGGAGTCCATAACTTTGGACTCCTTGAACCAAACCTCACCAAACTTGGGGAGTAGCATAAGGACAGTCTCCTGATGATATGCTGAAATTTTGGTGCTGATATGTCTAAAAACTTCACTCCCTGTAGGCACCAATGTCCTGGTGCAAAAAAAAAAATTGGTCGTGGTGGAGTGGTCGCCCGGGGAGGGGGGGGGGCATCCAACTCAGGTTTTGCCCAGGGCTACAGTTTGCCCAGGGCTGCCTCGTTATGCCCCTGAGCAGAGTGCTGGACTAGATGGACTCTAGTCTGATCCATCAGGCTCTTTCTTATGTTCTTATGTTCTATTGCAGGGGTAGGGAACCTGCGGCTCTCCAGATGTTCAGGAACTACAATTCCCATCAGCCCCTACCAGCATGGCCAATTGGCCATGCTGACAGAGGCTGATGGGAATTGTAGTTCCTGAACATCTGGAGAGCCGCAGGTTCCCTACCCCTGTTCTATTGAGTTCCCAAGTTATAACAAGCTGAGGCTAATTAGGAAGCTGGCTTGGAGCTTTATCGCTAAATTGACATTGATTGAAGTTCAGATTCAGACTTCATAACTGTGGTTTGGTCAAACTGTTCTCGCATTAAGACAAGTGACGCTGGAGGATATCAAGCAAGAGAGTAGCAGAAGCCCTTCCTAGGAGGAACACCATACAAAACCAAGGGATTCTTACAGAAGCCACCCCATAGACCTGCAGCCCATGCGACCGGAACCCAATCAGCTGAGCCACAGATAGAAGGCCTTTTATAGCTGCAGTCAGAGGGGGAGGGAATTTCCTTGGGATGTGGTGAGCACAGGGAGGGGAGGCAAAACCTGCAGCAAGGAGGGGGCAGTCTTGGGTTTCTATTTAAAAGCCACCCCTATCAGAAGTGTACAGTATCTTTTGTGAAGCAAGTCTCCCCACACAACAAAAACATGTGTTGTTTTGGGCACACCACGGCCCTTTTTGCCCAAATCTTTTAAAAACATGGGCAGGAAAGCAAACACTTCCTCCATGGAGTTCTGCATTACTCCCCCCCCCCCCCCCCCAGCCCCATTACATTCAAAAAATGTTTTATTTCCAGCCTGGAGATGTTTTATTTGGAAACCTTTTTATAACGACTCTTTTGTGTAAAATGTCTTTCCTCACCGTGCGGGTGTATTTAAAACATTTTGCCTTTCGAGCTGCATTTTCCACACATCTGTGCCATCCCTGAACTTCCCCCTCGGGGTCATTTTATTGTATCCCTGAGTTCACTGCATGGGCAGACAACTCCTTCTCTAAATCCCATGTTGGGGATCTGAATAACAGTTCCACTTCATTTTCTTCGGCAAAAATATGAATCAAAATATAAACACATTTCGAGGACTACAATCTCTCGTCTTTCCCAGAGTTCAGCAAAGTTCAGCATCTCATAGGGATTACAACCGGACTTCGGGTCTGATACTGCCCGCAGCAAGAGTGTCACCAGGGCAGGGCAAGCCAGGGTTTGATGCCCTGGGTCTGGGTGCCAGGCAGCCCCAAACCTGCCCCCCACCCTGCCACAAGCCCTGCTCTCCCACTGTTGAACTGCTCCTCCGTGTGGAGTTTGGGAGCAGGGGTACAGGTCAAAGCTGGGCTCAGGGGCAGCATTCAACTGTATGTCCCACATCCAAACTCCACATGGAGTTTGGGGGGGGGTGGTGGTGGTGGGGGGATGGCACAAGAAGGCTGGGCTCAGCCAGGTCTAGCTATAAACTGCAAGCTTCAGAAGTAGAGTCTGCAGTTTAAAGCTAGGCCTGGCAGACTCTAGCCTTTAACTGTGCCTCCTGCAACTCCACCGTGGAGTTGGGAGGGATGGGAGTGTAGTTCAACTCTTGGCCTGGGAGCCATCTTTAAAAGATATGCCCCTGACCAGCAAAGCCCATTCAAATCACTGACTCCTCCTTCAAGTTACACTTTTGTGTACATACATGCTAAAGTTATGAGGGGTTTGGGCTAGGGAGGTCTCCAGTCTATGTAGCCTGGCAGCTGGCATACAGGTCGTTCCTTTCCCTAGGTGGCTGGTGGAGGTGGAAGTGATTGGCAGGTAGGAAACAGGAGGCTGAATAGCCTGGGGACCCAACCAATCATGTCCCTGCCCGTAGGATTGCCAACCTCCAGGTAGGAGGCTGGAGATCTCTCAGAATTACAAGTGGTCTCCAGACAGCAGAGATCACTTCTTCTGGAGAAAATGGCTGCTTTGGGGGTGGAGTCTTTATTATTATCCTTCCCCACCCCAGGTTCCATTCACAAAATTTCCCCATTCTTCCCAACCTAGGTTTCTACCAATACCTTGGTCAGGTGGAGTTTGTGGGGAGGGAGCCAGCAGTATAAAGCTGGACCTGGTCAGACCGAGTGCTCAGTTTGATGCTGATAAAGTAAGTAAATAAATAAATTCTCTTGAAAATTTGCAGGTGCTTCTTTAAGGTTCAAGAGCAGAGTCAATAGCAAGGGGACAACTGAGCATCAGTGAGCCCCAACGCACATGAAAACATCAGTTGGTACCAAGAACCAAGCTCAAAAGGGCAATGGAAAAAAAACTAGCCCTTTTGATAACTTACAAATGAAATACAAGTTTTCTCTCCCACACACACCCAAGGATGGAATGGCGCAATCTCTTAATTTCAGTAAAACCCACTTGGAACAGCAAACATTCTGCACAATTTTCTTTAAAAAACCATTTTTAAGTCTAAACTGTGATTTTTAAATTAAATACCAAGTTTGTGGTATTGTGGTGTGAGGGAGCCCCAGCAAACAATACTTGAATTTGAATTCTCAAAGGATTTCAGGGCTAGAAACAAC
Organism: Sphaerodactylus townsendi; assembly: GCF_021028975.2. NCBI lineage: Eukaryota > Metazoa > Chordata > Lepidosauria > Squamata > Sphaerodactylidae > Sphaerodactylus > Sphaerodactylus townsendi. The sequence continues at coordinate 31,771,971 of NC_059425.1, forward strand.
TGGCTGTTGTGGTTTCTCCGGGCTGTGAAGCCATGGTCTGGTAGTTTTTGCTCCTAATATTTTGCCTGCATCTGTGGAAGCAAATGTTAGGAGCACAAATGACTAGACCACAGCCATACAGCCTGGAAAACCAACAACAGACAATACCTGAATTAACTATAGTTCTGTCCCACCCAGAAATTAAACTGTGGTTGATTATATTTGCATATTTTATTGTTACACAACAGTTTCCTCCTTAAAGAATAAGACTGCAGTCCTAACAGCACTTTCCTGAGAACATAAAACAAGTTTTGCTTAGGAGTTCCTGCTTAGGATTACTTCCGAAGGCTCTTTTGACATTTTATTTATTTATTAAATAAACATCCCAACTTTCCCCCAATGGAGATCCAAGGTGGCTTGCATCATTCTCCTAGCCTTCGTTTTTGTCTTCAAAGATTAGACTGGGAGAGAGTGAGTGGCCCAAGATTGGCCAAGAACTTTCCTTGGAAAAGGAGGAAATGTAACCCCTCACAGATACCAGTCCCACACTCCAACCACTACACCACGCTGGCTCATGTTCAGCAAGTACGCGCAGGCAGGGTAGGCACGTTAGGACTGTGCCCTTTTGTCCTGCTCTAGACTCTTGTCTGGCCTTCTGAAAAGATCCTGTACACTTAGCATCTTATCAGGACACCAGATGACCCTGTGGGAGTTGGAAGTAGACGACAGACATAAACCATGAGGAGCCAAATATATGTTAACATACAATAAAGGCTTGCAGTTTTCTAAATTCACTAAGATTGGCGTGGATTCTTCCTTAGCCATGCTGTAGCTGCTCAGCAAGCAGAAATTCAAACAAGTGTAGAAGAAGAATAAGAGTTTGGATTTATAGCCCACCTTTCTCTCCTGTAAGGAGACTCAAGGTGGCTTACAAGCTCCTTTCCCTTCCTCTCCCCAGAACAGACACCTTGTGAGGTATGTGGGGCTGAGAGAGTTCCGAAGAACTGTGACTAGCTCAAGGTCACCCAGCAGGAGTGTAGCAGTGCGGAAACACATCTGGTTCACCAGATATGCCTCCCTCACTCAGGTGGATGAGTGGGGAATCAAACCCAGTTCTCCAGATTAGAATCCACCTGCTCTTAACCACTACACCACACTGGCTCTCCAATCTCTACATTTCCATGCTGGCTGAAGAGGTAACCCAGATTCAGACATTTGGTTTTGTACCTAGCTAAGAAGTCAGTAGGATAAAGTTGCCCACATTCTGACTGAATGAGTCATAATATCCTGTAAGCATAACAATAGTAGTGCATAATGAAGTGCATAATGAAGTTAATAATGCAACATTAATTTGCTATCACAAGATGCAGTGATGACCACTGCCTTAAGTGTATTTAAAAATATTCAACAAATACACAATCAGATTTATCAGTGGCTGTCCCAAAACTTCCTAGTTCAGAGGAAGTATACCTGTAAATAACAAATGGTAGAGCACGATCAAGGATCTGCAACTGATGGCTCAGTATGGAACCAAATATAGCTTTTAAAAGTAAAAAAATAAAATCTTTCAAGTTAAGGTCTATTGGAAGGTTAGGTAAAATACTAAAATATCCAGTAACATTGAAACATAGAGTTGGGAGGAATCTCAAGGGTCATCTAGTCCAACCCCCTGCACAACGCAGGAAATTCACAACTGTGTCCCCCCTCACTCACCCAGTGACCGCTGCTCTATCCCCAGAAAACCTCCAGAATCGCTAGCCAATCTGGCCTGGAGAAAAAATTCCTTCCTGACCCCAAAGTGGTGATCAGCATGACTCTGGACATATCAGAAAGGGCCATGAGATCAGGGAACCGACTCATCCCTTCTTGACTTCCTCTTCATGATCTGTGTACATTAAGGGGCATGGCAGGCAATGATTTTATGGGATTTTACAGAATGGGAAATGAAAGAGGTGAACAGCTTCCTGTAATCCAAGTGTGAACCATGTTCATATTGATGCCAGTATGCTAAAAGTCACCCTGGCAAGTTCCTGTGTATATTCATTACTTATTGTGAGACTTCGTGGATGTTGCTTCCTAACAAGGGACTTGCAACAACCACAGTTTGGGCTGCAGAAATTATTAATCAACATATCACTTGGTATTATCAGCAATATTACATTATACAGTTTCAGTCATGCAAACAGGCTTTCTTACACTGGCTAGTTGTTGATTTCTTGCTCTTTGGTGTTGTTTGGCTATCCCCTAACTCATGATCTAGTTGGGATATTCTCACCAACACCTAGCCGGCCTCTAGGGAATAGAATCTCGCAGGTGGTTGCAAATTGCAGTAGTACTCTGCAACGTGCACGCCAGACAAAACAGAAAAAAGCTGCTGCAGTTTGTCAAGAACTGGAGCCATAAAGCAGGAGAGCAGGTAGAGTGCCTACTCAATATAAACCCTCGAAGGATCCACAGCGGAGGTTGCTGGGTGAAAAAAAGCTACAGCAGCAGAAGAACCACATCTGGAAAACCAAAGCATCTCACCACACACTTGAATCTCTAGGGGATCCACAGAGGCGGTGGGAGAAAAGCTACAGCAGAGGAATCACATCTGGGAAATCAAAGCATGTCACCACCCACCTGAATCTCTCAGGGGAGGCCAAGACTGAAATCTCATTCATTCCAATCTGAAGACACTCTCCAGGCAGATAAGGAAACATAACAGCCGGCACCACTCACCACATAGAAGGAGAGAGATCCTTCAGGCTACCGGGTTTCTTTCCAGGGGCTGCCTCCTCAGCCAGTTAGATATAATAGCAAAGGAAGCGTCCTCCTCCCAAAGGGTAGAGCGTTCAGAGCACTCTGCTACAAGCTCTAAGCAGAGGCGTGTGCAGCAGCTACTTCTGCCTGCTCAGCCCGGCTGATACTTCCTGGTTGAGTCTAACTCTAAGCAGATTTCAGATCCACCTTTCTCCAGGTAGGTTTTTTTTAAAAAAAAGAGCCCATGGCTGAACTTTCCTGTGCTGTAGGTAGGAGAAATGAGCCTCTGCAAAGGAAACCAAGCCCTTTCAAAGGCATAAATAAAGACTGATCCTAAGTATGCCTGCTTGGCCAACAGTTACACAGAAGTCCCTTCTAATGTTCATATTGAGTTAGACAACAGGCTACTGATGCCAATCTCCAGGTGGGACCTGTGGATCCCCTGGACTTACAGCTCATCTCTAGGCTATAGAGACCAGTTGCCCTGGGGAAAATGGATGCTTTGGGGGGTGGATTCTGTGGCATTGACCCTACAGGGGTCCTTGACCTCCCCAGGCTCCCTCTTCAACTCTTCAGGAGTTTCCCAATCTGGATCTGGTGATCCTACTCCCACATCCCCTGCCAGTGGCCAGGAGGAACCTGGCAACCCTAGACCATGCTTATCTGGAACACTTTTGAGTTTTAAAATGTCACATTATATTTCTTGCATGTTATACCCTTTTAACCCTTCTTACTCAGACTTGGCAGCCAAGATCATCTGGGGAAGGCTATCTTTCCATCCCGTCTGCACATCTGGTAGGGACCCTGGGGGAGAGTCTCCTCAGCGGTGGCACCCAAGCTTTGGAACACTGTACCTACAGAAGCCCATTGTGCTCCTTCCTTGTTCTCCTTTTGTTGCCAGGTGGTCTTTTACATTTTAGCAAGTGGCGTTTTACGTTTTATACGTATATTTTAGTGATTTTTTTAAAAAATGACATGGTGCGATTTTGTTTTGGGTGTAGTGTTCTTGATTTTATTGAAATTTATTATTGTACTAGCATTAAAGCCTGCTGTAGGGAAATACAGTGGGCCTAGATAGGGCAGCGGGGGGGGGGGAGGGTTGAGGGCAGGTAGCACTTGCTGGGGGGGAAGCAGGGAGGGCTTGCTGGGGCATGGTGGGGATGGCTTGCTGGGCGTGGGGGTAAGGGAAGGAGGGAGGGCTTGCTGGGGTGGGGGAGAGTGGCGAGGGGGGGCTAGGGGTGGGGGAGGGTAGCAAGGGGTGGAGATCGGTGGGGGGGCTAGGGGTAGGGGAGGGGGGCTAGGGGTGGGGAGGAGTGTTGGGAAGGTGGCAAGGGGTAGGGAGGGGTGGAGGGAGGGTGGCAAGGTAAGGCTTGGGGTGGAGGGGAAGGGTCAAATTTGGATGGTTAGTGTGGTAGGCAGGGAGGGGGAGGGGGGTCCGCAGAGGTGCTTCAAGGGCCCAGGCTGGGTTTTCGGGGTGGAAGGGAGGTGGGGAGTGGTGAGCGTGGGCCACGGAGGTGGGAAGGGAGGGCAGAGAGGGCTGGAGATTTGGGCTGAAATCCTATTTAGCCATAAAACACTTTTATGGGAAACGTTTGGCCTTAAACACCATGGAACAATGATTCGGTCAATTCTTTTAAAAAGCCAGACAATTGACTGCTTTAAAATGATCTGAAATCAATGTCCGCCTTGATCTCATTACTGCCAATCCCAATGATGCTGCATCCAAAGGTAAATACTGTATGGCTGTGCATTGAACACATTATACTGGGTGTGAGTTTGTAATTACATCATGTTTGCTGATGGCATTATAATATGCTTAGCTATACCCAAATAAACAGTGATCAGTTTCGTGTTCTTTGTAACATGGCATGAAGGACGAGGAGTGTTGATAATGTAACTTTATTTATTAGCTGAACATAGAGGCAACACACCCATGAAACTATCAGACCAAGTCAGACTGGTATAAGGAAACCTCAGAAGGGGCTGAGGAAGCAGGTGCAGAGGGCCCTGCCAGGCATCTTGAACACCTGAGCAAAAGAGAAACTTCTGTCAATTGCGGCTTGTCGTACAAGGCTGGGAACAGCTGCACCCACTAAAACTCCCCAGACTTTGCACCCATCAAGGCTCCGTTCTTCTTTGGTCACTTTAGTTTGAGCCCTGATGGACCTCACCATCCAGTCCAACTTTCTGCTTCCAACAGAGGCTAACCAGAGGCCTCCAAGGAACCCATATGCATTGCATGGCAGTAACAGCCACAAATAGATCCTGCGAGCACACAAAGTGTACCGAATATACCTGTACATAGCTAAGGTGTAGACAAGGATGCCCGGTCATGCCTGGCAACTTGTGGAGGTCCAGGGGGCAGGGTCATGGGGGTGGCCTCCATAGGCAACTACATTATGCCATTTCTTGGGAAGAAATGAAGGTAACATCAGTCCGCCCAGGAATCACCAGAAACTCTATGGTTTTACCAGGGTTTCCATTGATTCCTATAAAGAACTAGGCTATCCTCGCAAGTGACCTTGCACCAAAAAGTCTAGGTTTTACCACAGAATTTCACGCAATTCCTAGAAAGAAGTGACATCACTTCCTGGAAGTAACATCCCACTGGCACAAAAAGCCATTTTGTTTTTTTCTCCAGCCAGTTGCTGGTGTGCCAAAAGGCAACAGCCGCTGGGGGCAGAAGATCCCCTGCCTCCAGCAGGCATATGGCAACCCTGCTGTAGGGAAATTACCCCAGTCATTACATCCCCCACCTTGCAACTTCAGCCTCCTTGTATTGATGATCAGAAAATTCTCATCTTTACTAACATCGATAGCACACTGAGCTGATACCAAATTAGACATTCCCACTCGTTATTTTCTGTTCCCATCAGTATAGGCGTGGTTCCACACCAGCTGGTTAGTCTAGTATTTCCATTATTTGTTCATTCAGTTTTAATACCCGATACGGGTCTGTTATTGGCAACCGGCTGCGTTCCAATGTTTTCTGTGTTATTTTACAGCCTTCTTTTTCAGGAAGGGCTTAAGTCAGCGGTTCTCAACCTGTGGGTCGCGACCCCTTTGGGGGTCAAACGACCCTTCCGCAGGGGTCGCCTAAGACCATCGGAAAATGGTCTTTTTATATTTTATATATACCAGTTTTATGGTGGGGCGGGGGTCACCACAACATGAGGAACTGTATTAAAGGGTTGTGGCATGAGGAAGGTTGAACCACTGGCTTAAGTAATAGAGACTTCATGGGACAGTATTTTCCTGATGCTGTTATCCTGGGGGTGAAGGGTGGAACTGTTCATTTCCGCTTGCTGTAATTTTACCAAATCAAATTGCCAGACTCCAGGTGGGGCCTGGAGATCTCCCTGAATAATTAAAACTGATCTCAATGCTCCAGGGATCAGTTCTGCTAGAGAAAACGGCTGCTCTAGAGGGTGGAATCTGCCACGTTATACACCATTGAGGCTCCTCCCCTCCCCTCCCCCAGCCCTGCCCTCCCAATGCTTTACCTCCATTTCTTCAGGGATTTCCCAACCGGGAACTGGCAATCAATACGAAACCATGTTAACACCAGAGGTGGGATCCAGCAGGTTCTCGCAGGTTCCCGAGAGTAGGTTACTAATTATTTGTGTGTGCCGAGAGGAGGTTACTAATTGGTGATTTTGCCACGTGATTTTTGCCTTAGTTACGCCCCTCCTCTCAGCAGTAGCGCGCAGAACTTGAAGCAGTCTAGCAGGAGGTGCACCGGCATGCGTGGCAGCCTGCGCCTGCGTGCATTCGTTTCCCGCCCAAGGACCGGCGCAGCGGCTGCGTCCTTGCCACAGCCCCGCCCAGGAATGCCCTGCCCCCCTGGAATGCCTGGCCTTTACTCGGTCAGTGTCCTCTCCGCCCAGCCCCATTGGCGCTACGCCACAGTTTGAATCCCACCACCATGGGAACCTGTTACTAAAATTTTTGGATCCCACCACTGGTTAACACTCTTCCCTCCAACTATTCCTTTATCCATCTTATAAATGGTTTATCAATGTCTAAGAGCGGTGCCAGTTGTAGGGGAATATTGATCCTTAAGGAGCAGCAGTGGCAAAGCGGTTAAAAGCAGGTGCACTCTAATCTGGAGAACCGGGTTTGATTCCCCGTTCTGATGCTTGAGCTGTGGAGGCTTACCTGGGGAACTAGATTAACCTGTGCACTCCCTCACACGCTAGCTGGGTGACCTTGGGCTAGTCACAGCTTTTCAGAGCTCCCTCAGCCCCACCCACTTCACAGAGTGTTTGTTTTGGGGAGCGGGAAGGGAAAGGAGATGCATTATACCCTTTGATGCAAAGATGCAAAGCCCCTTTGAGTCTCCTTACAGGAGAGAAGGGCGGGGGGGATAAATCCAAACTCTTCTTCTCTTCTTAACTGTTTACACAGAGTGGATGCATATGTGCATGAAATAATTGCTTCCTTTGTAACATTTGCAACCAGGATCATGGTCTAGGACTGGTAAGATAATCACATCGAAAAAAATTCATACTTCCATTTGGATACTGGAATGGCATAGACTGGAGTAACTCTGTTCTGGATTGCACTGTAAATGTATTTGCCGGTTTTGTTCCCATCCATGCAGACTTTTGGACCTGATCTAAGGTTCCCAACTCCAGATTGGGAAATTCCTGGAGATTTGGGGGTAGTGCCTGGGAAAGGTGTGATTTGGGGATGGGAGGGGCCTCTGCAAGGTATAATGCATAGAGTCTATCCTCCAAAGCAGTCGTTGTCTTGAAGGAAATAGGGAACTGATGTCTCTAGTCTGGCAATAACGAGTAATTTCAGGAGATCTTCAGAGCTCACCTGAAGGCTGGTAACCCTACATCTGACAGATGGCTTCTCCTGCAACCCAGCCATTCCTGTAGCACAAGCATACTTTGCAAAAACAGGATGCAATGCCAGGACCACCTCATTAGTACTCAGTAGTTCAAGGCACATATAACCATTTTTAACATTAAAAGCCACCAAACTGGAAGTTAAACCATTAGAGAGCCAGTGTGATGTAGTGGTTAAGAGCAGATGGATTCTAATCTGGAGAACCGGGTTTGATTCCCCACTCCTCCACCTGAGTGGCAGAGGCTTATCTGGTGAACCAGATGTGTTTCTGCACTCCTACATTCCTGCTGGGTGACCTTGAGCTAGTCACAGTTCTTTGGAACTCTCAGTTCCACCTGTCTCATAAGGTGTCTGTTGTAGGGAGAGGAAGGGAAAGGAGCTTGTCAGCCACCTTGAGTCTCCTTACAGGAGAGAAAGGTATGGTATAAATCCAAAACTCACTCTTCTCTAGTATCTCTGTGTTAAATACTGAAAAGCAAGTGAAAGGTTTTGGGCAGGGAGAAGAAGTTTTCAGAATTCTTGCAGTCTTCTCCACTATGGCAAGTTTATAATTTAGCAAGCATTTAATTCTCTGATTGCAACACCTCTCATTTAATTTAACTCATTCTTTAAAAGAGGCTCCTGATGTTAAGAGCTACTTGAAAGCCCAGCTTCTGAATTTAATTGTGCACTTTGATTTCTTGACATCCCCTGCGTGTGGTTGTCCAGTGGTAGAGCATAGGCAGTGTGGTTGTTCAGTGGTAGAGCATAGGCTTTGATTGCAAAAGGTCCCATGTTCAACCCCTGGCATCTCTAAAAGGATCCACAAGGAGGTGAAGTGAAAGTCCTCCACTAGTGATCCTTGAGAGCCTCTACCAGTCAGAGTGCAATGCTTGATGGGTAGGATTGCCAGCTCTAAATTGGGGAATTTCTGGAGATTTTTGGAGGGGAGCCCAGGGAGGGGACAGTTTGAGGAGGGACTTCAGTAGGTGGAATGCCATAGAGTTCACCTTCCAAAGCAGCCATCTTCTGGTGGCGAACTGATCTCTGTAGCCTGGAGATTGGTTCTAATCCAAGGAGATCTCCAGCCACCATCTGGAGACTGGCAATCCAGTGATCTGACTCAGGAGTTGGAGAGGGGCCTGGACTCATGGGTGGATCATCTTCTTTGCAATATGAAAGACCTTAGACTTTGGAGAACCACTGTTAGATTGCTGATGCTGGTCTGACTCCAGTGTAACACAATGTCACATATAGATCAGAGCTGAGTAGACAACAGCAAGCCTGAAACAAGAGCCTATTGTGTTGCCAGTTCCAAACTGGAAAATTCCTGGAAATCCTGGGGTCTGGCTGTAGTTTTTCTGGCCAGCTGGTAACTTTACCAATGACCACCCACACGAAAATCGCCTGCAAGAAGTGAAATGTGAGAATCAGGGCAGCCAAAGAGATTCTGCTGCTGCCATAAGGTTTGTATCTCCTACTCCCCTTACTTCACTGGAAGTGCACATACTTTGCTTTGCTTGCAAAATTGTGCAGGCTCAGTTCCCCAGCATATCCAATTAAAGGTTTCTCAGATATCAGGACTGAGCACTCTGGCCAGCATGCTCCGAGAGCTACTGTCCATCAAAGGAGAAAAGCTGCCCTATGCCCGTAAGGGGACGGGTAGTCAAAAAACATAACCAAATAAATAAATAAAGAGTCCCAAACACTGCAGCCTCTCCTCATAAGGAAGGTGCTCCAATCCCTCAATCATCCTTGTTGCCCTTCTCTGCACTTTTTCTATCTCTTCAATATCCTTTTTGAGATGTGGCGACCAGAACTGAACACCAGTGGCGTACCTGCCTAGGGAAAGGGGGTACCCTATGTCCCCAGGCGCCCCCATTTGGTCAAGTGGGGGGGCACCAACATTTCAGGGTTGTTTGTGTGTTTTTACGTTTTGGCCTGCAGGGGGCGCATTTTTAAGACTAGCGGCACCAAAATTTCAGGGTACCATCCAGATCCTGTCCTGATGATACCACCCAAATATGGTGATCTTTGGTCCAGGGGCAGCAAAGTTATGGACCCCCAAAGGGGGTGCCCCATCCCCATTATTTTCAATGGGAGCTAACAGGAGATGGGGGCTACCCATTTGAGGGACCATAACTTTGGTTCCCCTGAACATAACTTCATCAAACATGGTTGGCATCATAGGAATAGTTACCATATGATACCCTGAAATTTTGGTGTCACAAGCTTTAAAAATACACACCTTCCAGGCACCCCAAGAAATTTGCCCAAGATTCTTTGTTTTGCAGTGACTTTGCTCCATTGTAGCCAATGAGGAATTTCTGAGTGTGTAGGCAGGCTGCACATTTTTGAAGATAGAGACACCAGACTTTCAGGGTGGCTCCAGGGGAGGCCTCCTGGTAGTAGCCATCCAGGTTTGGAGACCTTTTGCTGTTCTGGGGGTTCAATCCCTTGCCATGGGCCCCCCAAAGTGCCACTAAGCCCCAAAGAGCAGCAGGTGGCGTAGGGTGGCTCAAGAGCCAGGTGCTGATTCCTGATCTGGGATGAACCCGGGAGTTTGGATTCCCAGCTCTGCTGCTTGAGTTGTGGAGGCTTCTCTGGGGAATTCAGATTAGCCTATGCACTCCCACACATGCCAGCTGGGTGACCTTGGGCTAGTCACAGCTTTCTGGAGCTCTCTCAGCCCCACTTACCTCACAGAGTGTTTGTTGTGAGGGGGGAAGGGCAAGGAGATTGTAAGCCCCTTTGAGTCTCCTATAGGGGAGAAAGGGGGGATATAAATCCAAACTCTTATTATTATTATTTTGTTTCCTTGCTCCTGCACATGAAAGCCTGCAGGGTGAGTTCTCCCAGAACTCTCTCAACTCGCCCCCCCCCCGCCCCCAGCTCCAGAAGCAAAGCTCACCAAGCTTGGATGCTATTACTCAAGGCCTCTTGGAGCCAAGTCTGGCGCCTCTATCTTCAAAAATGTGCAGCCAGTGCTTACACACTCAGACATTCCCCAGAATCTCCCAGGCTCTTCAGCGCTAAGAGTCTCTGTGGGGCTTAAGACTTCAATGGGGTCTTTCAGTTACTGCCCAGACGATGGCTCATGTGGTGAAGAGGGAGGTTTCAACAGGAGGCATTGTGGTAGGGGTCTTGCTCTGGGTGGGGGCATTTCCTGTAAGGCTGCTGGTGTCAGTCTCCTGAAAGGAACCAGCCAAATTTGCTAAAATGTGTGTGGAAGAGGAAAATGCTTTGGGCACCGAGTTGAACACAGTACTCCAAGTGCAGTCGCACCACTGCTTTATATAAGGGCATGACAATCTTTGCAGTTTTATTATCAATTCCTTTCCTAATGATCCCCAGCATAGAGTTTGCCTTTTTCTACAGCTGCCATGCATTGAGTTGACATTCCCATGGAACTATCAACTAAGACGCCCAAATCCCTTTCCTGGTCTGTGACTGATAGCACTGACCCCTGTAGCGTGTATGTGAAGTTTGGATTCTTTGCCCCTATGTGCATCACTTTGCGTTTTGCTACATTGAACTGTATTTGCCATTTCTTAGCCCAATCACCTAATTTATCAAGGTCCGCTTGGAGCTCTTTGCAATCCTTTGCAGTTCTTACTACTCTACATAATTTGGTATCATCCGCAAACTTGGTCACCACACTACCCACCCCTACTTCCAGGTCATTTATGAAGGAAGGAAAGGGAAACATATCAGGAAAACATATCAGTTGTCCTACCCCCACAACAAGGCTAGGCCTCCCATTACATTCAGATAATAAAGTGCACTGCTGAAGTTTACTCAAGGGGCAGATGATAAAAAATGCAGCTGAGGCATAGCCTCCCTTGTTCTGCAGACCCCCCCTCCCCACCCCACCATCCCAACACAGCTCCTCTAACAGCACAGCAGTTTCTGTTTGGACAAGGAAAGCTATCCTCTCTTTTCCCCAAATAATGCTGTTCATTTTAACCCAGACCAGTGTTGTGATTTCTCTCATGAGGAAAAGGAGAGGGAGGGAAGGGGCTGGAGGGAAATAACTGTTGACTCCAAACTGCATCTGAAACAGATTTGCACAGTTCCACTCACAGCTGAAGGAAGAAGGAAGTATTTCCAGATGTGCTAACGAACCACAGAGCCAAGAAGGGAAAGAAAAGGCTGCCTCCTCCACCTCTGCTTGCCTTTTGCCAAGACAGACAGACAGACAGACAGACAGACAGACAGACAGACAGACAGACAGACACACACACACACACACACACACACACACACACACACACACACACACACACACACACACACACACAAGCTCTTACTATATCAGACACTCTATATATGATCTTATATTGGATCTGCCCATTGGATTCATGATGTTCTTCAGGGAATCACATTGTTTGACTTCAGCTGTTTTAAAAGGAGTGATCAAATTCTTGATTTTATTTCCTCCACAAACAGCTTTTCAGTCGTGTTTTCTTCCTGCTAGCACCCATGAGAAGAGTCTTGCTGGTTCAGATTAAAGGCCCCCCTAAATCCAGCATCCTGTCCTCACACTACTTAACTGCATGCCTTTAACAAATCCAACAGCAAAAATTAAAAGCCCAAGCTTTTTCTTATTTTTATCTTCCCCTCCACACACGCACGCTCTATCTCTACTGGGATCGGAGATATACTACGTCTGGACACAGATCTTTTATTGATCTATTGTGTAATAGCGACTGAAATAGCCTCCACAAATTTGGCTAATCACTTTTTAAAGTAATCTCCCTCCTGCCATTCATTGAACAATTATTGGTATATAGTCAGTAAATCTGCTTGAATTAAATGAGCCGCAGGTAGGTATTTTGGGGGGTTTGATTTTAAATATCAGATGAGATATGAAGCTGAAATTTGGTGCGTGTAACATAGTGCAGTGGTTAAGGGCAGAGGACTCCAATCTGGAGAATCAGGTTTGATTTCACGATCCCCCACATAGAGTACCATGCAGGATGACCTTAGATGAGTCACAGCTTTCTGGAATCCTCTCATTACATGGAACCAAACCAGTAGCCAGAGCTAGACATCTCTGGCAGACAACCCTCTTAGGGTCACTATAGATCCAGCTGTAACTTGATAGCATTTTCCTCCACCACCCAGAATAGAGGCGCCCTGATTACTTCACAAGGCCTCTAGGACACGACAAATCTCTCCCTATAGGCTATAGGTCTGGACCGCCACTATGCGGCTGCAACAGCTTATTCTATCGTCTGCCCCTCTTTTTTCTTTTGCATAGAACATCAGGCCTTTGGTAAAGAATGTTGGGAAACACAAAAGCCTCTCTGTTTCCTGATATTTTGGCATGAATTAACTTGATTTTGGTTGCTAGTGACATGTCCTTACACTCAAGAATCTTCTAGCTGTTTCGCTGCTCTACCCATTCTCATTCATTTTGGTTGACTATTGCTTTGATGTTCATCTGTAGTTGTTTCAAGTCTTCACCAGTAATGTGGTGTCCTCTGCATATCTCAAATTATTAATGTTCTTTCCATCAATCTTCAGTTCACCTTCATCAAAATCTAATCCAGTTTTCCTTATGATATGTTCTGCATATAGACTGAAGAGATAGGAACATAAAATAATCCTTGTCTGACACCCTTGCCAACTGGGAACCATTCTGATTCTCCATGTTCTGTCCTAGCAGTAGCCTCTTGTCTAGAGTACAGGTGACACATCAAAATAATCAGATGCTGTGGCAAGACCAGTTCTTTTAAAACCCACCGTAACTTTTCATGATTCACACAGTCAAATCCTTTGCTCTAATCTATGAAAGACAAACCAGTTTTCTTCTTCAAAAGATTCTTCTCAGTATATTTGGTATATTTCTTCAGTGTATTGTCTCCATCTGGTCTTTATTTTGTCCTGTTCAGTTAATATATTTCTGTGTTGATGTTTTAGCATGCCTAACTTTGTTTTCCCTTTGATTTCTTGAATTTTGTGGAAAATATCTCTTTCTGTTATTGCTTTGTTGTCATTCTCTTCTGTTTCTTTCCACCGGCTTTTACAATAGTTCTCTTTGTTTCCGTCTCTGGAATGCTGCATTTAGACTTTAGAACCTGTTTCTGCCACCTTTCAGTTCCCTTCTCATCTATCTTTAGCAATTTTAAGTGTTTCTTCCATCACCCATCATGGCTTTTTATTTCTTTTGGCTACAGAAATAGTCTCTGTGCACTCTTCCTTCATAATATATCTGGTTCATGTTCAATTGAAATTAGTGATGCAAATCTTTTCTTTATATGGTCTTGAAACTCTTCAGGAATGTTGGTTCAATTGTATTTTGGCACTATGATTGTTTTGGTGTTTTTCTTCAACTTCAGGTTTTTTATATTAACAATTTGTGGTCAGTACCACAATTGGGTCCGAGTCTTGTTTTAGCAGACAGAATAGAGCTTCTCCATCTTCTGCTTCCAATTATATAATCTATTTGATTTCTATATTGGCCGCCTGGTGATGTCTATGTATACAATCATCTGTTTGGTTGCCTGAAACATGACTTTGCAATGAACAAATTGTTGTCTTCACAGAATTCTATTACTCCTAGCCCAAATCTTCCAAAAATGTTTGATTCGTAGTGTAGTGGTTAAGAGCAGGTGGATTCTAATTTGGAGAACCGGGTTTGATTCCCCACTCCTCCACCTGAGTGGGAGAGGCTTATCTGGTGAACCAGATGTGTTTCCCTACTCCTACATTCCTGCTGGGTGAACTTGGGCTAGTCACAGTTCTTTGGAGCTCTCTCAGCCCCACATAACTTACAAGGTGTCTGTTATGGGGAGAGAAAGGGGAAGGAGCTTGTAAGTCACCTTGAGTCTCCTTACAGGAGAGAAAGGTGGAATATAAATCCAAACTCTTCTCCTTCTGCTTTGTTTCCTACTTTTGCATTTCTGTCGCCTATGATTATCAGCACATCTTATCTAGGAGTTGGAGCATAAACCTGAATGACAAATATATTGAAAGGTTTTCCGTGAAGTCTGATTGATATTATTCAGCCAGATTTTGCATTACAGCACCTGACTGTGCTACATCTCTCCTCACTATTACAGCAACTGTTTCTTCTGTGTTGCTCATTCCCTGATAAATTTTCTTGGCTGAAAATGCCCCAATCCAGTTCACTTTAGCTTACTCAGTTCCAGGATTGCAATGTTTAAATATTCCATTTCTTGTTTCAGGATGTTGAGATTATCTGGATTAATATTCCTCACATGTCATGTTCCCATTACAGGCATCAAATAGCTTTGGACTTTCCTCATGCATTCATTCAGGCCAACAACTAAAAGTCCCTTTGGCTTCAGCCCAGTTGCATCATTAAGAAATAGTGCTAAGTATACTTGTCCTCCACTTTCACCCAGTAGCTGATACAGTGCCATTTGACCTGGCAATTGGATTCTCTCACAGAGTTTTTGAGGTAAGGGTTGGTCAGAAGTGGTTTACCATTGCCTTCTTCTGAGTAGTAATAAACAGAATTGGCACTGCCATTGTCTACAAAAGTTCCTCTGCAAGCATCATCTTCTACTGCTACCCAATAGTTTTGCCCTTAAACATTTTAAAAATTGATACACACAAATAACTGGCACATCCAGCCCTCTGTGGCTTTCCTCCAACCAAGTCCCTGTTTCTATCTGGTACAGGAGCACCTGGAGACAAGCATTTCTATGTGTCTTTATGTTTCAGTAGAGCAGCTAGAAAGACAGACTGGGATGAATGAATGAGCCAAATAATTAATGAAAGACTCTACAACTGTTGGCCGAAGGCTGAGCTAATGACAACTGGATGTTTCTAAACTAGAAGAACTTCAGGGAACCAGAGCGTAAAACCTGTCCAACTCTGCTGAGGAATTTTTTACAAGCAAATTTCTTCCACTTTCTAAACTCTGATAAGCACCAGACTGAGCAGCCAAATCTGGATAGCTTTGTGAACCTGGATATCTTTGTTTATAAAAACCATATCAAGCCAAGAATGCTGCTCTGCTTAAAAGGGCCACAAAGCCACAAAGGTACTCTGGTACTAATGTGGGAATTACCCACATGCTGAAATTCTCATTTCCTGGTCACCTGTACAATAGCCTTGAATGCCAACAGTTGTGCATCTGATCCTATTTCACAGTAAACTGTCATTCCTTGGCATATTTCTGGTGTGGTTTACTTAGGTTTAGATTGTCAGGGTTTACCACAGTTATGAAAGTTGTCTCTCAAATGCAGCTTCATGATCAAAAACGCCCAAGGTTAACGGTCCAGTTCAAGTATCATTTTTAAAGAGAACGTTTCATCTGTCTGTTCATTCTGATTGGCCCACTCATGTACATGGTGTTTACAAAATGCCATTGTAAGCTCCCCTGAGGCCTTTATGCTATTGTAAGCTGCCCTGAGCCGTTTGAGGGTAGGACAGGGTATAAATTTAAAAATAAATAAATAACTTGGGCAAAACTCAGCTCCCGGTCCCAAACAGTTTACAATGCCAAAGCTACCGAGTAAGATCAGGCCATAGGGAAAGACAAGATTAGCAAAAGATGGATTCGTGTACTTGTGGACCATCGATGAAGTGGGTGCTAACCTGGGAGATGAAGGACCAGACAGCGGCACCTTCTTTGAGTAGTTCTTGAGAAGAAGAAGAGTTTGGATCTATATCTCCCCTTTCTATCCTGTAAGGATACTCAAAGGGGCTTACAAACTCTTTTCCCTTCCTCACCCCACAACAGACACCTTGTGAGGTAGGTGGGGCTGAGAGAGTTCCGAAGGACTGTGACTGGCCCAAGGTCACCCAGCAGAAATGTAGGAGTAGGGAAACAAATCTGGTTCACCAGATAAGACTCCACCACTCATGTGGAGGAGTAGGGAATCAAACACGGTTCTCCAGATGAGACTCCACGTGCTCTTAACCAGTAGACTACACTGGAAGGAGTTACAACTTTCAGTTCATAGCAGCCAGTGTGCTATAATGACTAGAACAGGGCTCCCCGGCCTTTTTCAGCCTGTGGGCACATTTCAAATTCTGACACATCATGTGGGAATGTGATAAATGAGAAATGTGTTTTCTACTCAGAACAAGGAAATTAGTCAAGAGGACATGATGGGAATTGTAGTTCATGAACATCTGGAGGGCCACAAGTTTGACACCTGTACTTAACACATGCTACATGAGCCTGCATTCGAAAACAGTGCAGGAATTCCAGTTGCTGCTGCCAGGAATGAATTACAGGGATGGTATCGACACAGATGCTTAAAGATCTGTACTGGTTCCCCACCTGCTCTGGGGACAATTTAAAGTGCTGTTTCTTTACCTTGAAGGCTCCAAAGGCCTTGGGGCCAGGGTACTTGAAGGACTATCTCCATACTGTTCAGACCACCAGCTAAAGAAGAAGAGTTTGGATTTATATCCCCCCTTTCTCTCCTGTAAGGAGACTCAAGGGGGCTTACAATCTCCTTGCCCTTCCCCCCTGCTCACTTTGTCTCCTCCTCCAGAGATGGCACATTTTAATAGTAGCATCTTGTCTACAGTATGTCACACACACACACACCCTATATGGCTCACCTGACACTTATGTTCCTTTCTTTTAGGTGCAAGACCCAAATAATTTTGTTCACCCAGGCTTTTAATTAGGAAGAAAAGTTGGTTTTGTTGGATGTAGCAATGTCTAATGTGCAAAGGAACTGAGATGAAGACCCAGCAGTGGACGGGCAAGTGGTCAGAGAGAGAGAGAGAGGGACGAACAGTTAGTCACCCTTTTTGTGTCGCCTCTTGTCTGTCCTTAGACTGATACTCTCAGGTCTAATATCCTGCTTCTTCTCGGAAGTTAGTTGCAGAGACTCTTCCTAGCCAGCAAGATAGCAGCATGCTAGCTTTCCCTCTTTCCTATCCCAAATGTACTTCCTAATAAACATTTACCTTTCAGTGATTTAAAAAAATTATACTATGCTTTTAGTATGAAGCTAGCGGACCCGGCCACACTTCGCTGTGGCTTACCAGCAACGCAGCCACCGGCACATCTGGCCCCTGCTGGAGGAGGCAGGTCCGGCAGCACCAGCTCCGCCAACGTCCCCGGTCGTGGCCTTTCTGCAGAGCACCTGCAGGGCGCTCGCCGCCCACTGCTGGCTCGGTCTCGGCAGAAGCAAGTCCTCGGCCCATGCAACGCGCACCCTTCAGACCACGGCAGCCCTCCAAAAAGCATCAGCTCTGGCCTGCCCCGGGATGTGCACAGCCGCTGTGGTCTAAAGGGTGAGCGTTGCGTGGGCCAAGGAAGCAAAAGGTGTCTGCCTCCCTAGCTTTTTATATAGAGAGATTATTTTGGGCTAATTCTCCAGGATAGGCAACATAGAAATTCTCTAAATAAATAAATAAATAACATGTTAAAAATGTAACACCAGCAATTGCTAAGAAAAGTGTCAGACCTATTTGTGTTTGTGTAAAATGCTGTCATGCTGCAAACAATTCATGCCAACCCCAGCAAGGCGCTTTCAAGTCAAGTGAGAAACAGAGGTGGTTTGCCATCACCCTCCTCTGCAGGGTGTTCCTTGGTGGTTTCCTATCCAAGTACTGACTTTGCCTAGCTTCCAAAATTTGACAAGATCAGACTATATCATGCTGCCTTCTTTCCCTCGCACACCTGTTTAAATCCCAGTCAATACAATTCAACCTATTGCAGCATTCTAATTCAGCGGTTTCTTTGACCCACTCTTCAGAATGTTTGCAGTGTACATACACTGACTGAACTTTCACTTAATTAATCTGATTAAGTGGATTCTAGCTCATGAAAGATTGTGTTGCAGCAAATCTGTTCAGTAAACCACAACTCAAAACTCCGTTTTTGTCTTTACAAAGCGTAACTGTTGCAGTGACTGCCCTGTAGACAAACCAGCAACTCAAGCCAACTGGTAAGAACAGACCTTTCAACTGACCCAGGAGGGCAAATATTATCTTCAGAGATTAGGCAGCCTATTGCTACAGTTCAGTGGCACGTGCTTGGCACATGCAGAAAGACTTGGGGTTAGTGCCTAGAAATAGGCTGGCTCATTGCACTATTTCAGCCCCCTCTCCACCGATTTTACAAGGGCAGTTTTATTAATTATTATTTAGGCACAAAGTCTGTTTGGATGCTACATTAACAGCAAAGAAGTCATAACAAAATACATACAAAATCTGTTGCCGATTAAGATCTGTGTTTTTTTATTCCCTTCCTTCACTCAAATGACGATACTTATAGCTCCCTCTAGAGGTGCTATAGAAGACAAACTTTTCATTCCATGTTGCTGACAAAATTTAGTTGAAAGAATGGTCCTCAAACCCCAGTCCTTGAACCCATAAAGCAAATAAGGCTGCCCCAGGAAACACCCTGAACTTGACCCAAACCAAAATGACTGCCTTTGTAGAGTCAATAACACATGATTTATAGATGAAGAAGGCAGAGGCTTTCAGAAGCAAGGAAAGAAATAACCCTGCCAAAAGTGCATTCCATGCCAATTTGTTCAATTTACTGTGGGAAAGACTGGGGAAATTGCTCCAGTTCAGTGGTGAATTGGCTGTTCCTGAATGGCCACTAGCAGCCAGGAACAAACAGAGCCAAAGCCTGTAGCTCTGCCACCGCTGCAGGAGATCTGGAGCTGGCAGTGGCAATAGTGGGCATTGTCAGTT
This sequence comes from Sphaerodactylus townsendi, assembly GCF_021028975.2. Taxonomy (NCBI): domain Eukaryota; kingdom Metazoa; phylum Chordata; class Lepidosauria; order Squamata; family Sphaerodactylidae; genus Sphaerodactylus; species Sphaerodactylus townsendi. Next base: position 31,791,177 of record NC_059425.1, read on the forward strand.
CAGCTCACCAATTGGCACCCTGCTGGAGGAGGAAATGAGCTTTCTCCCATCGTTGGCTCAGGTCTAATCTGAGTGGTCTTTGCAGTGCCACCTTGTCACCCTGTGGGAGTCATTCAGCTTGGCTTGCTTCTGAGCCATTTTATTTTCACTGTCCACGCTTGCTCTAGTTCCATAATCTGGAGGCTGCATCTGTGTCAGTTTTCTTCAGAGGCAGGGGGAATCTAAACCCATTAGGAAACAAACAGGAATCCACAGTCTAAAAAGAGATTGTCTATTATATTAAGTGTATGATCCTGGAAATCCTCAGTTCAAATGCTGCCTCTGCCACAAGCTTACTATACCCTTGTCCACCAAAAGATCTAACTAGAATTATAACTGCATTCGTCACGTGCTGGACCATCTTTGTTTTAGAATGCTTCACTTGGATCCTGGTGCCTGCCTGTCTACCTGACAGAACAAGGAAGGCACTAGGACCCACGCGGAACATTCTACAACAAAGATGGTCCAGCATGTGGCAAATGAAGTTACAGTTCTACTTAGACCTTTTGGTGGGAAATGGTATAGAGCCAGCGTGGGGTGGTGGTTAAGAGCAGGTGCACTCTAATCTGAAGAACCAGGTTTGATTCCCCGCTGTGCCATTTCAGCTGTGGAGGCTTATCTGGGGAACCAGATTAGTTTGTGCACTCGACCATATGCCAGCTGAGTGACCTTGGGCTAGTCACAGTTCTTTGGAGCTCTCTCAGCCCTACTCACCTCACAGGATGTTTGTTGTGAGGGGGGAAGGGAAAGGAGATTGTAAGCCCCTTTGAGTCTCCTTACAGGAGGGAAAGGGGGGTGGCTTCCAACAGCCCAATAAATACATAAAATGACAACTGTACATAGTTTCAACTCCTATTAAAAACCAGATGGCAACAGTATAATTGCAATAAGTAACTTGCTAAAGTAAGTTGCTAAAGAATGCTACAACAGGTGCAGAAGATCTAGACTGTCGGGCCCTATCATAGGTCGGTTCCCCACTTACCTGCTGCTGCGCGCAACTCTCCCCAAGTAGCGTGGGGTCCCCTGGCACTCCCTCCCACTCTACCCCCAGGGGTGGCACCATAGCGCGAGCCACCCCGCTACGGCCAAGCCGCTGTCGGGCTCCCTTCTTCTCAGCCAACTGGGGTCATTCGTGGCGCTCCTCGAAACGGCGCCTTTTGATGACCCCGTGGGGAAGCCCGGGAGCGTGCCAGAAATGACGTGTGCTGGGAGTAGTGTGCAGCAACCTTTGGTCGAGATAAGTGGGGAAACGACCATAGTACACTCACAGGCCTATCAACAGCCTAGGGAAAAATGCCCTGCCCCTTTAATAGAAGATTAATACAATGCTATTTACCAGGTGATACTATTTAGCCCCATGCCTTGATAAGATGCAGCTGCCGATTTGCACACTTTAAGGGATTTCTTTCTTTTTAAAAAGTATATCTTTATTGAAGTTTCAGAAAAAAACAAAAAACAGAAAAAAGTAAAAACATATGGAACAACACAAAGAAAATTGATCGATTCCCCACCGAAAAAATGAATGTAGATACAAATTGGTTTGGGAAAAACCGGGACCTTTTCAGCATGGTTTTAGCGTCTCCACTGCAGCTTCTGTTTCACAAACGATCCTTGTTCCCAGAAATGCAGCAGCAACTAAGGATTCTCCACTGAGACAGATTGAACATGCGATCCGCTCAGGGGTTATCCTGATTGGCTGCAGCACTGTGTTGGAGCAGGAATTTTTTATTTTATTTTCAAACTTCCAGATCCACATCTCTGCGAGCATGCGCAGAACGACCCTATGCGGAAACGAAGAAACGGGCGATTAAAGCGAAGCCCTGTTTCTGTGTGCCTCCATGTAGTTGGATCCATGAGGATATGATGTGTAGCGGTCCTCTGTGGTAGAGGTTTCAATGGGAGGCACTGTGGTAGTGGTCTTGCTCTGGGTGGGGGCATTTCCTGCAGGGCTGCTGGTGTGAGTCTCCTGAAAGGAACCAACCAAATTTGCTAAAATGCTGTGGGCACGAAGTTGGTGAACCTGATGCCCACAGCATTCGGCCATCCCAGGCAAACTTTAGTGCCCCCACCCAGAGCAAGACCACTACCACATTGTCTCCTGGAAACCTCTACCACCAAGCATCAGCTGGGCATAACAGAAAGCTCAGGCTTATTGGAAGTCTATGGTGGGAAAAATAATGTTTCACCATTGAGCAGAACTTCTGGCTGAAGAGCCTGGCAGTAGATCTCTGGGGAATGTCTGGAGGTGTGTAAGCAATCTCGAGCCACACATTTTTTAAGATAGGAGGGCGCCAGACTTTCAAGGAACTGGCTCTAAGAGGTCTTGGGTAATAGCATCCAAGCTGGTGTGAGCTTTGCTTCCTGGAGTGGGAAGAGTTTAGAGAGTTCTGAGAGAACTCAGCCCGCTTGAGGCTTCATGGGCAGGAAACAAAATAGAAGCCTCCTTTGAGGGGCTCCATAAATGTGAGAACCCTCAGAAGCAAAGGTTCTGAGATGCTATTGCCTGGATGCTATTACCAGGAGGGCTTCCTGGAGCCACCTTGAAAGTCTGGTGCCTCTATCTTCAGAAATGTGCAGCCTGCCTCAGAAATTCCCCATTGGCTACAATGGAGCTATTACCAGGAGGGCTTCCTGGAGCCACCTTGAAAGTCTGGTGCCTCTATCTTCGAGGAAGAGAAAATGTGCAGTCCTTGCCTCAGAAATTCCCACAGTTGCAAAAGCTAAGCAATGGAATTTCTATTACCTAGGAGGGCTTCCTGGAATTGCCACCTTGAAAGTCTAGGTGCCTCCTATCTTCAGAAATGCTTGGCAGCCTGTCTCCAGAGAATTCCCCCATTGGCTACAAATGGAGCAAAGTCACTGCAAAAAACAAAGAATCTTGGTGCAAATTACTTGCAGGGTGCCTTGTAAAGGGAATGTATTTTTAAAGCCTAGTGACACCCAAAATTTCAGGGTATCATCTGGTAACTATTCCTATGAGTACCAACCAGAGTTTCTAGTGAAGAGTTAGGTTCAGGGGGACCAAAGTTATGGTCTCCTCGAAATGGCGACCAGCCCCCATCTCCTTGGTTAGCTCCCATTGAAAAAACAATGGGGGATGGAGGCATTCCATTTTGGGCGTCCATAACTTTGCTTCCCCTGAACCAAACATCACCAAACTTTGGTGGTGTCATCAGGGCAGTCTCTGGATGATGCCCTGAGAATCATGGTGTCATCAGCTAGCTTTAAAAAAATGCCCCTTCCCTGCTAGGCTGAAAAAAAACAATTCAAAATAATACTCCCCCCCAAAAAAATTAGCCCAAATACCTTGCATTCACATTTTGTTCATTATTTGGGCCAGGACATAATCGGACACTTTTTGTCCAAATGTGCCCAAATTTGTGCAGATTCTGGCTGAATCTGAGTATTTGTGTTTCATCTCCAACCCTCAAAAAAAGTGATGTTGTTTCCCAGCAGGGTGGGGAGACTTATCTGATTCACTAAAACAGCATCACTTTCAATTTTGTTTTAGGGACTAGGGGACCCCAGATTCTCCCTTTAAGGTGGATTTAAAAGAAGAATCTGAGCTCCCTAGTTTAAACACCATTGAAAGTGATGGTGTTTGGGGGTGGATTTCACTGGAGGTGTTTTGTGAGAGATGATGCTGACATTTGTTTGGTAAATGTTTTGCTGGGGGTGATTTGTGAGAGATTTACATGCTTAATACCCACTTGCACTGACTTGGAGTTGTTTCTCAGGCTAACAACCTACCTCATAGGGTTGTTGTGATTAGGAAATTAGGAAAAGAGTTGGTGGGGAGAGAGCCATGTATGTTTTGCTGGGAGTGGGAGGTGTTTTGTGAGCTGGTGCAAAAAATAATTGTTTATTCATGGTGGGGGAGGGTGGCCGCCCATTCGCCGGGAGGGGGGGGCACCAAACTCAGGTTTTGTCCCTGGGCTCCAGTTTGCCTAGGTTCGCCCCTGGTAGCACTACTTTATATTGCCTTCTACTCAGTCTGTCAGTCAAAACTGGCCCCATGTTGATTCGTATCCACGTGGATCTCTGGTCCACAAATTTTAAAAAAGGCTGTACGCACATCGCGCACAGCCCACTACATTCTTATTGGATGGGAGGCTCCACATCACTACCAGTGGCAAGAAAAAGATTCCGGATTAAACCCCCCCCCCCTCCAACTTCCCCACCGCTCCAGGTTGCCCTCACGTTTTTTGAAAAGATCTACTTTCTTGCAGGTTCTAAAATAACATGTTTGGGGGGCGGGGAGAGCACCAGAAACGTGATGAACGCATATTCGGCGCTGGTGCAGTGGGGAGTCCTGCTGGAAAACTTGATAATTTTGTGTGACGAGCACGCATGTAATCCTCAATGGGGAATTGACCATTAAAAAACATACATTCCAAATACATACATACATAATAACTTCTGGACTATTCACATACCAAGTTAAATTGTTTTATCCTATTAAACAAGTATTCACAGTCTCATTTAAAGATTATTTTCACATTATTAAGGAAAAGCCACACAATTAATACAATTTCTCCTGATAGCAAATTAATGACTCAACTGTTTTATCTATCAAAACCCAAGAGCACAGAATCATTATTCACACTATATATTAAGAAGCTTCTGAAGAGATTCCAGTTTGCTGTAAATCTATCCAACAAGTTCTGCATATTCCTTAACTGTGTCTAGCCATTCTTTCATACATGGTGTTTTCGGATTTTTCCAATATTGGGCATAGAGAGTTCTTGCTGCTGTAATCATATAAAGTATTAACATTCTGCATTGCTTCTCAATTCCTGGATCTAAAATGTTTGGTAAGTACAATTCTGGTTTAAATGTAAAGTCAGTTATTTCTTTGTTTCCACTCATGTCTACCACAAGTGGTAGAGAAACCTTCTACTGCTTTACATTTCCAACAATTACTTGACCCAATTTTGTATACTTTAGAAAAAACTACAGGAGTGATGCGATATCTATACAGCATTTTGTAAAATTTGCTCTTAAATGTATTCCTAATGTAAAGTTCAAATAGTTTTTCCATACCCTTTCTGTATCTTGCAATTGCATGATGTGTCCTATATTTTCTACCCACCTTTTCATTTACTCTTTTATTACCTCTTTTTCAGTATCGCTTGGTAATAACAAACTATAATTGTTTGTAATCCTCTTCTTTCATATATATATGGGGGATATACTAAGGAGGGAAATAGGAAAATTGGGTGGAGAGGTTAACTGGAGCCATTGACAACCACTGACTTAACTGCCATTTAAAGGGGATTAAACCCATTAAAGCAAGTTATGGCCTTCAATTTGCAAGGCCTGTGTAAGGCTGTTAACTATCGGACGTTTTGGAGGACATTGATTCATAGGGTCATCATGAATCAGAAGAGGCTTGATGGCATTTAACACAGAGAGACACATTAATGGAAAACAGGTCCCTCGACACCTATTAGCCATGATAGCTAAATAAAACTGCCACGTTCAGAAACAGTATACTTACAAACGCCTCGCACGTATGTAAATGCCATCAAGTTGCAAACCACTTAAGGAAGAGTTGCCAGATCCCCCCTGGCCACCAGTGGTGGATGGGGTGATATGGTTAGCAGATCCAGGTTGGGAAATTCTTGGAGATTTGGAGATGGAGCCTGAGGAGGACAGCAATCTCGGTGGGTTGTGTCATAGAGTCTCTCCCCTCCAAAGCATCCATTTTCTCCAGGGAAACTGATCTCTGTAGCCCTGAGATGATTTATAAATCTGGTGGATCCCCAGATCCCACCTGGCGCCCCTAACTCATGGTGACCTCAGCAAAGGGCCTTCAAAAAAAGTAGGATGACGAAGAGGAAGGGAAGAGGTAGGTGTGGGGAGAGGTAGGTGAGGCTGAGAGACTTCTGAAGAACTGTGACTAGCCTCTCCCCAAACCTCATCCTCCCTAAGTGCCACACCTAAAATCTCCAGGCAGGTTTGCTTTTGCTTTCCTCAGAACAGTCGTCCTTGGTGGTTTCCCATCCAAGTATCCATCCTGCTTAGCTTCCAAGATCTGACAGGAACCAGCTCAGTGGCATAGTGCCAATGGGGCAGGGGGGCGTGATGCCCTGGGCGCGTGCAGGGGCATGGCCAGGGCGTTCCGGGGCAGGGGGGCGCTGCGGCAGGGTTCCCCCTTGCTCCGTCCCTGACCCAGCTGTACTCTGCTATTTTCTTTCCCTCACCCACCACAGAACAGCTGGTAAACTATACCTTATCTATTTCCTTCCAGTGCTATAGCACCACCACTGCAAATGATGGTATTGAAGTAATCAACTTAGCAGGGATCAGATGACACAAAGAACCAATAGGGCTCCATAAAGCTTCAGATTTTGGCCTGACTCCTCTGAACCCTGCTTAAACTGTGTATCCCTTTCCTCTTTTCTTTCTAGCTGACTCCATATCAGCCTCCCTCCCCCAACACTTACCTTTCAAGTATTCTTCTTAATTTAGATTTCCTCTGTTATTTGGATTTTCTTTTTAATCATATCATTTGCTTTTTTATCTTCATGTTTTTGTTTGCAGGAATGTTTAAACTACAAAAAATAAAACAGGCCAAAATAAAGTTAATGTTTGTGTGTATCATTTTTCTTTCCTTCAAAATGTTTGGCCATTTGGAAGATAAATAACACAAACAGATTTAGCACAGGTGGAGAAAAATGGGCAAAAAGTATCCTTCTGAAGCATTATTTTGTAGACACAGTCCAGAGAGACAAGAGAGTATGCAATGTGTAGGTTTTCAGGCCTGGAAAGAGATGTTCCAGTACAGCTCAGTTCAGCATGGGAAATAGACAAGACTAGGGCCTTGTCTAGAAATAAAACCAGTAAAGAAACTTGCACTTTGTACAAGACAGACCTAGCATTTCACAGATGAAAACAGGGACACAGCTGGAATGGATGCAGCCTAATAAACTGCAGCTTAATCTTGACAAGATGAAAGACCTACTGGTGGATAGAAGGTCTGCCCTTAGGATTGCCATCTTTAGGTTGGGAAATACCTGCCTGGAGATTTTAGGTGTGGCACTTAGGGAGGATGAGGTTTGGGGAGAGGCTAGTCACAGTTCTTCAGAAGTCTCTCAGCCTCACCTACCTCTCCACACACCTACCTCTTCCCTTCCTCTCCCCACAACAGACACCTTGTGAGGTAGGTGGGGCTGAGAGAGTTTCAAAGAACAGTGACTAGCCCATAGAAGTTAACCCATAGCAAAATATCGGTTTGATGAACAATGATTATACAAAAGTTCGACAGCTTAATAGAAATGAATGTAAAATTAAACAAGTTTAAATACTGCCATAAAATGTATGTAACAGAGTAGGACAAATGCTTTATGGACGCACAACTATAATTCATCTAGTCTCCCTGTACTGTTTTCTTCACTGTTTTAAAAAAAATTGCTGCTTTGTCCAAACAATACATATCTTAAAGCCCTATGTGCACAAGACATTAAATCATAGCCAATGACACCCAATGGTACAATATGCAAAATCAGTTCATTGTACGATAATCTTTTGTCACTACTTCAAGATTAGCCTCAGCAGCATTTTTATTTATGTAGAAAAAGTAGCAGCCCAGACTTAGGGTAAATCACAACAATACAACAAAGCTAACAGCATTAAAAGAAACCATAAAAATATAACAATGGGAATAAAAATAACACCAAATAAGATACTTGCAGTATAACCCTAGAGATCCTGGGAAGCAGATAGCAATAGCAAATTACCCTAGCAAAGGCACCCCTCAGAACCACAAAGTTCCAGAAAGAAAGACTGCCCCTGCAAAAAAAGTGGTAACTGGAGGTTATGATAATGCAACCTTACCAAGGACGGTCTTTCTTTTCTGGCACTATTTTGCAAAGATTTCTGCAAAGATTACACATGCTATGAAATCAACATGCTCATCGAAAGCCGTTCAACATACACCAACATGAAAAATGAGCTACAGACTGTGCCCATCGCATTACAAGGCGGTAACCATTTCTGCTAGCCACCCTCTTTAAAAGCATTGTCCAGCATTTGCCAGGTGCTGTTAAATGGTCTAGTAAATAGTAAGCATCCCTTTCTTAAGAACATAAGAACATAAGAACAAGCCAGCTGGATCAGACCAGAGTCCATCTAGTCCAGCTCTCTGCTACTCGCAGTGGCCCACCAGGTGCCTTTGGGAGCTCACATGCAGGAGGTGAAAGCAATGGCCTTCTGCGGCTGTTGCTCCCGAGCACCTGGTCCGTTAAGGCATTTGCAATCTCAGATCAAAGAGGATCAAGATTGGTAGCCATAAATCGACTTCTCCTCCATAAATCTGTCCAAGCCCCTTTTAAAGCTATCCAGGTTAGTGGCCAAGTTAACTTCAGGGCTCTTCCATGAGCATCACCAGTGGCTCTAGGTTAGGACTTCCAGAAGTCTGGTTTCTGCCAATTCTGCTGAAGTTACAGAATACCACTACCAAACATAGCAAATGTACAGCCAAATTAACAACAACATTTGCTTGAAAATACTTGCTGAATATTTGAAAGCCAGCATAGACAAAGCAAAAAAGAATGCTTCTAGAAAGAATATGAAGACAAACAAACCACAAGGGTTTGAATAGATTCATACAGGAACAAGAGATCCTGAAAGTGTTTTAATTCCAGACCTCCGATTGCTTTCACTGACAAAAACAACATTTTGAGTTGGGCCCGGAACCCAATTGAGAATATATTCTGGGTGCTCATCTATATATATAAATGTGAAATTCCACTCACTGACTATCAACAGAACTCAAAAACCACCAAAGCCACACACATGAAATTTGGCACACCCATTCCTTACATACTCCAGGTGCTCACTAAGAAAGGATTTCCCAAAATATTCACTTCCACCTGATTTATTACCTATTTACTGTTTTCACTGCTCATTTCTGGCCATCTGCGTGAACATTCTAAGGGCAAACCAACCCCTCAGTCCACAGACATGCTGCACGAACATTCTAAGGGTGACAGTTAAACACCACCAGCTTCTATGTCAGCCTCTCCACCCACCATAGTGTCACGCCAACTGCACTCTAACACCACCCTCCACAATGCATGCGAACCTATCCCTTCTGCTGAAACCACTACAGGGAGAAGAGAAATTAAATGCAGAAAGCGCTTTACACACTGCATTAGAAAAAGACAACTCACAGGGAAGCTAAGCTGCAACATATGCGCAAACCAACCCCTCAGTGATCCACGGAAGACAGGCTGTGAGGAAATATGCTGTATATCACCCCCAAAGATTCCCTACACCAAACCAAGGCTGCAAAGGAAAGTATGCTGAATGTCACCCTGAGAGTTAACAGGCTGTAGAAAAGGTATTCCTCCATCCACCCCTCATGTTAACAACACCGCTACAAATCCAAAGAAACCTATCAAAATAGATTACTGAAAGCCACACTATCACACCCTTGGACTACCCTAAAACATTTTATTGGGTTTTGCATATGGACATCCAGATTTGATTACATACTGTTTTTTTTGCCTCTTGACCTCCGATCACCCTGTGCTTGGTGTCGTGCTCTGAAGTGGAGGGACGAGTCCACAGGAATGTGCTGCAGTGGCTTGGTACAGTCCAGCTCCCTGCTCTTCAACCCTACCCTGAACCTCTTCACACCCTTCTCACTTATCAGCATCCAATGGCAGAACACTTCCTTTCTGCATCCCGAAAATACAACGGCTGCTTCCAAATGACGTCTTTTGGAGCCCACTAGGTGAAAGAGAGCAATAACACATTGCATTAGAAAAAGACAACTACAGGAAGCTGCTGCAAAAGATTTGGCAGAAAACAAAGCCCATCAATGACAGTCCACAGACAGGAGGGAATTTGCTGCATGCTCACCCCTAAAAGAGTTCACTGAAACAGGTGGGCTGTAAAGAAGTATGCTGAATGCTCACCCTGAAATTCCATAGAGGAGCCTGCTTGATGAGAGTATCGTAATAACAAGAAGCACTTGGGATACCCTGCTGGTACTTACAATATAAGACTGGGGAAAGCTATTTCTCTACAGCTGAGGTTTAGATAGCCAAAGCAGAAGTTCAGTGAAGATTTTTTTCCTGCTCAAAGTCATTGGAGTTTTTGTCTGACTTTCAGAATTGAACTGAAGATTTTGTAAAAACAAACTGGCTCTCCTTCACCTGTATTGCCAGGTAGAGGACGTGAGAAGGAGCAACGGGGGGGGGGGGGGGCGGGTAGAAAGGGAGAGGGAACAAGAGGAACTTAATGCCTTCTGCTCAGGTACTTGAATTTCTGCAGGATCTGTAGCTAAGGAGGTGTTTTTAATTTCTCTGAAAGTGTTATCTTGGATACCTTCCAGGGCCTAATCAATCAGCAACGTCCTACAGCCAGGAGGGTCCAAATATTAAGAACAGGTTTCTCAAGTGAAGGTTTTCTCAAAGGCAAGGAACCCATTATAGAAACAGAGGGAAAGAACATGTAGAACTCACAGCATAGAGATGATGAGGGAAAAAGAGAGGAGGGAGGGGAGGGTACGGAATTTTTTTAAAAAAACTACATGAATCCAGACACAATGTCCATTTAAAATATGACTTATTTTCTCCCTTTCTATGAACACGGGGCTCAAACACTAGTACCTAGTGTACCCTGTGTTCAGGAGATCTCCTGCTATTGGATCTCCAGGTAACAGGGATCGGTTCACCTGGAGGAAATGGGATCTTTGGGATCTTTGGATGTGGACTCTATAGCTGAAGTCCCTCCCACCTAGATACGGCCTCTTCAGGCTCCACTTCTAAAATCTTAAAATATTTCCCACCTCAGAGCTTGCAACCCTACCAGTATCTGTATTGAAAAACAAGATTTTTAAGCTATTTTTTAAAAAGTTTTTAGACTGTTGAAAAAAGATTGACAGAATTCACAAGTAACACATTCCCATCCATTTATGCAAATTGTAGGCTTCCACAGCCTCAACTGGCATTGGGGCTCTGCTAGGAATGAAAAGGGGGTCTTACCCTTCAACCTCCACTCTTGTTTTGGTGTTCAAAATCAGTCTCCCTGACATACTACAGCAAGACAAAATATATAAAGGGGTATATAGAGCTACCAAATGCCAAGTGAGATCATTGGTCCATCTACCCCCGTATTCTCTACTCAGATTGGCAGCAACGTTCCTCTGTCTGAGCTAGACAGAGTTTTTAACAGCTGTTTGCTGAAATTCCAGGAACTGGTTCTGAGACCTCCTGTACTATGGACTCTCTTGGTCAGAGGCGTAGCAAGGGGAAAAGCGTCCAATGCACCGATGCGTTCTCCGCCCCCATCCTGGCACGCCCCTGGAATGCCCCTGGAATGCCCTCGCCACACCCCCACAGGGGGGTGCACCCGGTGCATCGTGTGCGCCCCTGCCCCCTTGGAGTTTTGTCTTGGTTGCAACCTCTGTGCACTTTTTCTCTAAACAAATGTGCTGTACCTGAAGTAGTACCATTGATCTTCCATCTATCAATTATCTACATAAAGGGCAAGGCATACTGGTGACAATTCACTTTTTGAAAGAGCTGCACAGGTGCATGAGCAGAGAGAATAGAAGAAGAAGAGTTTGGATTTATATCCCCCCCTTTCTCTCTTGCAGGAGACTCAAAGGGGCTTACAATCTCCTTTCCCTTCCTCCCCCCACAACAAACACTCTGTGAGGTGGGTGGGGCTGAGAGAGCTCCCAAGAATTGTGACTAGTGCACAAGCTAATCTGGTCCACCAGATAAGCCTCCACAGTTCAAGTGGCAGAGCAGGGAATCAAACCCAGTTCTCCAGATTAGAGTGCACCTGCTCTTAACCACGACACCATGCTGGCTCTCTGTGCGATGCAAGTGTGTTGTATTCCGTAACAGGGACGGGGCTCACTGACTACTGCCATTTACAATTAAGGCAAGGCATATTGGTGACAACTCATTTTTTAAAGAGCTGCGCAGGTGCGCAAGCAGAAGAGTGTCCCACGTCTCTTGCCCTAAGCGGATTATCATTCTGCAAATACTCCAACATGTTGCATTTTAATGTTTTATGAACAGTGACAGAAATGAGCAGCAACAATTTTCTAGAGACCATTGTATTTTTTCGCACAACTGGCTTTATTGCTAGTTACTTATAAGAGACAACCTCCATATTATTGTTCAAAACTATATTCGGCCTTTTAACCCACCTTCAAGGTGATTCAGTAATGTAAGTATTTATAAAATGTTAACACTGAAATGTGGGGGAGGAGGGTGGGGAACCATACAAATAGCCGCCAATTGTCATGCATGAACATGAAGGGGACGCGGTGTCCTTTACAGAGGCTGAAGTTTCAAAGATATGAATATAGGTAATGCAAATCAGCTATAGCCGTTGTGATGTTATCAAAGCTTTGCTGAAGACAATTTTTAAAGTGATTTTGAAGTAATTTGTGACAAACACCTTTCAGAAACTGCTGACTTAGAACAGTTTACTTGAGGTCAACAAAAGCTCTGTTTCTCCTTCTTTCCCATTTTATTGTTCTGATGGATTTACTGATTTTATTGTTCTTGATGAGGAAGTTTTCACCTGCTGCTATATTCTGTGATATTGAATTATTTTATTGCTGGTGCTGTTGTTATCTATCTAGTACATTTTTTTATCCTAACCTTTCAGAGGAGACACATGGCTCTATTTTTTCTCATTTTGTTATCTTATTGTATCATACTTTGAATTGTTTTTATTAGTAACTTCGTTTGAGAAGTCCTTTGAGAGCCTTGGGCATATAACTATACAAAATCAACTGTGAACACAGGAAGATGTCTTCATATGCTCCACTGACCCATAATGCCTAGGTAATATCTTATCACATATTTATCCAGTCCTTCATCCAACAAACTGGCACATAATGTTCTCCCATCCCCTGGGAGATGGACAATATATACCCCACTAAACATTCCCTTCTCACTAGACACAGTGTGTAACACACTTATCTCTGTGATACACCTCTAAAGATGCCAGCCACAGATGCAGGCGAAACATCAGGAACAAATCTACCAGACCACGGCCACACAGCCCGGAAAGCCCACAACAACCAGTTGAGTCCGGCCATGAAAGCCTTCGACAATAAGAAGACAATAACAATGAAAAGAGGAGTTTGGATTTACCCCACTTTTCTCAACAATAAGGAGTCTCAAAGTTGCATACAAACTCCTTCCTTTCCTCTCCCCACAACAGACACTCTGTGACATAGGTGGAACTGAGAGAGTTCTGAGAGAACTGTGACTGGTCCAAAGTCACCCAGCAGCCTTCATGCTGAGGAATGGAGAATCAAACACAGTTCTCCATATAGAGTACATCCAGTGGTGGGATCCAAAAATTTTAGTAACAGGTTCCCATGGTGGTGGGATTCAAACAGTGGCGTAGCACCAATGGGGCGGGGCGGGGCACGACGGGGGTGTGGCCGGGCATTCCAGGGGCGGGGCATTAATAATTTCTCTGTTACTGTAAAAAACTCTTACTGTAAAAAAAAAGTTCCTAATTTCCAGCTGGTATCTTTCTGTCCGTAATTTAAACTCATTATAGCAAGTCCTATCGTCTACTGCCAACAGAAACAGCTACTTCTCCTCCAATTGACTGCCTGTCAAATACTTAATACTTTCAAATACTTAATTTTGTTTCTAGAAATCAAAAGAAGGATACTTTCCTTAAACAGGGAACTTTACCATATTTCTAAAACATGTTTTTAAAACAGCCCAACAGGGAGAATTAGCCCGTTTTCTACCTTCGCTAACCAGCCACATGGGAAACGACAGGACTTTATGATTTTTGGATCTAATGGAATTTCTAACGGAAAAGCAGACCCAATTAGTGACCCCCTCTCGGCACACACAAATAATTAGTAACCCACTCTCGGGAACTGGTGAGAACCTGCTGGATCCCACCTCTGATTACATCACTCTCAACCACTACTGCACAAATTGTCCCTCCAACATACAGTGTGTGCAGTCTGCAACTGAAATTTGGGGGTTCATGCATTATACGTGTGTGTGTGTGTGGGTGCGCGCGCGCATTGAAGACATTTCAGTGTGCACCTAAAAAATGTCATACATATAACAAACACACAGTTTCAGACCTGCGTATCATAAAACCATTCTCATCAAGAAGAAGAGTTGGATTTATATCCCCCCTTTCTTTCCTGTAAAGAGGCTCTTTCCCTTCCCCCCCTCACAACAAACACCCTGAGAGGTAGGTGCGGCTGAGAGAGCTCCAAAGAACTGTGACTAGCCCAAGGTCACCCAGCTGGCATGTGTTGGGAGTGCACAAGCTAATCTGGTTCACCAGATAAGCCTCCACAGCTCCAGTGGTAGAGCAGGGAATCAAACCCAGTTCTCCAGATTAGAGTGCACCTGCTCTTAACCCCTATACCACGCTGACTCAGGTTAAGTCTCCCAGCCATCAAGGACTGTCATTTCCAGCAGCTGCAGGCAACTTGGATTTGCTGCCATGTAACAAGAGTTGTAGCTCCTCTGCTGCTTTGCCCTATTCCTGTAAGCTGTTTTCACTGTGGGGAGGCAAAGAAGTCAGCAGAGATGTGAAACCTCACATGTGGAAGCAGAAGAGTGAGGGCAACTGGATCCTATTCCCTTCCTTAAGCTGGCTCATTTCTCTTTAGAATTCAGCAAATGCACAGGGAGCCTCCTGTTATTGGATATTCCAAGCACAACAGATGGGCCTGCCTTTGTGGAATCTTAAGCACAAATTGCTGTGCCAGCAAGAAAAATAATTTCCCATTTTTCATTGTCCTCGGGCTTGCTGGGGCTTCTCCAGAGAGAGAGGAGATCAGAGACTCTCAGGGGAGGCCCGGCTGTTTCACCGTTGGACGAGGGAGCGTTGCAGCCACGGAAACAGAAAGGAAAGGCAGAAAATACAAAGGTATTTCAGAGATGTGAAGCGTTAGATTAACTTGTCATACCCACAGAGTTGACAGATCTGAGCGGCTGCAGTGGCAGCGCCTTTCTGAAGTGGGAGGGGAGGGAGGGAGGGCTGGAATCTTTGGAGCAAGTCCAAACATATGAGAAGGCTGGGAGGGACAGAAGTTTTTGCACAAAATGTGAGCTTGGGAAAGAGAATCTACAGGCCTCCTGTGCCCAGGATGGGAAATGCTTTCTGGTGTCAACAAAGAGCACCCACACACTACAAAATGGAATCCCAATCTATATATATAAAAAGCTTTCCGTGTATGTGTTGATGACAGGGTACCTCAGTAACTGCTGGGCCAATTCCTCTGAAAATTCCCAGCCACTATAGTCAGTTAGGCGAGAGTGTTTTCAGATGTTCACATACCTGAAATTTCATACCTGGCCCAGGTAAAAACGCCTTTTTCCTGGCGCTCCCTGGTGAAGGACAGGGAGGGGCCTGTGTGTAACTGTCACCCTTAGAATGTTCGTGCCCTTAGAATGTTCACTCAGATGGCCAAAGATGAGCAGTGGAAACAGCACATAGGCAGTAACTCGAGTGGAAGTGAAACACATACACACACATACACACGAGGGAGAGGGGAGGAGGAGGAGGAGGAGGAGAAGAAGAAGAAGAGGAAGAGGAGGAGGAGGAGTTTGGATTTATATCCCCCCTTTCTCTCCTGTAGGAGACTCAAAGGGGCTGACAATCTCCTTGCCCTTCCCCCCTCACAACAAACACCCTGTGAGGTAGGTGGGACTGAGAGAGCTCCGAGAAGCTGTGACTAGCCCAAGGTCACCCAGCTGGCGTGTGTGGGAGTGTACAGGCTACTTTGAATTCCCCAGATAAGCCTCCGCAGCTCAGGCGGCAGAACGGAGAATCAAACCCGGTTCCTTCAGATTAGATACACGAGCTCTTAACCTCCACTGCCACTGAGAGGGAGGGGTGGCATCAGAGATGGGATCCAGCAGTTTCTCACAGGTTCCCGGGAGTAGGTTACTAATTATTTGTGTGTGCTGAGAGGGGGTTACTAATTGGTGATTTTGTCACGTGATTTTTGCCTTAGTTACGCCCCTCCTCTCAGAAGTAGCGCGCAGAACTTGAAGCAGTCTAGCAGGAGGTGCACCAGCGTGCGTGGCAGCCTGCGCCTGCGTGCATTCGCTTCCCACCCAAGGACCGGCACAGCGGCTGCGTCCTTGCCACAGCCCCTCCCAGTAATGCCCCGCACCCTGGAATGTGGCTGGCCACGCCCACAGTCGTGCCCCGCCCACAGCCCTACGCATTGGCGCTTACGCCACCAGGATTTGAATCCCGCCACCACTTAGGGAACCTGTTATGGGGTAAAATTTTGGATCCCACCACTCAAGGGTGGCATGCAAAGGGAAGAGAGGGAGGTGGAGAGGAAAGGGATGGTGGGGGGGGGAGGCATGCAAGGGAAGAGAGGTGGAGAGGAGGGGCTGACAGTGAGCTGTGGCATGCAAGGGAGGGGAGGCAGGGGGGGGCCTTACATCTTGAGGCATAGCACCCACCCACCCTAGCCGGAGGTGGAAAGGGAAGGGAGGGAGGGGAGGGGTGGCATACAAAGGGAAGCAGAGAGTGAGGGAGGGGAAAGAGGAGTGAGGGGGTGGGCATGCATACAGGGAGGGGAGGCAGGGGCCCAGCATCTTGTATATGACTCCACCTACCAGCGGAGTGAGAAAGGGAAGGGAGGGAGGGGAGGTGGCATGCAAAGGGAAGAGAGAAGGGAGGGAGGGAAGAGAGTGAGGGGAGGCAACTTGCAGAGTAGCGGTGACGGGAGGGTCCAGGCACCCTAGATTTCCTAGATCACTGCAGTTACAGTTAAGAAAAACCAATACGCATTACCTCAGGAGTGTAAGCTCAGATTACAGCAACCATGACATTGCACTTTGAATGGCTAAGCGTCAGCACCAAAATGCCAGAGGAGTTTCCCTCTAGAAGCAACACCCATTGCCCACCAACCAAACTTACTCCCAGGTAAAGGATCGCACTGACCAAGCCAGCTCCCTAGATGTGTGGGAGAGAGGTGCCTTTCCATTCCCCAAGGAATGCAGAAGCACACATCACTGACATCGCTTTGCAGTATCCAGGCTGCATGTTTGCATGAGCATGTACTGCTGGCCTCTGCAATTGATTTGCTGCTACTGTTCCTTTCCCATTTCACCACAATAAGCCACAGCAACGCGTGGCCGGGCCCCGCTAGTTTTTTATAAAAAACTTATTTGAAATAATTAATATCCCATTAATGTTCAGAACCAGTGAGGAAATCAGCAGACCAGGTAGTTCCCTGCCACTGTCAGAGAGCGGGGGGGGGAGGGGGTGTCCCTGGTTGCAGTCAGTGGCCCCAGAAAGTTGAGTCACCCCTCAGAACAGGATGCACTTTGGGTGCCAGTTCTCTGAGCAAGCCACACCAGCAGCTGCTTGGGGTGACAGAGTAGAGTTGACAATTATGGGTTGTGAAATATTGGGAGATTTTTTTGGGGTAGAAACTGTGGAGGAAGGGATTTGTGGAGGGGCAGGACATCTGTAGGGTAAAATGCCATAGAGTCTCTCCTTCAACTTTTTATCCTGGAAAAATCTCTGTCGCCTGGAAATGTTCCAGTCCTGGGAGACCTCGAGGCTGCTTCCCTAGACAGGTAGAGTGAAGGTGCTGGCAGCTACCTCATAGCATCTCTTACCAGTTATTGTCAGAGTAGCAATGCTATAAGACCCCCAGAAACTCTGGCAATGGGATTCATAAACTTTTTGCACCACTGTGGTAACTGACCAGGGCATAGGCCTGCTCTCTCCGGTCCTTCAGTGCTGCCAACCTTCAGGTTGCCATCCTCCACCTGCTCTGGAGAGTGGACTTGATGGCAGTATACCCTGCTGAAGTCCCTCCATTCCCTAAACCCCACCTTCCTCAGGATCCACCCCAAAATCCCCAGGTATTTCCTACCCAGAGCTGGCAAGTGAAATCAGAGGGCAGTATTGCATCGGGCAGCTCGTGTGGCTCAAGGAACTATCACGTTCCAACTGGCTCTGTACAGTTGATGACAGCCATGCTGAATTGACCCCTATCTCAGAGGTATGTCCCTGGACGCATGCTAGCTGGTCACGTGGGGGAGATGGAGAATCGCCCCACACACCCCTCCCCTCAGTCCCACTCCGCCAGGTTGCTCCTTCAGCTGGGGCAACCCGCAGCAGGTTCCTGCCCGCTAAATTAAGTGGGGTATGGGGGCCAAGGGGGGATGGGGGCAGGTATTGCTCCAGGCGCCATTCCCCTCCTCCCACGCCTCTGCCCTATCTTTAAACAACTTGTTGCTGAAGGTATACTCTGGTGAGCTGTTCTTAGCTAGCTTGGCCCTCAATGCTCTACAGCACAGGTGTCAAACTCGTGGCCTTCCAGATGTTATGGACTACAGTTCCCATAATCCCCTGCCAACATCATGCTGGCAGGGGATGATGGGAACTGTAGTCCATAACATCTGGAGGGCTGCAAGTTTGACATCTATGCTCTACAGGCTGGATGGTCTGAGTATCTGCCTATTTAACACCTCATTTTCAGACTGCCAGTTTTGACCTAATTAGCCATCACCTAGCCATTAATTAATCATGAATAATTAATTGTCTAATGATTGATCATAGAGTCATAATCCAGCCAATAAGTCCTGGCAGCACCAACAAGAGCTTTTCCATCGTTGACTACAAAATGGCTTTGAACATAAAGGCCTCTGTTTGCCACGGGGAATTGCAGGGAGCCAGTCGGGCCTGGTCTTTGGAAGCTCATAGCCACAGATGTCAGAAAGACCTCTTCCTGAAACTTTGGGATTCTTTTGTAACCCCAAAAGACAGATACAAGCTAATTTGGTTGCTACGTTTCTTACAAGATGTTTCCTCTATATTTTAAACTTGGCCTATTGCCCCGTGCCTTTAATTAATGGAGACAAAATTAATTAAGGAGACAAACTCCAAGCCGCCGTGCCGCAAACGCTCCAGTTTTTGATTCGGTCTGTTGCCAGATTAGAAGGCGAGATCCGAATCGACATCTGGGAGCGTCATCTGTTGCTCACATTTCTTTAACCTAGTGGGAGTAGTGAGAGGGAAAATGGGGGGGGGAGCAATCAGTATGAGAAGCAAGCTTTCTTTTAAAGTTGCATCATAGTTACCTTTCTTGCAGTTGAATGTGAATAGTACTGCTCATGTTGCTTTGGACACTGTGATAAAAAATACAGCAACAACTGCTCCAGAGTGTGACTGCCTACAGTTGTCGCTGCAGATGGAAGCCATCTTTTGGAAGTGTGGCTGTGTTTCCACTGATTTGCTGCTCCATTTTTGAGCCATGTCCGCACCGTCAATATATAGATGATGCCAAGGACTTCAGCCATGGAGGAATCTGGGGGGTAGGCTTGCTGGGAGGGTGACCCCAGTATTTCTCCCTAAAGCCTGGTCCCTGTGGGACTTCTGAGCTGGGATAGCTTTATGATCTTCTGGCCTTGCTCTACCCATTTACCCCATGATTGGTCCTTGTCTTTGCCATTCAAAATTGTCTTTGCAACATCAGACTTTAGTTTGCTTAGCAGAACAATTTTCTGCTTTGATGCCTGTGCAGCCCTATAGCATGGGAAATGTACATCAATGCACAGATGCAAATTCCTGAATGTTTGCCTAGTGGGGCAAATGGTAGTTCACCATGGCTGTTTCAGGGTAATGGCATGGGGAAAGGAGGATGTGGGGAGGGGAGAATGTTAGAATGTGATCCTAAAACCATTGACTACAGTGGAGTTAGAAGGCTGTAACTCTGTTTAGGATTGCACTGTTAAGCCTTTCAGTTCATGCTATATGACCCCATTCCAAATTGGATCTGAAGCACTTGCTATTCAGGGAATACTAGCTTTCACCAATAAAGCCTGAAGCAACCAGGATCCTGATTAATTCAATGAGCTTCTTCTCTTGTATAGTCCTTCCCATTTTAAGATAATCCACTGAGGCCATGTTGCAGATTCCATAGTTTTTCATTTGTTGGATTGTCCTCTATTATGAGAGCAGGGCTTTTTATGTGGTGACCTCAAATTTTATTTTGGAATGTCTTCGCTGTTGGGTTTTTTTGCCTTTTTGGTAAAGAAGACAAAAGTCTTTTTATTCGACCAACCATTTGGGAGTTAAATCTTTGGAATTTATTTTTATCTGGTTTGTTTATGTGATTTAAGTTCTGGAGTTTTGAGTACTCTATTGTGGGAGCAGCACTGTAAAGCATTAAACAACAAACAAAACTGCTTACAAGAAGATCCAGGCAGAGCATGTCAAACACACACTTATCTATGTCCTGGTTCGGGGCCTGGCTCTCCTAATTCTTTGGGCTGCCAGATGAATTATATCCAGAGTGAAAAAAAAAAGTCTGGGATTGCTGAGTCACAATTCCAAAAATGCTATGAAGCCGCCACAAGGCAGTAGCTGAAATTTGCAACAAGACACAACATTGAATATTTAGGTTGTGGAATGTTGTAGTTGCTTTTAAAATGAATTTTAACAAAATAGCTGAAGGAGTTTCTCTGGTGAGAATCAGTATTCAGCATACATTTCAGCACATCCAAGATTATGGCAGCTGCTACAGTTCACTATTTTTGTTGCCAACTATTTTGCTCCCCATCTTCTGTTTTGCTGTCCTGGTTTCAGCTGAACCAATCTGAATTTGAAACCATCAAAAACTAATCAAAATGCACCAGAATGCCTCATTTTTACTTACAGTCTAAAATAGATTTTTTTTTCAAGAATCTTTCTACAAGTTCTTTTTCTCCTCAAACTCTCCCTTTTATAGAGTTCCTAGCTATTTGTGCTTTTCTTCTCGCCATTGATTTAGGTCAGGATTTCAAAGGTGCTGTACCTTTAAATATCTTTTCCCCACCAGTCCCAGATTACGGTGAGGTTATGTAACTCTTTAGGAAAGAGGCTGTTTATTCTGTCTAAAGACACAAGAGGGCACCCCATCTGACTTTTTTCTCTCTCTTTGCTCTGTCCACACTGCTTGAAATGCAGTTTTATGAAAAGCTGCAAGAACCATCTTAGGAAAGGATTTATTCAAATGTAGACAGCTACTTTCCCATAAATTGTGGAAGCCTTAAAAATCCCTAGTGCTGCCAGAAATGCACATGAATTATCACAGGATAAGTAGCTGTCAGAATGTAAAACAACTAATTAACCTTAATGGAATTACATATTAATCTTGGCTAAAGAATATTTGAACACTGTAAAAATAAGAAAAGACATAAAGGAGATTAAATCAGTGCATTAAAGATCTGTCGCAAACAACACCGCAAGTCTGTATGCTTTTCAAATGTATTGTCTTTTTAAGAGGCCAAACCAACTTGCAGGAACCTGTGAACATAAACATATGCATCTTTATAGCAGCCAAACATATGAATGAACACATGAAGAGCCAGCATGGCATAGTGGTTAAGAAGAAGAGAGTATGGATTTATGCCTTGCTTTTCTCCCCTGTAAAGTTACCCAAATGGCTTTTTTTCATCTTCGCCAAGCGCGACGGCTGGTCCCCTATCTCTCCCAGTCCGACCTGGCCACAGTGATCCATGCCACGGTCACCTCCAGGCTGGACTACTGTAACTCACTCTATGTGGGCCTTCCCTTGAGACTGATCTGGAAACTGAAGCTGGTCCAGAATGCAGCAGCTCGGCTTCTGACAGGTGGTTCCTTTAGAGATCATATTACCCCTGTGCTGTACCGTTTGCACTGGCTCCCGGTGGAATTCCGGATTGTCTTCAAGGTGTTGGTGTTGACCTTTAAGGCCCTCAACAGCTTGGGGCCTTCATACCTGCGAGACTATCTTACCCCATATGTCCCGAATAGGCCTCTGCGCTCAGTGGAGGCCAATCTGCTGGTAGTCCCCCGCCTCTCATCGATGCGACTGGCCTCTACCTGGGCCAGGGCCTTTACAGCCCTGGCCCCCTCCTGGTGGAATGCTCTATCATCTGCTGTCTGGGCCCTGTGGGACCTTGGTGAGTTCTGCAGGGCCTGCAAGACCGAGTTATCCCACCAGGCCTTTGGGAATGCCAGTCGCAGTTTGCCTGCCCCCCTCTGAAGCCCTCGCAATAGCTTGCCATCTCCAGCATTGCCTGGTTACTGATTCCATCTATTTTTGGGCAATGCTGACCCTCCTAGCCTTTGGTCCGAGTGCCATCAGTACTTGTATTTGGATTGATATATGAACTGCTGCTATAATGTATTTTAATGTTTTCTATTGGTACAATATTTTATGATATTTTTACATTGTAATTGCCTTTTACATTTATTGTACACCGCCCAGAGCCCTCAGGGGGTTGGGCAGTCTATCAAGACTTAATAATAATAATAATAATAATAATAATAATCATCATCATCATCATCATCATCATCATCATCATCATCATCATCATCTTCTGCATTGGCTAGTGTACCCACATGAACATAGGAAAAGCTTATCTGTACTTGCTCTTGCCCATATCTGACATGCAAAATACCTGCCTCGCACCCTTCCTAAAGGGATTAAGTCCGTCTCCAGCCCTGGACTATCCAACCCACAAAGACAAAGGACTTGTTAATGTATTTGCCCCTAGTGTTCCTGCCAGTATTGTATTAACCCCAAAACTTCTTCCTCTGACAAATCTCTCTCTAACGACCACCTTATTTACATTGGCATTATTTTATAGTTATGATTGATTTAGCACTCCCAGCTTGACCTATCAGGCTAAGTGCTCAAACCATTAGCTTAATGACTCAATGCTTAAAGTTGATGTCTGCCTCTTGTCTTTCTCTGGAAAGGCAGGATTCCCCTTTGTTCAGGGAAATTAAGGGTCACCCTGCATAATGTTGAGGGCCCTTTTTCTTATAAGAAGCCCCCTCTCCCAGTAGCCAGTGTTCAATATCTCTGGACACCTCTTTATCTGTTGATACTGCCCCCAATGCACTGTTCGTCTTTCTACTAGAGCTAAGTGTGTGTCACTCAGCTATGTTCATTAGACCCTTTCAGCTCCAAGATTAGGTGACTATAACCCTTGCTCTCCAAATTGCCTTCATCTATTCCAAACCTATCCTCTCAACACTGCTTATATCCTAGGACTGTGTGTGCCTTCTGCTGCTTGGATTATTGTGTGCTTGTGTACCCCTATTATCCCTAAATAAATTTGTTAAACTTTATTTGCTGTCCTGCGAATTTCTTGCAAAAGCTGACCTTGACATACATGGGGAACAAAGCTCTCGAGCTTGCCTGACCTTTTGCTAAGCCAAGAAAATTTCCCCACTCTAAAAGGGACAGATTCCCATCATTTCGGGTAACAGTAGGAGGCAATGCCCACAGAGTTTCAGGAGAATGGGATATTGTGTCTGGGTGGCATTGTAGGAATCTTCCTTAATCACTGATAAAGACCATGAAGACCAGAGAGATTCCTAGACTATCACCAATGACACCCCCTCCCCAATTTTCCTCCAGGTTCTTATATTACTGAGGGTGGGGGATTACTTGTTGCAGCAGGCAATTGAACAGCCTCTACTAATGTATTCTTCTGTAGTCATTTAGCATCTACCTGTTGCTAGCCAGAAATGAGCCCTGTGACAGCAGAAGCACATCTGATTAAATGACCAAAGTTAATGCTTTCATACATTATGAGTATGATGACCCAACCAAAAGCTAAGCACTTTTAAGTCCTATTAATTTTAATGGGAGAGATTTAGACATGTATTTAACTCACCCTTTGCAACCGATGGGATTTAAAGGGGCATAGTTTTGGCTTGGTTGTGGGCCCCATGTCTTTACTTTTGGGCACTGTTGAGTCAGAACTCCTATAACTAGCAACTATCTTACAATAGATACTGTCTGTTTACTTGAATGGTAAAGTGAATTTCAAGAGCAGGCTTTAAAGTTACTTTTTAATCTATTGTTTCCTCCCCCATCCCAAAAGATTTGTGCGTGGATAACAATAGATCAAAGCACACATTTTAAACCTCCTGTTAAAATTCACAATATGACTCAACAGAACAGCTGAAACTTTATAAATAGTGCCTCCTCAGACCCCACTTGCTAAAATCCAGGTCCTAAAAACAGTCCAAACTGAGAGGTTTGACAACACTCCAGAAGGATGGGGAATCAGTTCCCTAACCGTAGATTACCTAATGAGTCTTAGTTTGAGCTGACCATGTGCAAGCGGAGGAGGAGGAAGAAAAGTTTAGATTCATGCCCTGTCTTTCTCTCTTGTAAGGAGTCTCAAAGAAGCTGACAAACTCCTTCCCCTCCTCTCACCACAACAGACACCTTGTGAGGTACCATGTTTCTCCGAAAAGAAGGCAGTGTCTTATATTAATTTTTGCTCCCAAAGATGCGCTATGTCTTATTTTCAGGGGATGCCTTATTTTTCCGCTCCACAGCTGCATGCTCTGCTGTTCTGTTCGATGGGCATGCTTCCAAACAAAAACTTTGCTACGCCTTACTTTCGGGGGATGTTTTATATTTAGCACTTCAGCAAAACCTCTACTACGTCTTATTCTCGGGGGGATGTCTTATTTTCAGAGAAACAGGGTAGGTGGGGCTGCGAGAGTTCTGAGAAAACTCTCTGTGACTAGCCCAAGGTCACCCAGCAGAATTCGTGTGTAGGAGTTGGGAAACAAGTCCAGTTCACCAGATAAAGAGTCTGCCACTCATGGAGGAGTGAGGAATCAAGTCCATTTCTCCAGATTAGCATCCATTGCTCTTAACCATTACCCCATGTTAGTTCTTGAGGAGATAAAGTTCTCTTTAAGATAAAGTTCACACAAAGCTTGGTGCTTTAAGAAAGGAAAGGGTTTTTTTTTTATTAGTAAGGAATCCACTCTGTGATCAGCATTCTGACTAGGAGAGAAAGAAAACACATATAGCCACCCCTGGAGGCTGGAAAGAGAGGGGAAGGGACGCTGGAAGGAAAGAGGTCCCTGAGATTAGCAATCTGGATAACAAAGCAACATCAGCAGACCAGACAAGAGGAAAGCAGACAGAAGGATGTGACCATAAACATTGCTGGTTGAACTGCTGTTCTCACCCAACTCAGTACTGGTGTGCTTGCTGCAAAGAGGCTAGCAAACCTAGCCTCAGATCACTTCATCAGATGCATGGCACTGACATCCATAGCAGTTATTTACAGTTTCAAGGAATAGACAGGAAGGTGTGAGGAAAGGTTAGGAAGACAAGCCAGATGGAAACAGTAACCAAAGAGTCCAGCTATGCAAGGGTTTGGGGTTTTGTTTTTGTTTTTTGGTGAGGTTGATCAGAGGCGTTCCTCCAATTGGGCAAAGTGGGCAGTTTTCCAGGGCGCCCCCTTGTGGCGGGCGCCAAAAATGCAGCTTCGTTTGAGGGTTTTTTGGTATTTTCAGTGTTTTCTGTTTTTTGCCTGCAGGGGGAGCAATTTTAGAATAGCAGCACCAAAATTTCAGAGATTTTTCTGGAGACTCTCTAGATGATATCACCCAGGTTTGGTGAGGTTTGGTTTAGGGAGTCCAAAGTTATGGACTCCCAAAGGGAGTGCCCCCATCCCCATTGTTTCCAATGGGAGCTAATAGGAGATGAAGGCTACACCTTTGAGGGTCCATAAATTTGGACCCCCTGAACCAATCTTCACCAAACCTGGGCAGTATCATCAGTAGGGTCTCATGAAGATACTTGGACACTTTGGTGCTGCTATCTTAATAATTGCACCCCTGACAACAGGCACCCCCTAAATTTCCCCAGATTTTCCGTTTAAATCCACCCCCTTCC
Organism: Sphaerodactylus townsendi; assembly: GCF_021028975.2. Classification (NCBI taxonomy): domain Eukaryota; kingdom Metazoa; phylum Chordata; class Lepidosauria; order Squamata; family Sphaerodactylidae; genus Sphaerodactylus; species Sphaerodactylus townsendi. The sequence goes on from NC_059425.1 coordinate 31,816,912, forward strand.
TGCCAATGCTTTTTTCTTTTTTCTCTCAATGCCTAATAAAGGTTGTTGTTGTTGTTGTTGTTGTTGTTGTTGTTGTTGTTGTTGTTGTTGTTAAATCCACCCCCTTCGGCATGGATTTAAAGGGAGAATCTGGGGTCCCCAGTTTAAATAACATTGAAAGTGATGCTGTTTCCCCCAATTGGGGGGACTGGGTAAAACACCAGAAAATGTTTTCATAGCAGTAATAAAATATTTTGAAAGCATTTTGAAAATGTTTTCAAAAAAATATTTCTGCTGTGTGGCATGGCGTATTGCTGTGTTCAGATTTGTGAGTTGGGGCATGTTTTATAATGTGATGGTGACTTTGAAACTACCTGGTGGAAAAAATCATTGTTTAGTCACTGTGGGGGAGGGTTGCTGCCCATGGGGGGGGCGTTAAACTCAGGTTTTGCCCAGGGCTCCAGTTTGCCTAGGTACGCCACTGAGGTTGATGGATTTCCACTCCTGATAGCTAAATGGAGTGAGTGTGCTAATACTGCAGCTGCAAAAAACAAAAACCAACCAGATCAGTGGGTTCTAGATTGAATCCAGCCCGAACTGTCCTTAGAAGCTAAAATAAGTAAATCAGATTTTGGTCACATTAAGAGATAATGAGAGGCACTGGAAAAGACAATAATGCTAGGAGAAGTTGAAAGCAGCAGAAAAAGAACAAAGAACATAAGAACATAAGAAAAAGCCTGCTGGATCAGACCAGAGTCCATTTAGTCCAGCACTCTGCTACTCGCAGTGGCCCACCAGATGCCTTTGGGAGCTCACATGCAGGATGTAAAAGCAATGGCCTTCTGCTGTTGCTGCTCCCGAGCACCTGGTCTGCTAAGGCATTTGCAATCTGAGATCAAGGAGGATTAAGATTGGTAGCCACAGATCAACTTCTCCTCCATAAATCTGTCCAAGCCCCTTTTAAATCTATCCAGGTTAGTGGCCACCAGCACCTCCTGTGGCAGCATATTCCAAACACCAATCACGTTGCGTGAAGAAGTGTTTCCTTTTATTAGTCCTAATTCTCCCCCCCAGCATTTTCAATGAATGCCCCCTGGTTCTGGTATTGTGAGAAAGAGAGAAAAATTTCTCTGTCGACATTTTCTACCCCATGCATAATTTTATAGACTTCAATCATATCCCCCCTCAGACGTCTCCTTTCCAAACTAAAGAGTCCCAAACGCTGCAGCCTCTCCTCATAGGGAAGGTGCTCCAGTCCCTGGAAACAAACAGAAGAGTTGCAGGAGCATGGTCTAGGGTTTGTGTAGAAACCGTTTTCATTAGCAAAACTGGTGAGTGCTACATGTATTTTACACTTCAGGTCCCAACATGTGTAAACTTTAGCCCATCTTAGAACTTGCTGTCAGGTGCAGGAGCTGAGGATTGGGTGCTTCTATTTCCCCATATCTAGGTCAAAGCTCCTAATGCTGATGATGCAGCTTTTTAAAGTACCTATGTACTATTAAAAACAGCATTCTGGAAGTTGAAACCATTCAAATATAACATCAAACTTTTCCAGCCTCACTAGGCAGGAACCTTCCTTGTTCTGAAATAAATGTTACCATTTTCTTTTTAAAAGCCGTGGACTAATGATGGATTTCCTTTGGTTTCCTGTGTTCTAGCAAATGCTCAGATTTCATTTAAACTCCCCTTCATTCAATTGTCACAGTTTGACACCCTTGTAACGTACTTTAAAAGCGTAGCATTGTTTATACCAGCAATCCATTTCAAAAATCTGTCTTGCAGATTCATGCTGTAACATATAAGGTTTCTTCCCTCTCCTTTGCAAACGCTGCAGTAAACCTTTAAAGCATCTTTGTTCTTTTTTGATCTGTCCATAGAGATTGTTGCAATTGAATACAAAACTTCAGTGAATTGGACATGCTAGCATTGAATGGCCATGTACAAAATCATTCCAAAAGGTCTCAATTCTGATTCACACATTCCCGTGGGGTAAGTGATGACTTGCATGTGTAAAAGGTCAAGCAGCATTCATCACAAATATAACACCACAAACACAAAACTTACATAGCATCAAAAATGCAATGTTTTCCCTTGGGGACAGTTCATACATATAGCTTGCTTATTTGTGGAGATGCACTAGTTCACATATGCAGCTTTCCTACTGAGTCTGCTCATTTGTGGAAATGCACCATAGCCAGAGGCGTAGCTCCAAGGGGACGAGGGGCAGGCAATGCACCGGGACACACCCCATGGGGGGTGACAAGGACATGGTGGGGGCGTGGTGGGACGGGACGGGGGCAGAGGACACACCAGTGCACCAGGCATTTCCCCCTCTTGCTACGCCTCTGGCCATCACTCACTAGTAGAACACAGATTTGTCTGCACAAGATCCCAGGTTATGTCTGCAACATCACAGGTAGCAAGATTCTAGACAGCTCAGAAATGACAATATTGGACAAGTCTGGTTTGTTATAAGGTATGCACCAATCATCAACAGTACAATCATTGCAATGTCATGATTTGGGGAAGGGCTGTGGGTCAGTTGAAGATCCTCTGCTTCATATACAGAAGGCCCCAGGTTTGATCCCTAGCAGCCTTTCCAGTTAAAAGGATCAACCAGTGGGTGACATGAAAGACTTCTGCCTGAAACTCTGGGGAGTTGCTGCCAGTCTGAGCAGCCAATACTGATCTTAATGGATGAATGGTTTGATTCAGTATACAGCAGCTTCATGTGTAGTCGTGTATGTTCATGTAATGTAGATGAAGTTCCTGGACCTTAGGCAGTTGTATAAAAAGGGGAGGGGGAGTTTTGGCAGGAGCAACTTGTGCCCAGCAGGAAAATTGTGTGTGTTGAAATTTCCTTCTACACAACTGTTAAAGTTTCAGGAACCTTGGCCTCCTTTGTCTCCTTTTCAGCATTGATTTTTGTAACCTCTGGAGAAGTTGACTCTGGCACATGCTGTTGACTATCTCATGAGGGCAGGGTACCACCACCTGGAATGCTGACCCAAGCAGACCCTGGCATAAGGAAAGTATTACAATGTTTGTGCAGGGTGCGGAGCGAGATTGTGCACATCGTCTGCAATCCCAAGTTCCATGTGTTCATACACAAAGTCTTTCCCTGTCATCGTTCCCTGTCTGCCTTTAAGCTGAAATTGTCTTGTCTGTTCTGCATTCAGTACCTGGCTGTACTGTGAATGCATGAACAGGCAAAATAGTGAGGGGTCTTTTCCCCACAGGAGAACACTTGTGGTTTTTGATGTTTGCTGAAATTTCTTTCAATTTGTGTCACAGTCATTTGCAGTATGCAAAATAAACAAAAAAAATCCATAGTGTACCCTTCATGGAAATGTATTTGCAGTTACAGTTTTGCAACTTTCTTTTAAAAGGATAAGCGGAGTAGTTCTTCCTTACTGGAAGTATTATACTGCAGAAGAAATTTAAGGTCAATTATGTCCATACCAACATCCTGTGGCATTGACTTTGCTAGAAAGAAAGAAAGAAAGAAAGAAAGAAAGAAAGAAAGAAAGAAAGAAAGAAAGAAAGAAAGAAAGAAAGAAAGAAAGAAAGAAAGAAAGAAAGAAAGAAAGAAAGAAAGAAAGAAAGAAAGAAAGACTACAAAACAGAGTTTGTTCTGTTTTTAGGCCACAAGCTGGGATATTTGGGGGGAAAACATGGATTAGTAGCCCCTCTTTCTCCTGCTTTTGTCAGCCTTTTCTCCGAGTGCAGTGGTGTTAATTAATGTATTGCCTGAGATGGAGTTGCAGGATGCAGCTAGCACCGTCTCTCTGATGAAATCCTTTTCATCTGGTTTTTCATTCTCCTACTTCCATAAACAGCACGTTGCCTGCCTGCAGAAAACCCTTGTCTGCTTCGGGGGGGGGGGGGGGCCCCAGAAGACTGGTCCTCTTTAGCTTCTTCTTGTTCCCCTTGTTTAGCCACCTTTTTTTGCATATATTCATAGCTAGATGTGACCGTTTTGGTTTGGTGCGGTTGCCATCTGGCCTGGAAAATGATGTTCTGTTATTTTAATAGAGGCTGGATGTGTGGGAATGGGCAGTGGACACTTGTCATGGCACAGAAGTAAATAACAACTTGCTAAGCTTCTATTAAAAGGGCCGTCCTCCTAGCTGTTCCTTTAATATCTGTTTGAGCTGCAGCAAATACCAAGTGATCCTGTTTGCCTTCATCCCATGAAAAGCTGCTTCTGCCCATTTTTTACCCATTAAGCCGGTATTAAGAAAAGAAATACATTCAGATTCAAAAGTGAACTTCAAAGCCATGATGCTACCTTATACCAACTCAGACCAGTGATCTGTCAGTTTAGTATTGTCTTCTCTGATTGGTGGCAGCTCCCCGGGGCCTCGGGCAGAAAAAAGGGCTTTTTCCAGCCTGCCTTCCTGATATCTTTCTACTGGAGATACAAGGGATTAAACTTGGGGCCTTTGGCATGCAAAGCATGTGTTTCACTGAGTTTTCACAGAAAATACGAGCACATTCTGTCCATTGTATGTTATCTAATTATTATGGACAAAGCCGCTGCACCGTGAACTATTCATAACCTCTGAGACCTGAGAACATATAGTCCTAGAGTGATGGAGTTGGGTAGTTTTAGATTCTGACCCACCCATCCCCTGTTTAGATAGTCATGTTGACTTCAAATTGCAAAGCACAGGATGAGAGTTCGGCAAGCTTGACTCATCCCCTCCCACTGTCTCCAAAGAGCAGGCACTCCACAATGATTGGAGGGTCTAAGATCTGGCAGACCCTGGTTCCAGTCCCTATGCTGCCATGGAAGCTTGCTAGGTGAGCTTGGCCAAGTCACTCTCTCTCTCTCAGCTGAATATACTTCACTAGGTTGTTGTGGAGGATAAAATGGAGAGGGGAGATTAATGTACGCTACTCTGGGTCCCAATTTTGGAGAAAAAAATGGGGCATAAATACCTGAAGAAATAAATGAGCATGAAGTAAATGTGATTTTGTGTATGTGTACTCAGAGGTCAGTCCCACTGCATTCAACCAGGTTTGCATGCTACAGACCAGGGAGCAGCAGTGGCGTAGTGGCTAAGAGCAGTGGCTAAGAGCAGGTGACTCTGATCTGGACAAACCGGGTTTGATTCCCAGCTCTGCCGCTTGAGTTGTGGAGGCTTATCTGGAGAATTCAGATTAGCCTGTACACTCCCACACACGCCAGCTGGGTGACCTTGAGCTAGTCACAGCTTTTCGGAGCTCTCTCAGCCCCACCCACCTCACAGGGTGTTTGTTGTGAGGGGGGAAGGGCAAGGAGATTGTAAGCCCCTTTGAGTCTCCTACAGGAGAGAAAGGGGGGATATAAATCCAAACTCTTCTTCTTCTTCATTTATGCATGCACAACTTACCCTGTTGCTGTTTGCTTCTCATTGGGGTTTTCCCGTGGTTTTTTTTTTTTGTTTACACAGGGATTCTCCTCCTGTGAAGTGTCCCTAGCTCAGCTGTGCCACCATTTTTCTCTCCCGCTACTTCCTCATTGTTTCCGTGCAATCTCCATTTGAGGAAGGTGCCTGCTGCCCTTTTTTTTCCTGCCATCTTTAGTCTAGTGTTTGTTTGTTCCACTGGGTCTATCACTCCAGCAGTAGACCTTCAGTGTGATCCTTTTGAAATGGTAGCCTGAGGAGTGAGAGGAACTGCTGTGGTGCTGGCAGGGGAAGGTGGGGAGGAGCAAGAGAACCCAAAAAAAAGTTAAATGCATACTAATCTCCTTCACCTTCCCTGTGAAGGGAGAGGAAAAGTTGCACTTTCAAAAGCTGGGAAGTTTCTCTGATCTGAAGATGGGGTGACTGCTGAAGAGAGCAGAGCATGTGCAAAATGAAGGCTCAAACCTGAAGGGAATGTAGGCTCAATGTAAAGGAGATCACGTATATCTATATGGTTACAGCCCTGCATTTAGAAGCTCCATACTGACCCTGTGGGCCTGGGCCCTGGGACTTCTGCCCCAATGTCCAGCTCTGATGGCACCTATGCTCCTGGACCAACCTCAGCTCAACCTCAGACCAAGGGGCATAGATACCATGGGGACATGTGGGGGCAAATGTCCTGGGCGCCCATGTTGAGGGGGCAAAAAAAATGAGTTCGTTTGTATTTTTTCAATATTTTTTAATGTTTTTACTTTGTCGGCCAGCAGGGGGTGCAGTTTTTAGGCTAGCAGCACCAAAATTTCAGGATATCCTCAGGTGACACTCCTAATGATACCAGCCAGGTTTGGTAAAGTTTGGTTCACAGGATCCAAAGTTATGGACCCCCAAATGGGGTGCCCCCATCCCACAACAACCAACATTGAAAGTGATGCTGTTTGGGAGGTTGGTGGGGAATCTATCCTGGAACAGCATCATTTTCAATGTTGTTTTATGAGGGAGCACAGATTCTCCCTTTAAGGTGGTTGTAAAAGGAGAATCTGGGCTCTCTTGTCTAAACAATATTGTAAGTGATGCTGTTGGGGGGGGGGGGGAATCCACCCTGGAACAGCATCATTTTCAATGTTGTTTAACGAGGGAGCACAGATTCTCCCTTTAAGGTGGATTTAAAAGGAGAATCTGGGCTCTCTAGTTTAAACAACATTAAAAGTGATGCTGTTTCAGGGTGGATTTCCCCTCCCCCCCCAAAAAACAGCATCACTTTCAATGTTGTTTAAACTAGGGAGCCCTGGATGTGTTCAGATTTGTGTGTTGGGGCGTGTTCTATAATGTGATGGTGACTTTGAGATGACTGGATGCAAAAAAATAATTCTTTAGTTGTGGGGGGGGGCACCCATATGGGGGGCCAGAAGACTCAGATTTTGCCCCGGGCTCCATTTCCCCTAGCTACGCCTCTGTTTCTGGGTCACCAGGTCCTGAAATTCTGGTCATCTGGGGGGATGGAACCTAGGCAGGGCAAGGTTTGGGGAAGGGAAGGAGCCTCATCCAAGAGGCAGCCATTTCCTCCAGGCCAGGAAAACTGATATTTGTATTCTGGAGGCAAGTTGTCATTCCAGCAGTGGCGTATCTGCCACTCTTCTGGTCACATGGGGGGCGCAAAATCGGCCCCCCACGTGACCAGGAAGTTCTGCTGTCTTGTTGTTTTCACGTGCCTTGACCCCAGCAGGACTTCCTGCTGCCTCCAAGCGCCCTCAACCCCACCCCGGACTCCCCCCTCTCTGCAGGCTGCAGGCTGGGAACCCAGCCAGCAGGGGGAGTCTGGGGGGGGGAGGTGGGCACCCTTGACCTTGCCCATGTCCACGGTGACAAGGGCAGGGTTGAGGGCAGTGGGGGTGGAGCCTAGGGGCATCAGGGGTGGAGCTAGGGTGGTGGGGGGCAGAGCCTGGGGGGGTGTCCTGGAGACAATTTGTCTCCGTGCGCCATTTGCCCCTGGTATGCTTCTGCATTCCAGGAGGTTGCCACCCTGGCAAAAGCAGTTTATCTTCTAGGTAAACATTTTGCCTGAATAGATAGGGTGGGTGAAGAAATTAGAAGGATAGTCAGCTGTGGTCACAAATAGGGCTACCACCATGGTGCAGTCTTTGTCCTTCCACTGTTAATCTTCTTGTCAGGAATGGCCTTTATAGCAGAACAGTTGCTGGTCTTGTTGTTAAAAGATCGTGAAGGATATTTCTGCAGGCCACAAACTGGCCTAGGTAAATGTATCTCTCAATTAATGTGCCAAAAAGAGAGTCCAGAGATCCCAAACCTTTGACAGGGTAAAGAAGAAGAAGAAAAGGAAGAGTTTGGATTTATACCCTGCCTTTCTCTCTTATAAGAAGTCTCAAAGCAGCTTACAAAATCCTTCCCTTCCCCTTCCCTCAAGAGACACCTTGTGAGGTAGGTGAGGAACTGTAAAAATTCTGAGAGAACTGGGACTAGCCCAGGGGTCTGCAACCTGCGGCTCTCCAGATGTTCATGGACTACAATTCCCATCAGCCCCTGCCAGCATGGCCAATTGGCCATGCTGGCAGAGGCTGATGGGAATTGTAGTCCATGAACATCTGGAGAGCCGCAGGTTGCAGACCCCTGGACTAGCCCAAGATACACTGTAAAAAAGTGCCACCTGGGGGTGGTAGTGAGCATGTGTACTGCATACCCTGGCAGGGACTGCGGGTGGCTCGTGCCCCCTGGCAGCAAGGGGAGGCCAGTGCCCAGATGGCTCCCACTATCTTGCTACGCCAGGTGTTGGTTCTCCCCATGCATCAGGCTTGGGGAAGGTCATTATTTGGGGACAGCAGACATGCTGCCCAGTGCCGGACCCGTCCCCTATGCTGCGCCTCTGCTTCCTTCAGCCAGCATACCAATAAACAGGCTGTGGCCAAATTTTATTCCACACAAGATGGTTGTCTGTGTTGCCTTTCTGCACCCTCGAGCTCATTCTCCTCTCCTCAGGTGGCAATTCTTCCTTCTCCCATGCAGTGGTCCTGATCCAATTCAGGCATTTACTTACAAGTTGCCACTGAGGACTAGCAGCTACAGTATGGCTGCAAGTCTCTTGGAGACCTTGTTCAATTGGTGACATCAAGCTAGGCTTGCTTCTAACTATATGCTTAAGGCTTTTTAAGTGCACACCTATACCTGAATCAGGCCTGGCCAGAGCCATCTGGAACAGCCTGAAAAGACTTGTCAAGGCTGGGCCCCCACAGACAACCTGCTGCTTTATTCCCCCTCCCCCTCCCTTACTCTAAACCTCAACTTGTTGCCTGAAGCACAGCTCTGGATAGGATTTCTAGAATTCCCCGCAACCATCTTCACCTGCCTCTTTTGCTGTACCTAAGCCAATGCTGCCAACAGATGAGTGGAAATCTTTGATTACAAGATGCTAATCTTCTCTCTGTATCACTCAATCTTCTAGAGGGAAGGGTGTGGTTTCAAGGCAACCTTGTTAAAGCTAAACAGGTTTTGATCTGGTCATAGGCTCAATTGACGTTCTCCTGGAAAGCTTGTGTGGGCTGCTTTGAGCTCCCTGCAAAACAAAAACAACCCCCAATCAGAATGTGACTATAACAAATAATCTTTCTTCATTCTCTGACCTAGCCCATGTTGGGGAAGAAGCTTGGAACAATGCATGTCTCTGCTGCTGATTTCAAAGCATTTGCTAGTTACAAAACCAGCCTTTCAGCATTTGCAGTGAACAAATTACTGGGAGAGGAGCACCCTACTATCCGTATGTGTAACCTCTAACTGTGGGTTCTGGGGGCAGAACTTGGAATGAGTTTGCAACAACAAATTTTTAAAACAAAATGGTTTACTTTCTTAACATATAACATATAACATCAACATTTAACATCACACTTCAAAGTCCTGTTCAGGTTGCATTTTCAAGTCCTTATGTTTACAGTCTACTGATACTGCCAAGTCCAATTCTTCTTTGCAAGTGGGTTGGCTCCTGAAGACTCCAAGGGCTTGATGAACAGGATTCAACATGATGAAGGTTTCCAGGAGAATTCTCACCCATTACAAACATAAAAAGAAACCCTGACACAATAAACTCCAACATTTACAACATAGCAAAAACAAACAACTACCTTCCCAGTAGTTCCCAACAATATTGCAGTTACCTTAACAAGGTGTTAAGGGCTTATACAACCAAGGTCCGAGTCTGGTAGCCTTGTCTCCTCCAACTACATGAGGTCTGCAGCCTCCTGCTGCTTTGAGTCTCCACCCCTTTCTGGGTCAACCCATTCTGAGCATGGGGGTTACATATGCTCAGCTCTTGTTACTTTCTATTTCTTATGTTTGGTCAAAGAGTCCAGTAAGTGCTATACTGAGGGAGGATAAAGTTCTGGTCTTAATGAAAAAACCTGCTCCAGAGCCGGGGTACCTGATAAAAAATGTCCCTTTTTTCCCCATGGGATGGCAGAAAATAACATTGGCTGAATCCCCACCGTCCATAAAATGCATGCTATTCATGGCAAAAAAGACAGTTTGAGCAAGGGCTCCCCACCACTTACATGCCGGACCCGTCTTCATCCTGGTTCTGTCTGTCGCTAATTCCACCACTCATCACGGGTTTTTCCCGAACCTGCATGAACGTGAACCTTTACAAAAAACACACACCGAACCTGGATCCAAGGGGAGGGACGGGAGTTGAATGTGCATTTGTTTTCGCGCCGTTGGGAGTGACGTGATGGCTTTCCAGCCAATCAGTGCGCAGTGGGCTGTGCGCGATGTACGTGCAGCCCTTTTTTTGCCATGCTGGGCATAGCCATGTGGAAACAAGTACACGTGGACATGTGGACACGAACGGATGTGCAAATGTGCACATGTCCAGACGTTCAGCGAATATTGTTCATATGTACCCACGTTGGAACGTTAAAGTGAAAATAAGAATTATGAATTTTTAATCGGGTAGAGTAATGTTCCTGCTCCAACCCAATAGCCAATGAAAATACCCGATGCCGCCACATTGTGACATAGTAATGTCACCACGTGGCAGCGCAAAATTTTTTTTAAAGGTTCCACCCCAACACAACACGACAGCCAATCAGGACAAGAAAGAACATGACCGCTGAGCAGATCACGTGTCTGAGGGGAGTGTTACTTGAATCCACATTACTTGAATCCTTGATAGAAATTGAGGTCTTCAGTGGAGTGGGAAGGGAGAATGTGAGATGAAAAGGTACTCTTTTGAAACCTGGATGTATCCATATTTAATTTCTCGGTGGGGATTTGGCCATTATTTGATGTATAACAGCCCGATTACAGTCCAGGGATAATAGAGGTGGGGTTTTTTTTCATCCAGGCCATTGCCAACTCTATCTGGACCTAAATGATCCAATAGAGGGGTCTACGATGAGGTGCCCGTGTGTACCATGTCGCCTGAGAAACACTTTTCTGGGTGCCTGCCAAGTGTTTTTGGAAAGTGGGATAGGCCAGTTGGGGCTTTTGCCCAGCAGAGCTTCTGATTGGGCATTAAGAGATCTGACTGACTGTGCAGATTGCTTAAAATGTTGCTTTGGCAGCAGCTGCCACCACAGCCCAAGGATCTTCGCTGTCTGTCACAAAATAAACTTCAACTGCCATTTTGTGGCTCCATCTACCACTCTGTGTCAGAATTCCAAAAGTGCCCACAAAGTCAAAAAGATTGAGGACCCCTGACGATAGACCCCTGACAAAAGATTGGAGACCTCTGATAGTAGACTTAACATAGGACCTGAGCCAGTCAGTAGTGATTGTGCGGGGTGGGGGCGGGGTGGGGATTTCAATCCTATTTCAGACCCAGTTTTCAAAAACAGCCTTGGTTACCCTAATGGGTAAACTTTTCTGGGAGAAACTGGGGAGAATATCTGGACTTCTCGGCTGAGCTGGGTATTGAGGGTAATGTAATCCCAGAACCTGCTTGATTCCAAAAGATGGTGCTGGAAGACTGACTCAACCCCAGGACACTTATGGTATGGGGTCTCAGCACTGGCGTAATGCCCATTGGGCAAGGTGGGCAGCTGCCCAGGGCATCACCTTGTGGGGGGCATCAAAATGCTGGGTTCGTTTTGGGGTATTTTAATGGTTTTCCATTTTTGGCCTGCAGGGGGCACAGTTTTCAGGCTAGCAGCACCAAAATTTCAGCGTATCATCAGGAGACTGTCCTTATGCTACCCCCCAAGTTTGGTGAGGTTTGGTTCAGGGAGTCCAAAGTTATGGAAACAGTGGGGGATGGGGCACCCCCTTTGGGAGTGCATAACTTTGGACTCCATAAACCAAACCTCACCAAACTTGGGGAGTAGCATAAGGACAGTCCCCTGATGATATGCTGAAATATTGGTGTTGATATGTCTAAAAATGCACCCCCTGCAGGCACCAATATCCTGGTGCAAAAAAAAATTTTGGTCATGGTGGAGTGGCCGCCCATGGGGGGGGGGGGCATCCAACTCAGGTTTTGCCCAGGGCTACAGTTTGCCAAGGGCTGCCTCGTTACGCCCCTGGGTCTCAGAGTGTTCTCCATGGTCCTCAACATCCCTGTGAACCTGCTAAGAAAGGTCCTACAGTGATTTGGAGTGAAGACCCATTGGTACACCAAGCTCGATTTTTTTCTTTTTAGCAGAGAAGTGAGACAGGACATTCTGAGCAGATAACAGGATGGATGGAGGCCAAAGTGCTGAAGCTCCATCTAGATTAGAGCAAGATGCTGTTGGTTCATAATGGGTCTAATTGAGGAGTTCAGTTTCAGCATGTTTGGGATGTGATCACCCTGCTCCAAAAAGAGGAGGTTTGCAACTGGGGGTGGAGAGCGCTGTCAGAACAGTGACTGCAGTTGAATATTCAAGTCTTCAGTACAACATGTAATGCCATTGACCAGCTTTGGCTAGTATGGCAGCTGTACAACTGCCTTGAAATGACTGATTTGGCCGGGTCTATTCATGCTCTAGTTACATCCAGGATAGATTACTGCCCCCTGCTCTGCATGGAACTGCATTATGAAATGGTTTGGAAAGTTTCAAAATGAAGCCGCTGGACTGCTAACAAGCACTGATTACAACAAAGACATCTGAGCAGTGTTGAAAGAACTCTCCTGGTTGCCAATTTGCTTCCAGGCCCAATTTAAATTGCTGTTTCTTATCTTTAAAATGCTAAACCGTGTAGCCATCAGTACATACAAGTTTTCCTAACAGGGCAAAAAGCAGCTCCTTGGGCCATGCCAGGTCAAGGAAAATGGTATAGGTGGGGAGAAGGTGGGGTTCCTCACCCCATTCATTGTGGTTCCAATTTGAATCCAGTCTCATATGTACCTGGAAATAAGTTCCCAACACAGAACTCCTAAGAACATCTGGGCAACAGGACCCAAGGCAAGTCATACGGGAGACATAACAACATGGTAATGTATGAATCAGCCCATTGTGGAGAAAGTAAGCTGGAAGTATGAAGGTCATGAGCGTGGATATATCAGGATAAGGCAGTGGTGGCGAACCTATGGGACTCCAGATGTCCATGGGCTACAATTCCCATCAGCCCCTGCCAGCATGGCCCATGGGTTCGCCACCACGGGGATAAGGGGTTTGAATTATTTTTGTGGCTGAGTACTCGATAGAGATAAAAAGTGGCAGACTGGGGAAGAGAAGGTTGCAGCAACAGAATATCAGTATATGACCTAGAGTTTTTGCTGAAGTGGTAGAGAGGGAGGGCTGTATTTTTGCTGTGCTGCAAAGGAAGAGGATCACCTTGTCCCATAGGAACCTACTCACCCACTCTGGTCATCTTTCGAGGCCATACTTCAGATGCCCTTCCCATTTGAGCTGGGAAGCTGGTTTTGCTTCAGAAAACAAAATTGTGCAGGTTAGGGGAAATGGGTGAAATTGATGAAATGCCGGAAGGCACAAGCATGGTATAACCCTGCAGTGTGCAGCATGTGGAAACATACGTGAATAAAGACCATCTTTAGATCCTGGCGATCTGGCCAATTACCGTCCCGTTTCGAACTTGTCGTTCCTGGGGAAGGTAATTGAGAGAGTGGTGTTGGAGCAGCTTCAGGGTTTCCTGGAGGATGCATCGGTGCTCGATCCCTTCCAGTCCGGTTTCCGTGCTGGGCATGGGACGGAGACCGTCCTCATCGCCATCACAGATATGCTCCGCATGCAGCTAGACCAAAGGCCCGGATCAGCGCTGCTTGTGTTACTTGACCTCACAGCAGCGTTTGATGTGGTCGATCACGACCTTTTGATCCACCGCCTGCTTGCAGCCTCTCTGGAGTCGCGAGGCGGTGATAAATAATGGATTGCCTGCGTCGTCCTCCAGGGTCCGGGGGGGTCAGCAGGATGTGAGATAGCGGGAGATGGAGAGCCTCCCCAAAGGGGCTCCCACTTAGTTGTTAGGGGTTCCCCAGGGGCCTATACTCTCCCGCTTTTATTTAATATCTACATCGACCCCTTGCTCCAGCTGGTCGCGGAGACTTTGGGCTGGATTTGTCACCAATATCACGGATGACACCCAGCTCATTCTGTTGGAAATGGAGAGAAGGCGGCCTCTGCCCCTGCAGCTCTACAGCATTGTCTGGAATGGGTAAGCACAATGGTTGGTTGAGGCAGAAGTAGGTTAAAACTCAATCCAACAAAGGCCGAGGAGGTCCTCTGGCTGGGCGGGGGAGAAGACGAGAGAATTCCGGCGCTTCCTATCTTGGAAAGGTGCGCTCTGGCCCCGACATCCTGGCCCGCAGCCTGGGGGGTCCGCCTGGACTCTGCCTTGTCAATGGAGAATCCAGGTGACCCATAACCAACCAGGATGCGATTTTTCATCTTTCGCCAGAAGCGGTTGGCTCCCCTATCTCTCCGGCCCGACCACAGGCCCACTGCTTGATCCATCGCGGCGGTCACCTCGAGGGTTGGATTACTGTAACTTCGCTGCAGCAGGGCACTTCCCGCTACTAACTTGATCGGAGGAGATTGAAGCTGGTCCAGAATGCAGCTGTTCTACGGCTTCTGACAGAGGGAATTGATTATTTCGATCATATCACTTACTGTGCTATGCCGTCTGCACTGGCTCCCGAGTGGAAGTTCGGATGGAGTCTTCAGAGTGTTAGTAATAACCTTTAAAGGCGCTTCGCAGCGTGACATGGGGCCCTCATACCCTCTTGAGGACCGCATCACCCCTATGCTCTCCCACATGACCCGTGCACGGCTCAAGCGGTGGCAGAACTGCGCTGGTGACCTATTGCGGCGATCGCGGACTGGCCTCGACCAGACCAACCAGGGCGCTACGGCTCTGGCCCCTGCCTGGTGGAATGCTCTGCACCTCCATCAGATTCGAGGGCTCTCGCGGGACCTTGGGGAGTTCCGCAGGGCCGCCACCAAAGCAGAGCTATTCCACGGGGCCTTTGGAGAGGCTGGCAGCGGTTTTACTGCCCCACTGGCCGAGAGGCTGCGGATTTAAGCTGAGGAGCGCTTAATTTTTCATCTTCTGCCAACCCGGTGGGCCCATTGCCGATTCCATCTGGGCCCGTCTGTTCCCTCCCTTTCTTCCTCTCTCTCTTTCTTTTTACTGTTTATCTTTTTCCCTCTCCCTTTAGCCTTGGGATTGAAGCAGCCTGTTTTTAAACTGTTTTAAAGCTGTTTTGAACTGTTTTTTAAACTGTTAGGCACAATGTCGCTTGAGTTTTGAACCGTTTGAAGTGTTTGAACAGTTATATTGTTGAGCTGTTTTAAATTATGTCTGATTGCTGCTGGAATTTTAAATTTGTTAAGTTATATTGTTTTTGAGTTGCTGTTGGAAACAGCCATGTTGGGAGCCGCCTCGAGCCCTTCGGGGAAGAGGCGGCCTACAAGTCTAAAATATAAATAAATAAATAAAAATTTGCAACATATTTGGCAGGGTTCCCATTCACATTCCTATCATGGCTTTGGCTTTTTTTTTCATGTGAGGTTAAAGTCAGTCTACCATGAGTTGGATTCCAGCACTCATGAGAAAGATCAGCAGCTCTTCAGGAATTCTTAGCCTTTTTCCGCAGCAACAAGAAGGTTAAGAGTACTGCTCCCACGTCCATTTGCACCATGCTCTCTTGCTAATGATCTTATGCCGAAATTTGTTTTAATGCAAGGGGGGAAATGGCCAGAGGAAGGGATGGAGAGAAATGGCCAACCAAGGAAAAGAGAAAGTGGCTGAGGGGGAGGTTCTGCAACCACATGGGAGGTGGAAAGGGGGCTGGGTGTTTGGTGGACTGGAGAAATAAACAACAAATCAATGTGATTGCATGCTCAAAGGATGCTGGCTTGGAAACTGATCAGGAAAAAATCTGAGATAAAAGTGTTGATGAAAACATTGGAGGAAAAGTAAAGTGGAAATGTTTCCACAACCAAACAGGGAAAAGCATACAGAATACCACCCCCACCCCCCAAAGTAGCATATGGCAGCAGGAAACATTTTAAACAACTTGTGTAGAAAAGGCCATTGTCTGTCGGGGGAGGGGAATACAATATTTCAGGGATCTTTATAACTATAATAAGATAGGTGAAACTTTTTCCCATCACTATATCTGAATTCTGGGAAAAGATCCACTTGTCAAATGTCTATCCATCCTGCATTTATTTAAAAGCCGGGATATGTGTGTGTGTGAGTGACAATCCTAATGGAATGTGCTGTTGGAGTAGGCATAATGGATACCTGTGCAATTCTCAAATCATCACCCACATGTTCATAAGCAGACACTAATTAGAACATGCTTTCTATTCTTCCAAAGTTTAGTCATCAGCTATGGGACAGCCAAAGTGGCTGGCTCTGACCTTTCAGTACAGAATATTAATGTTCCATATTAAATCAAAACGTGTTTATTGCGACTGTCAATAGCCATAGCCAGCACACCAGCAAAACACACTGGTTTGGATTTGAAAGGCCTCTTACAGGAAGTTCTTCCCTGGCTGAACTTTCTCCTGTTTGCCAGGAGCCTGTATTTGCTTGGAATAGTCTGTGGGTGTTCTCAGCATTGCTGTCACATTCTGTTAACACTTGGCCTTCAAGAACTAGCACACACTTCAGCTCTTCTAGCATCCAACTGAACTCGCAGGATTTAGTAGTCATAAAAGACTGGCTCCCCGTTCATTTCCACCTGTGTCCTGAGAAACAGTGTCCAGAGCTCGATCCCAGAATTAGTTCTCATTCCCGGGGTTCATCTTTAGATCACATAAACCAGGAAGGCGGTATTCCAGAATGTACAAAGTTCACCTTTTCTTTATGGTTCATTAATCAGAGCAGCCTCCCATCACACATGAAAAGGAGGGGGTAACTTTTGCTCCAAAATATCTCATTTCAAGACATTAAATACAGTTTAACATTCATTATGTTTGCTAGATTCTACTAAGGCCTAAATGACCTTGAATGACCCTCGCTAGCCTGATCTTGTCATATCTTGAAAGCTAAGATGAGAAAGGTCAACCCTGGTTAATACTCAGAAGAGAGACCATTGAGGAAGTCCAGGATTGCTACACATGGCAAACCACCCCTGAAAACCCCACAGGGTTGCCATAATTTGGCTGCGACTTGATGGTACTTTGTCCCCCCCAAGGCAATATACAGTTGTGTGCATGTTAAGTATATTGGTCTTTAGAATCCTCTGGATTAGTGAGTGGATTTGTTCCACATTTTTTTGGTTTTGCTACAGAGACACAATAAATGATAAAACACGTTTTCCTGTTCACATAACCGGGATAGCCGTGATGGGAAAGCTCACCAATTATTCGGGATGATGTATAAAGCAATTATTAATTTATTGTTGAATAGAACCCAGCTACAGCTAAGTGAATGTCTGAAAAGACGAAAGGATCAGTACGCTGATAAAGAGTTCCTTTTTCGAAAACGGTGACAAAACGTGTGTTCTGTTTTGAAGCTCCTTTGGATTCTCTTTGAAATCTAACTCCAGGTGTGGCTGATTACGGCATTAACCATCTCTATGTGGAAACAGCACATTAAGCTGCATATGTTCGTCCCAAAGCAAGGTGATTGCTTGCCCTCGAATAAAACTTTGTGGAATGCTCAATACAGTCTGTGCAATCATTCATAACGAATAGTTCAATTCAGAACTAGAAGTATAATATCTCTGACTCAAATACAGCATTGGATGCACTTCCCCTTTAAGGAGGATGGGAAGGTACCTAATAGAGTTGGATGATGTTTAGAGAATTTGAAATGCATACAGTGATTCAGTGAGAAACGTTGTGCATTTAGACACTCAATGAAGGGAATTGCTCTTTGTAGATGTTGCTTGCCAGTGTCTGTTTTCTGATCTTATGAGACTGAGTGTGTTTGAATGGTATACTTTTTAAGACTGTAGAAAATTTATGCTAGCACTTGTCTCATTGCGATTTCACTTCTTTGTTATTATATGCATGTCTTTATGATAAGGTTTTGCACATCTGTGCACAGATTAAAATAGGTTTAGCGGCAGAGTGCAACACGTTCTTTTTCATTTACATTTTAACAATAACATATTCATCATCTGAGCACAATTCTACTTCAAATTCAGCCTTGGCTTGCTCAGAATCATAAGAATTTTTGTCTAAGCCTTTCTGATAATTGTACATTAAAAACTATTGGCAAGTATATCCTTAATTCTATTAATTGTACATTCCCCTTGGTAAAAGTCTAATATATCTCGATAGTTAACCACCTATGCTTGTGTTGGGAGCCATAACTGTGTTATTGGACACAACCTAAATTTATATTTTCTCCATATTCTCCAAATGGCATGTCTAACAAAATGAATTTTAAAGTCCATATTAACTTTAACTTCATTACATCACAAATAGCTATACCATCCAAATGTCAAATCGTGCCTTTCCAACTCCTATAGCCTTCTATTTCTCAGCAACACCCACTCAAACGACGGTAACCAACAAACAGCAAAATATAATTTCAAGTCCAGTGAACCCCGTGCTCTCTTATCTTTGCATCTTGCAATACATTATATTTAACTCTTAGTTTTTTCCCTTGCCATTCAAATCTAGATATATCCTTCTGCCATTGTTTAAATGGTGTATCAGTTGTCAACATAGGTATTATCTGAAACAAAAATAACATTCTAGATAAAACATTCATCTTTAATCACAGATATCCTCCCTAACAAAGATAACTGCAATTTATCCCACCTTGACATACTTTTTTAATTCATTCCATGTCTTAACCCAATCATTTTGAAACAATATACAATTCATATTTGTCAAAGTAATGCCCAGATATTTTACCTTCTTTTCGATCTTAAAACCTGTTTCATTCATCAAATCTGATCTTGTATTTTTATATATTTTGTTAAAATCCTTGTTTTCTGTACATTAACCTTAAAACAAGCTACAGTATCAAAATATTTCAGTTTTGTCATTAATAATTCTATTCCCCGTTAAGAGACATTCTAAAATGAATACCAGATCATCTGCCAAGGTTCTTAATTTATAAATCTCACTTTTGATCTTCACGCCTGTAATCCTCTCATCTCGTCTTATATCTCTATTCAGTATTTCAAGAACAAGACAGAGAACAGAGAGCAACCTTGTCTTGTTCCTTTTTGAATCTCAAATAGTTTAGTTAAGCCTCCATTAATGATAATTGTGCTGTCTGTGGAGCATAGATTGATTTCACCCATTTTATAAAGCCGTCTTATAATCCAAATGCATATCTTCCAAAACTTTGAAGAAGAGTTTGAAGAGTTTGGATTTATATCCCCCCTTTCTCTCCTGTAGGAGACTCAAAGGGGCTTACAATCTCCTTGCCCTTCCCCCCGCACAACAAACACCCTGTGCGGTGGGTGGGGCTGAGAGAGCTCCAAGAAGCTGTGACTAGCCCAAGGTCACCCAGCTGGCGTGTGTGGGAGTGTACAAGCTAATCTGAATTCCCCAGATAAGCCTCCACACCTCAGGCGGCAGAGCTGGGAATCAAACCTGGATCCTCCAGATTAGATACAAGAGCTCTTAACTTCCTACGCCACTGCTGCTCTCCAGAACAGAAATTTCCAGTTCAGTTTGTCAAACACCTTCTCCACATCTAAGATCAGTGTTCATTTTTCAAAATATTCCAAAATAACATATTTCCAACATTGTTCCTCAATTGTCTTTTAAATAAAATCCCACACTGATCTTCATAAATAAATCCTTACAAAATAATTTCAAATCTTTTAGTTAAGACAATTGTAAATAACTTGTAATTATTTTCAATAATGATCTTCTTCCAATCTGGAGAACTGGGTTCAATTCCCCACTCCTTCTCCTGAGTGGCAGAGGCTTATCTGGTGAACCAGATGCATTTCCACACTCCTACATTCCTGCTGGGTGACCTTAGGCTTATCACAGTTCTTTGGAACTCTCTCAGCCCCACCTACCTTACAAGGTGTCTGTTGTGGAGAGAGGAAGGCAAAGGAGTTTGTAAGCCACCTCGAGTCAAGAAATAATTAAAAAGATATATGGAGATAAAATACATCCTGTCTGATACCTGTTTTCTCCATATTCTGCCCTTACGGTAGCCTCTTGTCAGGAGTACGGGGCCATTTCTGCACAAAGTGTTTAAAACATTTTCCAAACGTTTTGAAAAGAATAGTTTTTGTGGGTTTTGTCCTTATAGCCCATAAAAATAAAATGTTTCAGGTGAAAAAGGTTCTTTAAACACACACACACACACACCTTTGAATGCATGGCAAATGCATATTAATAATTTTATTTAGAGCAACAAAAGATCAAAAATAAGATTTAAAGTTTTACAAAATGAAAAATAGAGAGGCGGTTTAGCCATACCCAATATCAAATTATACCAACAAGCAGCAGGAATTGTATGGATTGTTGACTGAATACAAAGCCAAATTTAAGAACTAAAAAAATTGAAACAGCAGATTTAACAATGGGTATACAATTATTTATGGAGGGGAAAACCCAATCAAAAGACAGATTTGATTAGAAAAAAACTCCTATGTGCTAAGAAAATGACTTTTTGAAATCTGGAGAAAAACTCACGACTTAGCCCCCCAACCTCACCTTTAAAATCGGAGGATGACTAGGAGGAGGAGGAGGACGACGACGACTACTATTGTGAGAACTATTTGCAGGAAGAGAATCTGAAGAACTGAGTCAAATTGAGGTGATAAGTTCTAGACATACTGGAGAAATTAAAACCAGTAAGTCTCCAGGGCCTGATTGGCATATACCTGAGTTCTTAGGGAACTCAAATGCAAAATTGTTGATCTTCTAACCTATACAGTGAAGCCTCGGTTTTCGTCAGTAATCCATCCAAAAACAATTGGCGAAATCCAAAACCGATGAAAACTGAGGCAATTATTTCCATATGAATCAATGTAAATCCAATTAATTCGTTCTAGACATTCCAAAATACATACCAAAACACATTTTATAGAGAATAAATATAGTGTTTAATACTAAAAACAATAAGAAATTAATGTAATATAAAGAATAAATGAACATTTAACATGGCGAGGGTGGGAGAGCGGTGCAGATATAATTGTTTGGAAGGGGAATCAAAATAGACGCACGAGGTGATGCTCGCATAATGAGAAAAAATGCCACACTGAGCAGGAAATTAGCAGCGAGGTCACGTGGGCACGCCAACAAAATCGGCAAAATCCAACAAAATCTGAGGCAACCAACGAAAACTGAGACAAAATTTTCATGGAAAAAAATCGACAAAAAACGAAACCGACGAAAACCAAAGTGAATGAAAACTGAGGTTTCACTGTATATGTGACTTCTCTTATGGATTAAAAATTGATTATATAACAGGAAGCATAGAGTAGGAATAAATAGACAGTTCTCACAATGGAGGGAAGTAAGCAGTGGGGTCTGACAAGGATTGGTATTGTGGCCAGTTCTATTTAATTTGTTCATAAGTGATCTGGAACTTTTGAAGGGGGCCTCCTTGGATTCTGCAGAGCTAGGCAACTATTGCCCGGTGGTCAAGATCCCATTTTTAGGCAAGGTCCTGGAGACAATGGTGGCTGCTCAACTGTAGACATACTTGGAGAAAACTGGTTTTCTGGACCCATGTCAATCTGGTTTCTGGCATGGTCATGGTCAAACAGTGGGAATGCCACCCTGTTGATTCTACTGGATCTCTCAGCAACATTCAGTATCATAGACCATGGTATTGACAGACTCTGAGGAATGAGGTTTATTGAGAAATTTATTGAGAAAACTCAGCAATCAAGGAATAAGAGGGGAAGTCCTCCTATGGATTAAAAACTGGTTGAGAAACAGGAAGCAAAGAGTGGGTGTAAATGGGAAATTCTCACAATGGAGAGATGTCGGGAGTGGTGTCCCCCAAGGATCCGTTTTGGGACCAGTGCTCTTTAACCTATTCATAAATGACCTGGAAGTAGGGGTGGGTAGCGTGGTGGCCAAGTTTGCAGATGATACCAAATTATGTAAGGTGGTGAGAACCACAAAGGATTGTGAAGAGCTCCAAGCGGACCTTGATAAATTAGGTGAGTGGGCTAGGAAATGGCAAATGCAGTTCAATGTAGCAAAATGTAAAGTGATGCACATAGGGGCAAAAAATCCAAACTTCACATACACGCTACAGGGGTCAGTGCTATCAGTCACAGACCAGGAAAGGGATTTGGGCGTCTTAGTTGATAGTTCCATGGGAATGTCAACTCAATGCATGGCAGCTGTGAAAAAGGCAAATTCTATGCTGGGGATCATTAGGAAAGGAATTGATAATAAAACTGCAAAGATTGTCATGCCCTTATATAAAGCTGTGGTGCGACCGCACTTGGAGTACTGTGTTCAGTTCTGGTCGCCGCATCTCAAAAAGGATATCGAAGAGATAGAAAAAGTGCAGAGAAGGGCAACTAGGATGATTGAGGGACTAGAGCGCCTTCCTTATGAGGAGAGGCTGCAGCGTTAGGGACTCTTTAGTTTGGAGAGGAGACGTCTGAGGGGGGATATGATTGAAGTCTATAAAATTATGCATGGGGTAGAAAATGTTGACAGGGAGAAATTTTTCTCTCTTTCTCACAATACTAGAACCAGGGGGCATCCATTGAAAATGCTGGGCGGAAGAATTAGGACTAATAAAAGGAAACACTTCTTCACGCAACGTGTGATTGGTGTTTGGAATATGCTGCCACAGGAGGTGGTGATAGCCACTAACTTGGATAACTTTAAAAGGGGCTTGGACAGATTTATGGAGGAGAAGTCGATTTATGGCTACCAATCTTGATCCTCTTTGATCTTAGATTGCAAATGCCTTAACAGTCCAGGTGCTCGGGAGCAACAGCCGCAGAAGGGCATTGCTTTCACATCCTGCAGGTGAGCTCCCAAAGGCACCTGGTGGGCCACTGCAAGTAGCAGAGAGCTGGACTAGATGGACTCTGGTCTGATCCAGCTGGCTTGTTCTTATGTTCTTATGTACTTATGAGGTTGGGGGTTACTGCACTACAGTGGTTCTCCTCCTATCTCTGGGGTCAGTTTCAGAAGATAGCAATGGGTCACAAGTACTCGCAGTCCTGGGAGCTCCCTCGTGCTGTTCCCCAGGGCTTGGTCCTGTCTCTGATGTTGTTTAACATCTATATGAAACTGCTGGGAGAGATCATCAGGAGATTTGGAGTTGGGTGTCAACAATATGTGGACAACAGTCAGCAATATGCCTCCATTTCATCAGACTCAGGAGAGGCATTCTATGCGCTGGACCACTGCCTGGAAGCCGTTATGGGCTGGATGAGGACCAATAAACTGAAGCTAAATCCAGATAAGATGACAGTAAGCCTCTAAGTGCCACAAGGCCTCAAACCCTGTTGTTTGACCTCCAAAGGAACTGGTTGGCCACTGTGAGACAAGATGCTGGACCAGATGGACTGCTGGTCTGATCCAGCAGGGCTCTTGTGTTCTTATCCCTGATGAGACCAACTGGATCTCTCATCCTGGGAGAGGGATGATATCACTTGAAATGAACTGAGGGCCAGCTCTAGGCCTAGGCCATTACAGGGTGGAGCTCTTGAAATGCAGCTCAGTCACACTGGAGGTGGGTTATTGGGTAGCCTCTAAAAGTTAACAAGTTAACCAGCTAAGGGGTAAAGCCACAAAATGGGTTAATGGGAATGACTGGAATTGTTTCCTTAAGCTTGCTCTGCCTGCATTGAGGCTGTCTCTGCCAGTGCAACAGAACCGTGGTGGGCACTGACACACACAGACACACCCCACTGCAACTTATCACATTCTTTCAGGGCTATACCATAAGAATATATATGTCACTCGAATATATATGTTACTCTTTAATGTGCCACTGGAAGTTTTTACTTTACTGGAACTGAACAACATAGATATCTCCTTTGCCTTGTGTATTCTCCAGATCACAATGAGAGGAAGGCCATACTCCTATCATGTTTTACCTAAATCCCAATTGGTATGTGTGTTTTTGCTCAATATAGAGCTTTCTATAGATGGGGAAGCACTCAGATTTTTAAACTATTTGAGTCACTTTATTACTCACAAAAGAAACCCACAGGGATGAAAGGAAAGAGGGGAAGAACAGAGTATACAGCTAAAGTTGTACTGTAGGTTTGTTCTTATTTGAAGAAGGTTGTTTCTGGGAGTTCCATTTCATAGAGCTACAACTCAGGGAAGAGAAACAGGTGGTAGCTGGACCGCTTTTTTCTCGGTAGAGGAAATGATGTATTTATTATAAATTTCAACTTTGCTAATAAGGTCTTAGTTGTGGATTTGATGCTGCTGGAAAGGCAGCAGAGGAAACACATGCACCTACTGGAAATCAGGAAAAGGGTAACATGTGGTTTTGATTCAGTGTAAGGAAGAATTGTCAGCTCCTTTGAGTCTCCTTACGGGAGAGAAAGCGGGGATATAAATCCAATTCTTCTTCTCTTCCTCTTCTTCTGTAATTGGTTTTATGACAAAAACAGAGTTCTTATACACAAGATGACATTGTCCCAAGGTAACCTTGGAAAAAATGAAAGTTAATAACACCTGACAAGAATATGTCTGACACCAGGATGTGGTTTTGCACTTAGTATTTGAATTTGCTTGCTTTCATTTTCCCTTTTATGTTATAAGTGTTGCTTTGAAACTGTCTTGAATGCAATGTCTTGAATGCAGTGGCAGAGAGATGGTACATAAATGTCTAAAATGTATTGCTAAAGGACAAGATTGAAAAAAAATCACCAAATTTTCCAAATAAGAGTGACAAAACAAAATATGTTAAATTAGCACATGAAGGATCAAAAGAAGGTTGTTCATGATCTACAGGGATGGCAGTAAGATTCTATACATTTATGTGCATTAATTTAATGAGTGTCAATGCATTGCATCAGTTTACCTTCAGGCTGTGTGTGCATTTTTTTACTAGTTTAATATATTGTGGCTCTCTTATTTTTGTCTCAAAACAGATACCTATGTAACAAGAAACTACATGTATGTTAAAACTGTTATTGGCTAAATTGATCCATGGGAAGATCATCAATTATGAAATACCTTTTTATTAGGACCAACCAAAATATAAAATACAGTTGAGTTCTGGGGACCTCAAAGGCTGGCACTCACGAATAAGTATAAAAAGAAAGGACGGGAGACATGTTTCAGGTTAGATATCAGTATTTTAACAAGTGAGCTAGGGAGAGAGAAAATAGATGTTTCATGGTATATTAGTGTGGTCTAAAATCTGTAATTTGTAGTCATATAGCCTACTTGTACTTATTTTTCTGGTATTAATAACTTCCTACAGAGAAACAAGTGCATACAACTTTATCAACATGCTCTAAATTTGAACAACATGGTTACAGATATTATCGGGAGGAAGCAGGGAATAAAATAATAAATTAAAAAGCTAAACACTGTTTTCTGGATTTTATAAAAACTGGACATAAGCATAATGCAAGTATGCACTGTATATGTATATAGTTGTGTGAGTAAAATGATTAAGCAGAGGTGGTTTGCCACTGCCTTCCCTCTGCAGAGTCTTCCTTGGAGGTCTCCCTTCCAAGTACTGACCTTGTTTAGTTTCCAGGTTCGGTTGGAATGTAAATTCAGCTCTATAACCAGCTGCACACAGTTCCTGAAGTTGGTTTTTTTAAATATCCTACTTTTCACTGCCTTAAGGAGTCTCAGTTGCATTCCCTTCCTCTCCCCACGATAGGCACCTTCTCGGGTTAGTGGGACTGAGAGAGTTCTGT
Source organism: Sphaerodactylus townsendi (assembly GCF_021028975.2). Lineage (NCBI taxonomy): Eukaryota > Metazoa > Chordata > Lepidosauria > Squamata > Sphaerodactylidae > Sphaerodactylus > Sphaerodactylus townsendi. The sequence goes on from NC_059425.1 coordinate 31,842,481, forward strand.
GAGAACTGTGACTGGTCTAAGGACACCAGCAGGATTAATGTGGAGGAGCAGGAAATTGAACCTGGCTCTCTAGATTGCCCTCAAGTTTGGGAATAATCTCCCCTCAGAGGTCCAACATTCTTAACCACTATACCAACCTGGCCTCATATTGAGAAAAACTGGACATTCGTGTCCTGAGAACAAATCAGCTAGTGTGGTGTTGTGGTTAAGAGTGGTAGATTGCAATCTGGAGAATTGAGTTAGATTCTCCACTCCTCCACATGAGTGGCAAACTCTTATCTGGGGAATTGGATTTGTTTTCCTTCTCACATACAAGAAGCCTGCTGGGTGACCTGCTCATATACAAGAAGACCTGCTGGGTCACAGTTCTCTCAAAACTCTCTCAGCCCCACCCACCTCACAAGGTGTCTGTTGTGGGGTGAGGAAGGGAGGGAGTTTGTAAGCTGCTTTGAGGCTTCTTACAGGAGAGAAAGGAGGAGTATAAATCCAAACTTTTCTTCTTCTACTTCCTCCAGTGGCAATATGAGTGATGAGTAAACGTTGGTGTATCTGTCACCTGTGGTATATCTGTGGTAAAGTAACTTTACAGCTCCAATGCTACCATGCAATTTGTCTTACAGCTGAATCACACTTAATGTGTCAAGAGTGTTTGTCGCAGCAGACACCTTAGAGTGTGAAGTGGAAAGACTTATTTGTGATAATCACCAGATTTATACAAGAAACCTGCAGCCAGCTATGGGCTATTACAGATGTTGTAGCAGCCACAGGTGGTTTGTTATTGTGCATGTCCTCCATTATATGTAAGTACATTTAGCATGTAGCAGAGAGACTGGACTAGATGGACTTTGGTCTGATCCAGCTGGCTTGTTCTTATGTGAGATATTTCCTATCAACTAATGTTGATTGAGGGTTAACACAGTAGGGCAGATACTGTTTTTTGTGCTTATATGTTAATACAAATGTATTAATTATTTGATGATTTATAAGCATGGATATATATGATAGGATTCTCACGTGGAATGTTTTGTCAAAGGCTTTCACAGCCGGATTCAGCTGGTTGTGGTGGGTTTTCCGGGCTGTGTGGCCGTGGTCTGGTAGATCTTGTTCCTAACGTTTTGCCTGCATCTGTGGCTGGCATCTTCAGAGGTGTATCACAGAGGGAAGTCTGTTACACTTCTGAAGATGTCAGCCACAGATGCAGGCGAAACGTTAGGAACAAGATCTACCAGACCATGGCCACACAGCCCGGAAAACCCAACACAGCCATTCATGTGGAATGTTTTTTACCCCAGTCTCTCTCACTTCTGTTTTGCCTTTAGACTGTACATGCCCACACATACTGCTGCTACAAGATCTGGTGATTTATAGAAGAAGAGCTTTATTGTACAGCCATAGGCCATTACAATTTTAAAACATGAAGTTGACATAGGATACAATAAAAGTTTTACCATATAAAAATAGATCTTATAAACCCTCAAACCTTCACCATTCTCCCTTCCAATACGAAAGAGCTTAAAATCAGACATGACTAATACAAATTTCAATTACCTATTTCCTTCTGTATTTTCTTAGCTCGAATCTTTGAGGCTGCCAAAGCAAAAAGCCAACCCTACAAGAAATAAAAAAAATCCCTGTCTGAGAGAAGGAGATTTATTTTATCTGCAACAGAGTGCATCTGGTTCATGGATGCAAGACTAAGAAGGAACTTGGCCCTTGGCTCATCATACAAGGGGCAGTTCATAACATAGTGAGTGGTGACTTATAATATTAGCCATCTTCAGCACAGGTGAAAGGCAATTTATTGAAAGTGTAATTTAACTTTCAGAATTCATTTCCACATAATGGAGTGATGGCCACTAGCTTAGTAGGCTTTGAAAGGGAATTGGAAAACATAGTGGAAGACAGGTTCATCAATGGTTGTTAGCTATGATGACTAAATGAAACCTCCATGGAGATAGAAACCACTCAAATACCAGTGCTAGGGGTGGGGCAAGAACTTGGGGAAGGGCAGGTCTCCCACACCCTGCTCATAGGCCTTTGGAAACATTGAGTTGGCTAATGAGTGGGACAACTTGCTGACCTAAATGGACCAGGCTGCTTTTATATTTTTCTGAGATGCCGCTGATGAGGGGGAGGAGTACTTGAAACAAAACACGGTTGCACGTCTCAAGTCTGCTTAATGATCAGTCCTTTTGTCCAGAAAATGAAATGGCCACATTTCCAGATAGCTCCTTATTTTTGAAGGAAATAAAAGCTTCAGTTGGTTCAGCTGAATCTTTCTCACGGAGTTAAGAGCCTAGGAATTATAGTGGACCCAACAGTATGGCTGGAGAAGCAAATTAATGCAACTGCAAAAACAGACAAGGTTTTCTACCTTGGCTTGCTGATTCAGCCATGTGGAGGCATGCCATGGTGACCTCGAGACTAGACTACTGCAAATGCACTCTACACCTGTTTGTCTTTGAAGTCAACTTAAGAAACTTCAGGTAGTATGGAATGCTGCAGCATGGGTACCATGGGGGCTCTGTAGTCATACCCATCAGTTACCTGGTTTAATTCATGGTGCTCAGAGTTGCATGTAAAACCCTTCACACCTCATCTATGCAGGATCACCTCTTCTGTTGTGGTTTGCAGCAACAGGTTTGTTCATCTGAGCAAAGGTTTCTGAAGGTGCCGCACTGCAAATGGGTGAAATTAATACATGTACTTTCTTGTGGTTCCCATGTTCTGTAATGGCCTGACTGAGATCAGAAAGGCTTATGTGGATCTGCAACTTGTATATATGTGTTTAATGCTATTGTTTTACATATATTTAAACAGAGTTTTTAATGTTTTCATGTTTACTGACTTAGGGCCCTTAGTCAGGTAAAAATGAGGCATAAAAATATTTTAAATAACCAAAACAGAATTGCTCAGTAGGGTATCTCAATAAAGGGAATAAGGCTGTAGTATAAACAATGGAAGGTGCTTTTATAAAGGGAACAAGACTGTAGTCTACTCCACTTTTTAATTTTCTTGTTCTTACAGCATCGTGTTCTACTTTTGTAATTCGATTTTTGCAGAGCTGATGACATATTACGTCTGGTACTATTTTAGCATCGTTTCTAAATTTTGTTACTTTAGTTCTATTTCACAGGTTGTTGGACGTCTTCTGCCATTTGACTGCACTGTCTTAACGCTGTGCAATCTGCCTGGGGTCTCGCAAATTAAGCAAACACTGTCTCTTTTCTTGCAATGAGCTCTGCAAATATAATTCCCGCTCCTCGCCACCCGGTCAACTGAGAACGAGCCGTCACCTCTGCATATGCTCAGAGGCACTCTTGGAGCTGTGACCTGCAGAACTGCCGAGTCAGCATCAGAAACGAACTGACAGCGCATTACTCTCCTCCACAGGTCCGCCGCTGTTCCTTCCCCCATCTCTTCCCGCCCTCTCTTCCACGGGGGTTTGCCTCAATCTCCATCTGCTATCCCGTCCAAGATGGCGGCCGCGCGAGGCTAAGACGAGGAGGGGGCGAAATCGCTTCAGCAGCAGCAGCCTCCATTTCTCTGCCCCCCCACCCCCCACGGCTGGGTCCCGCCTCGCGCTCCTCCCCGTCCCCGCCCGAGCCAGCCGCCGAGGAGGAGCCGCCGGAGGGAGAGCGCGCGCGCAGCCAGGGGGCCCCGGGCGCCCAGGAGCCCCACAGCGGGAGCCGGGGCCCCAGCAGCAGCAGCAGCACAGCCCGGCGGCGGCACCCACTGCGACGCCGCTGCCTCACACCGGCCCCGCAGCGGCCTTGGCCCGGCCGGAGAGGAGGAGGGAGGGAGTGCGAGGAAGGCAGGCCGGTGCAGAAGGCGACTGACTGTCAGCCCGCCCGGCCAAGCAGGTGAGTGGAGGCGGCGAGGGGCGCGCGGCTTTGCAGCTGTCACGGGGAGGGGAGCAGGGCGGGGGGGCAGCACCGTGATTGAGGATTTATGGGGGGCGTTGTTGAGAGGGGGCGGGGCTGAAACGCGGTGGAGGGCAGCAGAGGGAGGGGGCGCAGGAGGGCTGTGACGGGGGGGCGGGGGGCGGCAAAAAGCATAGATAGGAGGAGGCGGGGTGCAGAAGTGATGGGGGCCAGTCGGACCCACTCGGGCTGGTAAAGAGCGGTATGCATGAAAGGGGGGGCGGGGTGTAGGAGCTATTGAGAGCCGAGAAACTACTTGGCGAGAAGTGTCATTTGAAGGAAGGCGAGGGGGAGGTGCGCGGCGGGTGGGTGCAAAGGAGGGCGCTAAAAAGGGTTGGGGTACAAGGTTTGGGGCGGGGGGCAAGTCAGGGGCGGGGGGTAGAAGTGGCTGGGGAGCCCAGAAGGGGATGGGATTATATAATGTAGCGGGCAGAGAAAGTGGGAGGGTGCAGAAGAGCTGGAGGGGCAGGGGGTGGGTAGGAGGAGGAGGGCTTCAGTGCCATGATTTGGAAGGGGAGGAGCCGTGTGAAAGTGCGACTGTTTTCGGGGAGAGGGGGGAAGGTTTGGGTTTGGTGGGCTTTTGGGGCTCTGGCAACGTGCAAGTGTCACATAGACGTTGTGGCAGCAGAAGGGGATTGTTTGGGGTGGGGGAGGGGGAAAAGTGTTGTGTGAAGCATTGAAAGCAATGGGCCGTTTGGAGAGGAGTAGATGGGTGAGTGGTCCTGTCATTTGTGAACCCTCTGGGAGTGGCTGTTGCCTCAGGGGAAAAAGTGAGGGGCACTGTGTCCATCTGCAACATAAAACATAGCACCCAAAAAAGGGCTGGGTGCTAAACCTGGCTTGGGGAGGTGGTACCCCCTGAATAAGGTTATGGGAGAATGATAGCAGTTTAAGGGATTAAGCAACTTTAAGGGGTTGGTACTCTCCACCAATAAAAGAGCACAGGGAAAGGTGGAAAATTAAGAAGAAGGTTAGGGACCCTAAAACATAGGTGTCCAACTCTGGCGCTTCAGATATTCATAGACTACAATTCCCATCAGCCCATCAATTTCCAATTGGCCATGCCAGCAGGGGCTGATGGGAATTGTAGTCCATGAACATCTGAAGCACCAGAGTTGGACACCCTTGCCCTAAAACTAGCACTAAGAAAATGTCATATGCTTAGTCATGGGTGGTTTCCCAAGTGAGGAGGAAACCCCAGGTTGGGACAGGATGATAATTCGGCAGTTTAGTGTCATAAGCCTTTCAGAAAATTGAGTGGGATGACTGAGGCAGGGGGTAGTGGAGTTGTAGGACAGTGCTACGGAGGAGGGGCTCACCATGAGATTCGGTGCACTGTCTCTTCCATATTGAGGTAAACAAAAGCATCCTTGGGCTGCCTTATCTCCTTTTTGCAACACAGGTGCAGCAGGACTGAAGGATTGATACAATTACGTGGCATCTGAATCAATAGATTTGATCCCCACTGCCAACATTGCTGGGGGTGACCTTCATCATGAGATGCTTGCCTTGCAAAGTACGAAGGGAGTAATGGTGGAGTTTCCAGTGAGCAGTGCTGTCATCTGGGGCATCCTTTCTCCCTCCTGAACTTTGGGGCACAGCTGAGGGTTGGAAGGGAGAAAACTGCAATGTATAAAGGCAGGAGACAATTAGAAAGTCTTTTTTGGGGGAAAGGTGGTCTGAGAGTGGAATGCACGTGGAGGCTGAAGTGGAGTTTGGGAGGAAGTTTTTAATAGTTTTTGGCAGCTGGGCAGCAACACCTTCAATGTAACAGAAAATCTATGCACAAAGTTGCTCCACATTCTGATCAAATGAACAGGAGTCCTGTGACACCTTAGAATCAACACATTTCGATTCTGGTATTGTCTTTTGTACAACACTTTTATGTGTGCCAGCTTTCTGCTTATATTTGAGCCAAATAACAATGAAATTACATTTGGTGATCATCTATGTTAAAAGTAGCCCTCCCTCCAATTTAATTATGTTCCTTAGCTTCTGAAATGTCTAGCTTTTAAAAGCTGGTTTAGTAAAGTTGCTTTCCCACCCACTCCCCTTCCACTCAAATATGCTGTGACTGTAAACATGGCTTGGGGAGGGAGGGTGAATTCAGTGGGTGTATGCAGTGGGTGTGTACTGGGTGAAACTGTGCAGGGGGTGATTGGGTGGTGGTTACACAGTAACATGAATCTGCAAACCAGTGGACTGGGGGTGTGTGTTGGGAGGAATAGTTGTTTAACTTTGCAAGATTCATGTTATGGCCAGCTAAGATTACAGCAGCAAACAATTTTGTGTGCCCATTAATTGTTTGCATGTCCCCTTTCTGGTTCAAGGAAATCAAGATGGTAATGAGGGATCAAATGTCTCCTAGGATAATTTGAGCTCAAGGGATGGCTTGGTGTTTGAGACTGAAGCAGCTCAACTTTGAATGAAGCCCATGCATGATAGGGGCCTGTCTAATTCAGGTCTCTGTTAGCTTGCTGAGAAACTGCCCAATTTGTGCTGGCCTCTAAATGGCTTGGCTTCATATAAATGGCTTTTCCAAGTACTCAGCAACTCTGTGGATTTTCAAATTAGTTTAGTGAATATGTTTATGTTTAATACAGGCTAATGTGTTGTACTAGGAGGCATATTGTGGCATCACTAACTGGTATTATGTTTGTATCAGCTGCACGTTTGTATATGGCTTTCTGACACTTTGTGCTCAACCTCTTCTGGAGGAACCTTGAAGCGTCTTAAATTCTTACTCTGGAAGCATGGTTCCTCCCTTTAAATCTCTTCAGCAATTAATTCTAAAGGCAGAAACCCAGGAGAACTTAGTGTGTCAAAAGCATGAAAACAAATGGTAGTTGAAAGTGGATGGTTTCCATTGTGGGCTGATGTAAATGTATCCGAAAGTGGGAGCTTTTCTGTACATGCAAATGATTTGGTAACTCAGTTGTCATCCTAATCATTATTATGTATTCTTGTGATTTAACTGATTTACGCGACTACACGAACAGCTGCTGTAGTTAAGATCAAAGATACTTCTCGGAGTTGAGCAAGTGACAGGGACATTCATTCTTTAAAAGCCTTGTGGGGGCAATCCTTAGCTCCAGTCGCCTCAGAAGAAGGGTAAGAGTGCATGAGAGAGAAATAAACGTCGAGTCGACGTCAAGTTTAGCCCCATTGAGTTCATTAATTTGCTTTCATTTGTAAGAAGAAATAACTAGCAATTCAAACTCAGTTAGAAAGAATGACACGGAATGAGGTGCATCAGAATTTTCTCTTTAAAATCTTAAATGTAGCAGCAAAAGAAAGACTGGAGACCAATTGGACAATCTTGGCATCAAGCCAAGTAATTTCATTTAAGTGGATTAAAGCTGTGTGTGAGTTTAAACAAAAAGAAGGATTGTGGAAGCAGAAGAAAACTGGAAACAGTTGTCTTCTGGGGTTTTCTTCAGTTCTAGGGATTCTGTTGAGACGTGAAAACTTCAATCTGGAGGTGTACATTTTATCACAAACCTAGCTGTAGATTTAGCAAAACAGGGGACACGAATGGAATTCTAAAAGAACAAGCTTGCAGTGCATTGTGGACTATCAGTCCAGTCATCTTATGCAAGAGTTCAGTAACTGAATGCATTTCATGTTTTTTCTGTGCACGTTTTCTCATCTGAATTGTATAGATTGATTGGAGGTGGTGGGTGGATAGGATGCCCAACAAGGATTAGAGGATGGGTTTCAGCCCTTGTACCTTCCAGTTATGATTCTGGGTACAGGACCCATAAAAATGTGGGCAGGTGGATTTATTTATAACAGAAGGCATTTTTTTTTGCACAGCAAGGAAGAAAACAGTTTAGCATGGGAGGAAAACATCCTTAAGTGTTTCTGAAATGCTTTACTTTCTTCAAAAGAATTAGTGGTTGAAGCTGACATTCCTTTTGAACTAATGTTGTTGATTATAGATGACAGAAGAATATATTCTTGAAATCTCTGGCATCTAATCTATGAAAAAATATATTTGGTTTGACCAGAGAGATCTCTTGGGCTGTGTAGAAACAAGTTAGCAAATGTCGCAGCAATGCCCTTGTCAGATGCTTCCCAAGAACTCAGCATGATGTTTGAAGATTAATTAATGAGCAGAGTAATTAATGAGTGGAGATCTTAGGCACATTGGTTGAGCTTTGGGTTTTTTTGTGCAACTTGTCTCTTGAACAAACATGACTATTCATAAGTGTGACTAATTCACAGATTATTATGCAAATGTGAGCTGTGGCTTATAGGAATAATTGTCTTGTGTCTTAGCACTGTTTCCAAAATGTGTATTTTGCCCTAATTCCAGGGTGTAATGTATTTTAAAAAACAGAGGTTTAAGCAGTGTGTGTGGATTTTTTAGAATTGTTATTACAGAATTACAGTTTAGCCTTAAGGTGCTTCAAAGACAATGTTGTTTGCTTCTTTTTGGAAGAGTTAATATGCATAAAATCTGAGAATATTATCAGAATTTAAGGTGCAAGAATGAACCACTAAGACTATCACAGCTCTTGTGTAAGCAAAGTGTCAGTTACAAAGAAAAGAGCTTTGTTATATAGAAAAAAGATGTGAACATTACCAGCTATTCTGGTCTTGCTTAATGTACCATGTTTCCTTGACACTGTGATACTTTCCTATTTGATCACAAAAAAGTTGTGCTGAAATCCTTCTTACTTAAAGACGAGGACAGCTAAAAATATTAGCTAACCATTAAATTAAAGATGGCGGCTTTGTATTTTAGGGGTCACTGTTTTCACATAGCTTGGATTGGCTGGACGGAAAAGTCAAGGAGTTTGTTTTCGTTAATGGTAAGTTGAAGTGAGAAGTTTTAGTTAAGACATTGCTGCGACTTTTTGTTGGTGTTGAAGGGAAAAAAGAAAAAAGGGGGAGTTCAGCTGCTTGAGCCCAAAAGAGCTTTAGAGTATTTTGGAAGGGACCACTTATTCCTGTATCAATTCAAGTAATCTGATGCTGCTGTTTGCTGTCACTGGTAGAGTGCTACTAAAAACGGGGCCTTTTCTGTTGTAGCACCCCAAATTGTAGAGAGCACTTTCTGAAACTGCTAACCTAGTTTATTTTGTGGAAGGGGAAAAATTGGGCTAAGGGGCAATTTTGCTGTTGTTTGTCTTCTACCCTGACATTCATTAAGTTTGTACCTCTATTAAATGAATGCTGTTTGATTCATTTTATTCTGTTAACAGAAAAATAAATATGAAATGTCAAGAAAGAGAATATATAATAGAAGTTTGAGAATGTATCCCCATTACTACTTCTGGAGAATGTGTGTGGTAGATAGGGTGCTGATTTTGATCAATAGTAATCTAGAGATGGGGCTAGGAAGAGGAATGTTCAAATCAGTTTTGTTCACAAAACGTATTCATAATTAAACTGTTTAAATCACAGGACAGGCCTGACATTATTTTAGTCTTGACTGGGCAACTGCGTCGGTCTTATCGATGTCCTTGTTTTTTTTCTGTTCTCCTGGTTAGCTTAATTTCAAGAACTACCAAATGTTTATTTCTTTGTAGATGTTCTTTAAACTGTGGTATTGGATAATGAGAAGCAAATGTGAAGTCTAAGAGAAGTGAGCAGCTGTAGTAAACCAGTTTCCTGTAAGAGCTTGGCTTGGAGTTGAGTGCCTACCCAAATATTGTCAAATATGCCAAGAGTGCCCTTTGCACCCTGGTGCAAACCAAACCATAAATTAGGGCTCCTTTTGGACCTCTTTCTTTATTTTTATTTATGTTACTTTGTCTCTGTCACTGAGTCTCAAGGTGTATTGCACAATGTAAGTCAATACAATAAATAGGATGGGACATACAATGCAATAGGACTTTGCCAAAATCTCAGAGCTGAAACAATGAAGAGTTTGGATGTATACCATTTTTCTCCACCATAAAGAGTCTCAAAGCAGCTTACAGACTCCTTCCCCACAACAGCCACCCTGTGAGGTAATCATTAACATGACATTTTAAATGATGCAAAAATTGCGTAGTAGGTTCATCAATCCATGGTACGGACTATGTATCTAGTCCCTATTAGAAGTGTGTACCTTTTTCTCCCCTGGTATTTTTCAGGTTCTGGTTTAATAGCACCAGAAATGTTTGAAAAAGCTGAATCCCCATACTTTTTGGGGGGGATTTGAAAATGTTCAGGCTGGTTAAACCCAACCCCCCCCCCCCCACCATTCCAGCTGCCGCTGAACTCGGTGTGCACTTGGAGGTGGCAGGCGGTGCAGAGCTGAATGCTGGGCACAGGCCGAGCTCAGCGTTCAGTTCTGTTCTGTCTGCTGCTTCCATGTGCCCATGTGGACTTTGGTGGTGGCACAGGGCTGAATGCTGGGCCCTGTAGAGCTGAGCTCAGTGTTCAGCTCTGCACTGCCTACCACCGCACTGAGACCCCACCAGCAGAAAAGTGAGGGGGAGAGAAGGAGAGAGGGTCTTTTTAATGGCTCTGGCCCTTTACCCACTCACCTTTGCCCGAGGTTTGCTGCGGGCAATTCCCGGCGCGCGGAATTCCTGGCCTGCAGCTTCGGTTTCATCAGCTTCCAAGCCTCTGTCTTGAAGTCGTCAAAAGGCGCCAGGAATTCCGCGCGTCGAGGGGGCGGGAGAGAGGCAGCATGGGGCGGCTGCGTTCTCGCCGCCCCTGAAGTGGGGAAGGGAGCTGGACCCCGTGCTACCTGAGGAGAGTAGCGCGGGGCTTAAGGAAAGTGGGGAAAGGGCCAGTGGGGCCGAAGTGGCCTGAATACGTCAAACAAATTCAGCATTGTTACGGATCTGGTTTTCAGTGCCCTTAAACTCTTATATTTTGGAATTACCCCCCCCCCCATTTTTTGGGGGGGAGGTTGTTTGATTTTGCCAAATGCACACCCCTCATCCCTTTCACCAAAGCAGTTTTCTGAACCATTTTTTGTTATAGCAGTACAGCCCTGGTAACTCTGAAAAATGCCCTTCTGATAAACTGTAAACTGTAAGAATTCCCTTCTAAATAATTAAATTTTGCATAGTTTGAGGAAAGCCAGGAGAAGGGGAGCCTTCCCTGACCTCATCGGGCAGACAGTTCCAAAAAGTGAGGGGCCACAACGGAGAATGTATGTATATGGGCAGTTATTGGGTTTGCCCATATGCAGGGTTGCAACTGTAGAAGGCCCTGCTCAGATGGATGATGCTGTTATGGTGGAGCACAGGAGGAGAGGTGATCTTGCAGATATGAGCTTCCAAGGACTTTGTATGTTCAAGTCAGTGTCTTGAATTGAGCCTGGTAACTGATGGGCAGGCAGTGGAGTGATGCTGCACAGTTTATGCACTCCCCTCGCCCCCAGTGCCTGCTTTGCAGAAAATCTTTGAGGCTGCTGCTGAAGTTTGGATTAGTTGTGGGAGCCATTTGTCTGGCAGCACAGAGCTGTTCTTCTTGAAAAGGCTCCACTTAGGAGTCATGAGCCTCTGCATCAGGACATGAGCAAACTATAGCTGTCTGAAGTATTTAATTTTGCAATGATAACAGCCACATAAGCTAACCAGCAAGCCAGGGCAGCAACATAATAGATTGTTGGACATCTCCAAATAAATTCAGGTAATCATCCTAGTACATGCCTGTTTTCTTTCTTTTTTTAAAGATCCCCAGCAGGTAGGATCTCTGGCAATCAACTGGATTACAGTGTTGCAGTTGGCTCACGTGCTACATGTTTCCACCAAATTACATCAACAGCCTCACAGTTGAATCAGAATCTGAGCTGCTTCAGATTTTATTTATTGACAGCATTTATAGTCTGCCTTTCTCAAGATAAGGCAGGTGAACAGTTTGCACAAGAATGCAATGCTGGGTAATTAACCAAACATTGCTAATAACATGCTTTGAGATTGTACGGCACATATTTTCCTGCCTTATGAGTTTCCAGAGAATAGTTCCTGCCACAGAAAACCATCTTTCCACATTCTACAGTTGGCTTCTCTCACCGTAATGTTGGGAGTGGAGCATTCCTACATAACACTGGGTTTATGTTAAACTTGCATTAGGAATTTTAACTGGTAAATCTTAAATATTCGGGTGGTTGTGGCATAGTGGCATAGCGGTTAAGAGCAAGTGCATTCTAATCTGGAGGAATTGGGTTTGATTCCACGTTCTGCCACTTGAGCTGTGGAAGCTTATCTGGGGAATTCAGATTAGCCTGTGCACTCCCACACACGCCAGCTGGGTGACCTTGGGCTAGACAAAGCTTTTCAGAGCTCTCTCAGCCCCACCTACCTCACAGGGTGTTTGTTGTGAGGGGGGAAGGGCAAGGAGATTGTTAGCCCCTTTGAGTCTCCTGCAGGAGAGAAAGGGGGGATATAAATCCAAACTCTTCTTCTTCTTCTTGTATGACTTTCTGCACTCCAATCAGAGTGGGGTGTTTTCCATAAAACTAGCAAGAATGTTCTTCAGCATTAGCAGTGGGTTCTCATTTTTACTTTAGCTCAAAATAGTTCATGCACAGACAGCCCATGATGCACTGGAATAAATAGAAAAGTAGTGTATGGATGAATCACAGACACGATCTGCTTCATTTCCATTATTTAAATAAAATCCTTCTCAACTTCAATATTACAACTCCATATTAACACATGAATAAATAGAATGACAGTTAACTTTAAAATAAATTAAATTATTATACAGTAAATACATTAACATTGATCCATCATATTAACTATTTAAAACTTTGTAGCTTTGAATCACGCTCACCAAATACTTTTCTTCCTTCACTAGTTTCACTACCGTTTTCAGCCCTTATCTATATTAAATATTCTAATGCTGCCTTTACATTTGATCAGGTTCTACAAGGCAACAAGCCCAAAAACATTAGAACATTTAAGCAATTAAACATATAGTTAAAATATACAATAGAATTAAAAACACAAACAATGCTAGAAGGAGGACCCATAACTGTTATTGGGGGATGGCAGAGGAAACAAAAAAAGAGGGAGACAGACTCTCCCTTAAGGTGCGTTGGTCTAGACCTTAAAGGTCAATGCTACCATCTTGAAGCCCGAAAGCAAATTGGAGGGAAGTGTAGGTGGAGTAAGGCTGGAGTGATAGTGCTCTGGCTCACCTAGTGAACCTTCTGAAAGGCGCCCCTGGGCCATTGCTGCTCCCTTTTATCCAGTAGGTGTCAGGTCTTGAGACTGAAGTCAATAAGCGAACTCTGGTTGTTGGCTCGGAAGTCTTTATTGATAATAGCAAGTACCTGGCTTTCAGAAACCCAGTTCTGCCAGACCACGAAAATACAATTGCCTTTATTCCCCCAGAGTTCCTGCCATAAATCCCCCCTCCCTGTTTCCCATGGAATGTGAGAACAGCACAACGGAAAAGAGAGATGTTTGGGAGTTGAGCATCTCAAGGCCAGAGCAGCAATAGTTCTCAGCCACCTGCCACCCACTCCCCCTAGGAAGGCACCAGGGTTGCTCCTAGTTAGCTACCGTTACAAGCATCAAAGGAAAATGAAAGGAAAGGAAAAGGTCCATTAACATATCAGGAGGTGAAGATGGCTGCCCCTCCTGTGTGTGTGAGTCCTCGCACCCAATTCCACCCCTTTGGTGACAGGGGAAAACTCATCCTGACAGTCCAGGAGTATCACCAAGCTATAAACTTTCTCCATTAAGAGGAGTGCAGTTGTAATTATAAGTTCCAGTTAGTTCCAGTTAGTTCCAGTTCCAGTTAGTTCCAGTTAGTTCCAGTATCACACTTATGACGAGAGAACTGTATTAGCTTGTTTTAAAATTTAGTACTTGTGAACAGTAGATTCAGAATGTATTGGTTGTGTAAACAGGCCAGAAAAAGCATAACAGCCACCTTCACCTCCCCCTGACATTTTAATTTAAGAACATACAGTTTCAAACTTTCATCCGTTTTCATATTTAGAACATAATTGGACTAGTCGTTTTTGTAAAAGACTTTAAAATCCATGCTTGAGATTGGCGTTTGTAAATGAAAAAACATGTTTTTGGCCAGGAATATGTTGATATTATGATGGCCGTGTGATTCTTTTATGGTGTGTAAGGAAAGCTATAATAATCTGCAGAGAAATTGAATGACTTAGTTCCGCTTTCAGAAACATTTATAAAATTTTACAAGCAAATTGTCCAAAAGTGCTTTTTTAAACCTTTCGTATCATGTGAGTTGTTGCAAGGCAATAATAAACATGTCTAACTTGTCTGTGTCTTTGAAAGAGAAATCAGCACTATGTATATGTAAGAGATGTGATGTTCTGAACAAACATAAAGGAAACTGTTAAAGCTGCTTGTTTTATTTTAGATTTTTTTAGAAGTTCTGTTGTCTTTGCATTAATAAAGATAGACTTTTTGTTCACTGTTTTGAAGTTGGTCCATGGTTTTAAATCTATGGCAGAGATGCTCTGCCTAGTATTATCAGTCATTCCATTAAGAAGGAATACTTTGATCTTCAGTGAGGCCTAAGATTCTGCTCTTAACCTCTTACCCATTTTGTAATCAAAGTAGCACTTAGCGGACTTCCAAAGAGTTCTTATGAACAAAATATACAAAAATTTTGAGGCGTTGCATTGGCTAGCCCAGCCTGTTTGTGATATGCATTCTTAGAAGTATTTCTGGAAAATACCCTTATAAAAAAATCCTTATGAAAAAAATATATCCTTATGAAAAAGAAATCACAACCTTTCCTGTGAGTTTTGGATGAGAGCTGCAAAATGTCCGTTCCCAGATGGACAGTACAGAGGAGGGACTGTAGTGGAACAGAGGGCATATGTCCTGTTGACAGAGCAACAGGTGTATGCACTGAAAGCCAGTGATTTTTAAGGCTGCTTTTCCCATGGTACTCCTTGTTAACCCTACCATGTTGCAGAGAATTCCAGCGAGTGTTCTGTGATGTGCACAGTCTCAGCAAGATGCCGGTCAGGAATGATGGGCCTCGTTTTTCACCATTTGAACTAATAATCAGCTGCTTGTGGTAAGCGTTCTCAAAAGAACTACAGCCAGTTGCCCAGTGCCTGTGAGATGGCCCCAGTTTCTCTTTGAAAATGGCATGCACTTAATAGTCTTCATTCTGTGGACCAGATCATCTAAGCTGTACTTAAATGAATACCTTATCTGGTGTTAACACTGTTCCAACAGCTAATTAATTCAGTATGCATTATTCCAGTATTACTGTATGGGTCATGGTGATGATGGTGGCAGTGTGTCAGGTATGTTTAGTTGTGCATTTATCTGAATCTCTAAATTTGGAGAGTGTTCAGCCACAGTCCTTGTGGGAGCTGGACTGGGCTTTTAACCATCACATCTCTCATGCCAAAGATATGCCACCCTAAACTGCCTTTTAATAATTACCCATCCCAGAGATTTTTTTTTTCTTTTTTCCCCCAGCTTCAGCAATCTAAAATTCTCTCCTGTTTTTATTGCCCATTGAGCAGCATTACAATAGCACGTTAAAGACTTGGCCTGGGACATTATTTTCTCATTTTCATTTCTAGTGTCTGTAATTTCTGTACTCGCTCCCCTTTACGACGTGTGCTTATCTTCTTGGCTTGGATTTCAGAAGGCTGTGACTGCACTGCTTGGAATGTGGGGGAAGTTACGCAGCTGACGAACGGCCTCCGTGAGCCTCCTTTAGAAATGGGAATAGTGTTTTTCTGAGATGCCTGAGTTGTGGCTGTGCTCCTGGAGATGTCTCAGTCGCTCGGTTGCTCTACTTCCCTAGTTTCTCTTTCGTGTTTGGGTGCTCTTGTACTCACCCACATTTGCACTGCTTGCTCCTAGCCCTGGTCCGATTTCCTTGCCTAACCTTCATATTGTCCTGGTGGCTTGCATCATTAGTTGCCGGCCCTGATGTCTGTCTTAGGAAGAAATCCCACGTGTTGTAAAGCATGAGGGGAAATCTGATTGTCAATCAGCAATCCTGCTCCTCTGCTATTGTACTTAGAAACACAAGGAACAGGCATTGAAAATGTTTCTTTTCTACTCTTGAACAATGACAGGAAAAGTGGTTGAAGACTAAGATATGGATAACATGTGAATTAAGTTCAAACTGTTGCTTGCTTCCTCTCCCGTTCCTCCCTTGATCCATCTCTGCTACCCACCCTTGCTGACTCCTGTGCCTCCTATCTTTATCCTTGTTTGGATTGCTTCTGTAGAACTGACCCCTGTCATATGATTGCTTCACAAGGCTCCGTTATCTCTTGACGAACATGCCCCTTACCCAAAAGACCACATCATCTAAGTTGTACTAAGTTGACTTCTCCTCCTGTTGGAGGAGAAGTCGATCTATGGCTACCAATCTTGATCCTCTTTGATCTGAGATTGCAAATGCCTTAGCAGACCAGGTGCTCTGGAGCAGCAGCAGCAGAAGGCCATTGCTTTCACATCCTGCATGTGAGCTCCCAAAGGCACCTGGTGGGCCACTGCGAGTAACAGAGTGCTGGACTAGATGGACTCTGGTCTGATCCAGCAGGCTTGTTCTTATGTTCTTATGACCAACCCTTGAAGAAGATCTCGGTTCAGGAGCCTTGATGCTGCAAAAAGATTATGATTCTGTACTATTATGATATTGTGTATTATTGCATATTACTTTTGCTGTTGTGCACCACCCTGAGCCCTCCGGGGAGGGTGGTATATAAATTAAATATCTATCAATCAATCAATCAACCCCGCCAGTACTCCTCTGAACAAACATAACTATCCTATGGTTTCATTGCTTATGTTCCTTAATATACCATGAGAAAAAGTGATTTCTCATTGTAATGGGAAACTCAAGATTGTTATTCTATAACTAATATAAAATGGTCAATACATACACTTTAAGATAAAGTGCAGATTGGAAAATACAATAGAGAAAGTGATTTGTGGCACACACACACACACACACACACACACACACACACACACACACCCCTCCACTCCACTCCACTCCACTCCCCATTTAAAAATTATGTCTGGCCTGCAGTTCTACCTCCTGCTGAACTCTGACTTTGAGAAGTCTGTTCCTGGAGCTATTAGAAGATGTCAAAATTGCCAGTCACTGGCTGCTCTAGGATGTGAAGTCGGCTTCTCTGAATGCTTTCCAGCAATGCAGGGTGGCAGCTAATTTTGCGCTTTGGAAACCTTGGGGCCCATGCAGCTGTTGCCCTCCTCCCCTCATGGGACCTCGTGGAGGGTGGGTATTTTGTGTGTGTGTGGGTGTGTGTGCAGGAGGTGGAGAAAGTCAGAAATGTGATCAGTTGGGTGAGCGACAAGCAGTGAAGGCATGCAGCTGGAAAGGCGGTCTGATCAGCAACTGTTTGCTCTGCTTCTTTTTCTTTTTTGCTGCTGACTGCATGTTGTCATCCCCTCCAATTCCTTCAGCTCTGTGTTTCTTCAGATAAGCATGTTACTGGATTGTTACACTGTTTACTCTGGTTGTAGCTTGCATCATTGTCTCTTTACTAATTAGTCTATATGAGTGCAGTTGGCTTTAGTTTTTGGACTCTGCCCACCAGGATGGGGTCTAGAGCAGGGGTCTGCAACCTGCGGCTCTCCATGGCCAATTGGCCAATTGGCCATGGTGGCAGGGACTGATCGGAATTGTAGTCCATGAACATCTGGAGAGCTGCAGGTTGTAGACCCCTGCTCTAGAGCCTGAAACGCAACTCATAGGATTCAATGTATGTCCTCAGTCAATTAAAAGTGCTCCTTAAATGGAAGGTTCATCAACAAGGAGAAGAGCAAACTTTGGTACTTAAGTTTCAGTATAAAATGGAGGTAGTGTGGGAAACGAGAGGAGAGACTGCCATTTAGAATACTGTTGAATGCTACAGCTGCTATTCCACATACCCCTTCCACAGTCCACTTTAGGGAGGATTTTAAATAAACTCCGGCATGGATTTGGGTAGCAAATGTGTACATGTGCTACCTAATTGGTGTACTCTCTTTGATCCACTGTAATGTATATTGTATGCCCTTTTGAACACTTGAACACATGAAGCTGCATGGTACTGAGTCCGACCTTTGGCCCGTGAAGGTTAGTACTGTCTACCCAGACTCGCTGCTGTTGTCCCCGGTCCTAGATAGGTGTTGTGAAAGATCTAACATCTGTTGCTTGATCCTTCTAATTGGAGATGCTGAGGATTAAACCTGGTACCTTCAGCATGCCAAGCGGATACTCTCTGCCACAGATTCTCTCTGTGTATGAAAGCATAATACTGGATATGGATGTCTGCCTGTTGAAGGCCCTTTCCTCACTGGCGTGAGCAGGGGTGCGTCGGCATAAACAATGCCGATGCACCCCCCTGGGACAGTTCGCACAGACAGTCCCAGTAGGGGCGTAGGGGAAGGCGCAGCCTTCACACAGACTGCGCCTTTCCCAATGGGCTAACCTGCTCCTGCTGGCTCCTGTATTGGAGGCCAGGGGACATGCCCACCTGACCAGAGCGATGGCACTGGAGATGGAGGCCAGGGGGGCGTGTCTTCCAAGGCGCCCCTTTTGAAAAACGCCGCCTTCCAAGGTGCCCCTTTTGAAAAACCTCGCTTGTGAAGCGAGGTTCAAAAGGGGCGTTTCCGTGCCGCTTGGGCGGTGCGAGCACAGCGCTGCTGTGTTGCAGCAGCACCTGCTATGCAAAAATGCCGTCCCTGGGATGCTCTATTCCGCTCGTGCAGAAAGAGCCGAAGTGTCATTTTGTGTTCTTTTTATGAGTTGCTATCAGCTGTTGTCTCAAGCAAGTGCTTATTCTGCAGGACGTGGACGTGGATTTACTCAGATACACAGGAAATGTTTAGGGGGTTCTGTTTGTGACTGTAATTAAAGGAAAATGTTTTGCAACTTTGATAAACATTGTCCCTGTTAGAGGCCAAATTATTTTGGAGAGGTAAAACTTCTTGGAACCAGGTAGGGAATTGCTAGAAATCGCCAGTTTTTGGCATCCTCGCTCTTCAGCTCTTCATGGCTGAAATTGGAAGATCTGCAAGGAAAGCAAGAAGACTGAAATGGGAGTATAAAGCTGGGACTGATATAAGGGCAGGCAGTGAGACTGTTTCAGCCTGACCTAGAAGTCACATCAGTGTAAATCAAAAGTCATCCTCTGCTATTTAATATACCTGCTAAGTTGAAGCCTTTGACTTTCAGCTATGGATGCGTACTCTGCTTTTTGAGGTAAACCGAACTTTAACCATATACACAGTTTGCTTGTATATTTTACTTTACTTTATTTAGGCTTATATCGGCTGTCCCCTAGCCAGAGGCCAGGCTCAGAGTAGCTTACATGCTATCAATATGCAATATTGTTTATTGTATAATAAAATTCCTGCCTAATATAATTAAAATTCACATCTTGACAAATGATTAAAAACTTTGGTGCTGCTACACTTACCAATGGGGGACGGCAAAATGTAATCAGGCTAAAATCGAAACTCTATCACTCCCCATCCTGATTTATTCAGTGAAAAGAAGAAGGGGAGGGAGAGGAAGAAAGGGAAAGGGGAAAAGGAAAGGAGGAGGGAAAGGGGAGGCCAGTCAACCTGATAGGGCCGAAGCTGCCTCAGTCATTGGCCTGGTGGAACATCTCCCTCTTACAGGCCAAGTGGAACTTTACCATATCCTTCAGGACAGCAGAGAGTTCTACCAGGGTGGAGGCAGAGCGCCAAAATGGCCAAGCCCTAGTTGAGGCTAACTGGGTATCCCTTGGGCTGGGAACTTCCAGATTGTTGCTTCTGGAAGAGTTTGGTTCTCTCCTGGGATAGCATTGAGAGATGTGGTCCCACAGACTTGAAGATCCCAGACTGCTCAGGGCTTTAAAGGTTAATATCACAACCTTAAACTTGATCCAAAATTCAACTGGTAACCAGTGAAGCTGACGAAGCGCAGGAGAGATGTGCGGACCCTTGCCGCTGCGTTCTGCATTTTCCGGAGAGACCTCAAGGGAAGCCCAGCGAAGAGCAAATTACAGCAATCCAGTCTGGAGGTGACTGTTGCATGGATCACTAGGCTAGGTCAGGGCCACAATTCCTGGAAGTTGAACCGTACACATTCCTGAAATGCATACAGTTCCTGAAGCTGAACCATACGCTTGCTTCACTTGTATCCTGAACCTGACTGATGAAAATTCAAATTGCAGTTTTTTGCACAGATACAGAGCCATGAGATGGAGAAAACAAGAGGAGCGCTTTATTATTGCGCATGAGTTAAGGCTTACTAATGCTTGTCAAACAGGCTCTGCAACAGACAAAGGTCAGATGCCAGTGCCTGTGGCTGTTGGTTGCTGGAGTCCGTGTTCCAACCCTTTTGCTTTCTTTTGTGGCCTTTAGCCTTTCCACACTCAAGATCTACCTTTAACCGTAACCTGCAAGGCTGAACCCACCTTTAACGTTTTACTTCACATGTTGTTCTTACTTACCGTTCCTGTATCATCGTGATCTGTCATTCTCAAACTCTCGCTTTCTTTCAGCCTGGCTTTTTTCCTCTGTTCTCTCCAAATTGTAGTCATGACTGTACTGGTAGGACACATTTTAGGTAAAGTGGCCCATCAGTTGTACACCAGTGGCTTAAAAAGTGTGTCTCGGTTACTGGCTCGTTTGAAGCTGGCTTTCTAATAAAAGTAGCTTGCTGACAACATCTTTCAGCAATAAGTTTTCTCAGCCCTGTTCTTCCCTTTCAGTACAAACACTGATTTTTGTTATGAGCTGCTTATCTTCATTGGCAGGGTGATGATAAACATGTGGAAACTTAATTTCATCTTCTACTTTCAGGTCCTTGCCTGAGGTGCTAATTGTTATATTCAGATAATGGATAGATGCAGATATTACAAGGCAAACAATTGTGTGAATTTGCAATCCTCTTCATCTTGTATGAGGATCAAAAGTGGTGGAACAGATCTATTAATAAAGTATTTTCTTTATGAAGTGTTTGTTGACCTGTGCATACAATAATTACAAATGTCAAAGCAAGTGTTACATTTGTCTACCAGCTACTATGGATCTACAAGAACTTTCTTTCTTTCTTTTCTTTTTCTTTTGGTATCTTTTTGGTATGATAACTATATACATGACCTTTATAGGTTCAGGCCACCCTCCTTTCCTGGAGAAGGAGTTTTCTTGATCGAGTCTCCAAAACTTTGGAACTCCCTTCCCAGAGAGATTCATCTGCTTCTTTCTCACACAGTCTTCTGCCAGAGGATGTAGACTTTTGTTTTGGTTGACCAGTAATGGTTATCGGCCCTTCTCCCACATTCTGCTGTTGTATGCTTATCTGTTTTTATCGAATTTTTTTATAATTTTGAATGTTGTTTTCAGTCATTCAGATGTTTTAGTATTTTCATATTCTCTGCCTTGGGGACCCTGGTCAGATAGAAAGGCAGCATAAAATTATTTTAAATAATAAATAAAATAATAAACCAAACTTTAGATACTTAATGCACTCAACCTGTTTCAACCCTCCCCCCTCTGAAAACTCCCTTCTGATCTCATGATGCTTTAGGAAGGATTGTTTAGTCAGTGTCTTGTTAGAGAGGCTTTGAAATTTTTAGATGTTGCTTGCTTCTCTGCAGAAGACATGGAACTCTTCAGATGAACGACCTTTGACTTGCTGTGTTTGTGATCTTCAAATTCTGGAAGGAAACTACTGTGGAATAGACATCCTGTAGGAAATGGTTGATGAAGGCTCTAAAGCCCTGTCCCTGAATATTCTAAAACCAGAAGGGTAACCAAATTTGCTAATTCCTTGCAATGCCATCATAATCTGTCATGACAACCTGCCTTTAGGCTTTCATGTTCTTAGTGAGTAAATGCAGAAGTAATAAATGTGGTGTATTGTCAAGAAGTTCCTTCGCACGAAGGGGACCTCCTGGCTGCCAGAACTCCAGCTTTGCCCCGAAGTTGGTTTCAAGCCCACCAACTAGCCCCATGAGAAAGACTCGGTTAGTTCTCCAGTAGTGTGGTCTTAAAGTTTATTCAGGTGTGCAGTTGGGCCCTTTTACATCTGGGCCTGTCATCTTGGGACCTGTCCTCCTCCTCAGGAGAATTTTTTTTTAAAGTAGGGTTAGTCGGACGCCTCTATTATTGTGTTCTTATTGTTGTTACGCTGTTTGTGGTTTTAGTTTATTTATTTGTTGAATTTGTCTCAAAGTCCCAAAAGAGCAAACTTATTTACGAATGCAGGAGTCCAGACAGAAGGTACTTTAAACAGCAAGAAAACAAATAACCTGGTTTGTCTTGATATCTAATACACAGTTCAGACTATGGAAAGACTTATCTCAATAGTTAACCCCTTCAGCTCCTCCGAGCTCCTCCACCAGCTTCACACAACTCATGGCCTGGCTTCTAATCCAGGACAGCCTCAGCATCTCCAGATCCTTATGGAAAGGCCTCACAGAGCATACCATGGATAGGTAGAACCTCTGGTTTTATCAAAACAACATGGGCAAGACCCCTGGACCAGTTGCATCACCTACCCAATTTAGGTGAAATGGCTGCTGGCATTACCTTTTGAATGCTCCCTCCTCTGTGACTGGGCAGAATTCAGAATGCCTCCTCAGGTCAGATGGGTCACCTCCCCCCTTCACTGGAATGACAAATTGATTTACATTATATGACTGAGCACCAGCCGAATATTTTTCACACCTGCAGATTTTTTATCTGCTTGCAACTGAGGGTATAGTTATGCAAGGCCATATCTCCACTGCTTTATTAGCCCTTTGTTATTCACAAGAACCAAGAGATAATTTACTCTCAAAATAGTTCCCCTAAATCCTCCCAACCACCACCACCGATACAAATTAATAACATAGGATATTATAATAACCTCTGTGTTGTGTGTGTGGTGTGTGTGTGTGTGTGTGTGAAGGAAACAAATAATGAAGGCTACTTGACAGAAGAGGCATTGTGACTTGTCTATGTGCCGGTATATAGGGGGGCATGGGCAGGTCCCACTGATGTCTCCTTGTATCCTGCAGACACTAGTTAGGATTTTGAGATAGCCTGAGCTCTTCCTGTCACAGAGTGTTCCATGAAGAAAATTAATACCAAAGGTTGGGTAAGAATGGATTCATAAACTTACAGCTTTAATTTGCTGATAAATGTTATAGAATAACAGTGGTGCATTGTTCATGTTTATCAATGTGATGGTTTCCATTCCAAGGATGCAAATTTGTTGTAGCACTCTTGCTTGTGGTATGTTGTAGCATTCCTGCTTGTGCCGTTCAATGCTGAACACCAGAGTTAACTTTTAGTAGAAACAACCTTTGTTTCTTGTGTTAGGGTAACGCGTGTATGAAGAGAAGACTGGAAATATCAGTGCTCCCAATTACTGAGACTTGGGTTTTTAAGAGCAAATATATGGCCAAGTTCTCTTCCCCTGCCCTTTGCTAGTCCTCATTAAAGCACTACAGTTCATTGAAGATAATGCGAAATCTTCTCCAGGCAGCAGCCTGTTCTGATGTTCACATGTTGAATTGCCATCTGCTGAAGCAGTAATCTGATTACTTCACCATGAGCACAGCTTGTGGGTCAGCATCATGCAGCCCACTTCTAGGAATTTTGATATAATGCTTTGGGGTGTGCCCCTTTGTGTTTAAGCTTACAGTAATTACAGCTCTTGTTTTTCTGAAGCTGAGGAGTAGGAGTGCAGGGGTAGTCTCACCCTTGTTTCTGATTGGCCAGACATAATATTAAGCAGTTTTGGGTGAGAGAGACGACGACTAGGGTCCATTCTTTTCTTCTGTATACCTGTCTGGTGCTAACAAGTTCTAATTGTCACTTAGGTTATCATGTAGTCCAAGAAGAAAGCAACCAATACAATTACGCCAGTCACACTAATTGGAGAAGTTCGTCCAGACTTACTCCATCTGGACAAAGTCAAGTTACTGCATTTATGTGCAAGGATTATTCATGAAGAAAATGTGAACTGCAACCTAATGCTTGCTTTCTCTTGTCCTTTTTGTCCACTGGTTCTCAACTCATGTTAGAAATACACACTATTACATTTTTCATTTTTTGCTACTATTCTATTTGTTTTAAATATAGACAGCATTCATATTCCACCATTTCTCTTCCACTCTCTACTCCACTTGCCTATAGATCCCACTTCCATCTCAGCTGCATGCATGTTCTCATTCCCAAGAGCAGGATAGAATGGGCAAGCCCAAAAGTTGTGGGCGACCCTGTTGATGTGAATAGAGATTGCCTGATGAGTTTTATGTTTGTTCTTGCATATCTTCCATCATTAAACTGAATCAAAAAAATTTTTTTTTTGCATTCTTAATGCTGTTGAGGGCAACTTCTGTTGGGGCTTTGCTGGAAACCCAGTCTAAATATGTCTCTTTGACAGCTACAGATGTAGTCATAACTCTAGTGGCTCATTCCATTCATGTTTTGGTTTTTGAAGGTTAATTATAATCGGATGTTTTAGCGCTTGGATCTTCAATGTTTGCATATTGTATTTTGTGGATGGTGATCTATTGCAATTATTTTCATAAATTAGCAATGTTGCCATAATCGTGTATCAATAAGGAATTGACTTTTGTGGAAAACTTGCCTGTTCTGATAGGATTACAATTGTCCCCTGAAGTTCTGAATCAGAGCCAATTCTACATGAAATCCCACTGGAGCATGTTTTACATGCCAGTCATAGTGCTCTTACGTGGCAGGTTGACATGGAAGACCAATTTTGTTTCTGCTTTATTCTACTCGTTTGCAGTACAGCAGGTGAACTGAAATGTGTGTCTCTTCCACAGAGTCATTTTTCAGGCAGGTATTGAAACATGTACCCTTTTGGGGTCCTTGACGCTGGTTTGCCAGGCTCTTGCTGAAAAATGAGAAGTCAGGCTTCCCGAGAGAAAGAATGTACTTGCTGGAAAAAAGTCTTCACCCCACTTACCCTGTTTCACTCAGCAGGACCACTTGTTTGCTTTGCGGGACCTTTTTTGCCATCACATCTTCGGTGTTTGGGTTTGCAACAAAAGGCTTAGAAATATTGCTCATTTCAAGGAACAGAAAAGCATTTTTCTGCTACCAGATAATACATGTTGGGGAGCTTTGAGTAATAGTTACTGTGTGTGAATGGGCTGAAAGAGGAAACTGGGAAGGAAATACATCTGAGGTTGAGAAATGGCTTTAGCCTTTCTACCACCCACTGTCAGAATTGCATTGTGAAACTCTGTGTGTGTGTGTGTGTGTGTGTGTGTGGGCTTGCATGGTGTACTGGTTAAGAGCAGGTAGACTTTAATCTGCAGAACCAGGATTGATTCCCCACTCCTCCACATGAGCGGTGGAGTCTTATCTGGTGATCCAGATTTGTTGCCTCACTCCTACATTCCTGCTGGGTGACATTGGGCTAGTCACAGTTCTTTGGACCCCTCTCAGCCCCACCTACCTCACAAGGTGTCTGTTGTGGGGAGAGAAAGAGAAAGGAGTTTGTAGATTATTTACTCTTTGATCCTTATGGTTGAGAAAAATGGAGTTTAAATCCAAACTCCTCTTCTTCTCTTCCAAAACAGGGTACAGTTACGTACGAGATTGGGCTGTGTCGTCCTTAAGTAGCCCAGCTCTTGTCTCAGCAAAAAGTTATATTGTGTGAAATGATGTGTTGGAGGCATTTGGGAGACAGATTTGTAACCACAGTTGTATACTATATTTCTGTGTATATACATTGCATTGTAAAGTGGGTTGCAACACAGAAACATCACAAAATCATGAACAAGATATAGTTGCAGTTGGCTTTGCAGAAAATGTGTTTCTACACTCAGTGAATTTAGAACTGTGGGTGCTCCAAATTAGTTATTTATTTTGGAAATTGTCATGAGTTCTTCACTTCAGCCGAATTATATCATTGGCACCCTGTCTCCTTCCAGTGTTTCCCCCTCTGTCCTTCTCTTTATTTCCAAGGCTAAGGAGTTATAGCTCGGTGGTAGAACACCTGCTGGGCATACAGAACCTCCTAAGTTCAATCCTCAACATCTCCAGTAGAAAGGATCAGTTTGTAGGAGATGTGAAAGACCTCAGCCTGTTTGGAGAGCCACTGCCACTCTCAGTACACAATACTTGATGGATCAGTGGTCCAGTTCAGGCAACTTGATGCATCAGTGGTCTAGTTCAAGCAATTTCACATATTCACTTTAAAAAACCTCAAAATGCATTTGCACTGCCAGGTTGTCCACTGTGCCAAACTGGAGCCCAATTGAAATTTTTTAAGGCTACTGTTGCTTTGCATTTTCCTCCTATTTGGGCTTCCAACTTTATAGCTTCATTTTTTTTTAGCATGGTTTCCTGTAACATTCATGAAGGAACATTATTCAGGCTTCAATTTTCTTGGTGGGAAGGGCTTTTCCCTTTTATTATTTATTAAAATTATTAGTTCTTGCCCACCCCCCACCCCCGGTCAAGGAAGGGGTCAAGGAAGCAAAGCCACTCTTATTATTTTTATAGCACTGTTATGAAATTCTGGTAATAAAAAGCGAGCAGTGATATTGATTGCAAAGTGAAAAGCAGCATTTAATTACCAGGCTGTGTTTGGGGGGGAGGGAGATTTTCAATTAATTTTAGAGGTGGTCATGGAGAAGACAGAAAGTAATTAGGCTGCAGAACACGCTGTAGGGAGAAGCAGAATTTTTGAATGGGGTTTGCTTCTGAGATTGTCATCGCTGAATTTTTTTGTGCGGGTATTGTAGTGCAGTAGTAAATGAAAGGCAGTATCCCACTGTGAATTTTGCATCCAGGTAATTGCAGAAGGGTAATCTTCTAGCAGTGCAGAACAACCTTGGATGTATAGTTTCAGCAACTCTGATTTCTGGTATCCCAACTCTGAAAGAGCTGTCATAGTTTGTTTAGACAAACCGGAAGATTTTAATAAATGGAATGTTAACGGATGGATTTAAAATCGAAAAAGGAACACTGTCACCACTTTTATTTATTCTAGCACTAGAG
This sequence comes from Sphaerodactylus townsendi, assembly GCF_021028975.2. Lineage (NCBI taxonomy): Eukaryota > Metazoa > Chordata > Lepidosauria > Squamata > Sphaerodactylidae > Sphaerodactylus > Sphaerodactylus townsendi. The sequence continues at coordinate 31,869,299 of NC_059425.1, forward strand.
GTGTTGGCCACTAAAATCAGACAAGACCCTAGAATTAAAGGGTTGAAAGTGGATGGAGAGGAGTTCAAAATGAAAAGTGATGCTGATGATGTGGTGGTAACAAAATCGCAAATCCCTGTTTGTTGATGCAATATATAATAGAACAAATTGAAAAAATTGAATCTTTTGAGGGTGGGGTGTTTTCCCATAAAATCAATGGGAAAAGATGAAAAATTTAAAATTTAAAAAATAAGCTGGATAGATGATATTAGAAGGACTACAGGATATGTAGTAATGTCAAATCCAGTTAAACATATTGGAATAAACCTGACTACACAAAATGATACACTGTTCAAACATAATTACAAGGCAACATGAGTGAAGATACAAGAGGATCAGCAGAGATGGTCTAAGTCAGAGGTGTCCAACTCTGGCACCCCAGATGTTTATGGACTATGATTCCCATCAGTCCCTGCTCACATGGCCAATTGGTGGCATGCAAGGGAGGGGAGGGAGGGGTGGCATACAAGGGAGGGAAGGGGAGTGGGCCCGGCATCTGGACATGGCCCACCCACGTTAGCGGAGGGGAGGGAGAGAGGGAGGGATTGCATGCAAGGGAAGGGGAGGGAGGGGTAGTATGCAAGGGAGGGGGAGGGGCTTTGGCATCTGGATATGACCCACCCACACTAGCGGTGGGAGGGGAAGGGGAGGGAGGGGTGGCATGCGAGGGAGGGGGAGGGGGCCCGGCATCTAGCCCACCACCCTAATAGAGGGAAAGGGAGGGGTGGCATGCAAGGGAGGGGGAAGTGAACCCCTTCCCTCTCCTTCCTTGCATGCCCCCTCTCTCCTCCCCCTCCCTCCACTAGGATGGGTGGGCCAGGTCCAGATGCTGGGCCCCCTCCCTTGCATGCCACCCCTGCCCTGTGAAGGCTTATCTGGGGAACTAGATTAGCCTGTGCACTCCAATTGATTATTTCATGACTAGGGGAAATCTCTACAATAAAAATGAATGTATTGCCCAAATTATTATTTTTTGTTTCAGATGTTACTAATCTGTACACAGGGAAAAAAACTTTGAAGGAATGGCAAAAACAAATAAGTTCATATGGACTGGTTGAAAGCCAAGAATTAGATTCAAAGTTTTACAAGTTGAGAAAAAGAGAGGCGAACTAGCTGTACCCTATATTAAAGTATAACTGGACTAAAATCAAAGAGTAATAAAATTAGAACCGGCTGATTTGGAAGAAGGTCTGGATAATTACCTATTGGCTAAAAAAAATATCAAATTTAAAAAATGCAATGCAAAATAGAATCCATGTAATCAGAGATGGATTATTTAGAAATTGGAGATCTAATTGAAAAAGAATTAGTTCTCCAGTATCCCCATTAATGTCTTCCATAAAAGCATATTATGATAAGAACGTGAGCAAAAAAGGATTTTATAACACATGGAGATATGAGGAACCATCAGGAAGAAATCAAGTATTGGTGAAAGGTGAAGGATAAAGGCAAAAAAGTACAATGGCTACTATATTTTCAGTTTGTTTCAAGATTTTAAAAAGGACATTCACACAGTTAAAGGCCTAAAGGGAGTTGAATTTGAGAGGTGATCATGCAGGGAAGAGACCACTTGCTAGGATGATTTTGTAAGCAATTTGACACAGAAACAGGCTAAAACATGTATGGTAAGGTGGATGCACAATTTTGAAAAAGAAATCTCTCTCTGACGGGGAAACCTAATGGATGAAATAGATAAAATTTACAGCTAGTCAGATATTAAGAGAAAACTGGTACAAAATGTTTTATTGATGGTATGTTACTCCAAAAGATATGAAAAAAATATGGACAGGAACTATAAAGGGAAACGGTGGAAATGTAAGGAAGTGGACAGCATTCTTTATTGTATGTGGTGGAGATGCAAAAATAAAAAAAATGAAAAGAAACACATGCTGGAATGTAGACTATCTTAAAAATTAAATTTGCTAGGAAGCTAAGTGGATACTATGAAGTATTCTGCCAAAAATATTCCAAAAATATTGGAAGAATTGTTTAGCTACATGGTAACAGTGGCCATGGATACTCTTGCAACCAAATGGAAAGCAGTGTCCATGCCGAGAGGGCTGGGAAAGCAAACTAGTTGATTATGCAGTAATGGCAAAGCTAACTAGCTATGTGAATAAAAGATCAATGAAAGAAATTCAAGATAAATGTGGAGCCTAGTACTTTTGTGCCTAAAGAAATGGGGATCAGAAAAGGAGGTTGTTGAAATTATGTACATGAATTATTAATAACCCTCTTGATATGCTTTATTGAAGAGGCGTCAATGGGAGGGGGCATTTAAATATACTCTGGATCAATGAGAATGATATGTGAATTTAATTTTCAGTACTTGGGAAGTATTGTTAGAAATTTACAATATTAATCAACTCTGCAAACTTTTAAAATCTATTTTATTTTATTATGATTCATCTTATAATATTGTTTAACTTCTTTATCGAGTTTATTAAATCCTCAGTAGGATATCTTATGATTTATATATCAAGATTATGATGCTAATTGCTGTTTACTGCCCAAAATTGCTGTAATAACTTACTGTCTGTTATGTCGCTGTTAATTGTAGGATATGTATATCCTTTTTTCTTTGTCTTTTGATATAACTGTAACTGTTTGATATGGTTTTTAATTTTTTCTTTTTTCTGTTTTGTTTTTAAGAAATATTTTTTAAAAAACAAGCCCGAGGGGGGTGGGGGAGAAGAGCACCCAGCACCCAGTTAAAAAGCTTGCTGTGGTAATGCTGTTTTCACAGTTCTCTTTAGGCATGAAGACTAAGGGGGCAAAGTGAAGATTGAGTCTCTTAAGAGTCTTCATCTAGACATATATTTCTAATCACTCTCTGTTGCCTTGAGCCCATATGGGGAAGGGTGTCTCATTAATCTAAACAAACAAACAAACAAACAAACAAACAGGTGCATCTATGTATTGTGCCTTACCATTTGATACTGTCTTGGTTTAAGGTTCAAGACGGTGATTACAGACAGTTCCTACTGGGTGAATGAAAGAAGAGGAATGAGGGCAAAACAGGAAGGGCTTCAAGGGTTGCCTACAAAATTCCACATTTTGTCCTAACAGGGAATTCTGAGCATGGACGCCACATGGTACAGTGAATACCACATGGTACATGGTAACAGTGAATACTACAGGTCAGATCTGTAATGCACAGGAAGAGGTTGCTAAAACTGCTTTCCCTGTACCATTTTCCCAACCTGAAATTACCATTGGGTGTACCATTTGCCACACTGGGGGAATCTCAGTACATGGGGAACATCCCAACAAGTCATATAACGGCCCATGTACTTTCCCCATGTACTGCTGTTGTAATTGGAATTGGGCCCCCACACATCTAGGAAAAATTCCCAGCATAGATTTTGCAAAGCATTTCTGATTGTAGGGCTTTGTAAAATATAATACATACTGGTAGTTAAATTCTGGGATTACAAGTGTTTGAAGGAAAGAACAAGATTTGCATCTTCCCTTTCTTCTCCTTTGTTTCATTTTTGTTGTTGTTCTTGTTGTGTTTTGATATTCTGCTTGATTTAATTTTTGTTGTTCTTAAGGTTGTCTTGCATGCAGTGGTCCTAGCTGTATCTGGTTTGCTATTACTTTACATAATGGCATCAAGGCAATTTTTGCTGATGTAGGAAAGCAAGCGTCTCTCGATTAACTCAGAAAAGCCCTCACTTGCAGCAAATAAGCACAGTACGACAGCTCAACAGGAAGCTGGGACATATAAGCTCTTTAATGTTCAAAGTTTTTTTTTAAGCATTCCTGTCTATTTTCACAGTTTGCTCTTTAATTCCTGGTTCACCGATGAAGGCATTAATGTTGCAAAACAGTGTCTTTGCCCCTCTTCTTTTCATGGCTGAGTGGGAAATCTTCAAACAACTGAACTTCAGGTAACTGTCCAAAACCACTTCCCATCCCAATCACACTGGCTCTGTCTTTTCCAAGACCATGTGGTGAATGACTGGCTTGCCCAACTCCTTTTATTTATCTTCTGGGTCATCCTGTCTCCATACTATCACAAATGTTATGCTTAAAATCTTCCAAATGTGAAGAAATCGAGCAAAGGTGTTCTGAGCTCAAGTTGAATGCTGGCCAGATTGCAGGCAACATTACTAAAGGACTATTTTCTGCTGCAGTCATATGTTTGGATTAGTGCTATAGAAAATGCAAAATGTGTCTTGTTTTGTATTGAGAATGAAATATCCAATAAAACTTAAGCTGTGCCCTCCAATAAATTTGTTAAAAGAACAAGAGTTTGGATTTATATAACAACAACAACAACAACAACAACAATAATAATAATACGCCGATATATTACAACTTCCTAGGCCTCTGGGTGAGGCTCAAATTGTAATGAAGGCCAACAACCAGCTGAAGATCTGGCAGCTGTGAAATCTACAATAATAATAATTTATTTTATTTATTTATTTTTGAGTTTTTTATACCGCCCTACCCCCGAAGGGCTCTGGGCGGTGAACAACAGTTTAAAACATACAATCAAGTCCATTTAAAATAGATACAAGCTGCTTAAACATACTTCAAAACATATAAAACATGTCAGCTGTGGGCAGCAACAAAAATCCAATTTTAAAAACCCTCAACAAAGGAGGGGAGGGGTCCCATAGATGGTGGAGGACCCTAGAAGCCAAGAACTAGAGTAGAGGGGGGAGGGGGGGGGCACACATCAGCGGCCGGGCACTCCAAAAGCCCGGTGGAACAACTCCGTCTTTGAGCAGGCCTCTGCGTGAACTCACCAAGATCCCGCGAGGGCCCGGACAGTTGGAGGAAGAGTGTTCCATCAGGCAGGGGCCAGGAGCCGTAAAAGCCCTAGCCCGGGTGGGAGGCCGGGGCCCGCATCATAGAGGGGCCGGAGACTAGCAGTAAATTGGCCTCTGCCGAGCGCAGAGGTCCTGGAAGGGACACATATGGGGTATCTTGCGGTCCCCGGAAGGTACCGCAGGGTCCCAGACCGCTTAAGGCCTTTAAAGGTCAGCACCCATACCTTGAAGATGATCCGGAACTCAACTGGGAGCCAATGCAGGCGGCGCAGCTACCAGCGGTTGGATATGATCACGAAAGACGCCCCCTGTGAGTAGGCGGGCCGCCGCATGTTGGACCAGCTGTAACTTCCGGATCAAACGCATAAAGAGGTAGTGGGCCCCTCAGAGAGCGAAGTTACAATAGTCCAACCTGGAGGTGACCGTTGCAATGGATCACCGTGGCCAGATCAGTGCGGGAGAGGAGGGGAGCCCGCCGTCGGGCCTGACGTAAAGATGGGAAGAATGCAGCCCGGGTTGTATGGGCCACCTGGGTCTCCATTGAAAGAGACGAATCCAGGTGGACCCCCAGGCTGCGAACGGAGGAGGTCGGCGCCAATGAGACCCCCTCCCAAACCGGCGGCTGGAAATTCCCAACCTCGCCCCCACGGCCAAGCCAAAGGATCTCCGTCTTCGATGGATTAAGTTTTAATGTGGCTAAGATGATCCACTGGAATTTATGCAAGAATTACAACATAAGAACAGCTAAGAACTGGTGGGAACATTGTCCAGAGAAAGTAATTGAAAATGAGAAGGTCAAGGTCCTGTGGGACTTTCAAATCCAAACGGACAAAGTGTTGAAACGCAATACACCAGACATCACTGTGATCGAGGACAAGAAAGTGACCACCATCGACATAGCAGTCCCTGGTGACAGCAGGGCCCTTGCAAAAGAACACGAGAAGGTCACTAGATACCATGATTTGAAAATCGAGCTTCAGCATCTATGGCACAAACCAGCTAAGGTTGTCCCAGTGGTAATCGGCACGCTGGGCACCATCCCAAAAACACTAGGGCAGCACTTGAACATCTTCGAATTGACAAAATTAACATCTGTCAGATTCAGATGGCACCCCTGCTGGGATCCGCACGAATACTACATTGATACATTACAACTTCCTAGGCCTCTGGGTGAGGCTCGAATTGTAATGAAGGCCAACAACCAGTTAAAGATCTGGCAGCTGTGAAATCTATCATCATCTTCATCATTCCCATCAGCCACTGCCAGCATGGCCAATTGGCTGCGGCTGATGGGAATTGTAATCCATGAACATCTGGAGCTCCATAGGCTGGCCACCCCATTTTCTCCTTCCCACCCACTGAATAACCCTCTGTCTTCTTCCATCTTCTGCTATAGTATTTATTTACCTTTCTCCTACTTTTTTCCACAACGAGAACCGATCATTTTCTTACATTTTGTCTTCACAATAACTCTGTGAGGTGGGTTAGCCTGAGAGTGTATGAGTGTCCCAGGTCACCCACCAAGTTTCTGGGGCAGAGTGGCTACTCAGACTTACGTTCCCCAACTCTCAATCCAGCATTCTAACCTCTGCAACACAGTGGCTTCCGTGAGGTGGCTGATGTTGAACAGTAGCAAGCAGTCCGGTCTAGGTGAGTCAACAGCTTGTATGGCAACAACTTACCCAATGGTTACTGCTGGACCTGACCAATGAATCCTTCATTAAAGGCTGAAAGGGGCTTACCCTGCCCCTCTGCCTTTTATTAGCAGCAACTAAGGCTTCAGATGACACATATAAATAGATTACAAGCATATAGGTTAATTCTGCATACTCATCTCTCTTGTGGAAATTTTTGGAATGTTGTGTACAGGTTTGCTTTCTGATCTATGTTTTCAACCATGCACTGCACATCTGTAACATTCTCTTGGATGTGTGGTTCTGGATCCATGTATGCACTTTTCACATGCTCAGTATTTACTGTTTTTTTATCATGGAGCTTAAATTTTGTTTTTAATGGTATTATATTTTCTATTTATAAACCTTTAGATCTTCCTGAAGAAGTGTATGCACAATGTATAGGGTCAGAGATCTAAATAAAACAACTCTTTTTGTAGTCTGCTTTTTGTTTACAACAGCATCATGATACCCTGAAAAGGGATGGGGAAGTCATTCAATCTAAGGCCAGGTTATGTCAGGGAAGGGATACTGAGCCAGGAGAAAACACAGCAGGGCAAGAAATGGGGAGGGGAGGGGGCAGACCTGCAAGCTTGAGGCATCTTTGCTTGTTGCAGTGTGATATGCACTATAGCTTTACTGCTTGGCTGCCAAGGTCTTCCAGCTGTTGAACCCCAGGGCTTCTACCAAAGATCCTTTCCTGCTGTTGTTTTGCACCTGGTTCTAAGGGGAAGGTCTACAACTAACTTCTTTCTGATCCGACTTATGCTGTTCTGTGACACAAGTGAAAGAACGCTCCGATGTATGAAGAGAAATATAACTGGACGGGAGTGACCCTTTCAGTACCCTAACATATGTGGACTATTTAAATAATGTGTTTTTGCTAGTTTAAATGTTTGCTTTCAAAATGAAATTGACATCCCCACTCTGGAAGCTTCTGTTTTAATTGATGGAAGTTTATTGCTCTGGCTTTTTGGAGTTTGGTTGGTTTTCTGCCGCTGCTGGGGTTTTTCATGTGTGTATTTATTTACGTTCCCATTGAGATTCAAGGTGGATAACAAAATTAAAAATTGCAGTCACTATGGTATGTATAATGAACAATGCAATAAAACAGGATTACAAAACACTTTATTGCATACAGTAAAGCTATAGTGCGTTTAAAAAACAAGGAAAAAACTGGACTACAAAATTAAATGTTGTAAGCTGCCTTGTGATCTTTTAAACAGAGAATGGCATAAAAAATATTTGAAATACAGTGGCGGAATTAAAGGTGAGCCCAGAGGTCACAAACCTGGAACCAGCTCTGTTGAATGCCTTGATACAGGGCCAGATAGAAATTTGCTTTTCCAGGGCAACCTAGGATCTTTTAACAAACTACCGTGTGGCCAGTGCTAATTTTAATCTTCCTTAGCTTGGTTGATTAATTATGAACTTTTATGGAGGGGGAAATGGTTCTGTTCATTTTACCAAACCCCTTTGTTTCCCTTTCTGAACCCTCCGGGCTTCATAAGCCAATAACTTTTGAATCATGTGACCCCCCCCCCCCCCAGCAATTGGTTGTTGTGAGGGAAAATGTGCCACCCCCCCGCCCCCCGGGTCAGCTTCAAACACTGGTGGAAAATTTGCAGCTTCGTTATCAAATTAAGGGTTTTATGCTCATGGAGCATTCTCACCAGAACATATCAATGCTGAAGCTGGAAATTTGCTGAAGACAGAGAGAGATGTTTTAGTACCCTTTGAAAGCAAATGCCCATGGAAAGTTCAAGAGATTAAATGGAACGAATTCATAACAGATGCTAAGATTTGTCAGTAGACCCTTATCTTCACAGTCATAGAGAAAAAGAGAGCACTGCAGTTGTATACTACAGATCATAGGTGTCAAACTCGTGGCCCTCCAGATGTCATGGACTACAGTCCCCATCATGCTGGCAGGGGGATGATGGGAACTGTAATCCATAACATCTGGAGGGCCGCGAGTTTTACACCTGTGCTACAGATGATACCAGATTTGTCACGAAGGGTATGTCTTCTGGGCATTACATGAAGAATCCCATTTGTGGTATAGTGCTGGGAAGATACAGATGTGGGATTTTGCAGCCTACAGCAGGCAGCTCAGGATAGACGGAGGTTGATGATATCTAGAAGACAACAGTATCTTTGTTGGCAGGTGTGCTGTGTAGACTGTTGTAATTCTGTATAACTAATGTCAAAGAGTTATTGCTTCAAATGGAAAAAATGGAACAAATTCATTACAGATGCTCCAAAAATTTCCAAAAATATATGTTTGTATATCCCTATCTGCTTTAGTCAGTAAACCTTGCTGTATTCTGGCAAAGATGGCTAACTTTGTGGGTTTTGATCTAGCCCCAAAGCAATTTTATCTAGCCTCTAGGGTCTGTTCCGAAATACTAATCATCTTCAGCGAACACAATCTTTAAATTTGATAGTGACTTTTACATCTGTTTTGCTCATCAGCTACTACACTGGTGTGCCCTCAGTTGAGGAAAACTAGAAATTAAAATAAACTTGGACCAGTGTGCCACCTGATGTGAGGGCTGCTACCTCATCTGATGGTGCATCATTTGGGCATTGGGAGAAATACGTGGAAGGGGCTTGCTGTATACTGGTGGTGAGGGGAGAACAGCTAGTTTTATGCACTCAAATTTCAGCCTCTAAAGGTAAAGTTTCCCCTTCAGTTGTGTCCGACCCTGGGGTACCACTACGAGCAGTGATTTCATAGGCAAGCCTTTTTGTGGGGTAGTTTGCCATTGCTTTCCCTGGCTATTCTTTACCCTCTAGCTATGAGCTAGGTACTCATTTAGCGCCCAAGAAATGGATGGATGGCTGAGTTGACCATAAGCCAGCTGCCAGAATATCTGACCCACAGGGGACTCGAACTCCTGACGGTGTGAGAGGCAGTGCAAGCACTTAACCACTACGCCACGCGGCTCCTTATTTCAACCTCTAGTTTTCTGTAAACAAAATAGAAGTTGGAGTGACAGATTTAGAAACTCTAAAGTTTGCTTTACATATAGCAATCTTTATATAAGTAACAAAACCTATATAGAGTGTTTTTAGTGATCTTGCTGTGCTTAGAGCCCTCAGTTTCAAGTAGCCTTTTTATTTGAAGGCTCATTTTTTCAGGGCTCGTTTTCAAGACCCTTTTTTCAAGGCTCATTCTCACCCGCCTCCCTACACCTCCTCCTCCCTAAATTATAGACAGATGAGAAAAACTCATCCCCGTATTCTCATGCCTTTCTTCTGAGAAGACATAGGATAGACTGATAAGGGAATTGCCCAAGACCCATTCAGTGAACTTCATGGATGGGCAGGAGGGAGCCTGGATCTTGTTTTCTCTCATCCATGCTCTGTGCCTTCAGCACACCAGTTTGCTGAGAGTACACTTGGTTCGTACACAATACTGTTCATGTCTTGCACGTCTTTGTTTTGTAAATGTTCTGAATTATTTTAGAGGAATTAGAAAACGGCTGAAGACATTGGGAAGAAGAGAAATCCATGCGTGGTTGAGCTATTGAAATGACAGATATACCTATGCAATCAAATTCCAATTCCAAACCTTTATTAGGCATCATGTAAATACATAGTGTAGCGAGTAGAATGAATAAAACAGTATAGTTAAAGAAATATCGAGTACATACATACATAGTTCAACCTATGTCATCTGTTCCTGTGGAAATGGGTGGAGTCTGGGAAATGAATAGATCTTATTTTCCTCGGACTCAGAAGAAGCCAAGCTTGCACTGGGCTGTAGCTGATAGTCCCAGCAACAGCAAAAGGGTGGACTCCAAAATAGTTTTTGAGAAGAAAAATCTCTCCAAGAGAAACTGCTTAGACCTCTGAAAGCAAAGTTAGAATCTCAGCAGGCGGAAGGGTGTGAAAAGCCTGGAGAAATAGAATCTTAGCTTCTGTGGTTGCTGAGTCATGGTAACACATGGAGTACTGTGTTTAAATGGCGCTCTGAACATTTTACACCTCGTCTCTCCAAGGTGAAGGAACTTTAGCAGGCTGTCAGAAGTGTGATTTTCTTTCCTCTTTAGTTGCGCATAGAAATTTTTATTTGTTTTTGTTGAGTGAGAGTAGGATGGATAAATATGTACCTTCCAAACAATCATGTGTTTCAAAAATGTTATCATCTGCTTTAAATGAATTAATCCACGGTACACTAAGTAATAAGAAATATCTCCTCTTGCAACATCTGTACAATAAAATATTTTGATGGAAGCAACTTTTTAGGAATTGGAGAAGGATTCCACTAGTATGATTTTGCTGAATGTGGGGGATGTTTCCTTGTGGTTTTTCCATTGAGTTGGGTCTCCATTTAATACAATGATTGTGTTGTGAATAATGTCTCTGTTATGAATCATTCACGATTACAAGTGAAGTAGGCAAAGCATGGGTTAGTGTTTGTGACCCATTTCTTCACGCAACGCGTGATTGGTGTTTGGAATATGCTGCCTCAGGAGGTGGTGATGGCCATTAACCTGGATAGCTTTAAAAGGGGCTTGGACAGATTTATGGAGGAGAAGTCAATCTATGGCTGCCAATCTTGATCCTCCTTGATCTGAGATTGCAAATGCCTTAGCAGACCATGTGCTCAGGAGCAGCAGCAGCAGCAGAAGGCCATTGCTTTCACATCCTGCATGTGAGCTCCCAAAGGTATCTGGTGGGCCACTACAAGTAGCAGAGCGCTGGACTAGATGGACTCTGGTCTGATCCAGCAGGCTCTTTCTTATGTTCTTATCTTTTAACTGTTCCTTGTGTGGAAAAAATTAACCTTCAATAACTTTCTTGTAGATTGCTTTTAGGGAAGTATGAAAAATGTCAATATGCACTTTCTGGGAAGTACAAAAAATGTCAATATGGCCATTGTAAAACTGCAGTCCTTGACTTCAAACTCTATTTGTTGCAAATCTTTTTATAACAACAATTATTCTAGATTAGCCCGATTGAACATGACCCATGTTGCCAATCACAGTGCTTCCCAGTTCTTAATTCCCCTTTTTCCGTTAGGAAGGATACTAGCAAATCAGCGTAAAACCACTGTCAGCCAGAAGCCCATAGAGGACACTGCTGAGTGTTACAGTAAGGAGTGTTTCTTACAACATGTGCATTTGTGAATTATTAAATACTTCTTTGCTTAGTATCTTCTGTTTTTGCCAGTTTTTGTGATTTCAGGTGTAATCTAGAGCAGAATATGCATGCTTGATTGGCAAAATAATTAACCACCTCAAAAGCTTCAGAACTAGCAATCTAGAGTGCAGTATCATGACCGCTGATGCTTTAACAGAACTGATAGAGGGAAAATATCATGTATGAAGCTGGCTGAAATTTGAATAGACAGAGTTTTTCTTTGTACCATTCTGCTACCTGGGACTCTGGAAAGTGAGTTGAAAATGAATGTTTTGAATAACATGTATTTGAACAGTGGTCCCTACTTACCAGGCCATTGCAACCACTTCTGCTATTTTTTTGCTGTAAGTTTCTGCTGTATGTAGTGCAGTTAGCTTTCCATCTTGGTATTTAGGTAATACTTATTTTTTAATTAATACCACCAGCTAGTTGAGAGACAGAAGGGTTCAGTGGCTGATTCTATATTTTGGACTTCAGGGGCAAGGATTAAAATAATGATTTAGCCAAGAACTACAGCTGGCAAATTAGTGTCTTAGTGCTGGTGCTCCCCTAGTGCAAAAATAAGCAGGGTGCATAAAAATCAGTTATGTTTTTTAAAAAATCAGATTTTTAAATTTAAATTGGATTTTTGTACTCTAAATTGGATTCTTTTAAATAAAATGCTTTTAAAGGAAAAATCTATCTAAAAGATAGTTTAAATAGTTTTCTGTTTAAGATACATTGTAGTTCAAAGGCTATTCATCATGAAATAAGGGTTAGTTTTTATTTATATCATAAGACTGTATATTCATGCAATCTTTAATTTTTTTGGTAAATGAATTCCATTAATTCATTCACAATGTCATGGTGTTTCAGAGGTTTCTGTAAAATTATTTTGTGCAGTTTTTCCATCTAAAAGATATTATCACAGATGCTTGGTTTTGCAGTTTTTAAAACTTTTTGCCTGCAGAGATAACATGTCTCTTCTTCATAGTAAAAATGTTATAAAATAAGCACACAGAGTTGCCGAAAAGATCCTAATCTCATTGTTCCTTTGCAAATGTATGTACAAAGGATCAACCCTTTCCCTTTTAAGTGCTGTTTCAAGAAGTTGAATGAATAGAAGATTTTTGGAGTGGAATAGATCTGCACAAGGAGCTAAGTGTGAGGAGGGAGGGGCAAGTAGTAAAAAAACAGTGAAACCATTTGAGCAGACTTCTCCACAAGTCTTGGGATCTTTGTGTGTATAGCTTGAGGTTTATCATCTTTCTGTCTGAAGGAAAAAAAATCTATAATGGCAGTTGTCCATAAAAGAGTTACAGTTTGGGAATATTTTAATTAAGTTCCTCTTCCTATAGGTAAGGTTGGCATGCATGCAAAATGCAAACACTGCAACAAAGGAATGCAAGGTCTGGTGGTTCAAATAAAACTGGAGATAGTTCACCTCGCAATAATTTCATAATTATCAATGTATTTCTAATAATGTAACCAAATCAGTAATTTTTGATATAACTATAAAACTAGTCCAAAAACTTGTTATTCTAAAACTGAAACCTTCATCTGGTTGTAAATATCAAGATTATACTAGCAAGAATTAGTCTTTATGTAGAAAAGCATGATTTAAATCAAGTCTAACTGACTAGCAATTTAAATAGTGAAGTCCACCCAAGTGCCAGTGATCACAGAATGCCTGTTTGTTTTTCACAACCTTCATTCAGTTTGTCTCAAAGTAGTATCTGATTAATTATATATACATGTAGGCATGTTTTCCTTACAGGAGCTATTTTTCCATGCACTGTAGAAATGGCTGCTTCTGCTGTCTTTCTACTGTCCCTTATTCTGCTGACTGTCCAATTGTGGAAAGTTGAGACAGCATAAAAAAGAAACAGTGTGGAATGCCCTTCGCTATGAAGGACACTTGAGAGGCATTCCACTGCTAATAATTGCTGATTACTTTGTCATGTAAACATGCTCAACTTCACTGTCTCATATCTGTCTCCATGACCACTTTTGATGGCAGTTGTGTGGCAGAGCTTCTCAGACTTACATTCGGTGGCTGACTGGCTTTCTTCCTATAGTATTTAATATTTCTGTGCCACTCACTTAAATGGTGTCAATGCAGGATAGTGTGTTGAAGGTACAGTTGTTGTAGTAGTGCTTTTAAGACAGGTAGAATACACTTGTATCAGGCCTTACACAGAATTCTACAGGCAACTCCGAGAGAGCTTGAGGATTAGTTTTATTTCAGGCTTTGTTGTTTGCCTGCGGTAAGAAATCAGGGGAAAAAGTTAAAATGTAAATAAGCAACTTCAGAGAATGTAGTGGACATGAAAAATGTCAACATGGAATCATACAAATGTAAAGCATGTGCAGAGGTTCTGACCTGATAGCTGGGTATATAACCCTGCAAGCTTCGGTTTGTTTGGGGTGGTGTAGGGGAAGGGTTGTGTTAAATTGTGTTAAATTCACGAGAAGTTTATTTAGTTGTGTGAAATTGAGAAAAGCAGAAAGAAAAGCATTATGTAGCAGAGTGTGCATTGAGCAGCCATTCTGTGTTCACCGTCCTCTCCCCAAATATGTCCCAATGCTGTTTGGGACAGTAGAATGGGGGAATAAATCTCCTTTCATACCACAATCAGTTGCTGGCATTTTAGCTTTCCAGACATGGCACTGTGTGCAGAGCCCTGTTTATTGAATCAGAGAGCGGGAGTTTGTATGCAGTACTTAGATGTGCATGTGATTCCTCACCTAGCTATGAATGTATGTATAATATCCCAGCTGAATTGGGGCAAAAACATTTAACCATCCACTGGAGTCTATGTTATTTCCATTTCATCAGAAAGGAAGATGTCAACAAAGCACAAGTCCAGGAGTAAAGATAATTTTTCCAAGAGAACGATTCTTTATTTTGCAGTTAAAATCAGATTATTACACCATCTCTGAGACTGAGTCCAAGTCCCAAAGGCCACAGTTTTGGTCTTCTAGTAGCTAATCATTAAACCTCCTTTTGTACAGAATTTACCCAGGCATCCTTATAACTTGAAGATTTGGAAATAAATATCATGTTGGCATAAAGCAACGTTTGATTTTCCATCCCTGATACTTTGTACTGTTTTATTCTACCTTTGACTTCTGAATAAAGAGAACACGGCAAACAACCTACAAAGCAAAAAAGCTAGATGTGCACGTTTATTTTTTATATTTTTATTGTGTAACTTTCAGAATTAAAAAAAAACAGAATCAGTTCACTGTGCACACTGAAAGAAGGGTTTGTGTGATGCTGGCTCACAGCCCTCTTTAGTTGTGTGTTTCTCACACAATGAAATGTGTGTGTATGGGGGGATTATATTTGTTATATATGGTTGGATGGACATTTTTCTTTTTCCTTATTTTTCACAGTACCTGTTGAGTTCTTATTAATGTGTCCATAATGTAGGCTTATTTCCAGAGGACCAGGTGTGGTGAACAACACCAAATACTTTAAAGTTGTGAGAGTTGATATTTAAAGTGATATAATATTGCAGAGCGTGATGCTGGGAATCTAAAGAGGCTGCGATAGAGAACCTTTCTGGTTGCTCCCTTGATCTAGTGGATTCCTTTTCTGCTTCATTCCTCCAGTGCATTACTTACTTATTGGCAGCTGTGGGGTCTTCAGCAACAGACCATGTGGTGGAAGAAAGCTCTGGGTTGATACAGTACGTACAGCATTGACATTATTTGGCTTTGTGTGTGTTGTGAGTTTAGTATAATAAACACAGACGAATTTCTTAGCAGAATTATTGTATTCTCCCTCTAAGCTTGGAGGACATCTTCCTGGGTAATTCTCACCATTGACCTGGGAGGCAGGAACAAAAAACTTCTTCCTGTTACTGGTGGGAGTTACCCATTGCTTCTGTTACTGTCTTAGGGGAGAGCAGATGTTTGTTACCTGCATTGTGTTATCTTAGCTAGGTCTTGGCCAAGTCTCCCTCTTTTCATCCTTCCTTCTGCAGTGTTTTTCAGGCTTTTACTGTCCTTCGTCCTCTGCCTGTGCTTTCTTCCCTTCCCTCCTTAGTGCTCCATTGCTTGTGAGTGGGAACCAGGGCTCATCCGACTTTGCGGCTGTTCAGTGAAGCATGCCAAAATTGTTGAGGTGGAGAAAATGGCCACCAGAGGAGCAGCAAAAGCACAGCTAGTTTCCCAGCTGTTGAAGAATGCCACGGAAGCCTTGGACAGGGGAGATGTACCTTTTCTCCAGAAACATCGGCAGTACCTGAGATTCTGCATCAACAATCAACACTTTCAGTACAAGGCATCGCCTTTTGGTCTGTGTACAGCTCCACACGTATTCTCAAAGCTGGTGGTGATTCATCAAAGCTGGTGGTGACTCTTCAAGAATAGGGAATCCATGTCCACCCCTATTTTAACGACCTCCTGATACGGTTCTATCCTTCAAGCAGGCTCAGGTCAACACTCAAAGAACACTTCAGTATCTAGAACGTTATGGGTTTTTGGTAAATTGCTCCAAATACTCTTTGCATCCATTTCAGACACTGGAGCACCTGGGGATGGTCATCAACATGGTCAAGGGATCCCTCTTCATCATGGATCAGAAGGTCAGGAAGATGCAGAGCATGGTCCAGGTCCTTGTATCTAGCAGTAAGTTGTCCGTCTTATTTCTATCCAGCCTCCTGGGGCTGTTCATCCCTAACCTGGATGCCCTTCAGTGGGGCAGATTCCACTCCAGACTCCTTCAACAGCTGCTCTGACCATAACAGCACCAAATTTCCCGCAAAACGGAAATGTCCCTGTTAGTTCCTGCACTGGTCAAGCTCAACCTGTCCTGGTGGCTTTCCTGAAAGAACATCAGGCAGGGGAAGTGATTCTACCTTCCTGTGTACAAACAAATCACGATGGATGCCAGGTTGTGGAGCAGTCCTAGATGGGATCCCCACACAGGGTCAGTGGTTTCAACAGGAAATCAAATTCCACATTGGAACTAAGGATGGGTATTCCTAGCTCTGTTAGCCTTCCAGAAGAAACATAGAAGGGCACCATGTAATGATCTGTATGGACAGCATGGCCACCAAGATCTCCCTCAACAAGGAAAGGAGATCCAGCTCCAGTGGTCTTATCGAGAGGCAACAAGAAAAATCACCTCCTCTTGCTGGAAGCAGAGCACATCCAGGGGAAGCTGAATCTGGAGGCAGACTGGCTAAGCAGGGAACATTTGTCTGAGGCACAATGGATTCTTCAAAGAGAAGCATTCCTGGAAGTGGTTCATTGCTTCAGATAGCCCAAGGTGGATCTCTTAGCCTCACCACATAACCACCAGCTTCCCAGTTTCTTCACCAGATATCATTGCCATCAAGCAGAGGTGGTGGACAGCTTTACGTTGAATTGACCCCCCCCACACACACACACACCCCTCCTGCTTGCTTTCCCTCCTATACCTGTGCTTTCAAAGCTTCTCAGGAAAATCAGGGGGCAACAAGCAGTGGTGCTAGGTGTAGCGTTTTTCTGGCACCAGAGGCTCTGGTTATCCACGCTTCAACCAATGTCATTGGGTCCTCCCTTCAGACTTCCTCATCGACGGGATCTTCCCCTTCAAGGGTCTCTTCTTCATCCAGAACCAGACAAGCTCCATTTATTCATCTGTAAACTGAATGGCAAAAGCTCTCAGGTCTAGGACTCAACTCCCAGGTCACTGACACCATCCTGGCCTCCAGGAGGAAATCCACCACCAAGATCTGTGAGTATACCTGGAAAGGTCTTTGTCTGCTGGTGTAGGAGAAAAGGTGTGGAACCTTTGTTGCCTAGAGTGGACTCTGTGCTTCTTTTTCTGCAGGACGAACAACCAGTTCATCTAATTTAAGGAGACGGTCAAGCCATTGCCTCCATTGTTCCATGTCTGGATGGGTACCCTACGTCCACTCACCCTCATGTGAGGCAGGATAAAATGTGTAAATAAATTAGGCCAGCTGCTTATGATTTTGCACAGGGATTGCTGCTTTCACTAGCTGATCAAATATATATATGAGATTAGAATTTTCCTGGCCTTTATAGCCTCAGATCAAATCAATGATGTTTATATGATGGGCTTTTAATACTGGCTGCTTCTTCTGTTTGTTCTTTTTCTTCTCTTCCTCCTCCTCCTCTGTCTCTGTCTCTCTCTCTCTTTAATGTAAAGAGATGCTTTCATGCACATTCAGTTTGATCCGGGACTTTGGAAAAAAATCCACTGCCAGGTGATGTATTCTTTGTAGCTGCCACATTTAAATAGAGGCATCTTGAGGTTAAATTTCAATCTTTATTGCTTTGTGTAACATGACCCGGTAGTCCCTTCAGAGCAAAGTTAAACCAGTTAGGGCAGCTTGTGAAGGAACAAGGGGTGTGTAGCATGAAGCTAACACTTATTTTTGATAGTCTTAGATTTTAGAAACCTGTTCAGATGCAGTGGTTTTTGTCCAGGGTTTGAATTTGCATTTCCTGGTGGTGCTTTTAAGTTCCTTGGTCATACAGTCAAAATGGGGGTGGGGGAGGGAGGGGAGAAGGAAGTTTAGATACAAATGGATAGCTAGCTGTATGGAAACCGGTTGCTTGTCTGTCAAGAGACAGTGTAGTTTAGTGCTTAGAGTGTTGGAGTAAAGTCTTTGAGATCAGGTTCGAATTTGCCATGAAAGCATGCAATGTGACCTCAGGCTAGTGGCACACCATCGATCTAGCCTGAGTTGTAGTGAAAATAAAATGAGGCAGAGGATGACGATGTAAGCAGCTTTGGGTTCTCACTGGGGGAAAAGGCGGGATATAAAATTATTTATTTATTTATTTATTTATTTTGATTTATTATACCGCCCCATCCCCGTAGGGCTCTGGGCGGTGTACAATACAATGCACATATACAGATAAAAATGCACGTATACAAGTAAAATAACTAAATCCAAACCATTAAAAAAGTTACAGCAAGTAAAATAAAAACTAGTAGAAAGATTAAAACTAACACGCAATGGCGTCCGACAGATCCATTTCCAAACCCTCTTTCAGGGGGAAGATCAGCAAACCCCAGATGGCAAAGGCACTGGATGTAAAGGCGTCAGTGGCACTCATCAACGGCTGGATCCCTCCAAAGGCCTGCAGCGAAGGAACAACTCGGCCGTCTTACAGGCCCCTGGCGCGAATTCAGTGGGTATCCCGCGAGGGCCTCGGACAGCTGGTGGGAGAGTGTTCCACCAGGCTGGGGCCAGAGCTGTAAAAGCCTCTGGCCTGTGTGGAGGCCAGTCAGGTATCATCGAGGGGCCAGGGACCACTAGTAGATTGGCTCTCCAAGCCTTGAAGAGAGAAGAGGCCGATATATAGGGACATGTGGAAGTCGTTTACGGCGGTCCCGAAGATAATGGTAAGGTCCCCAGGCCGCCGTAAGGTCTTAAAGGTCAGCACCAACACACCTTTGGAAGATGATTCGAACTCTTACTGGGGAAAGGGCCAATCGCAGCCGCTGGCGCAGCACAGGCTGGATATGGATCCCCTATGGTGGCACTGCACCTGTAAGCAGACAGCGCAGCTGCATTTTGGACCAGTTTTAACCTCCGAATCTGTAGCACGCAAGGGGAGGCTCCGCCAGTAGAGCGAAGGATTACAATAGTCTAAGTCTGGAGATGACCGCTGCAATGGATCACTGTGGGCCAGATCGGGTCTGGGAGAGAAGGGGCCAGCCGCCGGGCTCTGGCGAAAGGTGGAAGAAAAGCAACCTGGAAAGTTATATGGGCCACCTGGACTTCCATTGATAGAGAGCGAATCCAGGTGGACCCCCAGGTTGCGTCACCCGGAGGGGTCGGTGCCAATGTGGACCCCACCTCCCACACCGGCCCGGCTGAAACATCCCTCTCCCCCTCACGGCCCAGCCAGAGGATCTCCGTCTTCGATGGATTCAGTTTTGGCAACCTACTCTGTCGCGAATCCAACCAGCGAATCCAGCCTTCAAACAATGCTGTAGAGCTGCAGGGGCGGTGGCTGTTCCCCCCTCCATCAGCAGAATTGAGCTGAGTGTCATCTGCATACTGATGACAAGACAGCCCAAAACTCCTGCACTTCAGCTGAGCAAGGAAGAGTCGCATGTAGATGTTAAACAACAGCTGGGATAATAATGCCCCCCTGGGGTACACCGCAATCAAGCCGGGCACTTCCGGGAGGAGCTCCTTCATCCCTGCACCTTCACTCCTTGCTGGAGTCAGCCCCCGGATGAAACTGAGGGCAATCCACTGAAGGACGGTGCCCCCGCGACTCCAGAAGGCAGCCAGGCGGTGGGTCAAAAAGTTGTCATGGTCGACCACATCAAACGCTGGCTTGGTAAGATCTAGCCCAATACCAGTAGCAGCGCCCTCGATCCGGGCCTTGGCCAAGCTTGGTGGCTATCACAGGAGTGTATCTGTGGACTGGGCGACGAGAACAGTCTCCGTCCCATGCTCCAGCACCTGGAAGCTTGGGACTGGGAAGGGGGTCGAGAAAACCCGATGTGTCATCCAGGGAAGCCTTGAAGCTGCTCCAGCACCACTCTTCCTCAATTACCTTCCCCAGAAACGAAGCAGATTCCGAAACGAGGCGGTAATTGGCCAGATCCCCTAGGATCTAATGGGGATGGTCTTTTTAAGAGTGGGTGGACCACTGCCTCCTTCAACCCGACATCTGGGGAAAACTCCTTGCCTTCAAGGGAGTTATTGATGATACTCAACAGATGGGGTCAGTGGGCTCAGCCTCTGGCAGGCTTTCTACAAGCCAAGACGGTAGCGCGGATCCAGAGGACAGGTAGTAGGTCTAACAGCAGCTAAGGTCCTGTCTACAGCGGCTTCATAGAGTAGGGAAAACTGGGCGCAAACCACATCGGCCAGAAGACGGCAAGGGAGTCTCCAGTTCACTAATTGTAGCCAACGTGGGTGGGAGGTCATGCATGAGGCGACCTTGCAACCCTTTATCCGCCAAGAAGAAGAAGCTCATAAATGCCTCACAGCTGATATCCAATTGAGAGTTTGATGACCTCTCTGACAAGGAGGTCAATGACCGAATTATGCGAAACAATTGAGCTGGGCAAGAGCTAGCGGACGCGATGGAGGAGGAGAAGAAGACCCTCTTCTTTACTAAATGAAGTAAATAAATAAAATAAAACTTGAGGATTACAAGGAAGTGGTTCCTAGGGCCATTTTTAATGCTTTTTACAGCTTAAAAATGCTCTAATATTTTTCATTGTAAACCACCTCGAGCAGAACTTTGAAGAGGTGGCTTAGAAATTTTATAAATAAGTAATGGTTAAAGAAGCAGAGGTGCTACTGGAAATTGCCATTGGGTTCTGTGAATCAGGGTAAAGCTGTCTGCACTAGGTTTTGGAATTGGGGTGGGGAATAACTGCTCACTCTAGTAGTGTTCTTTCCTGACCTCCATATTGATGAGTAGCTGCCATTCATTTCTATGAAGAAAAAGTGAAGCACTGAAGGAGGGTCATCATCAAAAGGATACATGCAATATAATCTCTGTTGCATTAATGGTGGCTTTCAGTCAATCGACAGACCTTAAGTTGACATTAATGGTGGCTTTCAGTCAATCGATCTCCTGTTGGGTATGGGCCTAGGTTTGCCCTGGAAGGAAAAAAAAAAGTTCTATGACTGAGGCATAATAGGATGTTATTTACCAGGTGACTTGTTAACTTCTATGCCAAGAAAAGCTTCAACTGCCCATTTGCCCACATTAAGCCTCTATTGAAGCGGCAGGGGCTTTTCTCCAGGCCAGCTGGCAGCTCTATATGGGCTTCAGTAAGTATTTGACCATACAGATCCTGCCGTGCACCCACAAAGGATTTTTTTTAAATGACAGTTTGCAATAGCAGGTAGCTGAAACCAATTAAGCCAGTGCTCTTCTCAGAAGAATGTTTATTTTGTTTCCTGTGTTTTTTCCTGCTTTTTCTGCAGGGATCATTTTATCCTCACATGAACACCTGAGCTAGGTTAGGGGCCACCCAGAGTATTTAAAGCTCTGCCATTAATTATGTTCCCTTCAGTTCAGGAGTTTTGGTTTGCAGTGTCAGAATAGGGTTCACTTTTCTGCCTGCCTCAAACTGGAAGCCCTTGTTTGTCAAGTAAAAACACTATTTGTATTCCCATGCCAGGGTTCCCCAATGTGGTGCCCAAGGGCACCATGCATCCGCCAGCTCCTTTCTTGTTACCTGCCAAGTGGTTTTGGAAAGTGTATGGGACCAGATGGAGCTGCTGTTCATCAGGGCTTCTGATTGGCTGTGCAGGTTAAAATAACATAGCTGCCACCACTTCGTTGGTTTTATTCTCTTTTAGATTTTCCCCATCATTTTTTTTAATATTGCCCTTGTCCCTTGCATTTTGGCTTTCCTCTGTATGTTTGTGTGCAGTTGACTCCACCTCCCATAGTGGCCATTTGTGGTTGTGCCCATCACCATACGTCAGTATTTCAAAGATGCCCACAAGGTTGGGGACCCCTGCCCCATACGCATGGCTTTGGTCCAGCAGGTTTCAGATACAAGACACACATTTGAACTAGCTACATTGACTACTACTAGAAATCTGCTTTTTAAAAAAGCTTACTGCAAAAACAGCCATATTCTTTGTCAAGAATCAGATAGCCACGGCCTGTTTTTAAAATACCCATGACTGCAGCTTCCTTGAAATTATGATTGCTTACCTGAAATCTTAAGTCTAACAAAAAAATTTACACATCCAGATATTAGAGAGGGTAATCATTGCCTTTGCAAGTTCACCTCCAAAGGTCATTGTGTCTTTCAGCTTCTTCCTGAAGCTAGAATGATAAATGAGTCAGCCCTTTTGTGTATTGCTGCAGAACCCGGGGCCTCTATGCCAACTGCTATAAATGGAAGTATCTACTCAAGATCAATACAGTTGGCTTGGGTGATTAGTTTTTTTTTTAATAATGTCATGTCCTTGTTTCAATATCAGGACTTGTTCCACAAGGAGAACAGAGGGATTCTCATTAGTAGAAATGGTCACTGATCCTGTTTTCGATAGTTTAGTGCTCCTGTCCAGTTGACATGGGGAGGGGGAGACACAGGGGGATGGATGTATCTCCACTACAACAGCTGAGTCCCATGTGACTTGTTTTTTGTGTGTACTTTCCTGCACTTACAGAATTACAGAAGATTGGCTGTGTCAGCCAGTTACATAATTGTTACATTGGTTCTCTGACAGCTTAATGAAATGAAGAAAGACTTGCCCTGTTAACCGAGTTAAAAAGGCTAACTGCAGGTGTAGCAGCTGTGGTCCAATCTCTTTCTGACATTGTGTAGGAAATCACTGAGGGGTATGTCTTCTTTGCAGGGTCCTTGCTTCCTACTGGAATAGCTGAGATTGGCTGCTATGGGAAGACAGTTTCCTCAAAATTCTGTTGAGCATCGTTTCTTTGCTATCTTTTCTGCCATGTTCTGGTTCTCCTCCAGCTCATTTCTCTTGTCTCAGGACTCTTTCTTTCCTCTGACTTTCATTTGTTTCTCAGCTGCTTAGGAATTCCAGTATTGCTTTTCAGCTAGCCATTATTTCAGGTAGCTGACCTGGTCTTCACTGCATGGTTAGGGTCATATCTCCCGTGCAGTCCTCCCATATGGATGGCTGTATAAAATGCAGACATATGGAGGCTGTTCAGCTTACCATGTAGGTCCAATTAAAACATGGTTGCAGGATAAACTTACAGACTGGACACAACACAATCTCCTGTGCACTGGACACAACACAGTCTCCTGATTTTGATCAGTCAACATATTTCAGCCAAGTGGCTTTTGAGGTAACGTACCGTATATACTCGTGTATAAGCCGCCCCGTGTATAAGCCGAGGCACCTAATTTTACTTCCCAAACTTGGGAAAACTTATTGACTCGGGTATAAGCTGAGGGTGGGAAGCCGGGAGGCAGAGGGAGCTCCTTATTCGGGTAGTGACATCAGGGGGAGTCACTGCCCAAATAAAGAGCTTCCTCTGCCTGCCGGCTAGCTGGGCTTTGTCAAGCAGCAACAAAGCAGCAACAAGCAGCTTCCGGGTGGCAGGGAGGTTGTCCCAGCCCCGCCCCCAGCCTCCTTGTGATGGATAGAAAATGGTGACTTGCGTATAAGCCGAGGGGGCTTTTCTCAGCCTTTAAACAGGGCTGAAAAACTCGGCTTATACGCGAATATATATGGTATATATTTAAGAACACAGTAAAATCATACAGAACCAAAAGGGGGGAAACCCAAACATATTAAAATATATCCTAAAGAGAAAGCTTACTTCTTCCATCTTCTACCACAATTGCCTAGTTTAGTGAAGATTAGACGTTATCCAGTGCCACTCATCCAGCTAGGCTTGAGCCTTTCAGGTGTACTGACCCTCCAGCCTGCTTACACCATTCTTCTCCCACTGAGAGGATTTGGGTATCTCTATCCTGTGCCTCTATTCTGAGATATGAATCTGGTTTTTCAAAAAAAAAAAGACGAAAAAGAAAAGAAAAGCATTACTTCCAAACATCTGCCAAAGGGCCAAAAGCCACCTGGCACCAACTTTCTAGGTCCGTATAATGTAACCATCTCATAAATAATGTGCAACACAGAAACATCTGGGACTAATCCACAGTCATCCGATGAGCCTGGAAAACTTTGGTGTTCAGTCCACATCTCAGCCTTGCAGTACCATAAGTAATACTACACTCTCCTATCTCCAGACGTATTCTAGCACAAGAGGCATAATCTTTCCTACATGCTAACAAAAATGGGGGCAACGTTCCAAAAAGTTCTCCAGTGTTCATCTGTGAGACTCCCAGAACCTGTAAGCGATAAAAGGGGCCTTTAATTTTAGCGTTAAGGTGAATTACCACTTTCTTTGTCCCTTGATGTGGTATTTAAGAGACATTAGCCCACCTAATTCTAGCTTCTTACAGGAGGCAGTGATCTTGCCTTCCTTCTGATGAGAACTAACAGCAAGTGCTTTGATGCACTCCTAGCCCTAAAGCTGAAACTGTACTATGACATATGTAGGGTTTTTTTAAAAAAAGCTTGGAAGCTGTTTTAATTTTTTTTTTTTGCAAGTTTCACACTTTCACGATCAGCATTCAAAGCTTGGACCTGCAAGTGCCATAGTTTAAGATAACCTAAATAAGTCTTGATGGGCCAGGTCAGTTCCGTGGATATTATTTTGGAGATCTGTCGAAACCCAAGCATCTTCTGAAAATGCAACAGGCTAACTTCAGAGTTCCATTTAAATGTAAACAAAGGCTGAGCCTTCCAGCTGCGTTTACTAGACAATAGAAGAAGCCTTTGAACTGTGCTATCCTATTGAGCTATTTGGAGTCAGAAGTAGGGATTAAGGGATGTGCTCTGGATTCCATATAAACCAGACTCAGAAGTTTGTTGTAAATTGTGTGGGACATGGCTTGTGGGGTTCCACAAAGTTCAGTCTTATTTCCCATGCTATTCAATCTCTATGTGAAGCCCTTGGATAAAACCATTTGTGGGTTTGGTACAGGATATTGTCAGTATGTTGATAGTACCCAGCTCTATGTTTTGTTTATCCAAATTACCTGGTGATACTAGAGGCTCTCTGAACCAATGCCTGACTGCTGTAGTTAAGTGGCTTAAGGGCAGGAAAGCTGAAATTTGGTCCCGGTAAGACACAGGTAGTGCTGATTGGGAAGGGTAAGGCCCTGAGGAACATTTGATATTGGCCAACTGCCCTTTGTTGACTCAGTTAAGAGCTTTGAGATGATTCTAGATCCAGCTTTATTGCTGGAGAAGCAAAGTTGATGCAGCTGCAAAAAAAAAGATGTTTTGGTAACTCCACTTTACTCAGAAGATGGCCCTATGCCTTAATTTGGCTGATATGGCCACATGAATCTATGCTATGGTTACTTCATGGCTAGACTACTATATTGCACTCTATATGGGTCTGCCCTTAAAGCCCAAGCCGAAACTCCAGTTGTTACAAAACGACACAGATGCTAAGCAGAATAAGCATATCATTTTGCATACACTCTGTTGGTTACCAGTCAAGTACCAGGCTCAGTTCAGGGTTCTACTATCACCTATAAAGTGCTTAATGGTACTGGACTCACATACCTGGAAGATCACCTTTCCTCATTTATCAGAGCAATGTACCACCCTGCAAACAGGTAAAGTGGGCAACTGTTCATATGCATTCTGTATGGTGGCCCCCACATTACAGAACAGTTTGCCTGAGGCTATTAGGAAGGCATCTACATTTCTGTTTTTTCACAAAATGTGAGAAACTGAATTGTTCAGAGGAGCATTTTTGTAGAGGTGGTGGAGCTGCTATTGATCTGAATGGGAGGTGACTTCTGGTCATGATAACTTGTTTTTTCCTTCCAGTTTTTCAAGTAGAAATATTTGCTGTTAGACTCAAATTGTATTATATTTTGTAATCCACTTGCTGATTAACTGAACAGTTCTATCATACTTGTAATCCACATTGGGTCCCAGTCAGAAAGACAACTGTAAATGAAAATAGAAGAGAATGAACAGCACACTACCCTCAACTCACCATGAAACAAAACAAGATAATTATGAAGCTGTACAGTAAACCCATTCTCAGATGTACTTAAAAAAACAATTCCCAACATCTAAAACATATCAATAAAATCATCTAAAGTTTCGATCCAGAATTATAGCTCTCTCCACAAACTTTGATACATTCCCTCAACAGAAATGTCACAGCTATCTGTAGCTTTTTGCCTTCTAGCCTAATCTCAGTCAAAGCAAATATAAAGTAGTAAGGTAGCTTTATGGATTTGTAGATAACAGGTTAAGGTACCACATGGAATCCTGAAAGCCAGAGTAGTTTCCCAAAAAAATCACTGGGAAAGACTGAGAGATAATAAAACCCAATACTGACAGCAGGTGCCAATCAAGCAATGTTATTTTGACCTACACAAGGAGTCATATGCCCACAGGGACATATGGGGTCATATGTCCCCGGGCGGCCGTCATTTCATCTTTTGGAGGTGTGGAAAAATCATCCCCCACATTAGCGCCGAGACGTGCGTAATTGCCAGTCCCCCCATTCCTCTCGGGAGGAGGTGTCCCTGGGCGGAGGGGCTGAGCAAGGCGCGGTGAGGGGGTGCCCAATGGCTCCTCCCAATTGCCAGGCTTACTGCTGGCCCCCAACAGAGGCATCGGGCTGGGGCATGATTCTTTGTGCCCTTGCCGTCTCTTGGGCTCTCCCAGCTCCTTCGCCATAGCTGCCGCTAAAAATGACTCCCGTAGACGACGCTGGCAGCTCCCACCAGCCTTCTGCCACGGCTGCTGGGCGGCCTTTCGCTTCCCCCGGCATTGCCCCCGGCTGGCTCTTGCAGGGGAACCTGGTGCCCTCCTCTGGCCCGCAGGGGCAGCCTCTGCACACACACCACCTGCCTGGCACTGGCGTGACCTTACAGAAGACCTGGGGGTGGCGAAGGGGGGCTTGGTCTCCCTGCCCCCCACAGTTTGACCTGCCCAAGTATATACATATTGTGGACAACCTAGCCCAAATTTCTGGATGACCTTACCCAGCAGTTTCAAGTTGAAAAACATAAGTGATGATGGAGCTCTGTGGGACTCCTTAGGCCAAAGATCAAGGGACTGAACAACATTCTCTGTCTGAAACCTACACTACAGATGGGTCTGTCACCACTGCAAAGCTCTGCCCCCCATTCTGAACCTGGAAAGGCATTTTAAGAGGATTCTGTAAACTTCGATAGCAGCCACTGAGAGATCCAGAAGAGTCAACAGAGTCTTATTTCCTCTGCCCATCTCTTGGCATAGATCATTCATCAGTGCAATGAAGGTTGTTTCAGTCTAATAACCGAGCCTAAAATCAGATTGCAAACGATCTGAACAATTTTCTTCATCCAGGGAAGCTTGAAGGTGTCTTGCTGGTTCAATCACCTTGCTAAAGAAATTGAACATTTGAGACTGTTTGATGGTTATTGCACCACAACTGTGACACTGTGACACAACTGTGACACTGACCATTTCTCAGATCAGTCAGCAAGCCCACCTCCTTCCAGATTTAAATAGTCAGGATGGGGAAGGGTCCTACAAGCAGGTGATAGGCCTCAGACAGCCTTATCCCCAGACGGAAAAAGTTGAAAAAATCGATTCAGTCAATAGAATGAGTTGTCCTATACACAACCTAATAGGTTTAGGATCACAAACATGTCACTTTCTAGCTTTTGTGGCTTACTGTGATAACATTTTCACAATTTTTTTGTTTAAATGCAAAAAAAATGACCACTTACAATTTTGCTGGTGTTTCGCTCTATCTGTGATTGTAGGGTGAATCAGCCTGTGTTTTAATGACAGTTGTCATTTTGTTGCCTAACAAGTTGCTGCAAAAATTGGTGATGAAACCTTACAGCTTGACCATGCTGAAATACTCCTGAAAATACTTGTTTGGGGAAACAAAATTTCAGTATTTTAATATGACCCAAAATGCCAGTATTTTAATATGAATGATATCCTGCATTTGTGTTCACATCATATGATCAATCCATTTAAAAAACCTGTTCAAATTGATATCTAATAACAGAGTGGATTCAGTTTGATGCTTTTTTTAGTCCCTGCTACAGGAGTAGGAGTTCTCTGGTACCAACCGTCCTACTGATAGAAATTTAACATTTGAGACTGGTTATTGCAACACAGCTGGGGCTACCACCCCCTTTCTCAAGGTGGCACTGACCATTTCTCAGACCAGGGAGGGAGGGAGAGAGTGAGGGGTGGCATTCAAGGGTGGGAAGGGGAGGGGGCCCGGCATCTGGACATGGCCCACCCAACCTAGCAGGGGGAGGGAGGGGTGGCATGCAAGAGGGCGGAGGGGGTTATATTCCCCGAAATAAGCCCT
The DNA here is from genome assembly GCF_021028975.2 of Sphaerodactylus townsendi. Taxonomy (NCBI): domain Eukaryota; kingdom Metazoa; phylum Chordata; class Lepidosauria; order Squamata; family Sphaerodactylidae; genus Sphaerodactylus; species Sphaerodactylus townsendi. Next base: position 31,897,785 of record NC_059425.1, read on the forward strand.
AGCATGTTTTTTCAGTATTTTTGGAAGATACTTGAAATATAAACCCTACTCCAAAAATAAGCCCTAGTTAGATTCCCTGGCACAGTCCCCATCCTGTGCCCCCACCACGCTCCCCCCATCCCTGGAGCGCCCCTGGAACACCCCCGCCCCCAGGGCACAAAAAATAAGACATCCCCTGAAAATAAGGCCTAATGCATCTTTTGCATCAAAAATTAATATAAGATCCTATATTATTTTCAGGGAAACATGGTATTATGAATTCATGTGTGGCAACTTGAAGGAAATCTTAGGATGACCATCAAAGGAAAATTGTTACATGGTATGACAGTATCATTCTTAATTGCAGCTGTTATGTAAGGATTTATAAGTGCTTTATGCAAATACTTTTGGGGATTGTTTCTTCCAGTGTTGAGAGAGATAATTATTATAATGGGTCAAGAGAAGGTTAGTTGTCAGATGGCTTCTTACAGGTTGTAGGATGAATCAGCCTGCTAGTATGAGAGGATACTACCTGGAGTGCTGTGCGCAGTATTATATGCTGTTGTACCGCTGCTCATAATGTCCGACAAGGCGTATTTGGAATCTGAGGATCAACTTAACCAAGCTGTGAAACAAACATTTAAGGTAGAAACGGAATTATGTGTAGGAGCCTTGTGTTTGTCAGTGTGTGGAGCACTGGTGCCAGATATCAGATTGCCAGAGGGTGTGGATGAAAATAAATACATAATTTTGGGAAAGATGGGTTGGGTAGCTTCTTTGGTAATCATTGTAATTCCACGTGCAGTAGTATTTGTGACCCTACATCAGGGGCCTACATTGTCTGGGGACCTTCACCCGTACTAACCAGTCAGTTTTTGTTCATGAAGGATGAGAAATGCTGTAACAATTTAAATTAGGATTATTTAAATCTGGTTAACTCCGGGCATTAGGGGGAGGATTTGAAAGCTTGGAGTAAAGGTTTTACAACTTGTCTGTGTACCTGATTGTGTGACCCTAATAGGCCCATTTCCTGTGTGAAAAAAATGGGCTCCTTAAGGGATATTCCCTCTCCCCTGTTATGAAATGGATCTGCCTCTGATGGTTCGTTTTACAGAATATCTGATCAGAGAAGTTGGAGGACATTTGTAAATATGATAAGATGGTTACTAAACAGCTTGCCTCTGCTTTGAAAGTCGAATGGGCTTGAAATGCTTTGCTGTGCATGCAAGAGGAGCAGGAAGAAGTGTGGGTGTAAGGAAGGCTTGTGAGATGCAGCTTGCCAGTGAGGTTGCGTGCTCCTTGTTGGAGGGTGGCTTGCGCTCTTGGTGAGTCTTCAGTGGAGCCTGTTTTAATGGGCCCTAACAATCTGTGCATTCCAAGCCAAAAATAGATTCTGACTTGAAGTCCTTTATTGATTGGTGCTGTTCGTCTTGCTCCTGCAGATTCTTCACTTCCAGTGCACTTCTTCTTATTGCTGAAGCGAAATGCCCTTTTTAGAACTATTTTGGCTGCATGTGCAAGCAAAGAGTGGAATGGTAATAGTCTAGAAATGCAGTTTCCCCTTGGACATTTCCAGTCCTTGGACATTTCCAGACCTGTGTGGGTGGGTGGGTGGGTGGGTGGGCGGTGGTGGTCCAGTGTCATGATTTAATTATTTTCTTTAGTCTTGTTCCAGATCCGTGTGCTGTTAGCTGCAAGGGTCTGTGAAGAACTGTATTTTAAAAACGAGCTTTCTTAACTTTGCTCAAGGGGCACCAAAGGGGGAAACTCCGAATGCTTTAAAAAATCCAGACTTTCCAGTGTACTCTTGTCACAGCAGCTGATAACAACTGGTTTTTAAGCAGGTTCTGGGAGCCAGAAATGATTAGCTCCTCGGTCCTTTCCTTTTTGTTTTTGTTCTTTCTGTCTCTCCTTAGTATTGCTTTTAGCTCTCCTGGCAGTGCTGCCTACTTCTGCTGACTCATGCCAGGCCCTTCCCTTCATTACAGTTTGCTGCTGGAGGATGACAGCCTTTCAAATATGAATTCTAGCTCTCCCATAAAAGTTATTTTTCAAATGTTCCTAATGTTTGGCCTCTGTGAGTAATATAAAAAAAAACAACCCACCAGAGCCAAAGCCTGCATAAAAATAATTTATCGCTGGAAATTAAATCAAGGCTAACTGAAGTGATCGGTCTTCGGAAATTAAAACCCCTGATTGCTGACTCAATTAGAATGCCAGTGGGTAAGTAGTTCCAAGCCTCTGGCATTTACACACACAAAAAGAAAGAATCGCCGCTCTTTTGTCGTGTACTTCTGAGCTTAAGTGCACATATCGGCCAAATGCAGTGCTTTTTCCCCCTGCTGTGCATTGTCGTATTTATGTAACAACCATTGACTTATATGTGGTGTGCTTTTGAGAATACCAGGTGCTTTTTGGTCCTGTATTACCTGCTGAACCACTTCACTTTGCCAGTGGCCTTGAGACTGTATTTAGTGTTTGTGCGTGTGTATAACTTTAATTTAAAAGCTTGGTGCTTTTCTGCAAAAGTGGTCTCTTAGCTTTCTGGTTAGGTTGGTAGCGCTATTGCTGTGTTCCCTATCCCCTTCAAGAGTTGGGCCTATACACCAGCAAGATTCCAGGTAGCCAATTCCTTTAGATCTCAGGTATAAAAATTGGTGAAAATGTTTGTCATGGTAAGCCACAAGAACTAGAAAGTGAAATTTCTGTCACTGAGTGTCTTTTTTAAAGAGGAGAACCCCCCCCCCCAAATTTCAGCATTACTGCATTTTTTTGCTTCTACACTTTGCATTTCCACACTTTGTGTTTCCTTTGTGTGTAGTTCTGCTACAAAGGATGAGATGTATTTTGTGTGTAGGGATAAAATTGTATTCCTGCTGAAGAGAGCATTAGGCAGATGTTTAAAAGATAAGCCATTCTCTTAAAATTACGAAACCGTATTGAGACTATGCAAGTATCTTCTTCCCGAGAACGTAATCTTTATTACTGGTGAAATGTACTAATAAGGTTGTTCTTCTTTAGGCCCTTGGAAAAATATATGAGTATTTTTAAACTGGAAGGCTGAGAGCAAATAGCATGGCAATGAACTAACTTTTTAGAGTGTTTGGAGGCTTTTGGATCAATTTTCCTTATGTACTGGTGGATGGTTTTTTATGGATTCCTGTCAAGTACATTTTAAGGCCTCTTTGCTCCAATAGCTGCATGGGGGATTTAGCTCCCATTAGCAGTAATTACCATTCCATGTAGAAACCTTGCTGACATGCAATGGGAAGGATCTCTTGCTATGCACACGCTGTAATAGCATTATGACCATTGACTGAAGTCTTCTGTGCTGATCAAATGCAGTGCTTTTCTTTTTTGAAGAAACCTATTAAAAGAGCCTTTTGGGGATGGGGCGGTATATTAAATCTAATATATATATACACACACACACACACACACACATGTTCATCCACACACCTACATTGCCACTCTGTCTGCGGTCCGTCCGCCTGCCCCACTTGTCTGTCTGTTCGAGTTCATTGTTCTGTTCAGGGGAATTCATGGTTTCTTCTAGATAATCGTTGCAACATACCTCCACCCTAGCGGTTTGCCAAGCGCTGGCAGGTTGGTGGGAATTGTAGTCCATGGTGAATTGGAGTAGCCCTATGGGTTGCACACTCCCCGTTGCCTAGATGATGATATTTACGATATATATAGATGTAGATCTCTCAAGTCTGTCTCTTTCAGGGCTTTTTCCTAAACAGCACTTGCCACTGTCATAGCTTCACAGTTGGCTGGGTGCTGAAAGCCATCAGTGAGCATGGAGGATATGCTAGCTCTGGTTAGTTTTCATCCTACCCACAAGCACAAGGCTAGGTGGTTACCAAGCAAATACATAGGCTTTGTGAAGTTGCTTTCTTGGAGTAACCTTCACGCTAACCTGCATGTGCCTGCTTCACCTGACCTCTGAAAGCCCTGATTTGCAGAGTATAATTTTAATTGTATTGCTGTTTTCCCCATGGGGGAAATGGTTGGTAAGAGAGGGTCAGCAAAAAGTCTTGGCTGATCCCATAGTAGCTGGCTAGCAAAACTCTTGTCCTTGGCACCAAAAGGAAAAAAAAACACCAAAATTGTAACTTCATTTGCAGCATGCTGGACTGTCTTTGTTTCAGAATGCTTTGTTTGGGCCCTGTTGATTAAAAGAGCTGAAAAGCAGCCATCCCCAGTGGTATAAAGGTAGAGTTATTCCACTGTTCAAGCACCGGATCATTTTAAACTCATGGGGTGATGTCACCGCTGATCGCCACTCGGGCAGACTTTGTTTTATGGGGCGGTTTGTTTGCTGCCTTCCCTCTAGTCAGCTTTTGCTTTATCCCTCTACCCAACCTGGGTGTACATTTTACTGACCTTGAAAGGATGGGAGGCTAAGTCAGCCTTGAGCTGGCTACCCGAATCTGAATGCTTGAATTATGCAGGTGCAAGATCTTGTTGTAAGATTTTGGGGTAGCTGGGCTGGGAAAGATTTCTCTGCCTGATGTTTTTGAGGGTTGCAGCGATTTGGAACACGATGGTGGTGAGGTAGGTGAACCAGTAGTCTGACTCTTCTTCATATGTTGCCGCAAAGCAGCACAGGCCTTGGGCAAGCGTGACTTGTGTTCATTCAGTGCTGTTTGTATTACCTGGTGGCATTCTGTGGTTGACACTATGCTAATACTGTTCTGTTTCACATAGCGGCAACTATACTATCTGGAGGAAGAACCATATTTTCCTAGGTAGTAAACATTGTGCTTTGCATGCATGGAAGATAAGATATCTTTGCAAAAGAAGTGTTACCCTGAGGGAAGACATCTGGATCCCACACACTGAATAACAACCTTATGTTTGTTGCACAGGAAGAACTTGTGTGGGAAATCTTCGAAGTGCCTTTTTTTTTCCTGGAGGGGTTGAGTTAATGTGCTAGGGCCTCTGCGCGTCAGCATTGTCTGCATTATCAATTTCCAATTGCCGGGCCAACTCAGCTGGTGTGGTGGCTGTGTTTCTCAGCATGCAGAGCATTGATACCTGTTGAAGAACTTTCTGTATGGACTGGTACGTGTGTGCTTGTAAGGCAGCACTTTCATTTTCAGTACTTTTAATAAAAGCTGTAGAGTGAAATGTCAGCAAACTGCTTATTCAGCATGAGATCTCATTGGAAGTGGCAGAAATGGCATTGCAGATGCAGCCTGTAAATTCACAAGATTGTGCAATCTTTGTCTGAATTCTTTATTTCAGTGTACTGATTGGCTCATGTTAAACTCCACTGTAGGTTAAATGTGGATCAAGACAGTCTGTTTATAGGCAGCTTATTGTATTCTGTAGGGCAGAAAGAAAGGAGCAGCAGTGGTGTAGTGGTTAAGTGGTTAAGAACAGGTGTAGTCTTATCTGGAGGAACTGTAGTTGATTCCCGCTCTGCTGCTTGAGCTGTGCAGGCTTATCTGGGGGAATTCAGATTAGCCTGTACACTCCCACACACGGCAGCTGGGTGACCTTGGGCTAGTCACAGTTCTTCGGAGCTCTCTCAGGCCCACATACCTCACAGGGTGTTTGTTGTGAGGGGGGAAGGATAAGGAGTTTGTCAGTTAATCTCTTGGAGCCTTCTAAGGGGAGAGAAATGGGGAATTAAATCCACCCTAATTTCTTTTCTATTCAGCACTGTTTAATTTTAATTTTACTTTAGAGTAAGCATTTAAAGAAGAATTAGATTGCAGTTGTTGAGTTTAAGGGGCTTGGCACTGGGATCAGGGATCACTATTTACTTGTATCGAACTGATATCTAAAAATCTTTGGCTTAGCTTAATATCTGACCATGACTAGCAGTTGCTAATAATGATGGCCAGCATGGTATAATGGTTAAGGCTAGTGAACTCTAATCTGGAGAACCAGATTTGATTCCCACTCATCTACATGAGCACCAGACTCTTATCTGGTGAAATGGATTGTTTTTCCTGCTCCCAAATATGAAGCCTGATGGGTGACTCTGGACTAGCCACAGTTCTCTCAGAACTCTCTCAGCCCCACCTACCTCACAATGTGCCGGTTGTGGGGAGAGGAGGGGGAAGGAGTTAGTAAGCCCCTATGAGTCTCCTTACTGTTTCGAAAAGTGGGGTATAAATCCAAACTCTTTCTTCCTCCTCCTCCTCCTGGCCATCGCCCCATCATTCAGTTCTCAGGCTGGGTTTCACAGAGAACGTGTGGAAGGGAATAGGTTGTCTCTCATTTTGTACTAGACGTTATGGAAACAGAACTTTTGCTGCAAAGTGGGACCAGATCTTCAGTTGTATGAAAATTCTGAGCATGAAGGACAGCAGGGGAGTTTATCCTGTTTGGCACTGTGGAAAAGCCCTTGCTGGCTGCAGTATGTGGACACTGTGATGAAGAGGATCTTTATGCTGGACACACAGGCCGAGAGTCGTGGTGAGTGATGGCCAAGGATCAGATTGGTGGACTCTGCATATCAAAGCATTATACCATAGTAATGTACTGAAATTCTTAATCAATTTAACCTGTCTTGGATTAACTCTTATAACATTAAATGAACGTAACATAAAACAAGTGGTGCTGGAAAGTGAGGTTGCGTGTGTTCTGAGATGGAGAGCCTTTTTGTAAAACAGTACAGCGGTCAGGAAGAGAACGAGCTTTGCTAGAAGGGTTCTTCGCTAGAGCATTTTCTTTAATTCTAATAAAAGAAATTGAAAACACATTTGTTTCATGACCATTTACATACGTTGCTGTTTGCAGTTGTTAATTTGCAGTTGTCTCTTTGCTCAGAGTTTACCTACTCTGGCATTCACCAATCTGCATAACTCTTTTCTCTGCTTCGGTTGTGATACCGGTAAGTAGTGCATTCTCTGTGAACAGCATAAACTGGCACTGGTTTAAATCTGTTTAAAGTCAGGGACTGAGCTCCCCATGTATTGCCTTGTATCACTTTTCTGGAGCCAACATCTTTGAATTATGATGCTACAGAGGCACTGCAACTTCTCGACAGTGATTAATAACTCATTCAGAGCTGTTTCCTTAATTCAGTACAGAAATCTTGGCGTCTGCACCAACCCACTGCGTTAATGGCTGTCTTTGCTAATGGGCTATTTTGCCCCTCCTGCTCTGTTTCCTATTGGGTTCAAAGGGCTTGCATTTGTCTGGCTGTCCTTCTATTGTGCTTTTGCATTACAAGCTGCATTTCCTGTAAGTTAGGTTGTTTGTGGGGGCAGGTACACTCTCCGTAAAAACGTTTGGGCCAGTATGCTTTGTGCTGCGTTTTCCTAAATTCCTAGCAGTTGTTGTGTTAGCAGTGTGCAAACTGAAGCAATGAGGCTTCATCATGGAGGACTTGCAGCCTAGGAAAGTGTAAAGAAGCCCCTAGCGCTCTATGCTCTTGGCCCCTTCCCTTTTGAGATATCAGCTTCCCCAGTAGTGGTGATGCCAAGCAGGAAGGTGAATGGGAAGTACATAGAAGTATATGTGCCATTCTGGGGCCACCATCACTGGTTTGTACTCTTGTCATCTTAGCACTCTGGCCCAAGGTCACCCTGTGAGCTTCATGATAGTCAGCTACTTCATGTAGATCAGAGCCTGTAACCTCAGGGTTTCTCAGATGACCATGTTTCAGCACCCCATCAGCTCCTGCCAGCTGGGCCATGCTATAGGCAGGCCGAGGGAATTGTAGTCCATTAACATCTGGAGAGCCACAGGTTGCAGACCCCTGTTCTAGACCTAACCAACCTCACAGGGTTACTAGAATGAAATGAATGAGAACTATGTTTGATGCCTTGAGCTCCATGGATAAAAGGAGGGATTAAAAAAGACAATAAATGTTGTTTTAGCTCTTCTTTCCACTTCCCTCATCAGCCTTTCCGACGTCCTGGCACATTTTGTACTAATGCAGTCAGCCCCATGGACTCTTGGATTGTAGGTATGCACTGCACTAAGTCATACTGGTAATCTGCAGAAGCAGTATAGACGCAACCAAAGGCCAGCATCTAGAAACACCTCACAAACGGATAATGAGACCAAGGAAGTTTGGGAGGATGAGTTGGAGGTAGAAGTAATGCCTCTCTCAATGCTATGGGCTCATTTAAACATATGAAGTTTCCTGGAAGACCTTGAAATAGAAATGGGGAAATTGTGTGTAGATCTTCCAAACAAAAATAAAACTGAGGCTTTTGCTACATTTCGTCTGCTCTGACCTGGACCAGCTTTCCCAAGGTATCAGCATTTCAAGATTCTAGGGATTCATAAATAGGGGGGTTGTAGCTGGGTTTCTTAGATCTAAATATGCTATCCACTATGCCACAGTACGTTTTTGTGTGTTTGGGTTTTTTTTGTAAAGAGCTGCTTTGCAACTCAATTTCTATCTCCCCCATCTTCCAGCAACTATTGGCCTGTGGTTCAGATGTGCTTGCCATTAGCACAGGTAAGGCATCAGCCAAAGTTATGGCACATCAGTTCACATAAAAATATGAACCCTTCCCCCAGGGCCTTTCCCAGGTTACTGGTCCACAAACTTATAGCTTCAAACCAGCTTCAAACCAGCCCATATCTGCTTGCTCCCTCCTGCCAGTAACGAGAGACAAGTTCCCCCCCCTTGTGTGAGATCTCTCACTTCTTTGAGATTTCTCAACCTGATCTTTTTCATTGTCCTTTCCCTGTTATCCATGAAGATCAGCCTCTGAGGGTGGAAGTACACATTATTTGTAGTTCTCTGATTGTTGGCAACTTGAAAAAATAGCAGAATGCCTTAACTTGGGCTGCTGCAATCTACAGAATGAGACAGGCAAAGGGAGAGGGACTATTTCTCACTTTACGTACGATCTGTTTTCATGCTCAATGTCACTGCCCTCCAAGCTGTTTTTCTCCCATTGCATCATACCTTTTCATCCTCTGTTGATCCCTCCTCAGCTCAGCCCTAATGGTTCCACTCTGCTTTTTAAAACATCACCTAGCCACATGTTTTGTAGTTCCACTTATTAGCCCTTTCTCCTTGCTTACTGCCCTGCCTCTGAGTTCCCTTTGACTCTTGGATCTTTGGTTCCTGCCATCTTCTTGTTTCTGTTTAGTAGTAGGGTAACTCAGAGCTCTCCAGATGTTCACAGATCATTATTCTTCTCAGCCTGCTGCAGCACAATTGGCCATGCTGGCAGGGGCTGGTGGGGTTTGTAGTCCATAAACATCTGGAGAGCCGCAGGTTGCAGACCCCTGTTCTAGTACTTGCCTCCGTTGTCACTTGTACTACTTTTCCTTCTTGTAGGCATGAGGCTTTCTCCCAAATCACACACTTTCATTTCTCACAGAAGCTGCCCTGTTTGTAAAAACTTAATGACGCATTTTACCACCTCTAATATTGTGAATGGTCATGCAGATTCCAGGAGATCGCACGCTCAGCCGCATTTCTGCAGCAGGGGCTATTCTTGCAGGTAGGCAGATGGTGGCATGGCAGCCAAGTGCTTCCTCCCTCATTTTCTGCAATATTACTTCTGGAGGAAAGAGCAGGGGCTGAAACCACAGTGATGGTTTTGAATCTCTCCGCTAGTAAACAGGGTGTCAGTAAGACAAGCTTTATAAGACCAACTTAAGTTTCTACGTTGGACCTCAGAGGGTTTTGCAGTAGCAGTATGACCATAAATGAGCAAAACCACCTTGATGAGTATTGAACAATCTAGAATAAGTAAGGCAGAATGGGTGACATTGAGAGAAGCTAAACATCAGTTAAAGGAAACAAAAAGAAGGGAAGCAGAAATAAATTTGGTTAAGTTCCTGTGAGCTTAAAAAATCCCAGGTGATTTCCTCACTGGCGATTAATCCTGGAATAGTCACCTGAAATATCCAGGTTCCCTCGAGATCTCCTCACAGCCTGTAATCCACATGGAACACATATGTGATCAGTCCCACTTCTGCACACACACACACACACACACACACACACACACACACCACACACACACACACACACACACACACACACACACCACACACACACACACACACACACACACACACACACACACACCACACACACCCACACACACACACCACACATCATCATCACACATCATCATCATCATCATCATCATCACACACATCATCATCACACACACACACACACCCATTTTATCATTTGGGTTTCCTTCTGGACCTTCTGTATATGCACCTTGAAAAAAACACCCAATAGGAGCTAATAGGAGATGAGGGCTGGCACATCTGAGGGTCCATAACTTTGGCCCCATAAACCTCAAACTTCACTAAATCCTGGTGGTATCATCAGAGTCTCATTATCACTCACTCCAGGAGCTTGGTTCTAGAAGCCAAAGCAATGGACTCCGGGGCATCCCATCCCCCATTGTTTTCAATGAGAGCTAATAGGAGATGGGGGCTACACATTTGAGGGTCCATAACTTTGGCCTCCATGAACCAAACTTCATCAAACCTGAGTGGTATCATCAGGGGGGTCTCCTAAAGATACTCTGAAATTTCTGTGCTACTAGCTTAACAATTGCACCCCTGACAGCAGGCACCCCCCCCCCCCCCCCCCCAAAAAAAAAGGGGCAGGCCAAGACGTCTTCACTAGAAACATGCTGCAGTGAGGATGTTGGAATCTGGATGAAAAGGTGCTGATTCTTTTGGAACTTGGTTGTATCTAGATTAAATTTTCAGTGGGAATTCGGCCCTAGGTGAATTCCGCATAGGCCAAAACCAGTGGTGGTGTGAAAACGGCGTAAAATAGTTTAAAACGGCGTAAAAGGGTTTACATTGTTTTCACACTACTGTTTATGGCCCATTCAGAATCTGCCCTAGAGGAGAAGATTTTTGGGGTGTCTGTGTGGGATGTGATTTCCAAGTTGTGTTCCTCCTGTTTAAGGCCCCCAGCTTATCATTTAATATACAATTAACACTAACTGCTTTATCAGTTGCCTCCAGTGCCGACTAATTTCATTTTCTCTTCCATAGTTTCCTTATTTGATATAATACTTGTATGGAAAGTGCATTACCAATATTTGCCTTACTAATTCTGGCAACATCTCTTTGAGGGCATTGTTGTTTTTCTGAACTGAAGTGATTTGGCCATTTTGAAAGGGTTTTTTCCCCTGAACTGGTGGGGCCAGGTTAGGTGGTCTAATAACAGCCTTTTAAAAAAAACAGGAGATCCTTTCAGGAGTTAGAGCAACATCTGACAGAACCTTCTCCCTACAGCAATATGGAGTAACGTTTTTACAAATGTTTGTTCATTGATGTAGATATGGTCTGGGGAAGGGAGAGAGGGGTAGAGATTCTACTGGAGGCGGGGGACATCTTGATGGGGTGTTTTCCAACTGGATCTCAGGGAAGCAGGAACTAGAATCTTGTCACTTCCTGTAGACCGGGTTACGCCCATCTTGATCTCCAGTTACGCTCCTGTTTTCATCAGGATAGCAGCACTTAGACAGAGCTCCTTGAAATCCTTCTCAAATTCCTCTAAAATCTTCTAAAATCTTACTCTTTCTACTTTTATCCTCTCAACTATTCCTCAGGAGGCTTTCCTTGGCACTAGCCGGGATTTTCCTCCCTTCCTCCTCCTCTCTCCCCCCCCCCTCTCTGCCTCGTCGGAGTGTCAGCCATTTTTTTCCCAAGGGAGACCTTTTCACGTTCCTCTGCTGAGAGGGACAAGGTTCACCACCGTCGACGTGTAGGGGGAAGACTCCCCGAGTCGACCGCTGGGCTGGAGAGCACGCGAGACTCCACCTGTCAGCCAGGGCAAGGTGTCTCAAAGCCGCCAATGCGACGGGGAAAAAAAAGGCAAACGGCTAACAGAGGCTGAAGAGAGGGCGGCTTCTGCCGGCCAAGAAGAAGAAGAAAGCTGTTGCTGGTACCTCCGGCCTCTACAGTGGGATCGCAGTTGAGTAACCGATTGCCCTCCTCGACTGGGCGGGACGATCCCAGCATCAGCGGAATCAGGGCGCTTGAGCGATCCTGGGAGGCCGCTCCAGTCCCTCCTCAAGGCTCCAGGAGTCTGGAGGAGGAGGAAGGAGAACTCGCCAGTGTCCCGGAGAGGGCCACGGAGGGCGATCCTCCATTGCATTGGGGCTCTAAAGGCCGGATCAAGACATCTGAGCAGGCAAGATCTGCCATTTAGGGGGGTAGAGATCTGTAGCCTCCCAGATCGCGCTTCGCAGTGCGCCAGCCCTGGCCACCCAGCAGGGAACCTGGCAGCAGGCTTCCCCAGAGCAACTAGTGCAAATGTTCAGAAAGAGCATGAGGGAGGAGATCAGGGCTTACCATAGATCCCACCACAGCAGAACAAGGTCCCCTTCCTCCTCTTCCTCCCCATCGCCCACCAGATCCAGGGCACCCAGGGCAGTTCATTCCTCCAACCCCACTGTTTTCCCCGGGGAGGAGGGTACCAGCGAGGGGGAATGCGAGGCGTCTGATCACTTTTCTGATCATTTTTCCGAACCTGAGGAGAAAACCCCAGAAAACACAGAAAAGACCCATAGGTTCTTTAAGGTTGAGGATGCCTCCCTCCTTATCACCAAAGCAATCGCCGCTTTGGAATTGAAGGACCCCGAGGACGCCGTGGACTCTGCCCCCCAGTCCTCCCTCCCTCCCTCCTCTGTAGAAGCCACCAAGCATGCATCTCAAGGAAACTGGACATTTTCCCAGAGGATGACCAAGCCAAAGATTTTCTCCCATTGCCAGCATACTTTGAAAAAAGAATGAGGAAGGAATGGCTCAACCCATCCTCTAGTAAAGGCTTCCCGGCCAGCTTCAAGAAGCTTTACACCCCACCGCCACACCTTCTTCGCCTTCTCCAGGTGCCACCAGTGGACGCCCCCATCGCCTCCCTCCAGTCAGGAGGACTGGTTTCCCAAGATGGGGATGGAAACATCAAGGACCCTTTAGACAAACGGGCCGATACTATTCTTAAAAGGCTTCATGAGAACTTAGCCATGGCCACCAAAATCGCAGCTTCCTCGGCCACCATGGCCAGAGCTGGCATCGTTTGGAGTCGTAGACTCTTAGAACTAATCCCACCTGCTCAACAGGGGATTCGTGAGGGTGTCGAGAGGCTACTCCTCACCATATCCTTCTTAGCTGATTCCAATTTCGACAACTTCTTGACCATTTCCCGATCACTGGCCATGGCCTCAGTCCCCGTGACCATTTCTTGGCTACGCCTCCTGGCAGGCAGACCTCGCCACCATTCCAAACAGCTAATCTCCGGTTCTCCTTCTTCCAAGGTAACACTTCACCAAGAATTCAGAACGAGTACTTATAGAGACATCGGGACCATGGGCATGGCCATGCCAAAAATTCTATAGGGCAGACTTTCATAATCCTTCAAGCTTCCAACAACACCTTTCACCACACCGCACTTCTACCTGTTTCAAGGAAAGGGTCGACGCTACGGCAACCCACTCAGGGATTTCGTAAAACGAATAACAACAACAACAATCCCAGCAATTCCTTCAATCATTCCTTTTCGGCCCCACTTCTAAACAGGGAGCTCCTTCGCGCGACCGGACTCAGATCCTGACTACGCCCCACTGGCATGGTCGCCTTCCACACCTTTTCCAGGCAACATCAGTGGATCGGCTAATTATGTGTGGGATCGCTGGACGCTAAAGAAATCATCCAAACAGGGTATGTCATAGAGTTTGCAAAGATCCCTCCCCCTCGGTTCCGAACCTTCCCGATCAACTCCAACATCAGCAAGGCCAAAAGAACTCAACTAGCCATTCAACACCTGCTGAATATCATAGGCGGAGAACCAGTTCTCCCCGCAAGAGAGGAACTTGGGTTTGATTTTTTCTACCTCTTTACCGTGCATCTAAAAAAGAACGGAGACTGGCGCTACCATTCTGAACCAACCTAAGGTTCGGCCAACCAGCACATCATCAAACTGCAATCGCTTCCGCGATGGAGACCCTAAGGTCAATAACAGAGAATCTCATACCAGGGGATTATCTTGAACTCCTCCTTGACCTGGATAGAGTATGCATCTGCACGCGTTGCCTTACCAACCCAGCACATCAAGGTTCCTCAGGATTCGGCAGTAGCCAGCACCAATCTCCAGTTCCGGGTCTCCTGTCGGGCTCGCCACAGCCCCCCGGTAGGTTCTCCCAAGGTGCCCTGGCACTCCATCACTCTCCTTTCAGACAACAATCTATATACACACCCACCCATATCTGGATCTACATTCTAATCATAGGGTCCAAGTCCCATCAACAGGCTTTTACCCTAGATGTCCTATATAGAACTCCAAGAAACTCTCCAACTTCATCAATGGCTTCGTGAATCTGGCCAAAAGCCACACAAAACCATCTCAATCGGCTCAGAACACCTGTTGGGGCCACTATAGACACCAAGCACCCAGAATGCCCTGTTCGTCTCCTCATCCAAGATCGACATAAGATCATGAACTCAACACCTTCAACCTGTCTGCCAAGAAACCGGCCGCTACTACGCCTCTGGTAAGTTTCTCGCCTGATGGTGTCGGGTCTTCGACATGATCCAATGGGGAAGACTACATGCGCGTCCCCTCCAGACGTTCCTCCGACCATTTCAGCACCAAATCATGGCAAAGAAAGATCGCACTCTCGATTCTGCCAGCCTAATACAGCTGAAGGAACTAACTGGATGGTGGACACACCGATCTAACTTGGAAGGGGGGGTAAAATCTCCACCTCAGCAGACGGGAAATATTCACGGACGCCAGCCTGCAGGGCTGGGGAGCCACGGCACGGGGACTCTACGTCCAGGGGCAATGGACCACAGACCAGGCCCTCCTCCCCATAAATATCCTAGAGACCAAGGCCATCTTCCTAGCCTTGCAACACTTCCATTCACACATCCACAGCACCCACGTGCTGATCAGAACGGACAACATCATCAGCCGGCCAAGGCTTATATCAACAACCAGGGCGGCTCGAGGTCATCCCAACTACACCGGGAGGCGATGCATGCAACCCCACTCTGGGCAGAACAGCACCTAAGCTCCCTATCGGCAGAACATATACAAGGGCATCTTGAACACCACAGTATAGACTCATTGAGCCGCCAAACCAGCAGTGGAAGCGGAATGGGCAACTCAAACCAACAATCTTCCAATTCGGCCTGTCATCAATCTCTAGGTATATCCCCGGCGGACCTTTGCCTTCAATCCACAACCGGCCAACTTCCAGAGTTCATGTCACGCCTATCACCCAGAAGCCCCTCGCGCGATGCCTTGACGCCTCCATGGCCCAAGACTCTCCTTACGCGATATCCACCCAATTCATCATCCCCAAGGTGCTCCTGAAAATAATTCTAGAAAAGGCCAAGGTAATTCCCTCATCGCCCATTCTCCTGGCCATCGGAGATCTTGGCTGTCAGCGATCATAGAACTGGCCACCACTCCAGCCTTGACGCTTCCAACACCACACACTATCTGTTGTCACAGGCTCCAGTCTCCCACACCCGACCCAGGCTGGAGTTCCGACTCGACCGCCTGGTTGTCGAATCCGGAGACTGTTGAACCATTAAAGGCTACTTCAGTACAGGTGATCATGTGATCATCCTCGCTTCAAGGGCAGAGCACGACCAATAACATTTACAAGCAACTGTTCCTGGAAGGCCTTCGTGAGATGGTGCGGGAAGAACTTTATCAACTCCCTGAAGCTGGACCTTCCCAGATCCTTCTCTCCTTCAAGAGGTGTGGTTTCGACATGGGCCTCAGAAGCTAACACTGAAGAGAGACAGGGTAGCTGCGCCTTCCACTATCTGGCCTCCTGCATAGGGCCGCCCACTTCTGGGCACCCGACGTGGTTCGGCTTCCTCTGGGCAGGTGTGCTCCAACTTCAACCACCAATCAGACAATCATTTCCATCCTGGCTTCTCTCACCTGGTTCTTCAGCTCTAACAATTTCACCCTTGGAACCGGCAATTCAAAGCACACATTAAGTGGCTTCGTGATGAAAATCATCTTCCTCTAGCCATCACTACAGCCAGAGAGGTGTGGGTATCCTAAATCAACTTTTCTAGTCAACAAGGACCTACATGTATGTTCCACAAAGACCCAGTGGTTCTGAGGACGGATCCCACGTTTATTCCTAAAGTCAGATCAACCTCCCATCTAAACCATGACATAATAGTACCCTACTTTTGTCCAAACTGTCTCTACCCTAAAGAACGCTATATGGTATAACCTGGATGTAATGGCCGGTCACTCTAAAGTCATATCATTAGGACCAATCCTATTCGTAAGACCTCAGCAGCTTATTCATCAACGCTGCCCCGGCCCACCAATTGGGGGAGCTAGCGTCCAAAGTCAGCCATTAGTCGTAATTCATCAAGGCTTGTATCATCAGGGCTTACAAGGCCACCATTCTAGCCCATCTCCCTAAGGAATTACAGGCAGCTGACACTTCATTAACGCGAAGGCCAGCTACTAACGCTGCACCTGTAGTCAGGTGTGTCAGTCCCATATATAGCAGGGCGTGTTACATGGTCCCTAGTCTCCTCATTCTGTCCGCACTACAAACTCCATCTCCATGGTAGCTTCAGAAGTACCTTTGGTAGGAGAGTGCCGGAGCACATCATTGGGGACTGTTGATACCAGTAACCCTACTCTTCTCTGGGACACTGCTATAGAGGTCTCCATATCAAGATGTCCCCTCACTTCCCAGTAGAACGGTCCATTGCTTACTTGCACGTAGAAGGGTCCTTCTACTGGGACCTGCAGGGGGACATCTTGGCCTCCCAGCGGTTTGTCATCAGTCCCTATACATGCAAGGTCCAGCACTATCCATACCTTTTTAATTATAGGACACCTTTAGAGCTCTTGCTGGCACACCTCCATTTGGCCTATTCAGTTTCTGTTAATATGTTACCTATTACTTCCTTATATATACTGAGATTCTCCTAAGTTGTGCTTTAAATAAGAAAAAGGGAGCTGCTCACTCCTTCGGCACAGTAGCGCCAACTGGAGATCAAGATAGGCCAACCGTCTACAGGAAGTGACAAGAGATTCTAGTTCCCAAGCTTTTTTTCCCTGAGATCCAGTTGGAAAACACCTATCAAGATGCTGTCCTCCTCCTGTCAGCTACAGTAGAAGGACCCTTCTCGTGGTAACCAATGGACCGCTCCTCCCTCGGTAGTACAATCTCTTCACTCCCTCCCTCCCCACTCTTCCCTTGCATGCCACCCCTCCCTTCCTCTCTAATGTGGTGGGCCATAAGGTCCAGATGCCAGGCCCCTCCCTTCCCCTCTCCCTTGCATGCCACCCTCCCTCCTCTCCCTCCCCCTCCTCCGGCCCCTTTGTCAGATGTCACCATGCCCCTTAGTGCAGTGGTGGAGAACCTATGGCACTGGTGCCAGAGGTGGCAATCAGAGCCCTCTCTGTGGGCACACGAAACAGAGTCACACCCCCCCCACACACGTAAACACATTTAGGCTGGTCAGGGTCCGCTGGGCTTGGATTATTAAGCATTAAACCTAAGACCTAGTTTTAAGGAAGCCGTGTAGGTAACCCTGTTAAGCGCTGTTACTGCTGATTTTCACATGCCAAGAACCAAAGCATGATCCTTTACCTGGGGAGTAAGCTCAGTTGCTGGCAATGGGGCTTCTGCTTCTGAGTAAACCCTCCTAGGGTCGGATTCAATTGTTGGAAGAATTGCACAGTTGCTTCAAAGCAAAGCCAAATTCCACTACCACCTCCAAGCTTACTCCTAAGCTACACCACTGGAGCCAACCGCTTTTTCTAAACGGAAACCTCAGTATTCAGGTTAAATTGCCTGCTGGCACTTCAAGACATAAATATGGGGTCTTGCCATTTGGGCACTCGGTCTCGAAAAGGTTCTCCATCACTGCCTTAGGGGGAGGCCGATATACAAAAGTAATAACAGGGTAGGCATATGGATACACCTAACTCACCTCACTCTTCCCTTGCATGCCACCCTCTCCCTTCCCCTCCTCCGGCTAGGATGTGATCCCACTTGTGGCTGTCAGAAGCTCCTGCTATTATGGAGATCAGGGAAACCCCTGGATATTTCCTAGCTAGGAGTGCTCGCCTTTTCCCTCCTCCTGGCTATTACCTTCTCATATATTCAACGCAAGATTGAAGATTGCTGGCTTTTTAAAAAAAAAATGTGATATTTCTTTCTTTAGCCTTTATTTGGCATAAAAGTGAGTGTAATATTGATATCTGTTATATTGATATTGTGTGGGCTGCTATCATTGTTTTGTTTTTTTTAAAGGGAAATGCCGACCATTTATTCCTGCAAGGAGTAGGGGGAAAGACCGCCTCCCCACCACTCCTCACAGGGATTAAAATCCTGCATTTCCCTAACAAACCAAAAATCATACATAGCAGCCTGTACAATGTCAATATAAGAAATATCGATATTACATAAAATATAATAAAAATAAATTTAAAGGACTAAAAAAAAGCCAGCAATCTTCAATCTTGTGTTGGATGGGGGAGTGACCTAGGTCAGGAAAGCCGCACAGTGGACAGTGGGGCACCTTCTTGCCTCTAAACAAGGAAGTGAGAGGAGACCCCACTGTGAATTCACTGTGGGTTGAAGAGTGTTGTGGGAAGCTATCCATGCATAATGGGCCAGAGGAAGAGACAGATGGGGCAGATTGTAACTGTTTGAACCTATATTTTAAGGAGCAGGGATAAATTGACATGTTGGTACTTGTTCTGCAGACAAGTATGTAAAATATTGAATCCATAGCCATACACATAAAATAGAGAAGTGGGTAGGGTACGTCCATCACAAAAACAACACAGCATACTCCTAAGCAGATGTACGCTCTTCTAAGCCTGTTGACTTCAATGGATTTAGAAGAGTGTATCTCTGTTTGAATTGCACCATAAGCCACATATAGTCAAGGTAGAAGCTTATCATACAGAGGCTCAGTAAGCTCCTAGCTTTTCCTTTAATATGGTTTGGGATAACCTACTTCTCTATGAACCTACTAGAGAAAGGCCCCAAAACTATGGAATTACCTTCCTAAGGATATTTGTCTGTTCCCTTCAGTCAGTGACTTAAAATTTTGTTTCGTTCTCCTTTATTGATCCTCCTTTATGTTTGTCTTCACTGCTGTTTGACATGTACTGTGTATGGGTATTATATGTATTGATGACTTCTTAGCCATTTGATACCTTGAGATCCCTAATTGGGTGGAAAGGTGGAATACAAATATTTTCAGTGCATTACATGAAAAGTATATGGTTAAATACCTTCTTTCAAAACATTCAACAATTGCAAACCTCACATAGAAAGGAAATAAAAGATATGACAACAGTGGTGGGAAGTCTGATATAGGTGCAGTGAAAAGGGCCCGTGTACAGACAAGTTTGGTGTTTGAATGCTGGAGAAGCTCCCTAGACCAGTGTAGTTCCTCAGCCTCAGGGGTCATGACCCCTTTGGGGCCTCCAACGCACTTTAGGGGCTGCTCTAAGACCATATTTCCATGGTCTTGAACCGAACTGAGACACAAATAATTTTATGGTTGGGGGTCACCACAACATGAGGAACTGTATTAAAGGGTTGCGGCATTAGGAAGGTTGAGAACCACTGCCCTAGACAAATGATAATTTGTAAATTGACCCCCATCCCTTAAACAACCCAATGAGGACAGATCATGCTCATTTCTCTTAGGATGCTAGGAGTAGATACGAACCAGTTAAAATAAAAAAATAATAATAAGAAGAGAGAAGAGTTTGATTTATATCCCCTTTCTCTTGTAGAGACTCAAAGGGGCTTACACCTCTTGCCCCTTCCCTCACAACAAACACCCTGTGAGGTGAGTAATGAGAGTCTGGAAAGCTGCAGACTAGCCCAAGGTCACCCAGCTGGAGTGATAGTGGGAGCTGCATAGGCTAATCTGAATTCCCTCTGAGATAAGCCTGCACAGCCTGTGGCAGGCAGAGGGGAATCACAAAACCCAAGTTCCTCCAAATTCAGAATGCACCTGCTCTAATCACCACGCTTCACCGCTGTCTGCTAGGAGATAGGGAAATTGGTGTGCTCAAGTTCTCAAAGAGCTGATAAAATTCTGGAGAAGAATGTGTGGTTATCAGAGAATGGAAAGGGAACTTGCTTGGTCCTGATGTAGACGTTTGTACTTCAGTCCCATGGTAGTCCAATTAAAAGAATAATAAAAGATGCATTTCCGAAATGTTTGCTTTTGGCTTTTAAGCAGGGGTCCACAAATTGAACTAGCCAGCCGAAACTAGTGGTTGCCTTTTGTAAAAACAAAGTGAGGCTTTGGTGCAGAGAAAGGAAGGAATATGTTGTTGCCTTGCCTCTTGCACTTCCCTGCTGCAAGCTCTGCGGTGAAGAGGAGCCTTTTGTGCACAGAGATGCCCACAGCAGAGGGAGGGTCTGATGCTGGCTGGAAACAAAGAAAAATTGCCTGGAAAACAACCCTAACTTGCAGAAGTGCCGTTTCATCCTCACACAGAGCATTTCTTTGCTTCTTCCCCTCATGGCTGAATTTCATCCTTTCATTTTGGAACATAATCTATCTTTCTTTCTTTTTTGGTAAGGGCCACTTAATCTCTTTTCATCACATATGTCATCCGGTCACAAAGAACTCTGTTTTCTTTATGAAGAGTGAGCAGTCTGGAAGTAATTGAAATGGCCAGGATGTACACAAGTTCCAAAATGTGAAATATTAATTAAATTCTGCTGCACCAAATCTTTAAAAAGAAGTCTCTGTAGCTTTTAAAAGGAAGGGGAGGAAGCCCCTGTTGTCCGAAAAGGATCGTGTAGAAGTGAGTATCACCCACAGTGAGAACTGTAGTATTACGTTCTGTTGGTTTATTTTTTCAATAAACTTTTATTAGATTAAGCACACCAAAGAACACCATAAATTGAATGCATGTTAGAAGAATATTGGCACAAGAGTGAAACCTCAGAACTCTTCCCCACTTCCGCAAGACTAACGGCACACACATAAGAAAAACCACATCTTTGGGGGGGAAAAGAGAACTCCAATTTAATTCTAAAGAATCAAAATTATAAACTGGCTATTTGTTTAAAGGCATCCAAGGTTTAAGGACTAAGTCTTGTATGCTAAACAATTATGGCCTTAGCAGTTTCACATCTTTTTTCCATGGGGCCATCTTGAAAGGTAACAATAGGGCAATTATGAATTGAGATTTCAGCCCCAGCTCTTGATTTCTTTAGACTCTTACTTTGGAAAAGCACTGGCAGGTGAGGACTACAAGAAACAACAGGTGTTTCCCTCATTTGTTCAGAAGCAGATCTGAGATCAGAAAGTTGAAAGGCTAAAAGTTAAACGATTTTACTTTCAGTGGCTGACTTTGTTTATTTAGCACAAAACATTTAAGCTTTTCCTTTTTTCTGGTTAGAATAAACTGTTTTGTGAGGTGATAAAACCATGTTCTTTCCTTCCCCCCTTAAAAAGAAATAACTACATATTTTAGAAAGATGGTGCACAAATAGGTTGCTTTTGGTTAATAGTCTGTTTCCTACTAGTCATGCCTCTTTTGAATTTTGGCAGAACTTTTGAATGTTCAGTATTGTTCCTCTTTATTGTATTTTTTTGAGGAATGGTCTGCATGAGCCTGTCTGAACTAGTACATTCCACTAAGGGATGTAGAACATGGCAACAATGATTATATGGCTAATTTTGAAGTTGCATATAGAAGAAGAGTTGGATTTATATCCCCCCTTTCTCTCCTGTAAGGAGACTCAAAGGGGCCTACAAACTCCTTTCCCTTCCTCCCCTCACAACAAACACCCTGTGAGGTAGGTGGGGCTGAGAGTATGACTAGCCCAAGGTCACCCAGCTGGTGTGTGTTGAAGTGCACAGGCTAATCTTAATTCCCAGATAACTTCCACAGCCTGGCAGCAGAATAGGAATCAACCCTATCCTCCAGATTAGAGTACACCTGCTCTTAACTACTATGCCACTGCTGCTCCTATACTCCTGTACTAGCTGTTAATTGTGAGTGACTAATAATCTAAGACCGGGGAAGCCCAAGTTGAAATCCCACTTGCACCATGGAAATCAGTCATACACTCTTAGCTCTGACCCTGGTGAGTATTTGGATGGGAGACCTCCAAGGAATGCCAGGACCATGATGTAGGGAATCAGGCAATGGAAAACTGCCTCTGTATGTCTCTTGCCCTGAAAACCTTACGGGAGTCATGAGTCAGTTCCTGGGAGACGAGGAATCCGATGTGGAGCCTAAAGGCACCAGAGAGGCGCCGCAGGCAATAGAGCTAGCTCCAAAGCCCTGTCCCAAGGTAGCCGAGTAGAGAGCCAGCAACAGTGCCTGATACACAGTAAGGCTGGTAGAAACCATCAGTTGTAATTCCAGACCAGCCTAGTAAATGCTCATTCAGCTTCTACAAAGAAGGCAAAGACAAAGGCAGTATGGTAAAAGAGCACTGCTGCTTGTTGTGGCAGAAGTGCCTGAGCTGGAGGCAGTTTCAGAGAGAATCGAGTCATCACAGGATCTGTAGGGGCGTCTCACTTAAGTCCTGTCTTGGGCATAGCTCAGCCTAGGTGTAACAAGTGTACATCCTGGTAAGCTCCATGTACCTGGTCTTCCTCTGATCTTCTAGCTCGTTGCCTGTGCTCTTGACTCTGACTGTCTGATTTTGCTTGCTGTCCACTCCACCTGACTGCCTGACCATCACTTCTATCTAACACCTCCGGCCGCAGTACAGGTTGGTATATAGTCAGCTGTGATTTGACGACGAAAGAAAAAATACCGTATATACTCATGTATAAGTCAACCCGCATATAAGTCAAGGCACCTAATTTTATCACAAAACTGGGAAACTTATGGACTCAAGCAGATAAGTCAGGAAAATGCAGCAGCTACTGGTAAATTTCAAAATGAAATAGATACCAATAAAATTACATTATTTACTTGTAGTAGGTTAAATGTTTTGAATATTTATTTAAAGAAAACAGTAAACTAGCTCTGTAAGTGGAAAAGAGGTCAACAAAACAATATGGTCTCAAATAAATAACTTTATACAAAAAACCTTAGCTCAACTGTAGCAATCAAGTTAAAACACAAGAGAGTTAAAATCAAACTGATTTTTGGTCAGGATCAAGAGCATAGTACCCAAATATTCAGAGAGCCTGATTCTCCTGATGATACTAATCTAGAGCCGGAGTTCAGGGTCCATGGACCCCATCTACTATTAGCCTCCCATTGGAAACAATGGGATGGGCACCCCTTTGGGGGATCCATATACAACTGGGACCTCCTGGGAACCAAACTTTACCAAACCTAGGTGGTCTCATCAGAGAGAGTCTCCTTTGAAAATCCCCAAGAAATTTTGGTGTCATTAGCCTAGTAAAAAATTCACCCCTCTGGTGGTACAAATAAAGTAGAAACCCTAAAATATTTTGGGGACACACTAGACTCGCTGTGATAAGTCAAGGGGCTTTTTCAGCAGAAAAAATGTGCTAAAAGTTTGACTTATATACGAGTATATACGGTAGATCCGAGACTTAACAGACATCCTGGGCCATTACAGTGTTGGGTGTTCCTTTTTATAATTTCTGCATTAGTTCCTTTTCCTCAGGCTTCTCTCGCCTTCCTCTGCACCCCCCCCCCCCTTTACAGTCTTTGTTTATGGATTCTGAAATGACACTTATGTAGCTGATGCAGAATTAGGGGCAAGGGTGCAGATTCTAAGTTGAGAAAACAACACCAGCTTCTTTGGGGCTAAGAGGAAGGACAATGGTAATAGTCTTGAGGTGGGCTTTCCAGAATTTCTCTACACGCACTATTTTCAGTTGGAGGAAGTAGAAGATTAGGGCAATCCCCCCCCCCCCCCATTTCAAAACGACACAATTTACAACATTGTAATGCTGTATTACCTGTACCTATTCCCTCTTGCAGGAAAGCCCCTCTCATTCCGACTAATTAGCCCCCAAATCCAACACATTAGAATGCAGGAAAAAGAAATAAACTTTAGAAATGGAAACAGTAGCTCAGGTGAAAAAATTGTTCTCAGCATTGCAATACAATTCAATGTTGTGGTGTTTTGGTTTTTTTAACATAGGAAGTTGCATGATAGACATGCCCTGTTCTGTGTCTGTGAAATGGGCTCTAAATGTCAGTGTGGAAGAGCAAATCCAAAGCAATATTTTGGTATCTCTTAGAGGTTTAATTTTATGTCCAACATGACTGTGGTTCAGCCCTGAAGCTTGTTTGTGGTGTTGTGGCTGAGATGTGGAGCGCACATATCCAGGTGGTACCCAGGTTTTGACTATGATACTCCAGGGAGGAGATTTTGGAGTTGTGGTGACAGTTCAATGAAAAGATTAGGTCAGTAACATGGTGGTAAGAGAGGCAAATTCCTTGGTGGGGACTGTTCAGAATGTATTGAAAATAATGACAACTTTGTGATGCTTTAATATAAATCCATGGTGGTGGGGCTGCATAAGGACAAGTGTGCATTGTTTTCATCACCCCATTTGAAAGGATTTTGTAGAGCTGGAAGAAGTGCAGAGAAGGACAATCAAAACATAAGAACATATAAGAGCTGCAGCCCATGATCAACAGACCAGAGTCCATCTAGTCCAGCACTCTCACACTCACAGTGGCTCCACCAGGTGCCTTTGGGAGCTCACATGGGATGTGAGCAATGGTGGTCTCTGCTGTCAGCTGCCCCGAGCACCTGGTCTGCTAAGGCATTTGTAATCTTGAGATCAAGGAGGATCAAGATTGGTAGCCATAGATCAGCCTCCATAAATCTGTCCAAGCCTCCTTTAAAAGCTATCTAGGTTAGTGGCCATCATCCCTCCTGTGGTAGCATATATTCCAGAACACCATCACACGCTATGGAAGAAGTGTTTCCTTCTTTATTGGTCCTAATCCTTCCTCCCAGACATTTTCAATGAATGCCCCTGGTTCTAGTGTATTTTCAGAGAAAGAGAGAAAAATTTCTCTGTCAACATTTTCTACCCCATGCATACTTCCTCCTTGTAGATTCCCAATCATATCCCCCCCCTCAGACGCCTCCCTCTCCAAACTAAAGAGTCCCAAATGCTGCAGCCTCTCGTCATAGGGAAGGTGCTCCAATCCTTCAATCATCCTCACGTTCCTTCTCTGCACTTTTTCTATTTCTTCGATATCCTTTTTGAGATGTGGCAACCAGAACTGAACACAGTTCTCCAGCGCCCACCACTGCTTGTGAGTATGGGCATGACCTTGCAGTTTATTCTCAATTCCCTTTCCCACCATCCCAGCATAGAGTTTGCCTTTTTTCACAGCTGCCATGCATTGAGTTGGCATTCCCATGGAACTATCAACTAAGACGCCCAAATCCCTTTCCTGGTCTGTGACTGATAGCACTGACCCCTGTAGCGTGTATGTGAAGTTTGGATTTTTTGCCCCTATGTGCATCACTTTACATTTTGCTACATTGAACTGTATTTGCCATTTCTTAGCCCACTCACCTTAGCCTAGAATTGAAGACTTGAATTGCTTTTCGTATGAGGATATATTTGGAGTTTAGTGATGGGAGAGGTAGGCTTATAAAACTACACATGGTATAGTGAAAATGAATGTAGAAGTATTTACCTTTTTCTGCTAGAACTTGGGGTTATATTGATAATGAACTGCAGATGAGAGGCCAAAGATGATGCTTTACACAATATGAAATTAACTTACCAAAAGATGTGTGCCGTTGGCCTAGGTGGACTGCCATGGACAGCTTTATAACTGGGTTAGATAAATTGCTGAGGGATAGGTCTGTAAGCATGGTAGTTAAATGTAACTTCATTTTTAAGAGGCAGTGTACCTCTGAGTACCTGTTTGTTGCATGTGTGGATGAAACAATACAAGGCTTCATGTCCTGTTTGGGGGGTTCTACGTGGCAGCTGTCAAAAATGGCAGGCTGGATGGAATCCAGCAAGATTCTTCTTCAGTTCTTTACACTTTGTGAGCAACTGAGAGCAGGCATGGCATTTCCCTTCCCTTCGGACGTGCAGGATTCACCTCAGACTGAGCCTCTCAGAATCAGCCCATGGGATACAGTTCCCCATCAGCCTGCCACAATGACCGGATGGCCATGCTGGCAGGGCCAAAATTGTAGTCCATGAACATCTGGAGAGCCACAGGTTGCAGACCCCTGCCACAGAGTAACTACATCAAATCCTTGCACATCTGAAAAAAAATTTTTAGAGAGAGAGCAGAACATTTTGAGGACATAGAAGGTATCTTTCAGGCATGCTTCAGCGCCAAAAACTGGCTACTCCTTCTTCAGTTTGAGTCTTAGAATCAGAGGTGGGCTTCCAAAGGAAATTTAGATCGATCAAGACCTAATTTGTTTCCTCTTCATTTTACAGTTTTCCTTCTGTTTAAAAAAGCTGCTTTTTTGTTATAATGCATGTCCTGATTCCACATATACAGGTGACATTTTTCAAAATGTCGCTGGGTTCATGCGAAAACTATATATGCGTTCTGGCTCCTATTTCTAAAGGGAAGCCAGCCCATCCCTTTTGTGCTGCTTCTGCAGCATATTAAGCATCGACCTCTCAGCTGAGGCTGGAAATGGGACACGGCAGCATAGCTGTCGGGATGCCACATCTACATGAAAGGGCAGCAGCACAGGATTAGGACACTGAAGCAGCCTGCTTTTATTACTGCAAGAGAAATTCCTTTCTTTGGAGGAGAAGACACCGAATACATGCACACGTAGAGCAAGAGAACTGAAGAAGGAAGATGCCGGGGGAATGATTTGCAGACCTTTAAAGTTAGCTTTTATTTTTTCTTACTTTGTTTTTGATCTGTGTCCTCAGAACCCCTCGGTTCAGTGTGGTGCCCTTTGTAAAGCACCCAAAAATGGAGAGGGAGCGGGAGATGGGATTGAAAAACCTGATCTGGGACTTTGAGTCACAGTTCATTCTCTCTCTTCCGCTCGGTTTTCAAGGCTGTTTACCCCCAAGATCCTATTTCAAGATAATAGTTATAATTCCAGCCTCAAATTAAGTTGTAGATCCAAGGATAATTCTAGGATTGTTGCCAAGGTACCAATGTGGAAATCGGTTCAGAAGAAATAATGGCTAGTGGTGGTTTAATATAGGGACTAAGAGATTGAATTATGAACCAGATTCTTCATCTGTCTTGAATTCATTAGGCTAGTATGTCTTTGATCTTGAACCTCCCATCAAGAAGAAGAAGGAGGAGGAAGAAGAAGAAGAAGAGTTGGATTTATATCCCCCCTTTCTCTCCTGTAAGGAGACTCAAAGGGGCTGACAAACTCCTTCCCCTTCCCCCCCTCACAACAAACACCCTGTGAGATAGATGGGGCTGAGTGAGCTCAGAAGAACTGTGACTAGCCCAAGATCACCCAACTGGCATGTGTGTTGGAGTGTGTGTACAGGGCTAATCTGAATTCCCCAGATAAACCTCCACAGCTCAAGCGGCAGAATGGGGAATCAAACCAGGTTCCTCCAGATTAGAGTACACCTGCTCTTAACCACTACACCACTGCTGCTCCCCAATTAATAAAATATCATACATTTTTTGCCATCCATCAAGAAGTTCAGACACACATGTGTGATTTTTCCCTGCCCATTTTATCCTCAGCAGCCCTCTGTGATAGGTTAGGAGATGAAGGGTTAGTGTTTTATATCCTACTTTTTTCTACTGTAAGACATCTCAGAGCAGTTTACAATCTCCTCTCCCTCCCCCCAAGAAGGGACCTTGTCAATTAGGTGGTGCTGAGAGAGCTCTACGGGAAGTGTGACTGGCCCAAGGTCACTCATCAGGCTTCATGTGTAGCAGTGGGGAAACAAACCTGGTTTATCAAATTAGAGTTCAGTGCTAACGTAGAGGAGCAAGGAATCAAACCTGAGAGAGAGACCAGTTTAAGATCACCAAACAAATTTCATAACATAGTAAGTTTTCTTATTTCTCAGATCCTGATTCGACTGTCAACTATACTAAGCTAGCTATCTTACAGGTATTTTGTAAAACTTGTTGAAATAATGTGTTGAAATAATGTCTGAAGGCATGAGAGGTCTTCCCTGACATTTTATACATGGAGCTCTGAGGCTCAGAAGGAATTCAGAACGGTCTAATGCTCTGTCCTGAGAGCATGACCGAGATAGGAGTTCAGTCTGTGATCAGGTAAGTACTCCCATCTGTTAAGTCACTCTCCCTTTTTGGTAGACTTCATGGGCAGGAAGCAAAGCTGCACCTGCACAGCTGGTGAGTATTATGCTATTGACGTGTTGTTGTTTTTAATGAACATTCACTTTTTTGCTTCTGGCTAATTTGTCAAACCGTGCTGCTGGCTACCTACCTAAGTGTGGAATAATCAAAGAGTACGTCTCAAACAGCCCGGAAACCACACAGCACCCCAATCAAAGAGTATGTCGAGCACATGAGAACACAGATGGATTATGTTCTTATGCCATGGGGACTAAACATTCAGAAGCAGTAAATACCTCTGAATACCAGTGCCAGAAGTCAACACTGGAGAAGGCCTTGGCCTCTATATGCTGTTGTTGGCTTTCCAGAGTAACTGGTTTCTCACTGTGTGAGACAGGGTGCTGAACTAAATGGCAGCAAGTCTGTTGGTGTTTCCTTATGGATTACATATGGTCCATCTAGCTCAGCATCTTGTCTCAGTAGCTGCCTTCAGGAATAAGTTCTGGAGGAGTTCTGGAGCGTGGAATAATGAGGGGATAGCTACTTGTTTATTCCAATAATGTAGTAGTCAGAGGTATGTTGAACCTGGAGGCTCCATGTTAGTTTTTCATGTCTGATAGGCCTAGTTCCCCCACGATTTAGTCCAATTCTGCTTTTGAACTGTACATTCTGGGAGCACAAGCAAGTATTTTGGATGCTCTGGAATTAGTGCGTCTGAGCTTGGCCTGTGTGTCTCTCTGGGTGCTGCATTCTGTTTTATGCTCATCATCTTTGAAAAGCGCTGCTGAAAAACAATCTCCTCTGGGTGAAGGGAGTGTTTGGGAGAAGATAAGAGAGAGACAGCTCTTAGATGCATTTTGGTAATGTGCTGTGCTATACACTTTATTACATTCCCTCCTCACAAGACAGGAGTGAACTCAGTTGGCACAAGCTTTGGCTTGTATATGAATAAAAGGCAATTACGATGAAGCTAGTTTGATTCAGACTTCAAACACCAGGAAGTTAATTTTCTGTAGCCTGGCTGAAAACACAAACAAACCGTATGTAAATGGATTGCCCTGGGATAAAGAAAATCCCATGTGTGTAGGGTCATTTTTTAAAAATGTGCAGGTGATCAGAGGTTTTTTTCCCAGCTTCAGGTATATGACTGGGTGGAATTAGTGTCTTTAGACTGTTCAGAGGTAGCTGTTCACTGGCTGGTTCACACATTCATCCGTTAGTAATCAGTGGTAGCTGCCCATGCACCTGGGCAGGGATGACATCTATAAGGGACATCTATAAGGGAAGGTGCCAAATTATTGGGTTATTAGGGCAACTGTGCAACCCCAAGTGATATGCAGAAGCCCAGGAAGAAACTTGTGGCCAAGTAGGGAGGGAATTCCAAAGCATTCCAGGGAAGGCTGGGCTCTCTTCCAAGTGAATCTTATAGAATTATGGTTAGATTTTTATCTTATCCTTTCTTGAAATGATTTCAGAGTGGCATGTAGCCCCACCCCCATTTTATCTTCATAACAGCCTGCCAAGTAGGTGATGCTGACTGCTAGTATACCATTTATTTAGTGTACATGCCAGTTTATCCAGAAACCTCTACCCACTGTATTATGCTGCCTTTATCCATGCTGAAGACCAGTCCTGGAAAGGCATGCTGGGCTACCCATAAGCATTCACAGAAGGACTCTTAAGAAACTCCCATTCACAATGCCCTTGTAATGGACTTCAGGATATGAAAACAGAGAGTGGGGGGAAGGAGAAGTCAGGTGTCCCCAGTGCAGGACCCACTTTGGTTGGTTGGGACTTGTGGACCTCCTGCCCTTGTTTTTGTGATGTTTGAAGGACAAGTAGTAGTAGTAGTAGTAGTTTGGATTTTTACCCCACCTTTCTCTCTCCCCTGTAAGTGAGACTCCAGGATTGGCTTACATGCTCCTCTCCCCACAATAGACACCTTGTGAGGTAGGTGGGGCTGAGAGAGTTCTGAAAAACTGTGACTAGCCAAAGGTCACCCAGCAGGAATGTAGGAGTGAGGAAACACATCTGGTTCACCAGATAAGCCTCTGCCACTCAGGTGGAGGAGTGGGGAATCCAACCCAGTTCTCCAGCTTAGAATCCCTCTTCTAACCTGCACAGTACACTCACGCCACACATTTGGGTTATCCTGTCAGCTTTTTAAATGAGGTTTGTGAATGCATGCATTTGGAAAAAAAAGTCCCTGCAGGTTGTGCATGCAACTCATTCAAAAGGTGTTCTGTGAGCTTGACTAAACAGATAAATAGTGTCTGGTTTTTGTTTTTTTTTCATTCCTAGACCCTGAGTAAAGGGGAGATTAATGCAACAAACAACATTGCTGGAGACAGGGATCTAGAAGTCTGCTGGGAACCCCCCTCTAATTTGCAAAGGCTTCATCCCAGGGCAGAGGGAGCCACTGGAATCTCCCCTTCGGTTTTAGAGCAACCTGTTCAGTCCAGTGCCTTTTCAAGGTAGAACAGGCCGTGTTGGGTTTTTCCTTCTTGTAAGGTTTACAACTTTGCAAACTGAAGTTGGCTTTGTTGAAAATACTGGAACTTTGCAATTAAGCAGATTATTTCTAATGTAGTTGGTGGGATACTAGAAAGTCTGAATGTTCATGTGCTTGCTTTGATTGGGTACTTGATCAGAGCAGCTTTATAGCCTAATGGTATAAAATGCCTTGGGATGGAAGCAGAAAGTTTTCTAGCATCTTATGAAGTGGATCATGAAAGGAACCCCAGCTGTCCTGTCATACTGAGAGAATCCGGAAATATCTAGGTTTGTTGGTGAATAGTCTTAAAAGCTTTTAGCAGTTGTAGAGTGGTGAAACATATAATAGAAGTCTTACCAGGATATGAGAAACCAGCCAGCTAGCTCTAGAGCCCACTCTCCCTATTTTCTTAATGATTTTAAGTATTTATTTGTATCTATTTAAATAGAAGTAATTTTCTTCTTAAATGGGATGCAGATGCCCTTATCTTTTTCCATTTGCATTATGGGAATGCAAACAGATGTTTGTGCCGATTCACATTTTCACTGGAGGAACAAATTCTAAGGGATTGGATCTCTTACTTTACCAAAGTTTAATTCAGTGATTGTTCCAACTGACTGCCAGCCAAGGAAGTACCTCATAGGAGAGGGGCCAGCTTCCATGGTGGTTTGGCACTGTTGTGAGTGTAGAGCTATTCCTGTGAATATTAACCAGCGTGGGAATTGGCTTTATCCCTCTGTTACTGGGTGTGCAGAATCCTGCTGAATCAGCATGCCTTCTGATGTCCCAGCTCTGGGACTTCTGCATGCCACTCTTAGCTTTTGCACATTCCAGCAGTATTGGGTGGGAAAACAGCTCGTTGACCTGGACCTTTTTGGAAGGATCCATTTGCAAAAACCCCACACATCTGATATGAGCTGAACATCCACTTTCTTATGTGATAAGGGCTAGCAAAAAGGGGACCCTCGGTCAGTACGTGGCCGCTTTTGTCATTGTTACTGGTTTTCTTCTCATAATGTCTAACCTATTTTGCAGGGAAAGTGTTGTCGCTTTTGAATTAGCCAGCAATTCCCCCCCCCCCCTGTTTCTATGTTCTATATTTCTTTTCTCCTCCATTAGCTTATCAATGTGTGTTTAGAATGAACTAAGAGAAAGTTTCTTTGTTAGCTGTCCTTGTGGCTTCATTGGGCTCCCATGGATATTATGCTGGGGAGAAGTACACCTCAGGCTTCCTTTTCAATCCAAAAGTGTGTTTTCTCTGACATGCCCACACTTCACAAATGTAAGCTCTAGATTCTCCTAAAGCAGTTCACCAAAGTTCCTGGTAGTTATCTCTAAGTGGTGACAATCAGAAGCGTATCTAGGGAAATGTAGCCCAGTGCAAAATCTGAGTTTTCCACATTCACACACCCCGCCTCCATATGGGTGGCTGCCCTCCCCCATCATGACCAAACAATGTTTTTTTAGACAGGGAGAGACTTAGATTATGACTACATTCCCACTGTAGCCATGCTGGTGGCAAGTGGCTGATGAAATGTAGTCCATAACACATCTGAGTGCCAAAGGTTCGCCACCACTGCACTAGGGGTCATGTATAGGCCCAGGGGGGAAGGAAGAGGGTGCTCCCCCGACTACAATGGCTGCATCCCCAGGGACATTTGATCCCATATGCCCCAGGATGTTGAGGGACTGGAGCTATATCCGAGTGGGCTTTAACTGTATAAGTCTCAGTGGATCCAGTGCATCTTTTTAGGGCCTTGCTACCTGTGGTTGTCTGATTATAGCTGAAATCCAGCTCCTCCATTATAAATGGTGTATGTGTGTTTGTGGTGTTTCAGCCCAGCAAATATCAGGTGGTATACAGAACCATCTTGTATTATAAAGCTGGGGACTTTAGTCTGACTTCACAGTTTGCTACTTAGTACGGTCCTAGTTGCTCAGCGTGGTGTAGTGGTGAAGAGCAGGTGGATTCTAAGCTGGAGAACCAGGTTGGATTCCCCACTCTTTCACCTTAGTGGCAGAGGCTTATCTGGTGAACCAGATGTGTTTCCTCACTCTTACATTCCTGCTGGGTGACTCAATAGTCACAGTTTTCTGAGAACCTCTCAGCCCACCCACTTGCCACAAGGTGTCTATTGTGGGGAGAGGAGCATGTAAGCCACCCTGAGTCTCCTTGCAGGAGAGAAAGGTGGGGTATAAATCCAAAATCTTCTCCTCCTCCTTCTCATAGACTGACTTTAGTCCACCATCCCAAGATGTGTCTAATGGCTCCAGGCCTCTGCTTACAAGTACTCTGAGGATGTTAATAACTATGTTGTCTTCTTGATACGGTCTAGATGTCAGCATTGCTAGACTTCAAGTACTTCTTTTGACTGAGGACCAAACTTGAATAGGTATTTCAAGATGGGACTAGTATGGGGAAAATCCCACAAGCATACTTGGCTAGGGAGAGAATGTCCCCAGGCGTGGGATGAACTGCAACCAGAGCTGTCATTGTTACCTACCAGCATATGCTGGTAGGTACAATTATCCTGACATATTAAATCCATTTAAATAGGGCTTGTGTGTTTTAAAAATGCTCTTTGAGTTCAGGAGACTTCAGTCACTTTTGAAATTCCATCTGGGTTATTCCTTGTTATGTCTTTTATCCTAAAATGTGTTTTTGTAGCGTTCCTCCCCCCCCCTTTTTTTGGTTACCCCCACCCCCCCACCCCCCGTGCCACTACCAAAGATTTTCAAACCTGGGTGTCTTATTCACTCTCCACTATTTCAAAAATTATATCTCACATTTCTGCCTAAAGGTTACATTCCAGCTGGCTTATACCGATTAAACCAGGGATGTCCAACTCTGACGCTTCAGATGTTCATCGACTACAATTCCCATCAGCCCCTGCTGGCATGGCCAATTTCCAGCAGGGGCTGATGGGAATTGTAATCCATGAACATTTGAATCACCAGAGTTGGACACCTCTGGATTAAACAAACAAATCATGAAACCATGCCAAGTCAAAAGGGATTAACAACCAGGAGCAGTGTGAGCAGCAATACATAGTACATGCATATATTTATAGGAAAACCCCAAATTAAAACTTCCAGTCTCAGAGCCGCTAACTTGAAGAACCGGATTTGTGGAGTGGGGAGTAGCCAGTCAAGAGGATTAGCCAGTCAAGAAATTGAAGTATGGAAAAGGCCACATCTCTGATTTCTTAATTCTGGAAGGGACGGGTGTCCCAAGAAAGGTTTACAGTGGTTGTCTCAGTGGGTTTGCAAGTTCATGTGAGAGAAAATAGTCATTGGGAGGCCTTAACCAACACTGGAAGCTAGTGAAGATCTTTAAAATCGTGTGCTTATTATGGTGAGTATCAATTGCCAGTTTGACCATTGCATTCAGCATTTCTCATGCTCGGCTTGAAAAGTGGCACCTGAATCTAACTGTTCCAAGTTGGCAGTTATCAGATCTTTCATTTGGAAGAGATTGAGGAGTCATGGGGCAGAAGATCCTTGGCTTGCCTCACTTTGCTTCTTCATCCTCCTGTCCCAGTATACCCGTCCCTATGATCTTTGCTCATTAAATGCACTATGTACATTAATTGTGTGTTAAAGTGATTTGCCACACAGGAATTGCAACTAGGAGGCTTAATAGTCTTTGGACTATTTTGGACCTTTAGATTTTTAGCCCTTTAAGAAGTTGAGGTTTG
Organism: Sphaerodactylus townsendi; assembly: GCF_021028975.2. Lineage (NCBI taxonomy): Eukaryota > Metazoa > Chordata > Lepidosauria > Squamata > Sphaerodactylidae > Sphaerodactylus > Sphaerodactylus townsendi. The sequence continues at coordinate 31,932,097 of NC_059425.1, forward strand.
AAGATGATATACAAGGAGCTCTGAATCTTAGTGCCATTTTGAACTGTTGTGGGCTTTCTGGGCTGTGTGGCCGTCGTCTGGTATTTTTTTGCTCCTAAGGTTTCACCCTCATCTGAGGCTGGCATCTTCAGAAGAAGTGTTTCTCTCTGTGACACAGGTTCATTGTGTAGTGGGGTATATATGTTGTCCATTTCGCATTTTGAACTGTCTCTATCATGCTGAAGACTGTCACCGGTAAGGGACTGCTAACTTGCATAAAATCTGCCACTTGGTCATTGCGATAGGGATCTGCAAGCTGCGTAGTGGCTAAGAGCAGCTGACTAATCGGGAGAATCAGGTTTGATGCCCCACTCCTCCACATGAGTGACAGATGCTAATCTGGAGAACTGGGTTTGTTTCCATGCTCTTTCACATGAAGCCTGCCAGGTGACCTTGGGTTAGTCACAGTTCTCTCAGAATTATTTGAGCCCCACTTACTTCCCAGGATGCCTCTTGGGAGGAGAAGGGAGGGAAGGTAATTGTAAGCTGCTCTGAAACTCCTTAAAGATATAGAAAAGTGGAGTATTAAAAAAATCTAACTTCAAAGACTGTGGCCCCTTCGACACATGCAGAATAATGTACTTTCAATCCACTTTCACAACTGTTTGCAAGTGGATTTTGCAATTCCACACAGCTGCAAAGTATGAAAGTGGATTGAAAATGCATTATTCTGCATGTGCGGAAGGGGCCTGTGTGCAGCTGAATTAACATTCTGTTCTTCTCCCCCAGTCCCTTTCCCCTAGGAGGGGTGTGGAAGGCCAAACATTTTAAATATTGTAAACCTCCCGTCCCTGTGCCATTTCTTCTCTCTTCTTTGCATCCTCCTTCCTCTTTGGTGCTAAATTTCCTATCTTGAGTGCCATCACCACATTGCGCGGTCAGCTAAGTTAAAGGATTGCTGCTTGGCTGTTGCCATTATTGCAATGTTAATTGAGACTACCGTAGTTAGAATTAATGATTCTCGGAGGAGATGGCCCAGATAAGTATTTGTACATCTCTGGCTGGCTTGCTGTGAGTTGAGGAGTAAAGTGTGGTGACAGATGGCTAATATTGTTAATTTTTTGCTGAATTTTCTATAACTTCATAGAAGTTACTTTGTCTATTGTCGAACCCCATATTTGAGAGAATGTAGTGTTGCTTGTTCATGAAAAGCTGCAGCTAGCCATTAGGGAAGAAGATGATGGTATTGTGAAATGGGAGAATCTTCCCTGGGATATAACCTCCTATCCGAACAGCTGAGTCTACATATCCTTTGGTTCACAAGGAGAGTCATTTGTAGAGTAGGTACTGGAGGCTCAGATAGCCATGGACTGCCTCCCATCAGCCCCTGCCAGCATGGCCGACTGGCAGAGGCTGATGGGAATTGTAGTCCATGAACATCTGGAGCGCCATAGGTTGGCAACCCCTGCTGTAGAGGATGCAGGTGGCTGAGGATGCAGGTGGCTGAGGATAGAGGCACATCTAGGTATGTGACAACAGTAAATTTGTTTTCCTACATAAACATAAAGCAACTTATACAGAATCATAGAGTTGAAAGAGACCCAAAGGGCCATCAAGCCCAACCCCCAGCAATGCAGGAACACACAATCAAAGCATTCCTGACAGATGGCCAACCAGCCTCTCTTTGAAATCCTCCAGGTACAAAAACCTCCAGGTACGGGTGCAGAAACATCAGAAAACAAATTAAAACCAATAGTTAAAAATACTTTAAAGAAAAGCACACACAAGTAAATTACTTATGCAGTGGCACCAGAACACATTACTTGCTGGGGCTCTAATATAAAGTGGCAATCTGGTGGGTGGAGAGGAGCTGTATAACTCTTTACAGTTGTGCCCTTTCCCCACTGAAAGTGTCCATCTCCCAAGCTGATTCTGTTCCATTTCATAAAACCCTCTTCTTCCTATGTTGATATTTCCTTTTTATTTAAATACTGGAAGGCAGTGGAAGTGCTGAACTGTAAAAGGCTCGATAAGGGTAGGCATTAATTCAGTATGAGAGGGAGATAAGGGAGAGGGTCAAGGCTGATGTGGGAATAGGTGTTCAGCATGTTCTGGGTGAGATTGAACTTCCAAAAGGTTTGCAATTGTGGTGGGGGTGGGGGAGCGCTCTTCATCTTTAGATAAACAAGTTGGGGGATGTTTCACCAGTTTGGATTGGCTTTCCCCCGTGACCATTCTTAGATAAAGCGTCCTTGGAAAAACCCATGCTAGGAAATGGAGAAATAGAAGAAGAGTTTGGATTGAGACCCTGCCATTCTCTCCTGTAAGGAGAGTCAAGGCAGCTTGCAAACTCCTCTCCCTTCTTCTCCCCAACGATTGACACCTTCTGAGGTAGGTGGGGCTGAGAGAATTCAGAGAGAACTGTGACTAGCCCAAGGTCACCCAGCAGGCTTGATGTGTAGGTAGTGGGGAAACAAATTCAGTTCACCAGATAAGAGTCTGCTGCTCATATGGAGGAGTGGGGAATCAAACCTGGTTCTCCAGATTGGAGTCTGCCACTCTTAATCACTACACCATACTGGCTTTCAGAAGCTTTCCCTACTGATTTATTTTTTTCTTGTCCCCAATGTTGCAAGTTCTTGCAGGAAGCAAACTCCAGCTCTGTGCTGCTGTGCTGCTCCTAGTGCCGAGATGATTGCTCTGTGGTTCTGGGCCACCATCCTTTTCTCTCTCTCTTGTCACTGGTGTAACACATTTGCAAACTCTTATCCTTGCCTTAGAGTGGAAAGGAGGTAGCAGTGGGAACATCCCTAATCCAGGCTCATTTGGGAGTTGCTTCTTCTCCAATCCCCAGAATGTTTAGAGGAAAAACTAATTATTCAAATGCAAAAGATATTTTTATCTCGTTGCTTTTCAATATTTCAGAGCCACTGACGGAGGATGGACAGAAGGTTTCACTTGACTCACCTTCTGTTCACAGGCAACACAATGGCAAAACCCTTGATTGCCTTAATGGACTGCTGAAGGACTAACTACAGTCACCTGTTAGCAGTCAGCCAAAGGGAATGACTAAGCATGATTGCATCAGCTATATATAAGAGTCATGTGACCTTTGACTGTACTAGCCATAGGCTAATTAATGTATTATAGTGTATATAAGTAAGCTAACTCAGTTAAGCATGTTCCTTGCTGGGGACAGGACCTAAGCCGAAGGCTCTGTCCGTTTAAACTGTATATATTGTATCAATGCCAATACATCCTGAGGGTTTATTACTGCTGAGTGTTTATTACTGCACCAAGAGAGTAAAATAAAAGAGCTCTTTGAGAGAACACAAATGGTTAACTCACTCAGCAAGCAAACACCCATGGTAGTAGGTTTCCAAGAACTAGACAGGACACAAGAATGTGATGACTCCGGTCTCTACAGAAGTGTAATCGGGTCTTTGCAGTATATTGCTTCCATTAGCAGACCAGATATTTCACATGCTGTCAACGTACTCAGTAGACGATGCCAACAACCAACTGAAACAGACTGGACTGGGGTAAAAGGGTACCAGGGTCACCTTTAATGCAACCATGTCTAAAGGTTTACTGCTGTGTCCAGACCAAACTACCAACATTGCTGGATATGCAGATAGCAGTTTTGCGAATGAAGAGAACAACAATATGTCTTGTACCGGTATGTGATAACCCTACGCCCAGGTTTACCCATTTTATGGGCATCATTTAAGCAAAAACTAGTAGCACAAAGCAGCTGTGAGGCTGAATACAGTGCTGTGAATAGTTGTGCTTTAGACATGCAATGGGTGTCTGAATTAGCTAAAGACTTAGGTCTCAAGGTACCAAAACCAAGCATATTATTCAATGACTCACAAAGTTGTATACAGTCTCTTAAAGGCGAATCTGTTAAGACCAGAACAAAGTATATATAGAGTATCGCTTATCATCAAAACATCAGACAGATGATTCAAACAGGACTCATAGAGGCAAGCTTCCTACCTTCACAGGACAATAAGGCAGACATCCTGACCAAGCCATTAACCTCTATAAAACATGAAAGAGGCACAGAGTTGTTGGGTATAACTGATGCATCTCTGAAGTAAGTCAGCCATGTTATGGAACAAAATGTATACACTGAATTGATATATGTGTAAATGTAACTGTTAATGTGATAAACAAAAATGTGATGTAGGTTTTGCCAAGCATCTGGAAAGGGGTGTCAGGAGCTGAAGGTATAACAGCTGCATGGCAAAACCCTTGATTGCCTTAATGGACTGCTGAAGGACTAACTACAGTCACCTGTTAGCAGTCAGCCAAAGGGAATGACTAAGCATGATTGCATCAGCTATATATAAGAGTCATGTGACCTTTGACTGTACTAGCCATAGGCTAATTAATGTATTATAGTGTATATAAGTAAGCTAACTCAGTTAAGCATGTTCCTTGCTGGGGACAGGACCTAAGCCGAAGGCTCTGTCCGTTTAAACTGTATATATTGTATCAATGCCAATACATCCTTTCTTTGCGTGAACTCCCTGGCTCCAGTGGTTATTGCCGCACTCTGTGTATGCTCAGTTGCGCCTACGCTGTCAACTCGTGTCAGTTATGACTTGTGGTAGCCCTATGAATTAATGACCTTCACAGTGACCCTGATGAACAGCTCTGCCCAGGACTTGCAGACTGAGGGCTGTTCAGTCATTTTAGCTTCTAGAGGGAGTTCAGGCTTGATATTATCTAGAACCCACTTCTTTGTCCTTTTGGCAGTTCTTAGTATCTGAATCCGCCCCCCGCCCCCCCAACACCACTGTCAACTTCCAGCCTGTCAACTTTATTCCTTGCCCAGCCTTCTCACCCATGCATTGTGATGGGGAATACTATTGTATTAATTGTTTTTATCTTGGTGGCCAGAAACACACCCTTACACTTAAAATCTTTTCTAACTTCTTCATGGCTGCCCTCCCCAGAATTTTTTTTGACAATTTCAGTGTTTTTAATTACCAGCTTTAAAGTTGTGTAATTCCTTAGCAGTCATTTTTTCTGCCTTCTTGATCAGCTGTAATTCTGCTTCAGCACTTTCTGCTTAAATCTTCATCAATACAGTGGTACCTCAGAAATCGACACCTTTGGTGATTGCTGATTTTGGAGATCGCCGTTCACCAGGCACCGACTTCTGCACTCGGAAGTCATCGGAAGCCTCGGCTTCCATCAGCTTCCAAGGCTACACAAACGTCATTGCGCATGCGCAAATGGTATTGCACGTACACCAACGGCGTTGCGCATGCGCAATCGGCATACCTTGGTGTATGCCGTTTTCAGTTTTTTCCGGCCGTCACTGAGGTTCCACTGTAGTTATTTCAAATCTTCACTATTTTCATCCAATAATGTGGTGTCGACTCTGATGTGGATAGCCTTTTGGTTCTCTTATGTCACCTTTTACTTCAGCCTCTCGTCTATTTTTAGAAATTTTAAGAGTTTCATCAGTCATCCATAAAGGCTATTCATTGCTCTTGGCTACTGGAATAGTCTTTCAACATTCTTCTTTGATAATACCTGGTTTCAACCATAGTCCTTCTGGTTCACATTCACTTGAACTTAGTAATGCAAATCTGTTCTTCACAGGGTCTTTAAAATCTTCAGGAATGATGTTTAGATTGGGGCATGAGGAATTTTTTTTTAACTACTAATGTTTTAGTGTTTCTCCAGCTTTATTCTGATTTTCCATAATAACAATTTGTAGTCTGTACTGGGAATTGTATGGAATCGGAATTTTATTTTAGCAAAGAAAATAGAGCTCCTTCATATTTTGCTTTTTATTATGTGATTTATTTTATTTCTGAATTGGCCATCTATGTACACAGTTATCTGTTTGGTTGCCTGAAATGCATTTGCAGTGAACAATTTGTTGTCTTCACAGAATTCTATGAGTCACTCTTCTAGTTCAGTTCATGCTGCTCACCCAAATGTTCTGACATTATTTAATTCTGCTTTGCTTCCTGCTTTTGTATTACAGTCACCTGTGATTATTAAGCACATCTTGTTTAGGTGTGTGACCAGTTTCTTCCTAGGCACTTGCATTAAAGTTTTTCATTTCTTCCTCTTTAGTATCTGTAGTTGGGTGTAAACTTGAATGATGGTTATATTCATTGGCTTTCCATGAAGTCTGATGGTTATTGTTATAGCCCCCTATCAAACCAATTTATTAATTGTAGTCATTGACCAGAACAAATACAATAGATAAATATACCACAGCATAATGCAGAAAACACCTCTACAAAACATTAAAACATCTCTACAAAACATTAAAATGCTACTACAAATTGTTAAAAGATTTAAATACGGTAAGCAGTGTCGCAACAATGAAGAGAGATCTATCTTTACTCAATGATTATTTACTCAATGATTATTATATCAGGGTATCTTCTTCCAGTTATTTCTAGTCCTAATTCTAGCCATGCATACTTGGCAACATTATAAGTTAACTCCTGGTTCGTATCTGATAGTAATGTTTTCAGTCTATGTTTCCTCTGTATAGCCCCTTATTGCTTGTGCTACAGCTCGCTGCCCTATTAGACCAAGTTTCTTCAAGGTTTGAAATTTTCCTGAATAAAATACTTGGCAATTTTCTGACTGAAAATTGCCTAATCCAGTTCACTTTCGTTCAGTCACTTCTAGGACTGCAGTGTCTGAACATTCAGTTTCTTGTTTTATAATTTTGAGTTACCTTAACATGTTCTGTGTTCCTATTATCTGTGTCAAACAGCTTTGGACTTTGCTTTTGCATCCATTCACATCAACAACTGAACATCCTTTCAGCTTTAATCCATCATTAAGTATAGTGCTACTCATACTTGTCCTGTGCTCTTCCCCAGCAACTGATTGATTCCTATCTGACCTGAAAGTTTTGTCTTCCATCACTATGTCTTTTTTTTTTTTTTGGGGGGGGGGGGATTGTTTCATCACAGGGTTTCCAAGGTATGAGATTATCAGAAGTAGTTTGCCATTCCCTTTTTCTGTGCAGTGCTCACCAGGGTTAGCTGAAGTACCACAACCATTTTCTCCAATAGATTATCTTCCAGTGTCACCTTCAGCAACTGCTGCTGCCGACAGTTACCTTCAAGGATTCCTTCATCTCCATCACCATTGGAACTCTCTGTTCTTTTCTGCTGACGTGATCCCTGAGTGGAGTGGAGGCATATTAGTCTGGTGTCTCAGCTGTGACCATTCCATACTGAGTGCCTCTGCTAGGAGTTTGTCTTCTTGACAGCGTCTAAAGTCTTTGTGGTGTTGCTCTCAGTTTTGTTGGCACATACAACCCCCCCCCCCTCACCATGTTAAAATGTGCATCCAGGATGGGGGTGCTACTGGATTGAGTGCTGCTGGCCTTGAATTTAGTTTTTCTAGTGCACACCTAGCATGACTGCAGAGGCGTAGCTCCAAGGGGATGGGGGGAGGGGCTGTGCGATGCACCGGGCGCGTGCCCTTGTAGAGGTGTGGCGGGGGCAGGGGCGGAGGACGCACTGGTGCACCAGGTGCTTTCTCCCCTTGCTACGTCTCTGCATGACTGCCTTGTGGAAGTCATCCATCCTCTTGAACATAATGAAGTTGCCTGATACTTGGTTGTGACACTGGTCCATCTAGCTTATTTGTTCTCACTATCAGTGGCTGCCCAGGAACTTTCATCTTTCTTATTGGAGATCTTTTAATTGGAAGTACTTGGGATTGAATCTGGGGCCACGTTCTCTGCCACTGGCCTTTGTGCTCCCTTTGGAACAACTAGTCGCTAAGAGATGGTGATTTTATGATTTAAAAACTTTTTGTTCAGCAGTTAGAGGTTTGACTTTCCCCAGGAGGAGTGTGGTAGGATTTTGATTAATCAGCCACGGCTGCAGATTTTGACACAGCAGGAATGGAGCTGGGAAGAATGACCGTTGCCAAAACACATTAACCTTCCCTGGCTCAGAATTCCCTGTATAGTCTACAGATGTATACATCGATAGTGCTGGCGGTGGAGGTTAAGTTATGTGTGTCTTACTGTATTTTTTTAAATGAATTTATAAGACTTTTTGAACTACGGGAGGAGTGGAATATAACTATATATTGTGCCATTAAGTCACAGCTGACTGGTGGTGATCCCTTAGGGTTTTCAAGGCAACTGATATTCAGAGGCAGTTTGCCATCGGCTACCTCCGTGTCACACCCCTGATGTTCCTTGGAGGCTACCCAACCAACTACTAATCAGGGCTACCTCTGCTTAGCTTCTGAGATCCGATGAGATCCAGCTAGCCTGGATCTATCCCGATCAGGGCTATTTTAACTATTTTAATAACTGAGTGCAGTTCCAGATGCCATATAGATATCATCCCTAACAGTCCCTCAGGAGACTTCAGCACCAAACTTTCTTTGTTGGAATGTGGACTGCATCTTGAAGAGCAATGAAGGCATACATGGAGCTATAGACAAGTATGTCTGCCAATGAGACCACCGAAGCCCTGTCCCTCGGATCCCGGTTAAATCACAGCCTTTGTAAGGTGAATGGTAAATTCAGATCCCGTCAACAGGCATAACATTCAAATTGCAAGATGTCATAGTCTTGCTGACTGCATTGGTCAGGCTGCACCTGGAATTCTGGAGGGCTCACTTCAAAAAAGGCACAGCGAGCGCAGAGGACAGTAACATCGATGATCAGCTTCCTGAAAATGAAGTCCTATGAAGAAAGGTTGAGGGACTTGGGAGCATTCAGTCTGGAGAAGAGGAGCTTGAGGGAGGACATGATTGCTCTCTTTTAGTATTTGAAGGGCTGTCACATGGAGCAGTGCAGAGAACTGTCTCTGTCGGCAACAGAGGATCCAACTCGCAATAATGGGTTTAAATTACGGACAGAAAGGTACTCACTGGACATTAGGAAAACCATTTTCATAGTAAGAACTGTTCAGCAGTGGAATCGGCTGCCTAAGGAGGTAGTGAGTGCCCTTTCTCTGGTAATTTTTAGGCAGTAGCTGGTCAAACACTTGACAGGGATGCTTTAATGGCCATAGGTGTCAAACTCGCGGCCCTTCAGATGTTATGGACTACAGTTCCCATCGTCCCCTGCCAGCATCATGCCGCGAGTTTGACACCTGTGCTTTAGTCTGATCCTGCAATGATCCAAGGTTGGGCTAGATTACCTGTATGGCCTGTTCCAGCTTTGTGATTCTATTCTATCTATAGCAAAAAAGTTCCATAAAACTAATTTTGCATAAGAACTAAGCAACTGCGATTTTCAAATCCGATAAATACAGACTTGGCAGTTTCTGAAATGGCTGCCAAGTGAGCAGAGTTCTTGTGGGATCCACAGTCTTTTTCTCTCCCCCTTCGTTTCAGGCATGTGTTTTAAATGCTGTTTGGTTCTGCTCAGGCCCATGTGGCCTCCTTGGCTGCCTTCGGTGTTCTCGTTTAACTTTTAAACTTAAAAGAGAAAAAATGATTTAGTGTACAGTTCGCAGATATTGGCAGAAATCCCAATTGTATTGCAAGCAACTTTGCTGGATGCTCTGTCTCTTTTTCATTTCCCTTTTGAGCAGTTGAGTGTAATTATGTTTTCTACTTACCTACACTTTTAATTATACACTGAAGCCTTTCAATGTTGCTGTGGTCATGTCTTGGTTAACCATCTTCGTGCAATTGTGCAATATCATTGTTTGCTTTGGTCTGCTTAATGATCAACCTAGGATTATAGTAAACAAGTCTGGTTTGTATTCCTGTCCTTTCTGTTTGTATCTTTGATCCACATAACTGCATTATCAACATATTTAAAATATAATTAAATTGCTAGGTGGGGGCCGGTGGCTGAACACAATAACTTGGAGCAATTTTTTTTACCACTCCTTAACGTGTGTTCTTAAATCAGAGGACTGTTCCAGAGGACTATTTGGTTTGTAGATGAAAATACTGTTTTGGAGAAGGGGCAGGGAAACGCTTTCCCCATAATCCTTGATATAGAGAGTGCTTGTTTGTAAAAATCCTGTTTGCTGTCTTGTCATTTAAAAAAAAATCTTTTGCTGCTCCAGTTTTCAAAAGACCCACATGATGTCCCACATATTTAGGAGTTTAACTTGATGTATTTCTGGCACTTGTATCTCTAAATTCTGCAAGAAGACCGGAAGTCATTTTTTTTGCCCACAGGCTATATTTGAAATACTTAGGCATGAGTTAAGGACATGAGTATGCAAGGTATTCGCTTCATCTTAATTTTCATCCTTTTTCTTCGAAGATGAAGTCTGAAGACAACCCCTGGTAATTTGTCTCCATTTGCAAGTGCTGCAGGCTTCTCAAAGAAATGCAAGGTCCTTGTCCTCCTCTTCCTGACTCAGTCCAAGAAAATGACCAGGAAGTAGTCTCTTCAATGCTGCAGTCTTCTGATCCAGCTGTGGCCACATTCTGTATCATCACATAATGCAGTGGAGGTAGAGTTTGCTGCCATAACTGGACAATGCTGCATTAACATGGCATGGATAGTGCTGCTTACCTTTGCTATGGTGTTAGTCTCCCACCCTTGGAATTCAAGGGAGCCCTTTTGATGTTCATGAGAACATAAGAAAGAGCCTGCTGGATCAGATCAGAGTCCATCTAGTCCAGCATTCGGCTACTCGTAGTGGCCCACCAGATGCCTTTGGGAGCTCCCATGCAGGATGTGAAAGCAATGGCCTTCTGCTGCTGCTGCTCCCGAGCACCTGTTCTGCTAAGGCATTTTCAACCTCAGATCAAGGAGGATCAAGATTGGTAGCCATAGATCGACTTCTCCTCCATAAATCTGTCTAAGCCCCTTTTAAAGCTATCCAGGTTAGTGGCCATCACCACCTCCTGTGGCTCCTTTTAAAGCTATCCAGGTTAGTGGCCATCACCACGTCCTGTGGAAAATGTCATGGTGGAACATACGGAGAGAGGTGGCCCTGCAAAAGAGAGGGGCCATGGCCATGAAGGGCTTTGTATGTGATGGCCAGTACCTTAAACTGAAACTGGTAACAGATGGGCAGCCAGTGGAGCATCTGCAGAATGGGAGTAATATGTTTGTTGTGTCTAGCTCTGGTTGATAGCTGAGCCACAGCATTCTGGACCAGTTGCAGTTTTTGTGTCGATTTTGAGAGGAGACCAAGGTAGAAGTAGACCATACTGTAGTAGTCTTGATGTTACTGTGACTTGGATCCAGATGGTCAGGTCAGCCATATGAAGGCCAACTTGTGAGCTAGGCTGAATTGGTAGAAGGCCTTTTTTTTGCAGCTGTATGAATTTGTTTCTTCGTAATAAAACTGGATCCAGTATGACCCAAGACTTTTAACAAAGTCAGCAAAGGTCAGTTGAACTCCATCAAAAGTGGGGAGAACAATGTTATTTAAGACCTCCTTCTTTCCAAACAGCATGGCCTCTATCTTTTCAGGGCTTAGTTTCAATTTGTTCACTTTTAACCCGTTAACCACCTCTGCCAAGCAGTATTTTAGGACCAGTATGGTATCACCAGGAGACTTGGGTCAAGATGTATACATCTGCGTGTTGATGACAGCTAACCCTCAAAGCTATGAATGATTTGTCCTAAGGGCTTTACATAGAGACCAAAAAGCTTCTTCATGAGATGGGCAGCCCAATGCAGTGCTGGCCTCGCTAGTTCATATTTTATGCATTTTTTGAAAGAGAACAAATGGCAGAAGGAATAAAAAAGACCCAATCCAAGAAGCTGAGTGCATAAGAACTGCACTGGAATTCATAGCAGTACAGCTGACAAGCGTTAATCATGGAGCAACATACCAATTGTGCTCTTAGGTTTTACACATATAAAAGCAGCCAGCCAGTATATGGTGATGTAACCTTGCCTCCACTCACTGATAGAACAAAAAGAAAAAATAAGGTAACATGGTGCTCTATACTGTGAGGAGGAGTGTGGCATGCCTAGTGTTTGGCATCCTATGGGCCTGCCGTGCTCTTAGGATCTCTCTCGATAAGGCTTCAAATGCAAACATATGCCATTATGTGTTGTAAATGTTTATGCCATGGGGCTAGAGATGCAGCCCAGGGCTGCAGTGGCGTAACTAGGCAAACTGGAGCCCTGGGCAAAACCTGAATTTGAAGTCCCAGGCGTGTGCCTGGTGCAACACGCCCCCCCCCCCCCACCTCTTGTAGCTACGCACAGTGGCATATTGAAATTTTGGTGCTGCTAGCCTAAAAACTGCACTCTCTGCAGAAAAACACTGAAAATACAAAAATCCCACAAACGAACCTGCAGTTTTTGTGCCCCCCACAAGGGGGCGCCCTGGGCAATTGCCCACTTTGCCCAATGGGAGGAACGCCTCTGCAGGGCTGTGTGTCCTGTCATCTAAAATACGAATGTTTTGGCCTATATTCAGTGGGAGTTGCAGACTTAGAGCCCTATCCAAAGGCGGGAAGGGCAAATGTGCTCTGGGGGGGCATGCCATCATGCCAGCAGATTTGCCCTCCCTGGACACTTACCCAGCGGCAGCACAGTTCTGCCAGCGTGCACCACCACCACCCTCCCCGCCCACCACCCACCCCGGCTCTGCAGTGTGGTCCTGAACACTACTCTCTTGACTGGCATAAGTCTATTATGGTCCATTGAGTCTTCTTGGTGGTGGAGGAGGCTATTGCACTCTGTGAGCCTCCCCACGCTGCCAGTAAGCCTCTTTGGGGATGGTGGTTGGGTGCCTGGCTTGTGGATGGGGCTGTCCATTCGATTAGATGGTGCAAAACAAAGTTTAAGGCCAGAGCTGCAAAAAGTGGTAATTTTTCTTTGGAAGTATAAAAGACAGTAGCAATTGGGAGACCATGGTCATCCTTATGTTAACATAATTGGACATTAAGTGAATAGTAGTAGAAACCACACTGGGATAACAGTATTTTGTTGCTGGAGGATGTGAAATCTTCAGAAGTAAGGTTGCATCAATAGGTTGTAGAAACTCCGCTTTCTCGAGCTGTAGCATCTCTCTTTGGAGCTGAGTGGTTTTCAACTTGTATTTCAGATCCTTTTAATAAACATATTTTTTTTTCACGCAAGTGCGATGCACGAATGAGTTAACATCAACAATGAATCATATGCATAATTCTTCAGAGTCTTCGCAAAGTGCAGTAATAATGCTTTCATTCTTCTGTGGGCTGTTTTAAAAAATAGGTAGTACTTCCCATCGAAAATTATGATTTTTGGCAAAGAGAATGACAGTGACATCTGCTCCAGGCTGTTGGGATTCCTGTTAGAAAATGTCAGTTCTTAATTGTGGAGAGAGAGGGAAAAATTCCTCTTTGGAGCGCTGTGCTGCCATATTTGTAATACAAAATGCAGCTGTTCACATTCTTAGTTGGTTGAATTTCAGCATGCCGTATGCAGAGACAAGGGCTAATATTGTCTCTTCCCCATACCTATTTTTTTTTGTATCTTCTCTACCTGTAGAATGTATAAATCAGAATAGATTTCATATTTTCACTGAGTAGTTTTTATAGCCTGTAGATCTCAAAATGTTGCTTTAATAATTCATTGGGGTATTTTGTGCAGGTGTCAGACTAATTCAATTTAATAAATTGCTGAAACATGCGAAGGCTTTTATGGTGCATTGGGTAGCAAATTCATTTGAAGAGAACTGCCATAGATTGTCTGGCCTTGGTCTTCATGGCTGGTTCTGAGTTATCAGGATAATACAGTCATGGTGAGTGCAAACATAATAAAAGAAGATTATACAGTACTTGCAAAATACTGCACAAATTCTTTATTACTAAGTTGTAGCAGGCTAAAGTTCAGTTTCTATTGGAATGTTTCCTTTTTAAGCTCATGGAAACAGCATTAAGGTACCTCTTAAAACCACTCAAATCCTTCTACTCTTTATCATCTCTGCTGAACTGCTTAAAAGCAGATGATTCCAGAAGCAGCAGTGACACGAAATAAGCAAAGACCTTGGCATTGTGCTCTAGCAGTGGTATAAAGGAAAACCTGAAATGATTAAAAAAACAACAACTTAAAACAATTATGAAGGCTGTAAGATGTTACTCTAACTAGGCAGTCTCCACTTTAGTGCAGGGGTGGCCAACCTATGGTGCTCCAGATGTTCATGGAGTACAATTCCCATCAGCCCCTGCCAGCATGGAATTGTACTCCATGAACATCTGGAACACCATAGGTTGGTCAATTGGCTTGAGACAGGGAGCCAGAGGGAGTAACTGGGACGAATAACCTATGTACACCAGGATAATCCTGGGGAAAAACTCTCAATTGAGCAGGCAATTGCACAATTAAAATTGGTTTTATTAGAATAAAAATAGTAAAACAATATATTTTGAGAAATGAATGTACACACACTAAGTATACAGGGACTGATTAAGAGAAAAGGGAAGAAGTTGGATAGGATTGATGTCCGGGGAAAGCAGCACTGAAAAGAAAAATGATCAGCATTTTCAGAAACAGAGGAAAGAACCCAAGCATAAGTGGAGGTGCATGCAGGGATCTGGAACACACTCACACACTATGAATGGCCCAAGGGCCAATATTTATACCCCCAACAGGGTCCTGAGGTAATGTGAAATAAGCTGGCAGGAAGGCCAGAGACAAATAATTAAAACCCAAACTGATGGTTGTGGGTTTTTTGGTCTTTAACAAATCTTGACGAACAGTATGGAGTGCAAGTTATATGAACCGGGGATTCTTTTTTTACTTCTTCTTTTTGAGTTGTCACATGCTTGTGTCCATGAAGTTGTAGCAACTTACAAGAAGCACAAGAAAAAAAAAAGAGCTGAATGTAGCACAATCTGGCAAGTCTTTCATATCTTTACCAACTGTGTCAGCATTAGTCAACCACTAGTCTTAAAAGTACACAATTGCTTTCAGAAGTTTCTCAAGTAAATTTAATATCACTAGAATTGTCTAAAACCTGTGAAGATCAGGAAAAGGACACTGGCTTCCTAATCAGAGAGTAGAAGAAGTGGTGTTTGGATTTATACCCTACCTTTCTCTCCTGTAAGGAGACTCAAGGTGGCTTACAAGCTCCTTTCCCTTCCTCTCCCAACACCTTGTGAGGTAGGTGGGGCTGAGAGAGTTTTGAAAGAACTGTGACTAACCCAAGGTCACCCAGCAGGAATGTAGGAGTACAGAAGCACATCTGGTTCACCAGATAAGCCTCTGCCACTCAGGTGGAGGAGTGGGGAATCAAACCCCGTTCTCCAGATTAGAGTGTACCTGCTCTTAACCACTACACCAATCAAATCGGATTGCACAGTGTAAAATGATAACAGCCCATATGAAGACACATCTATTAAATACAGTGTAAGTTGAAACATTCAATATGAGGTGTGCTTTTTGATTCCAGAGGATTGGGTTCAAACTTCTGCCTGAAATGCTAGAGCTATTGCAGCTTGGTTGTCTTCAGGCAATTCAAACCGGGGGGCCCTTTTAACTACAACTTGCAGTGACAGACCTGTTTTTTAGGACTAAATCTAACATGATGCTTGAGTCCACTTTTCTCTCTTGGGAGCGCTTTTGTTGTTGAGTGTTGGGCTCTGAAATCTTCTTCTTCTTCTTCTTCTTCTTCTTCTTCTTCTTCTTCTTCTTCTTCTTCTTCTTCTTCTTCTTCTTCTTCTTCTTCTTCTTCTTCCTCCTCCTCCTCCTCCTCCTCCTCCTCCTCCTCCTCCAGTGGTTGTGAGGATAACTTAGGAAAGGAAGTATCATGTACACTGCCTTGAGATTCATAGAGGGTGAGTAGAATGAAAAAATTGCAAAGATATGTATTGCATGGCTGCACTGGAAATAGAAGTTTCCAGCTCCACAGCCCATCTCAGTTCATATGATATGCTGCTTTAAAAGAGTTAATGTTGATATTGTTAATGTTGATATTGTTGTGACCCACATCAGAGCATCATCCAGTTGTGGGTTCTGTGATGACCTTGTAAGACCTAAAAATTTCTAACCCTCACCAGGTCATCAGTCAAGTCCCCCAGAAATAGGAACTTGAGTCTTAGATAGGTAAGAAAGGAAATATTTATTTGAAAAAGAAACTGGGTATCAAATATATGTACATCTCTGGTTCTCAGTAAAGCACTTGTTATTAAGATGAACTGAAGTGGGAACTCACCCTGCTGAAATAAATAGCCAGATTTCCCTATGTCTCCATCTCAGCCAGTATTTCATATGTTTACTGACAGAAGAAGAATGATGTCTTGATAGACCGGCCAGATTACTTGCGATGCTGGTTGACTTAAACTGCCTTGAGGTCTTTCTTCATGTCCTGCTGAGGCATTCTTCCCATCTCTCCAGAAAGGCTCAACCACAGTTTCACAAACGCCTTCCTAGGCAATGTTTACTGTTTCCCCTGGCTTATCTTTGGTGGGTAATCTTCCTTGCCTACAGCCAGCTCTTAGAAGACTTTGGTTGGAAGCTCTCTCCTCTACTTTTTCTTGAAGATCTGCTGCCTCCCCCCCCCATCCCTCGGGCGGTATAAAAGCCGAATTAATAAATAAATAAAATAAAATAAATATACTCACTCAGGAAGATTTCATCCAGTCAGCGGCTGATATTTGTCACACATTGTTCTGTTTAGTTGTGGCATTCTGGGTTTTACAATCCCCCACAAAGTGTCCCTCCTGCTTGGAAGCCTTCTTAGTCACCCTTTAACCTCCCCTCAGCAAGAGACACTTGGTTCACCCACTGAAAACACACTGTCACACTTTGTAACCTTCCTGTTTTCCCATCACAAAACCTCAGTGCTTAATACAAAACAGAGGTAACAATAACATCACATTCCAAAATCATGGTTCAAACAATATTTGTTTTTCTCATATCAGAACTTGTTTTTCCACAGGTTTCAGGCCACCCATTGGAAACCTCGGTTAATATCGAGTAAGGTGGATGGAGAAGCAGTTTGGTTTGGTCTAACGCAGGGGCTTTGTGACTTCAGTGTGGAACAAAGGAGCCATTTAAGAAGCATCTTCTAATTCAGGGGTAGGGAACCTGCGGCTCTCCAGATGTTCAGGAACTACAATTCCCATCAGCCTCTGTCAGCATGGCCAATTGGCCATGCTGGTAGGGGCTGATGGAAATTGTAGTTCCTGAACATCTGGAGAGCCGCAGGTTCCCTACCCCTGTTCTAATTAGATCACACTGTGGTTGCCAGATGCACCATAAACTGGTCCAGGGAACCTTTGTGATACAAGAAGTTGTGAGCTTTTTGGCATTCCATCTGCGGCTCTTCTAAGTGCTGTTTCCAATGATACCCGGGCCATGTTCTGGGAAAGTGGCAGTTTCTTTAATTGAGTCAGCATGTTGTAGTGGTTGAAGTCTGAGACTCAGATGTGGGAAATCCACGTTTGAATCCACACTTGTGTCATGGAGGCTTTCTGGCTAACCATGGGCCAGTCATATACTGGCAGCCTGACCTACCTCACAAGAGTGTTGTAAGGTTATAATGGAGGAGAGGAGAATGATGCAAGCTGCCATAGGTCCCCATTGGGGTGAAAGGTGGAATATAAATAAAATAAATAAAAGTAAAGGCATTTATTTAGAAATTAGGATAATTTCACCATTACTGTGGGTTCAAAATAAAACTCACAGTTTTGTTTTTGAAACACAGCACTTGTCCATGATGATTATATCAAGGTTATGAAGGGTCCTTAGTAGGAGGTTGGGTCGACATATGCAGCTGAATGAGGTGGTGGAGTGTGACATATCACGGTTGAATGCTAGCCTATAAAATTAGACTTGCGGCAAGTAGAGCACCTAGCATGGAGTCGGATGCTTAGCATTTCTTTTCCTGCAGAACTGTTATGATTATTTGTCTCGTATGCCACTTTTCCCCTATTGAGCTCAGGTTGGCTCACAATACATTCAGTACCACATAAAACCAATTTAAATCCTTATAAAACCATTTCAAATCAGTATAAATACAGATATGTTTAAAATCATTCTAGAGCTGAGGGCACCGATATATATATATATAATATATAATATATATAATATAGGCAGTGGGGAGCGATGGCAGGGGGGAAGCCCAGACTGATGGAAAACCTGTAGCTGTCTCAACCATATGCCTGGTGGAATAGCTCTGTCTTGCAGGCCCTGTGGAACTGCATCAAATCATGCAGGGCCATGGTCTCTCTGGACCAAGCATTCTATCAGGTTGGGGCCAGAAAGCCCTGACCCTGGTTGAGGCTAGCTGGACATCTTCCAGGCCAGGGATCACCAGTAGGCTTTCATTTGCAGAATTCAGTGCTCTTTAGGGGATGTATTGAGACAGAAAGTCCTGAAGGTATGCTGGCCCCAGATTAAAACTTGAAGAGAATTTTTAACTAAGGCCCCTTTCACACATGCAGAATAATGCATTTTCAATCCACTTTCAATGCACTTTGCAGCTGGATTTCACTGTGCAGAGTAGCAAAATCCACTTGCAAACAACTGTGAAAGTGAATTAAAAGTGCATTATTCTGCAAGTGCAGAAGGGGCCATGGAGAAACATTTTTTTATTATCCACCCTTAGAGTTCTGAAGTATTCAAAAGCTTGCATAATGTTTGGTGTCATAATTCCGACTTGCACGCCCTTTCCCTTCACTCCAAATACACAAGGGCTGGCTAAGGTCCAACAGTAATGTGGCATTCAGTAATGTGGCAGGGTAAAGGTTTATGTGTTACAGTTATGTATTATTTCTTGTATATGTACAGCTCCCTGGGTGCAGAGGTGAATGACTTGGGTAGTGTGAAAACATGTGGTGTAATTTTTCTTAGTTTTCTTAGTTTTCAGAAATGGAAATTTCCCCTTGACACAAACAAGAGAGTCATCATGGTGTAAGTGGTTAAGAGCGGTGGACTCTAGTCTGGAGAACCTTGTTTGATTCCTCACTCCTTCACATGAGTGGTGGACTCTAATCTGGTGAACTGGGTTGGGGTCTCCACTCTTCCTTATGAAGCCTGTAGGGTGATCTTGGGCTAGTCACAGTTCTCTCAGCCTCACCTACCTGTCAAAGTGTCTGTTGTGGGGAGAGGAAGGGAAGGAGTTTGTACACTATTCTGGGACTCCTTGGGTTGAGAAATGTGTCTTTTGTGGTAGAGAAAAGTTTTCAACAACTTCTTTCCTGAGGCAGCTGTTCCTGAGGCTTTTGTTCATCACGCTCTCCAACGCAGACCAAAGTTAGCCCTTGCTGTGACCCATTTAGAAGCACTGAGTGCAGAGAACTGCATCAAACCAAGCAAAAGTTGGACATTTCTGGCTTTGCCTTTGTGGAGTAGGCGAATATGTAGGAGCATTTGTGTGTATGTTTTCCTTGATGATAACTTAGCGATTGTGCTCAGTGGCTTGCCAACTTTTAGCTCCCGAACAATTCGTGTAACTGGCTTTTTATTTTAAAAAAATGTTTAAAGCAGGAATATGTAATGGAAAGATGAACAGACACATCTGTGCGGCTGGCAATTTAGTGTACGCTGGGAGTGCATTTTCAGAGGATTACACAAACTCCTTAAGATTGCCATATTCAGTAATAAGCTGCTAAATGGATGAGCCTCTTTATAATGAGGTTCACTTCAAAGGAGAGACCTTGGATGACTTACATCTTGTATTCACCTCCCTGGGACTTCAGAATGCCTAAGCTATTAGGTTTGGTCGATTAAAAAAAAACAAGAACAAAAAACTGGGTAGTATTAATCTCATGGAAGCTCCAAGTCACTCACTCTTCGTTTCTCCTGAGTTGCTTTCACATGCTACTTCAGAAAGCTCTTATTGCAGAACTTGCTGAGGGGAATGAGTATGTATTGGCTGTGAATGCATGAAGCTGCCTTGGTCTTTCAGTGTCAACATTGCGATTGGCAGCATCTCTGCAGGGTCTCAGTTCTTTCGCATCATCTCCTACCTGATCTTTTTTCACTCAAGAGGAAGTGGAGTGATCTTGGGACCTGGTGAATGAAAAGCAGATTCTCTGCTCCTGTGCAATTCCCCTCCTTTTTTGACTGCATGACTGTATGAAGGTCACCCATGTTGAAGTCAAGGACCCTGCAAGCCTCTGACTTTAAAAGGAGGAAGCTTCCTGTCATTCCTGTATATGAATCTAATACATCAAATCATTGCTCTAGCTAGCCTGTGTGAGGTAATGGTTAAGAGCGGTGGACCAGGTTTGATTCCCCACTCTTCCACATGAGCGGAGGAGGACTGTAATCTGGTGAACCAGGTTTGTTTCCCCATTCCTACACGTGAAGCCCACTTGGTGACCTTGGGCCAGTCATAGTTCTCTCAGAACTCTCTCATCCCCACCTGCCTCACAAGGTGTCTGTTGTGGGGAGATGGAGGGAAGGAATTTGTAAGCCGCTTTGAGACTTCTGATTGAGAAAAGTGGGATATAAATTCAAACTTCTTCCATCTTGAAAAGAGTAAAGAAGATTCTTTGAAAAGATCTCTTTGATCGTACTTTTATAAGACTTAATCACTCAAGTTGTACAGAGACATGATGCTGCTTCACAACAGTTATACTGGGTTACTCTTCATAACTATCTTTCCTAAAGCATTGAGAGTTTTTTGTGCATGTGGGCAGCCTGTAATGACCTAGTTTGAATTTATTCTATAATAAACTTGAATTGTGCTTTCTGTTCTATCCTCTGGATGGTTGCTTTGGATATTACCAGTAGCATTCACATACAAAGCCCTGCTTATGGAATTCTGTAATAGATGCAGATGAAATATCCCCCATGTTATGCAGCATCATAAACCTTAATCAGAGTTCTGCAATTTATACTTTGTAGACAAGAGTCTCCATCTGATGCATGAAATGGATAGCAGATGGGTTCAACGTGTATGCTGAAAGGCAAAGATTTTTACTTTTGAAACTCCTTAAAATACATAATTCTGCTTTTAGTGCCAAGAACAAATTAAAGGATGTTCTTCTGGAGAAATAAAGAAAACACCTCAGGTGGAACTGTCTTGAGTTTGGTTGACACCTCTGTTTGCTCTCTGTCCTCCAAAAACAATATTTTATCTCAAGCTCAAAGTGTATTCAAAACAGTAATGTTAGCTTAGAGCAACCATTTTAAAAGTGCCTTTATTTATTGTTTGGAGGCTGTGTGGCAGAAAAACCAACCTATCCACACTGTTTACAGCTTGGGGAGAAGAGCATGTAATTGACAAAGTTATAGAAATCCCCAAAGGGTTGATTACAGGGAATGACACTTTGGAAGATGGATGTGTTGAGAATTTCCCTTATTCTCAACTTACAATTCTTTGATCACTCAACCTACCTGTGGAGAAGCACTTGCTATTTTATTGGCTGTTAACCGATGCATACTTGCCTTCTGGATCCTAAAGTCTGTTAAGTGAAATGTCCAAGCTAGAGAAGGCATGTCTTGAACTGAACTGTAGAATAAGGTATATTTTAGCTGCATCCTTGCAGAATGTGGGCTGACTTGTAAATGAACTGGAAGCAGTGAAAGTTGTGTTGGAGAATATTGTTTTCTGGAAAAAGTTAGTAATGTACCAGTGTGTGCATTAATGCAATCTCTTGCATGAGCCAGGGCTGAGCCCCTGGCATTTCCATGAAGAATGTTGGTCCTCCAGGTTATGTTAAGTCTTGAGTGTGTTCAACTTGGATTTTGAAGGCTTTTGGAGAGCAAAACTGGCCCCCAGTCCAATCAAAGAGCACCTGGTTTCTGGCTTGAATTGCTGATCATCACTTCATCTTAACCCCAAGGCCAGTGGGAAGGGTCCCCCCCCCCCCTCTCTGCTTTTCTGGAACTTCATTGGGTGACCTTGGACCAGATTCTCCCTCTCAGCCTACCTCATAAGGTTATTGTTAGGATAAAATGGAGGAAGAGGAATGATATTGTAAGCTTCTTGGAGAGGAATAGAAGCAGATAATTCAGTGGCTCGTATTTGTTTGTTGACGGATGGGAATGAAAGAATGTGCTCTTCAGTGCTGTGGAGAGGCAGTGTCCAACCTTCAAAAGCCATTTAGAAAAATATTGAAAAGGCTCACAAAGTTTGGGGGATTGCTGGAAGAAGGGGCTGCCTTGCTGGGGTGCTCATGTACGCAGGTTTTGCACAGCAGTGATGGTCTAGAAATAACTATTGAAATAAGTGCTGGGAAAATGCAAGATCTCTGGAGCCAGTTTGAGAGGAGGCTTCCAAGTTCCCTGCAGGAAACGTTCCTCCCACCCTTATTCTTTTTCAGCCCTGAGATAGTGATTCTTTGCTATATGTGGCAAGGTAATCATGGGATTGACTGCTATTCCTGGTGAAGTGAACCCTTGAAAGCCTGTTAGCGGTTCGCTTAATAGTGAGATCTTATACAATCAGTGCTGCCCCAACACAGTAGTTGCATCCCTGAAGATTTCTATAGCATGATTTTCTGTAATGCGGCAAGGGGATTGCCTCATAAAATAGAATGGAATAGGTGTAGGGAAAAGTTCCGGACTCTCGTCTGTTTAAGATATTCTTCCTCCAACTATTGCATTAATGCTATTGGTTATAGTCGTTTGATGTTATTGCTTCTATCAGTCATAGTATAAGAACGCAATAGAATTCAGTTTACCTGGCATACAGGAAGTTGCCATCAATGGTGGGGAGAGAGAGATTGGTCAACGAAACATACCTGAGGAAGACTGCCTGAGGCCACTCGGGCACAACTATCGAGTACCACATGCTTCATAATATTTGCTGCATTGCACATTTGAAGCAGAATTGCCTCATGGCACATTGGGAAAGCTTGGCCAAAACAGAGATTTTGCTGTCTGTGCCTCTGGGTTTTCTAATCTGAATCAGATTCTCACTATAGCACTTGTTTCCCATTCCTCTGTTGTGTTTGAACCAATTCCTGTTCTGCAAACATGTGTTCTGGCAGAACTAAGCTTTGTGGTGTGCATTTGTAAAAAGCTTGTTAACTAACAAACAGTTATCATGGTTTGATTTTAGCTAGGTAATGCTTTTGATTTTGCTCACAGGCTCAGTCTCCCCTTCTAGAAAGTCCAACAAATTAGACTTGCTAATTAGAGATCGTCCACAGAATCATGGTGGATGGAAATTCCAGTTTTTTAAAAAAGTAATCTCATATTAGAACATACACATTTGTCCTATTTGACCCAAAGCTCTACTAGTGAAACTGAGAAAGCAGTCAACATAGGAAGGAAACAAACCCAGCTGAATGCAATTACCCTCAAGTTTGTCCTGACATTTACCCATGCAACGATACAGGTCTTCTAGGTACAACAAATTATTGTGCCTTCAAACAGTTAGGGCAGGGGTAGGGAACCTGCGGCTCTCCAGATGTTCAGGAACTACAATTCCCATCAGCCCCTGCCAGCATGGCCAATTGGCCATGCTGACAGGGGCTGATGGGAATTGTAGTTCCTGAACATCTGGAGAGCCGCAGGTTCCCTACCCCTGAGTTAGGGGAATGGAGAAGACATGAGGTGATTCTTGATGTAAACCTGAATGCTCAGAATTTGAACCAACGTGCGACCATTGAACTGTTTATAAACACTGATCACAGGGCTTTTACATTAACGTTCTGAGAATGGAAATATTTTTGATTCTGGTGGGTTTCTGGGCTGTGTGGCTGTGGTTTGGTAGATCTTGTTCCTAATGTTTCACCTGCGTCTGTGGCTGGCATCTTCAGAGGTGAATCACAGAGAGAAGTCTGTTATACACTGTGTCCAGACTTCCCTTATTACAGACTTCTCTCTGTGATTCACCTCTGAAGATGCCAGCCACAGATGCAGGTGAAACGTTAGGAACAAGATCCACCAGACCACGGCCACACAGCCCGGAAAACCCACCAAAACCTGGCCGTGAAAGCCTTTGACAATACATGGAAATACATGTATTGTATTCCAATGTATTCCAATACATGGAATCTGGCCGTGAAATGTATTCCAATACATGGAATCTGGCCGTGAAAGCCTTTGACAATACATGGAAATATTTCTGTTTATCCCAGTTATATCTAATTTCAAAAATGAGAATTTCTCAAAAGGGAGGTGGTGATCAGATTGACTTTGGATGTTGTAGCTCTCACAGTCCCCCTTGGGTGCCTCATTCTTCAGCTGTTGCCTTGTCAGAAAGGGAACTCCAGCAGGATATAATAGCAACCTTCAGATGGGTTCGCTGAGAAGTAAAACAAGACATTAAGGAAGGAGCCTTCAGAACAGGTTGGATGAGTATTTTGTGGCAGTTCTCTGCACCGCTGTTTTGTTCCTTCTTGTTCTGTAAAGCAGTATGGTGCACAACAGTAGGAATAATGACATCCTGACCAATTTGTTTGGTGCGTGAGAGTAAGTTTTTGACCAGCAAAACTTTTTATCCAACAGGAGAGAGGAGTTTTCTAGCTTGTTAAAAAGCAGAATGGCTTTGCAAGGGCTTGTTTTTCTAGGTAGGATGTTTTTATGATTAGGTAATTCATTTTTTTATGATTAGGTAATGCATTTCTCCATTAGAGATGTAGAATGTGGAAGATGTGGGGAAAACACTTTCTTTTTATGTAGATACAGAAATTTTGGGGGAAACTGAAGTATATGTAATGCTTTCTGAAAACGTAAACGTTTTTTACTGCTATAACATAAAATGCATTGGGTTAGGTATGGCCAGTTTTTTCACTGAGTCAGCCTTTGTCCCACATTTACTGTTGGCCATGCATGTCCTGAGGTCCCCAAGGTAGCTTTTATGATGATCAAAAGTTGGACTCCTTCCTCTTTTATTACCACCAGAACAGGTTGTATCTAACCCAAAGCTATTCCAGAGAAGACATTCGTGCAGGCCATCTGTATCTAGGCAATTGCTTAATAATTTGTACCTATGCCGAGTAAAATAAGAAGTGCTGCCATATTTAATTTATAAACATAAGTCCTGTTGCAGTTTGAAGATTAGCAGTTTCATTTTTGCAGGCTAGACCCTTTTTCCTCACTAGTCAAACTTTTCCATAGGCCAGGGCTGGAAAAAAATATCCCAGGTGCCAAGGGTGCCATGATATCAAGAAGTTTCATGGTGATGCCGAGGGTGTTCATCAGTCATTTATTCTGAGTGCCTCTTGGTGATTCTTAGTAGAAGAACAAAGCTTATTTAGGTGAGGGATAGAGTTTGGCTTTTTGTTGTGATAACTAGAATTACCCCACATTTATTTATATGCACAACACTTTAAAAAAAAAGATTACAGGCAGAAGGGGAGTATGGGAAAGATCCATCGTCGTAGCATCCATTGACTTCTGTGCCCCACCTCGATTCTTTATTTGTATTCTCATCTAACTTTTGGTGGAATGTGTGTGAGATTGAATATGTGAGCCAAGGCACTTTTGGCTGTGGACCTCACACTTCAGAACTCTTGCCCCAGATGTCCTATCCCAGGGGTGCCCAACTTGGCCATGCTGGCAGGGACTGATTGGAATTGTAGTCCATGAACATCTGGGGCACCAGAGTTGGACAGCGCTGTCCTATCCTGTCTTTGGCCTTCCAGAGATTTGTAAAAAAAAACAATTTATTGCGTAGGACAATGGGTGCTTTCACACATTCTGAGTAATGCACTTTCAATCCACTTTTAATACACTTCGTAGCTGGATTTTACTGTGTAAAATGGCAAAAACCATCTGCAAATGATCATTAAAGTGCATTGAAAGTTGATTGAAAGTATATTATTCAGCATGTGTGGAACACTCAAAGTTACTTGTGCAGCTGATTCTATGTTGCTCATTGTATTGCTTTTATTAGTGTTCTGCTGTTTTTGATGGACTTTGTCCATGTTTGCTCTTAATTTTTTATTTTGTATTTATACTTAATTATTTAAGTACTTATACTTATATTTTGCTGTAAATGATCTTAATTACTATTTTAGTAGAAAGATGGGATTGAAATTTTCTGAAGAATAATAACTGAGCAAAGCTTTGTGACTCTTGGTGATTTCTAAGAAAATTCCTTGCTTCCTTATGAAACAGAAAGTGTCAAGTGAATATGCACATTTATATAAGGGGAGTTGGGGGAAAAACCCAGATATATGAGAACTGTTGTTGTTAAGGCTGTTTTGTGGCTTGAATGTTGTCTTGGGTCTTGCAAATCCTTTTTGTAATCACATATAGTTATCAACCATTCAGTTTCTAGAAATCTAGAGAGGGAACCTCAAATGCTTTTAGTAAACAATGGTTATTTGTGATGATGAACTGATTTTTATAATAGGCTTTCTTCACTGTCATTCAAGTATTAGCTGTGAAGAATGTATCTAGCTATTTAGATCTGAAGTTCCATGAGAAGAGTTTTAAGGCTACAAAAAAGTAGCTCAGCCACAGACTTTTGTTCAGGAAAAATGGGCAAAAGATTTAAAGGGGACTTTGGGAGAGAGTCTTAAATAGGAGGTTTAATCAACTACTGTTCGGCATGCTTAAAATTTACTTCTGAGTGGGGAGAACAGTGGTGGGCAGCAATAGGTCATCTGGTACTAGTTAATCTCTAATTTTAGTTTCTAATTTGTAAAAGTTTATTTCCTCTGAATGTATTGGTCTCAAACTGTTGATGGATGAAGCCCAAAAAGCATACTTTTCTTGGTTCTGTCTCTACAAATGCAAGTGAAGTAATAAGGTTGCATTTTTAAACTATCTGGCACCGTTCACACTGATTCTCATAGACTGATTCTGTGCAGCAATGTGAAATCAACTATAGTCAGGGAATCTAAAAAAGGCCACTGAAATCTCCCTGAAAATTCCATTCATCCATCCTTCTGGCTTCTAAGACATCTGTAGGCGTTGCTCACAAACTAAGCTTATCTGTATTGCCCAAGGGGCTAGAAACATTCCTATTTGTATAAATGAAGACGTAGATTTTCAAGCAGTTTAATTCAATATGCAGTACTACGTTCTACGCTTGGCATCACATTATCAGTAATTGTTATCTATTTATGCAGCACATCCAGTTGTTTCCCAAGAATTTCTCCAAAGGTAAACTTCTCTGAATGCAGCTTTAGTAGCTTCTGGTCAGGGTTGGAAAGTGCTGTCAGATCCCTGGACTGCTCAATAACAAGACTCTGTAGCCAGATGATTTCTTTATTATGAAAAGCATTTAGGCTTCTAGTGCTACAAATTTAAGCACCAGAACACCTTCCGTTATACACCACATCATGCCCCACCACAACATACAACAACCACCCCCGAACACCATTTTCCAAGGGAAGTTGGGTCTCCACCAGTCCCACAGTCCAGAGACAGCACAGCCTTCACTGGTCAGAACAACCCACACTCTCCACTGCTGTGGAGGGCAACAGCTAGCAGGTGTCTAACAAGCATATTAGACTTTGCCTGGGAAACAAAACTAAAGCAAAAGCAGACAGGAGGTAGGAGGGAAAGAGGATCCCATGTCCTACTCTGGAGACGTGGCAGGATCGAACCAGAACTGGGTAGATCATGACAGGCACAGAGAAGTGCAGGAGAAATTGGAGGGAAGACAGGTGCTTGTGGCATCCCCCCCCCCCAAAAAAAAATAAATAATATGACATCCTTCTGTGTAACCTGAATTGCTGATTGTGTAGAAGACACAGGACTGGATCCTACATCTCTTGCTGTAATTGTGGAGTCTCTCTCTGGCATCATAAGAAGAGATCCGTATGCTGTGTCGGTCTCTAAGGCAGGGGCCAGTATAGCATACACGGCAGGAATTGGAAGCACGGAAGCTGCACTTTTGATGCACAAGCAGCATCACGGTTTTGTCTGTCATCTGATCAACAGAAGTGATGCTTAAGCTGGAGTTTGAATCCTAGGTCACCGAGCTAATTGGGAGACTTGCTTTTTTCCTTTCCAGAACTCAGCAACTGATGCTGGCTCCCCACCCCCACCGGGGAAATTAATCTGACGGGTGCCCACTAAAGACTGATGTGCATGCTTGCCGAATTTCTAGGATTCCTCCGCTCTGCTTATTTGATTTACTGAAGAATCTGAAGATTTTCTCTTGTTTCCTCATGAATTATCTTTCACCTCTGGAAAGGTAGAGGTAAGTTCTTTTCTTTTAGGTTATACCCCCTGCCCTTCTCCTGTTTCCACCTCTTTGACTGTAAGCATTGCTTCAACCTGTCAGAGATGCCTTGTGCAGCTCTTCATGTGGAACTAATAGCTGCAACTGCCCTAAGCAGGAAAACTCTCTCTTCTGTGTTCTGCACTTGGCGGGTGTGTTTTTTTTCCCTCTGTGTGTTAATCTCAGAACCGGGCTGTGCTGCATTTTGCTGTTTAAAAGCCTGTCTTCAAAAGGTATGGCTGTATTTGGGTATCAAAAGAGCAGGGTGGGTTCCTTGCTGCAGCTACAGTAAAAATTGTAGCCTGGAGTCAGGTTTGGGCAGACCAAGGTGACTTGCTTGATCACAGCAGTTAAAGCTTTTGTTAAGAACAGCCAGAAAATAACCATGGAAGAAAGTGAGTATTTCATAGCAGGGGATTTGACCATCTATCTTTTCCTTTCCATACTGACATCAAGTGCTGCAAATCCTTCAATTGTTGCCCATTTTTTACAAGGTTGAGATAGTATAGGGGCACTACCTCTCTGCTCAGGTGCTTCTAGGATTGCCAGGTCTCCTCTGGTCATCAGCAGGGGATTGGGGAATAGGGTTGCCAATTGGGATATTCCTGGAGATTTGTGGCTAGATCCTGGGGAGGACAGGGTCCCAGTGGTGGAGCTATAAGGGGGTTCGCTGTGCACCGGGCATGCTCCGGTGGGTGCAGAAAATCGCCCCTTCCTCCCTTGACCCCCCAGCCCTGCGTTCCCGCTTACCTTAGTTCCTCCCTCCTGTCCCTTAGTTCCACTCTCTTCCCCTCTCCTGCAGCCTGGTGGGAACTATACTTCCCAGGAGATCTTGCTCCTGGGAAGTGTAGTTCCCACCAGGCTGCAGGAGAGAGGAGTTAAGGGGCAGGAGAGTAACTGAGGTAAATGGGGGGTGAAGGTTGTGGAGGTCGCGGGGGCAGGGCGCCACGAGGGGGGCGGGCCAGGTGCCATTTTGGCCCGAGCACCATTTTGTCCCCTACTCCTCTGCAGGGTCCTCCGTGGGGTACAATGCCATAGAATCTACCCTTCAAACGAATTATGTTCTTCAAAGGAACTGATTTCTGTAGTAATTCTGGGGGATCCACAGGTCAGAGGTGGAGCCTGGCAGCCCTGGGTGTTTTGGACTGCCATGTGGTTGTGGATGTATTTTTCTTACAGGTCACTGTCTCCACACGTTCTCCCCACTCTCCCAAAAGTACTACTTGCAAATTGCTAGTGATGTTTTTTTGAGAATTGGATATGTCAATAAGGGTTGATAGATTACTGAGCAACTTGAGTGGAGCTCTTATTTAATGCCTTCTTTCATGATCTGATTTTTGGAAAGGCTGAGCTTAGGATTATCAGTTCCAGAATCTGTATGTTACTAATGAAAAACCTGCACCTGACTCCTACGGTGATAGGGTGGGATACAAATTCGGATTAAATAAATAAAATGAAAATTAATGGGTGAACTTATTTTACTTTTACTTTACTGTCAGATTGAGAATCTTCCTTTGCAGAGAAGACTCTCAGCGGGTGGCCTTTTCTGACTTTTGTTAGCTCTCCTTACTTATCTTCCAGATCTTCAGAACCACAGCTTTTTTTTAAATTGGAGACCAACTACTGTTAAACTGTTTCATTTTGTGTATAGGGGTGTCGAGCTCAAATGGGACAGATGGCTGTATTTTGTCTCTAGTAGATTTTCTCAGAGCACACAAACTATATGTCTACATCATTTAATTACTAATTTTTGGGGAGAGCGATTAGAATTTTCTCTGTCACAGAACAAATAGTATAACAAAACAATCCCTAGTATGTTGCTATGGCATATATGGCAGACATGAGTGAATTCCTTTGACTATTAAGGCATTTGTTCCCTAGACGTAAAGATGGTTCTGCATCTTTATTTTGTTTTGTTTTATTATATTCATATTCTGTCCTTCCTCTTGTGGGCTCAGTGTGTCAAATGTGGTAGAATCCCATGGAGTGTATTGTGGAACCTCAAAATATCCCCCTTTCCTAGGTAATAGGTTTGACACCTCTGCTCTAGGGCAGGTAAAACCAGGTGGCAGCTTAATTTTACAGTAGCACTGAGGTAGATGGAAAGGGATTAAGTAGACATGGCCAAAGTGTATGTTCAGTTTTTCCCCCCAATGACATACTCCAGAGAGCAACTTCTTAGTTCAGGATTTACTTTGGAATTAATGAATATATCATGTTCCATTCCTCAGTTGGAAACATATTGGGCTTCTTGGTCTTATTCATATTTTTGTTGATTGCTGCTGTAGTTAATGGCTTTGTACTATTTATAAAGTGACTTCCTGCTTATTAATTTGTAGGATAAAAGAACTGAAACAAATCAGCTCTGTTCACATAATTTGTATGTTATGTTGATTAGCTCTGAAGAAAGTCCGGCAGTACTTGTTGCTGCTATTCCACTGTTATAATCTGACTTGGCTTTCTGCCCTCTCATTCCACCATGATTGTATTGATTTGCCCTTTGAAGGGGTCCTCCATGCCTACCTACTCCAGTTCCCAAGTTCTGAAATGCTTTAACTCAAATACTTGAAAAATTCAATTCTTCATTTTTCAGTGACAAGGGGTAAGTCTACAGATAGTGGATTGTGTTGGTGGACCGAACTTTAGCAAGTGTGAAGATTCCATCAAAAATGTTATTGCTATGTTTTGCATTGCCAGCCTTATGACAGCCAGTAAATGTGGACTGGCAAAAGCGTGTGTCCTATGCTCCTGCTTCACTCACCAGAAGAGGTGGAAGATGATTTTCCCCCAGCATTCCAATCCCTGCCCCCCCCCCCCAATGGTATATTCCTTGGGGTCCACTGATCTATGGACACACAGCTTTGTGGTGCATAGAATTCTACAGTGGGAAGGGCAAGAGAAAGGGTAGCTTAGAAATATATAGTGCACATATATACTTTTTCACTGATAAAAGACTGTCCACTCACTTTTCTTTTAAAAGTTTATAAATGAATAGGCTTTTTTTTTGCTTTTTAAAAATTTTTTCTTGGTTTGCTACAACATTCCTTTCTGTGTGTGTTTGTTTTCTCTGTCTCTCACACACACAGTTGCAGTGGAACCGAGGTGAATAGCTTTCTTGGCAAAGGCTGCCAAATGCAGAAATGAAACAAAATAGGATAACCACCAGAGCGTTTAATCAAATGCCACACCATATCAAAATTATGACTTCAAACTGTCATATATTAGCATTACTGAAACCACTGACTATCACAAGCTGTGTTGTAGTTTTGTCAGTAGCAGGTTAGGGAACAAGTAGACAAAAGGAAAGGTCAGGTATGAGGCAGGGTGCTTGGCAGGATCATATCTGGGTCAAGAGCAAGGAGCTGACCAAGATCAGTAGCTCTGCAGGAATTCAGGGAACAGATACAAGACATGTTGTTTTGGGAATCCATTTTGAAGAAATCAGGGAGTAGCTGCTTGAAAAGAAACTTGCTGGATGCAGGCGAAGTACTGCAACCAAATCTGGGAGTAGAGGTGCTCTAGTTCACACGGTTTCCTCTTTTCTGAGTTTGCAACAAGTAAGGTTACACTGGAACATAGCCAGTCTGCAGGATCTGTGCTCTTATGAATGGTTCTCTCCTTAATCCAGGTATCATCGTTGCTCTCAGGGAAATGTGGGGAAGAATGTGGGTTTAATCTGGATCTGAGTTATGTTAAATTGCACCTGTTTTAGAGGAACCGGTCGCTTTGCAGGCAAGTGTCAAGAGTGTTCCTTTGGCCTTTTTTTTAAATTGTGAAACTGCACAATTCAGAAACAATACTGTCTATAAATTTTAAAACAGTGCTAGAATTAAAGCCAGATTTGATCCTTGACACGTTCCATTGACCCAAGAGAGGAACAGCAGTGTATCATAATATTCAATGCTGTATAAACTTATTCAGAGCTGCTTTGGAACTACTGATCATGGCTGGGTTAACACAGCTTTCCCTGTGTAACTGTCCTGCCCTGGAGTCTATGCGCAAAGGCAGCCAGAGGAGGGGGCAGAGTTCAAGAGAAAAGTGAGCTGGATCACCCAAACAAAACATCAGTTCTCTTCCGCCATCCCTCCTCTTCTAAGTGCTTCATGTGTGGTGATACTGGTGCCATAGCACACTCCCATTTAGTGGTTATGTTGGATGTTACAGATTGGAGTGAGCATGCAAGTAAAAGGCTTGTCACATTGTGCACCTATGATATGAGAACAGAATAAATTGCTCAAAGGTTTTGTTTAGACAACATTGAGTTGTGTTGTACGGTAGCTAACAAGACACTTTCTTCTCAGAACAGTCTATAGCTCAGTGGTGAGAATAATTTGGTTAGCATTGAGACTAGCCTCTCCTTTCCTTTGAACATTCATGTCACATTTACAAGAACCAGTGGTGACTGCTCAGCTTAGCTCTCAGTAAATACTGTGAGAGTTTTAAGGTTGGGTGGAGAAACAGCTCCTGAGGGGTTTGAATAATCTGACAGAGAAACCCAGAACATTAATAAACCCTTCAGTCTCCAAAGAATGACAACTGACTGCAAGAAATTAGATTGGGTGATGGGTTCTGAGTTCTTCAAATACTTTCTATTTTAACGTGCAATGTGAGAGTTTCTGTTGCTAATGGGTTTGCTGGCTTGTGACTATAATAAAGGTTCTCCTGTGTTTTTACACTCTCAAATTCCACTATCCAAAGTGTCAGAGACGAGTTTCTTTTGAAACTTTACATTTACAAGATGATGACAGTGAGCAATAATATTTAAAACATTTGCACAACTAGTGTATAGGTATATTTTCTCTCAAGTCCAAATTTGACCAGACCATAGGAAAGCTTTATTTTACTGTCGAGAGCCAATGGGGCGTACTGGTTAAGAGCAGGTGGACTCTAATCTGGAGTCACAGTTCTCTCAGAACTCTCTTCATCTACCTTACATGGTGTCTGTTGTGGGGAGAGAAAGGGAAGGAGTTTGCAAGCTGCATTGAGACTCTTTACTGTTGAGAAAAATAGGGCACTATTCCAAACTCCTCTTCTTCCTACTCCTTCTCCTTCTTCCTTGTTAACTTACTCATATGAATTACTTATTCTTCATTCTAGCTGTGACTAAATTACAACTGCAAGCAGATGAAAAGCACTGCATATCTAAGAACTAATTACTTGAAGGGAGCATACTGTTTCACCAGATCTATTGCAAACTAGAATGCCTCTGATGAAGTAGGATATTGGTCCATTTAAACTTACGTTGCAGTGTCCATTGTAATTTAGGGTGCCATTGTGAAGCTTTCCCTTCTATCTTGTAGACAATGTTAATCTTATCAAGAAAATACACGAAGTGGAAATGTTGGCCTTAGGGTAAGGAGAGAGCTTTTATTGATACTTTCAATTTAGATATCTAGCTGTTTTTGAGATCTGGTCAAGTTGAAACAGGTTAATATTTGGAAGACAGTCTATTACTTTGGTAGGATTACAGTGGAATTAGTTTCTTATATAAAGAAAAAATGAAACAAGAATGCCTGTTATGTACCCTATTCTGTAGGAAATGGAGAAATGAAATGGTCTGTTCAGTTGTCTTAAGAAATGATTGCCCGTGAGGTGTATGAACACAGCTTGTTGCATGCCCCCTCTTGTCTTCCCTCACACATGGAGTGAGAGCATTCTGGTTTTGGACGTCTACTGTGACATCTAAATGCAAATACCTGGACATACAGGAGTCTGTTCCCTATTCCCCAACTGAGGTTCTAAAACTCTGTCCAGTCCCAGCAGTGGCGTATTTGCCTAGGGACAGGGGGTACTCTCTGACCCCAGGCGCCACTGATCTGGTCACATGGGGGCGCAAAATCGCCCTGCTGCCTTGTTGTCTTCATTGACATGGGTGGGGCCAAGAAAGCCAGAGGACCCCCCAAGCCTTGCCCCCCTCCCGGCTGCCAGCTCCTCCAAGCCACGCGGCTCCGAGCTAGCAGCCTGGAGGGGACAGGGTTGGGCCCCACCTCAGGCATAGCAGGGGTGGGGCACCTGGAGAACTGATGTCTCCGGGCATCATTTTCCGCCAGTCCCAGTTACAAAAGCCCAGTTTGTAGGGAAGAAATAAGGTGTTTGGCCGTTGTGGGTTTTCCAGACTGTATGGTCATGGTTTGGTACAACAGCTGTTAATATGGATAAGTAAATACATCAGGTGCAGTTGGTTATGTTCTCGCAAGCAAGTAAGAAGGAAGAAAAATGAACACTCCTTTGCATGTGTAGAGAACGTGCTT
This sequence comes from Sphaerodactylus townsendi, assembly GCF_021028975.2. Classification (NCBI taxonomy): domain Eukaryota; kingdom Metazoa; phylum Chordata; class Lepidosauria; order Squamata; family Sphaerodactylidae; genus Sphaerodactylus; species Sphaerodactylus townsendi. Next base: position 31,966,292 of record NC_059425.1, read on the forward strand.
CTAAAACAACTTCAGAATGTTACATTTTCTCCAGGCTTCATAAGGATTTCAGTTTTTTAATAGTTTTTAGAGGGGATCCATGTTGGTCTGCAGTAGAACAGCTAGATTTGAGCCCAGTAGTACTTTAGAGACCAACATGATTTTTGACTATAAGCTTTCAAGGGCTTTAATTCTGGAAAGCTTATACCCCCCACCCCACCCCCTTGCCCAACTCTTGTTAATCTCTAAGGTGCAACTGGACTCAAATCTAGCTGTTTTTGTGTGACATCTTATTCACAAGGTTCAGGGCCAAGCAACCACGTGCTTTAAAAAAATGTGGCTGATAGCAATCTCTTTTGCAATGGGCCTAACCTGCTTAAGAATGTAGGGTTAAATCTACCTTTGCAAAATGCTCAAAGGAATATAGGATGGTGCCGAAAATCCATGAACAGTGAGGTGTGGAGTTTCTCATAGCCTCTACCCTTCTTATGCCATGACTGAAAACTGGCTTAGCTTGTTCACTACTAAAAAAAAAAGGATATGACAAATAGGTGTCATCGGTGTGTTGCTTTGCTCATAAAAATCTTTAATGGTTTATCTTTCCCTCCCTTTGAAACCTGGGAAAGACTGACTGCCGACAGATTGTTTATAATCCACAGTTTTAGAGAAGTTGTTGTCCAGCTGTTTCTCGGTAGCCATAATATACAGGACATGATTTTAATTATCTGAATGGCTACAGGGGTTTTTATGCAGATTTTCCCAAGGGTTGCTTTCTCTGGTTTGAAAACAAGCCTGGGAAATTTCTCTCTGCGTGGAGGAGCTGCCTATTTCAGTTCTCTTTGGGTCTTTACGGCCTCTGGAGTCTAGTCCTGTCTGCATTTAACTGCGTGCTGCTTTGTTTTCTAGAGTTGCAGTACAGTTTGTAACCAGAAGACTTGTTTTGCATCTGCTTCACTTTTTGGGGATACTTTGGGGGATTTGCAAATGGTACAAAAACTGATGAGCAAGACAGGCGGATGCTGGGGGGCGGGGCGGTTGGTACGGGGAAACTTCAGGGCTTTAGCACATGCAGAATTCACTGAGCTTTATACGGTAGTACTTGCTTCCCCACCACACCCACCCAACGCCAGCAACATTAGAAGGTAGAACTCTGCCCTTGTGATCAAAGCCACCAGCAGATGTTCTACGACTTTTCAGACATATTAGTAAAGTGTTACGCAGGACACAGATCAATAATTTTTTTCAAATAGCAAAATAACATTTTAATCAAGAGTTTTTTTAAAAAAAAAACTCATTTAAAATGAAGTCTGAATGTAATTCAAATAATTCTTGCACATAGAGAAAACCAACTTTGGAGATGACATTAGATATTGTAGAACTTTGTAGTTCAACAGGCAAAAAGTATCTCCAGTTTTGACTTGATATAGAGCCTGGTGGACCAACTTGGCTATAAGGCTAGTTCTTTGTCGGTGTATGTTCACTTTTACTTTTCTCATTTAACGGGTTTAATTTTAGAGAATTCTTTTCCCTTTTATGTTTCCCTTTCATGTTTCCATATTTGGAATGGAATCTCAAAGTAGGTAAGGGAGTCTATTCAGACTGAGAAGAATCCAAGTTAGCAACGTTTAGTAAGCAGATTTAAGAAGCTACATTAATAAATGGCGGACCAGATTTTAATTTTTAAAATGCTTATATGCAGCTTAAATATATGCATGCCTCTGTCTAGCTTCTGAAATTCAATAATAAACAAAATAATGATGATGATGATGATGATGATGATGATGATGATGATGATTATAATACTTTCGAATGGCAGTAGTAAGCAAATACTACATCTAAAAAGTTAAGAGGCAAGCAGTACTTACCTGGTAAAAGAAATTACATGCTCTCCAGACTTTTCTGACGAAGGGGTCTAATAGCTTAGATTCCTTGTGAATCATTGGCAGATAATTGTAATTTTTTTCCTGCCCACTTTAACATAATAGAGTAGTTACTTTAGAAAATGAAAAATGCATTTATATACTAGAGCCTGCTTTGATTATTTTGCATGCTAATGCAGACTGAAATGTATTTTAAGGAGTTATAAATGAATTTTAACATTAAGGAGAAATGTTTTCTTGCTTTTTGTCGTTCACATCAAAATATCACCTCAGAGTGAGAAATATTCTTTATGAGAAGAGAAAGAGTTTGGTTCTACTTTTGGGGAAACTTCAAGCACCCTACCAACACCAGCTCAAATTTAACTGAGTTACGAGCAGACTACTCAGAGAGAGTTTTAATAATAAAGTCACAGAGTATCAAACAGATAACACTTTTAACTATACAAATTTAGCTGCAGATTTTATGCATTCTGGAACAATTTCCACAGTTTGAATATCACAGCTCAAGGTAAAGTGGTTTCTTCGCTTTCTTTGGATCAGGTAGGAATACATTTTAAAAGGTTTTATTTTTACCAAAAAAAAAAAAGAAATAGCGCACTTATCATGAAAATGGCAAGCAGGAAGCTAACTTTTTTTTTTCTAACAAAATGTTGGTTCACAGCTGCAAAGAGCAGCAAAACAAAATTAGCAGGGCAAACAGTCCCTTGGCCAGAAAATGTTCAGAAATGAATAAAATATGTCAAGGCTGCAGTATTGACCATAAACTGGGGAGAGCAGCTGTTGATGTGTGCCAGCTTTCATGAAGCCATTGGAGAAGGTGTCTCTGTATCACTTCTCCAGCACTGTTTCGCCAAGGGCTTGAGGAATGGGAGGGTGAAGAGAGAGGTTCAGGATGCTGGATCTGCCATACAGGAGTGCAATAAAAATGTTTTGTTGCAGCACTATATTGCAAATGAACCCTATAAATCATTACCACCTCTGCTCAAAAAAACTCTTTTTGTAGTAGGATAAAATATCACATTAGTAACCACAGAAGTGGACTGCAGCCTTGCTTAATTAAAATAATTCTTACTGGAAAGTGGCTGTTGCTTCATTACATCATGTAACTTTCGTAACCAGTTATAGGTTGTTCATAGGTTTTGGAAGAAGGCTGAGCCTTAGAACGAAACCAGAGGGCTAGATTGACTTGGTGGCTGTGCCCTGGTAGTCAGGTGGAAAGTCTACTTTTAGTAAAGGTGCAGCGGCATGTGTATGTCTGCCACTCCAACGCTTTTCTTTGCAACCCCTCTAATTCTGGTGAGAAACTAAAATGAGTCAACTGAGGCTATCGTCCTTTGGAAACATTACAAGAAAGCAAGACTCAGTGGAAAAGACAGCAATGCTGGGAAAAGTTGAAGGCAGCAGGAAAAAAGGAAGACCCGACATGAGATGGGTTGACTGTATAAAGAAAGCCATGAGCCTCACTTTGCAAGACCTGAGCATGGCTGTTAATAGTAGGACTTTTTGGAGGACAATGGTTCATAGGGTCACCATGAATCAGAAGCGACTTGACGGCACTTAACACACCCACACAATCTCAGCAGCTTTCAGCATGCTAGGAAGGCATCTGATCCAGCAACCTTGCTGAAAGCAAGCAGATTTATTGAGCAAGTTTTATTCTACCTGGGAACCCCAAGTTTATTGTCTGAAGCTCCACAATAGAAGAAAGGTAGGATGGGAATGTGATAAATACCTTGGCTTCCAGCATGATTCCTAGTAAACAAGGGTTTTACCAAGGAATGCTTAGTGCTTGTATCACTATAGGTTTAGTGGCTATGCAGTGGAGACTGTACAATGCATCAATTAAAACTGATAGATCTGTGATTTTTTTTCAAGTCTTTGGTAGCTATGTACAGATTAGGACTGTTGACCCATAGTTCCTGTTAATTGGTTTATTATTATCCCAGTTCAGTCTTGACAACTGTTGGGCGTCTTGTATTACATCTGAGGCAATTTTGTAGAATCCAGTTGCTTTTTCATCAGGGTGTTTCTAAACCAAGTTGTTCGGGTCTTGAATCCTTCCCGGAAAGCAGAGCCATGTTGCTGACTGGCAAAACTGTTTCTCTGATCCTCAGTATGTGAATACGGATTAGGTGGAGGTGTCTGCTTCCTAGTGACACCATAATTTTGACAGTTAAGAGACTTAGTTTTTAAAAATGTATTTATATTTTAAGCTTAAACTGGTTTCCATGGCTCACATGAATCAACATTTTAATATCAAAAAAATTAAAAGTTCAGTGCAAATGTTCGGTTTTGATGGAGAATCAGTGACAGTGCGAGGATGCATTATTGCTTCCTATCCTCCTTTGGATATCCCTGTTGATGACAATCTAGGAGTTAGATCCTGACTACAGCCTACTGTTCCTCTCACAGTCTCACAGGTGGCAGTTTGAAGAGTTTGTTTATTGGCTAATTCAGCAGGCAAATATGGGATGCTGTCAAAGTTATCTGTACAGATCACTGTCATTGTGTTGCTGGGGTATGTAGTGATCTTGGTTATTTATGCGCTAGCATTTCATTTGTCAGTCACTGAATTTTTAGCATTTCGGTTTCTGGCGGCAGTCTATTCAAGGTCTCGAGATAAAGAGCCTTATAGTAACGTGGCCTACAGTGTGCTCATTTTGTAATCTAGAAATTTTCCATTACTATGTTGGCATTTCATGTGGTTCTTCCTCTGGATGCCTACTATGCTTTGACAGAACCTTGAATCACTTGAGACACAGTATGAAGATGTTCTAAGTTTGAACATGACCTGAGTTACAGCGTGCAGCAATAACAGCCTGGACAGTATGCAGTAGCAATTCTTATTGAGGCTCCAGAGAAAAAGATAACCGTTCTAACCTCAGTTAGTGTTAAAGGAGACACGAGGTCTCTCAGTGTAGCCTCTAGATATGTAACATGCTCAAGAAGAACCATACCTCAAAAGCAAGGTGGGTGTATTCTGAAGTGAGGAACTTTTAACAGTCTGGTCTGCCATAATTTCCACAGAGCTTTGCTTGACTTCTTTTCCTCTCCATTTGTTCATTTAATTAAAGGGTGGGAAACAACCTGAAGTAATTGCTGGATCTAGCATTACTTGAATCCGAAAACCTTGTCTAATTTTTACATATGCAACACTGCACCATATTGCTGCATTCTTTTATCTAATCCTTTAAACTATTTTCTTTTTTGTTTTGGCTGAATCTCTCTCTTTTTAAATAGGTTCAGGTCAAACCCCCCTCAGCGGGGCATTATGAGATTTTCCTGGAACCAGACTTCTGGAAGCAAAGTATCTATAGTATCCAAAATAAACTTCTGTTTGCTATCTCTTTTTGCTCTACCTGGTGTTCAACATGGCAGTGTAGGATCTGTGACAGTCTTATGAATATTCATCTATAATTTAAACTTGTAGACCTTCAGAATGGTTGTGCCCTGGCTTGAGGTGGATCACATCAGTAGGCACTTCAACCATTTTTTTAAAAATCCTAAGTTTGTTTGTAAAGAGGAGGGAGGGGAAGGGAATAAAGTCTTATGAGGACCAAAATTCAGCTTGCACGGTTGTGTTCAGGAGTGTAGACATCTAGAAGTAAATCCTGGGCCTTTCCCCACTCTTTTCGATCCCCCCTATGCCGCGCGCTGCTCTCAGCTCGCGGCATCCCAGGCGCGCGCTCGGGCGCTGTTAAGAAGAGAGCCTGGGTTGCCGCACGCTGAGGGGGCGCAACAGCGGCAGCATCGGGGCGGCTGTGCTGTTGCCGCCCCTGTCGTTGGGAGTGCCAGGGGACCCCGCGCTAGTCTCCTCAAGTAGCTCGGGGCTTAAGGTAAGTGGGGAAAGGCCCCCTGTTAACTGTAGTACTAGTTACTTTCAGTCAAATGCACACTAACCTGGGCTGTGTTGCAGGCTAAGGTTGAAGTGTTATAAAGGTTAAAGGTTAAAAAGGTTTAGATTGGTCATAAGAGTTTCAGGTTGATATGTTTCTTCATAGGTTTTGCCAAAGCGTCAAACCCAGTTTCAGCGCTCAGTTTTTTATCCAGCAGACATCCCAGAAAGCCATCAACCGTTGCATTCCTTCACTATCTATCTCAAGTGACAGAAGAAAGCCACAGCAATAAACCTTTACACCAGATAGCATTTGCTGTAAATTACCGATACTTTATTTTAATCCTTTATTGACCAAGTAGTATTAAGGCGGCATTCAAAATTGCCCTACTTGACAGACGAATGTGATTAATGTACAGCGCTTTGTGAATCTCTCTATTTGCCCTGTCAATAAAGCTTGTGAGCTTATTGTTCATATTTAAATCTCAAGAATGACTCCTCCAAACATTAGCCAATATTGGAGCATTGGCTGATGAGTCAAATAAGCGAGGCACTTAAAAAAAGAAAAATCACTCAGCTCTGGTCTTGCCCATCTATTATCAGTTCCAGTCACTGAAAAGTAAATAATTTAAAGGCTTCGTATTTATACAATATCATTACCTTATCATCCAATTAACATCTATTGGCAGCTACATTTCTACAGACTTCCATGAAAGGCTGCCCACAATCATCTGTCAAAGGTTTAAAAAAGAGTTATTGACGTGTTTTTGTTTTTTTAACATCTTCCAGAGTACACAGTTGTTCCAGAGAAATAGCCAATCACAGCCAAATAAAACATGGTCTCCCTGAAAGCTTGAACAGTGTGGTAGTGACTGTTATGGGTTTTCTGGGCAATTGTTTCGCCTGCATCTGTGGCTGAGATATTCAGAGGTATGTCACATCGAGATGCGTTTCTCTCCGTGGCATAGTGTGGTAGTGGTTTGTGGTTCTGATTGGAGTTCCTTCATTGGCATATTTGCCTAGGGACGAGGGGTACCCTCTGTCCCCGGATGCCACTAATATGATCACATGGGGGGCACAAAATCGGCCCCTCACATGACCAGGAAGACGACATGACCTTGTCGTCTTCGGGCACCCTCGCCTGCGTCCATGTTGTCATCACATGGGCAGGGTCGAGAGTGCCCAGCTGCCACCCTCCGCCCTCCCTTGCTCTCTGCTCCCAGTCGGCTGCCGGTTGGAAGCTGGGAGCAAGGGGGGGGGGCTGGGGGAGCACCATTTCCCCTCAATACACCTCTGAGTTCCTTAAGGGAATCTGGATTAGCCATGTGGGACCTTCAGTGCCATTCTACTTACAGGAGATCTTTTAAACCGGTGCCTCTAGTTACTGAACCTCTGATCTTCTGCTTTCAAAACATGTGCACAGTTAAGAGCCAAAGAATTTCCCTTCAGAGCTGCCACTTCAGCTTATAGCAGACAGCTAATTGCTTTGTATTCTTTGGTTATTATCCTGTGACTTAAAAGGAGCCTTGACATCTGTGTATGTGTGTTTCCTTTGTTTAGTAGCTGCTGATTTTTCCAGATATCTTCCGTCCTTCCTAGTATTTAATGGCGAAGAAGCTAGTGTTGTTGGCTGCTGCCCTGCTAACTGCAATAACATTTTCTGGAAGAGTCTTTGTAAGTTTGTATGGGAGCAAGTGTAAGACAGCTGCTTCAGGGCAGGAAAGCTTAAAAAGCTTTTGAACTGCACCTACATTTTTAGGATGGTTGCCAGGAATATTTAATTCATCAGTGGCAGCTGATCCTGTTCACCCGTTTTTGTGGAGGCCTAATTAGGTTTAGACTCAAGTGTGGTACAAAGAAGGTGTTTGGCTGGGCATTGCTCTGTTTCAAGGTGCGTTTCATATGTTAACTATTATTCTACGTTTAACAAATCACAGGAAGAGCTGATTTGAAATTGGATCTCTGCTTTTATCAGACTTCATGATTCTTTGTTGGTTTATGATTCTTTTGCAGTGCTTTGAGCTTGGTTATTAATATTTGTGTTAATTGAGGGCTGAGTAGAAGTGTAGTAGAATGAGATTTTCTGTCCTGAACCCATCCTGTGGTTCCCAAAGCCTACCGTGGCCCGTTTAATATGATTACTACTGTTCTTGAGTTCCTTTTTATCAGAGTTATGTGAGCTTTTCTGCTTTGTGTATCAGATGATAGCATGGAAAATTCACAGTTACTGTGAGTTGTTGGGTAGGCAGTAATATGATAGAGCAGGAAACTGAGAGTCCAAAATCCCAAGTCAGTCAGTGCAAGAACCTTATAAGCATAAAATCTTAATTGCCAGATTATTGGACCACCATTTTTACCTGTTGAAATAAGGCTGCTTTATGTAGTTAATTATGGTCAGAAAAGGAGCTTTGTGTATTGTATCTCCACTGGCAAAGCGTTTTGGAGGATATCTTGTGGGTCCCAAACAAACTTGCTGGAGAGGTGAGAGCCTGGGCAAAGAAACAGAGAGAAAATCACAAAAATAAACATTTTTTCCTGGGGAAATGTCCTCAGTTTTTTAGAGGTGCTGTGAGAAAAACTTCATCTTATAAAACGTTTCACTCATTTTAAATGTATATCATGAGAAATGTAGAGGATTTTCTCAGTTTTTCCAATAAATACTGAAAAACTGGGGGAGGGGACACTGAAATGAAAGGAAGGGTTTGTGGAGGCCTAATTAGGTTTAGACTCAAGTGTGGTACAAAGAAGGTGTTTGGCTGGGCATTGCTCTGGGCATTGCTCAAGATTTGTAGTATGAAAAATTTTAAGTCATATACAGCATTCGATAAAGGGGATTTCTGAGTATGTTGTAGGTATGTATAATATTTGGAAAATAATATTTTTTTTAAGTAACTAATTTGGCCAACAAGTGTTTTCTACCATCAAAATTTATTTTTTTGTACCTTTGGGACAACAAAAAATAAGAAATATTCTATAAGGAGCAGCAGGTTGCAACTCTTTCTTAAATAGTGGCTGTGGTCACAATTTTTCCAATGTAAAATGAAGACTTAAAAATATTTATATGTGAGTCATTAGCATATAAAATTGTGACTAAGTTATAAACAATGCATGTTATGTAGTTAAATCTGTAGGAACATTTAGATTTGATAGGAAAGTATGTATTGCATATATTTTGATTTTCTCCACATTTTTCCCTGAAAAAAAGCTTTTGTTATGGTTTTAAAATTTTAGGATTTTAAGACTTCCCTTGGTCAAGCAAGGGAGTATTTGGTGGACATAACAGTGTCAGGCTTGTATAAATAGGTGGAGGTGGTGCTTCAGATATCTTAGTTACCACTTTCAGCACTTCTGAGTGAAGGTCTGTTTTTCTTGTGTTGGAGGTGTGAAGGAGGAGGTGTCTCTTTGCCTGTTTACTTTTTACATGAGGTGTTGACTCCTCATTCATGACAGCAGACTCGATGGTTAAGTGCCTGTCAACAGGCACTGAAACAGGGCTACCTACTGTCAAAATAGGAGCTTCCACAAAAACCTAAAAGACTAAAAAACCTAAAAGCTGAAAAATATTAATCTGTAAATATAAAGGGGAGGAAGAAAAATCCTAAAAGGCCTCTGGGGACCGAGCATGCTCATTGCCGTTTGGGAATGTTAAAATGAATGTCCATCAAGTAGAAAGAAGTAGAAAAATGGAGAGGGGTGGAGAAAGTTGCCTGTCTGGTGGCTTCCATAATGCCCTGCAGGGATTCAAGTCCGATCTCACATTTCTCACATTTCTCCTGCAGTATAAGGAGAGGGGGATAAAAATATTTCTCTGTGCTCTTTAGCTCTGCTTTAGTCATAGGTGAGGTGCTGCCTACTCACTTGGCCAGAATCTCGGCAGTCCAACTATAGGACAAACGTGCTGCAGTTTTAGCCTGCTGAGGTTCAGGTGAGCAAGACACTGCTTGTTAGTCCCCGAATCTCAGCAGGCTTGCACTATTGCATTACAACAGGAGGAATTTTCAGTTGTTCCCCTACAATTTCTTGTCAGCCTTCAGCTTGCGTGTTTGCAGTGTTTCTAAACATTGTTTTCTGCAGGAATTTTAATACTGTCGCTTATTTTGAGGTTGGTTGCATCACTTCAAGGACAGACATTTTTAAACTGGAAAGAGAGCTTATATAACTGCTCAAATCCTTGCTTAAAATGTCATAAGCTGCACACAAAGTTGTGGCTTAGTTTTGAGTCCATTCCAGACAAAAATGCCTGCAGGTGACCTTATTGTCTAGCTTTTGTGTATGACTGGTGTAGTCCAGGTGATGACCACTGTGGACTTTAAAGATTGGCATGGGACTTTAGGGAGTCACTGGAAGCTTCTTAGGTTTGTGATGATCAAACAATTGCAGACTTGAAAGTAGGTCAGCCAGCAGAGTCAAGTACTCCTTTGTGGACATTTAGGCAAAGAAGAGGTACAGAAGAGAAGTTCATATCTTCAATTTTTGTCCTCCTCCCAATAAAGAGTGTGTAGGTGTGGGAGCCCAGGAGTGTCTTGAGGAGCTTAGCTGCTAGCTAGCTACCTGAAGGGAACTTCCCTGTTAAAAACTATCATTCTGGTTCTGGCAGCGTTTGTATTCTCTTGGCTTCTTTGACAATCAGTATGAGGTTCAAGACAGCCCCAGGTTGTATTGCTTTGTTGTGTTTTATTTCACCTTTGGGCTTGAACAACAAAAGAATGTTGTGTGTGTTTGCTGCAGGAGACAGCCCTGATGGTTCCAGGGGGGTAGCCATATTAAATGCTTTGGCTTTGAATGACATGTTCCTAGAGTTTGCATTCTCCACCCATTATTATTTTGCCTTAAGTGTGGGTTAGTGGCGAGGAGACGGCAAGAGGACATAACACAAAGTTGCATTGTACCTTCATACTAGGCACTGATCATTTCACTTTTTTAATCTTCATCCTGGGGGGTTCTTCTGCTCCCAGAACAGAAGACTGCCTATTGCAGGAGCTTTCAGTAGCTCTAACTGCACGAGTCTTTGGAGTCTGATTCAAGCAGGGAGCCTGCAGGAAAATGTCGACAGGATTATATAATATTGAGGCAGGTTAGTCTTGATACTGTAATAAGTGGGACTCTGCTTGCTTGGTTTGCTCTGAGGCTGCAGCCTCTAGTGGCTGCTTGCTCCACAAATGTGGTGTTAATTTACCCCTTCTGATTTATTTCCTAACTAACAGAATAAACAACAATTTCATTATAGAATAAAGTCTGTTAAGGTTTGGCTGTAGGAGTAGGGCTGAGTGGCAGAAAGTCAGGCTGTGAGTCATAGACAGCATTTTTACCCCCATCATTATTGGCACATTTAGCTGAAGTACCAGGCATTGCAAAGGCTTTAAAACAGGGGTGTCCAACTCTGGCGCCCCAGATGTTCATGGACTACGATTCCCATCAGTCCCTGCCAGCATGGCCAAATGGGAATCGTAGTCCGTGAACATCTGGGACGCCAGAGTTGGACACCCCTGCTTTAAAGTCTCCAACGACCCTCGGAAGGTGCCAAGGGGGTGGCTTTGCAGGGAGGAATGGCCAGATAGCTGGGGGCCTTGTTCTCAGAATTTGGGTTCATGTGCTGCCTGGGACTGCACGTGTTCAGATCTCAGCGTACGCTTTCAGTAGAAGTTCCTAAACGAATTGGGTTGTGCCTCACTGGTCTCCACATTAGAATCCATCAACGAGTTTCCAATCATCAAATCAATTTCAATATGAAAATCAATACATTTCATATATTCAAATCCCTCTAAGCTCAAAAATGAATTTCGATACAGAGATCATCCATATAACCCACTAGGCTAATTGGCTACTGGTTGAAGCCTGATCTCGGTATGTCTTCAAAGGCCCCTGGTAATATGTTGGATTTCCTTAAGGGTATACTCTGTACTGAAATTTATTTTTGAGCCTAGAGGGATTTAAGTATATGAAATGCATTGATTTTGGTGTTGAAATTGCTTTGATGATTGGAAGCCAGTTGATGGACGGGCAATGTTGTTTTTGAATGTTGATTAAATTGGGATAGATAACACAAAGTATTTGTATAAACATATTTTTGAAATTTTATTGAGATACGAGCAGTAAAACCAGTTGTACGAACAAATACAACGGGCTCTAGAAAGCCATTAATGGTGCCCTCTGAGGGGGGGGGCAACTCCTTCTGCCTTCCTTCCCCCTTGGCCCTGGGTGACCAGCTCCCTCCTTCTCTTCCTCCCATTCCCAGAGGAGCAGCCTGACTTCACGTCTCCTCATCTTCACAGGCACCCTCTGGTCCGCCCCCCTTTGCAAGGAATGTGATGTGGCCAGTTACCATGCAGGACTCATTTCCGCCCATGGCTTGGCTGTAACTGAGTCCTGCAAAGCAATTGGTTGGAAGTGAGTCGTCTCCACATGTTCCATCCTTAGACAATTTTGTCTTAGGATACAGTATTGCATTACTTTGAGCCACGAAGTGCAAAGTGGTAGATTCATTCTGCTTTTGTTGCACTGACCCTATGTGTACTTGATAGCATGGTGGATTCATTGGTCTCCACAGCTAGCAGATGCTGTCATGCTTCCTATTGATGTAAATATTAGATGCCAGTCCTCCTAGTCTTTCCTAGTTCACAGCACAGGCAATACTGTGCACTAGACCCTCTGCTTTCACTCCATGAGCAGTTCAAGCCCTGTCTTGCAACTGACTAGGATGCCCAGGTTGAAAAATGCATTCTGATTTTGGGGCACATATCTGTTTGAAGGAAATGCAGAAATGATATTCATTTTACTGAGTTAGTTGAAGATGCAACATTTTCAATTTCTATGATGCAGAATGTAAGAGCTGCTGTGCTGGATCAGACCAGCTGGACCAAGGAAAGATCAAGTCGGAGTTTCTCCTTGTTGCCCATTCCCCAGCACTGGTATCCCAGGAATAACTGAACATGGAGGCTCCAATTTGTCATAATGACTAATAGACATAGATGGACCTTTCCTGGGGTTTTTGTTAAAAGATGCGATATGAGTATGGTCAGCTGGTAGATGAAGTCAGTGGGCCTGCATCTATGCAGTCCCATGGGGAGATTGTTTCTTTTCTTTTAATTCCAAGCGAGCCATTTTGGGTTCATAATAGCTCATGGTCATTGTTTTGCTAATGTTGTTGAGAAAACTGTCTCTTCACAGAACACAATCAAGCTCTCTTTAGTAGCTAATAAGCTGACGCCTACGAAAGCTTGTTAATCCATGGGGCTTGTATGACTTTTGACCCATTTTACACACTTGAATATTTTTCGTACAGCTAAATATTTGCTTTTTATCATTGGGCATTACTTAACTTAAAAAAAAATACAACATAGTTGGGACTATTAAGTTCCTGGCTTGGGCTACCATATGTGTGTGTCACATCTGAAGCACATCTTATGTTTTTCTGCTAGATCTCATGAATAGTAAGTAGTCTTTTTAAATGTTGATTAAAACTTTCAACCAGGGTTAGAAACTAAATTGCAATAACTAATGTGAAAGCATTTAAAAATTCAAAGACATTAAAAGAAGGTAAAAGAGAAGAAAATTACATAACAAGGAAAGATGATATAAGACTGGACTTTAAACCTATGCTGTTAATAGCCCAATCTAGATGTGTGGAGGGGGGGGGGAGGGAGAATACGCTTAGGGAGTAGTGCAGGGCCGCACTAGTGCATTTGCCCTCCCCCGCCCCACTACATAAGAGGCACCCCCCCCCCCCCAACATAGGGAACAAATGTGCCTTCCACCCCTCAGCTCCATAGTGGGCAAACCCAAAAGTCCTGGCCTCTGCAGAGCTTCACTGGCATCTGAAACAGACGCAAGCATGGGGGAGTGGTGGGCCACGACAATCTCTGGGGAGGTTAACTAAGAACTTTATCCTTGGTTTGGACTAAACAGGTCTTAGTGACTTTACTCCAAAGCCACCAAAATTTTTGTCTGTTCCTATATTTCATGATCAGGAAGATCCTGACATCACAATGGTTGATTAATAAGGGACCTTTGGAAAGTCTGACAATCTAGGTTTCTCCAAAAATAGCCTTTTTGTATCAATGGGAGCTGAAACTTGTGGAGTCATTGAATAACAATCTCTGAATCTCTATTGCATAGACAAACCTTCAGCTAGCTACTTGGGCCCTTCATTGTTGGGACAGGAGTATTATGAAGTATCTGTCATTTTATTTACTTGTTCTTTTCCCTTCTCTCCTTTGAGGCATTAGAAGATGAGCAAAAACCCCTTTCCAAGAACCCTCAGTAAGACCTGGTACAGCTTCAAGTATTACTAGGATGTTTTCATGTAGCTTTGGAAAAATACACTGTCGTTATCTGTGAATGAAGTGCTGGGTTAAGTAACGGAATGGGCTTGAACATGCCTGGAAAGCTGAATTAATGTAATATTGCATAATCTTTTTTGTGAAGGCTATATCTGAAGACGTATCTTTGTTAGGAAGTTGTTCTAAAGCCTTGGCTCTCGTCTCTGGATTGTCCTTGTGTACTCTTCCTTAATTAGGTTTTGAAATAGAAGTGGCATTCCACAAACCTTTCATGAAGTGAAAACTTGGCTAGTCCACAGAGTATTCATCCAGACCTGCTTTTTTTGCTCGTAATTACTACTGGAATGCATGGAATGAAAGCAGGGACTGGTTGGGATTGATATGATCTCATAGACTGGATAAATATATGTATATTTCAAGTTGGACAAGATTTACATTGCAAAAAACAGTGAGCGTCACACAAAACCTTGCAGTGTACTGCCTCTTCCCCTCCATCTCCTGCCAAATTTCAATTTGCAAAGTTTAAGCTGCATCTCACACTGATCTCTTCTAGTGTTTTGCAGTTGCAGGATGTCTTAGGCTCAAATCATCCCGTGGCATAATGGCTACTTCATTATTTCTTTAGACCTGCAGATGGGAAGTTAGTTACATTGTCTGGGCAGTTGGTTCCATCATCTCCCTGACCAGATGGGTCTACTTCAAGGTCCATCTGCATTTGCTTGCAAGGTTTGCTAAAGTCACATTTTATTTGTTTTGAACTAGGCATTCCAAAGAGCAATGGGGGTTGCTCTGTTTGAGTTCTCCCACTCTGTAATGTCTAGTTCAGCTTATCCTGTGTCCTAAATAGGGCCAGAGTGAGGCGGAACTGCACCCGGGGAACGCGTGCATCCTGCGCCCTTGCCCGCCCCCACACCAGCGGCCCCCGGTGCGTCACGCCCCCCATCCCCTTGGCGCTACGCCACTGGTTTTTAAGTAATTGTTCTGTGCTAACCACACATGCTGAAAGCAGAAGCAGACTTAAGTTTTTGGGAGAGTGTATGTTGATCCCTCCCCCCAAGCTCCCATTTTGCTGTCTATGCTGTTTCTGAGGGTCCACTAACCCCCAAGGAACAAAATTTCAGGAGGCTTCGTGAGAGGCCGCAGAATTGGTGGAAATGGTCATCCCTGTTCAGAAACTGAAGTGCTCTTGTTTCGAAATTGGAAACACGGGCTTTTGTAATGCATTATATTCTCCAGCATTTCAAATAGAGCTCTTAAAATACCTTAAATTAGAGGTACTTAGGGTACGAGGCATCTTCAAACAAAACATGTTTTGCTGATAGAAAGTATAAAGTGTTATTATGTGAGGATGCAGAATAATTATGCACCATATAGCAGAAGAAAGGAACTTGAAAATCTGTTCCCACAGATTTAGGCTACTATACCTTGAGTCAGACTCACTGCAGACTTTGGTTTCTTACCACTCCATGCAAGTAAAGTTCTGGCTAGCACCTAGTAGCAACCAAAATAGCAAATGAGAACTGAGGGATGAGTACCTCTAGAAAGAGGAGTGAATCAGTGTGGAGCCTGTTGGTGATTTGCAAAATTGCTTAGTTTATTTATTGTAACATCTGGATTAGATTACTTTCAATGTGTTCTACATGGAGCTGCCCTTGAAGACTGTCTGGAAGCAAAAGCTAGGACAGAATGCTGCAGTCAGAATATTGATTTAGAGTGAGGCATAGGGGCCATATTATTCTACTCTAATTCCATTTATACTGATTTCTAATTTGCTTCCAGGCTCAATTTAAAGTGCTAGTATTAATCTTTAAATCTCTGCATGGCTTGGGAGCAGCACACCTTAAAAACTGCCTACTCACATATGGACCATCTGAGACAAGACACCCTGTAACCCGAGAAAGAGCTTTCTTGGACGTGGCACCCAAACTTGGAACTCACTCCCCAGGGAGATTTGTCTTTCTCCTTTGTACCGCTGTCTTCCATTGGCGAATTAAGATTTTTTTTTTGTTTCATTTGGCATACCCCCAATAATTGTTATTGGCCTCCTTGGTTCTAATGTTGTCTGTTTATGTGCTTTTTAAAAAATATATTTTTATAATTTTGAATGCTAGTTTCACTTGTTCAAATGTTTTAATGTTTGCCTCCTTGAGGACCCTAATCAGATGGAAAGACAGCAAAAAAATTGTTATATAAAATAAATAAATCTTAGGAATACGCAACACTGTATTTGCCAGCAGAAGAGGAAAATAAATTGAGAAAATCCTTCTTTTATTGTTGTGGGAATAAAAATAAATACCTTTGCTTCTCAGGAAATCCACGGACTGTTAGCCTTTCAAAGCAAGAGTTGTTAACTTTTTAAAGCTTCATTGCTAACCATACGGGAAGACCATCATATCAAAAGCATTACAATTACTTTTGTTGGTACCTTTTGTCGCTTCTTAGAAAAATATTTTCTGTGACATAGCATGTCTTATAACCTTGGATCATCATCTAGCCTGGTACCTGTGTTGATTCTTTCCCTTCCTCATCCATAATGTGACTAATCTTGCCTTGAAACCTGTAGCGAAACGTGGCAGTAAAACTGCAGATCCTACTTCAGGAGCAAAACCAGATCTGTAAAATAGGTTACTTGGCTAAGTAACAGCTCTTTGCTTAGGTTCAGAACTCAGTGAGCCCAGATGATAGTTTTTAGATGTAGGCAACAAATATTTGTGCTGTTCCACAACTGAGTGTTTGACATGAAGTAAAAAATAAAAATCAGGGAGGGGAGCTTGCAGATCAGCATGTGCTGTGTATTATGAAAGAAGAGGTTTCTTTGAGGAGATAGCTTTCAGTTCTCTTTTCTCTGCCTCCTCTGTCTCCTCCCAAGACATCTGGGTAGAGGAAGTGCCACAAAACACATCCGCTGTGGGATTCGTAGCACTCACGTCATGTAGTGTCTCCTCTTCTCTGGGCACTGCAGAACAATGTTGCTTGGCAAAAGACTGATACTAGAGCTTTTCGTGCTTCAGAAGCCCCTGTGTTTTTCTTGCCCTTATTTTGGAAAGTTCAGAGAGACAAGGTGCAGAAGAGTGGAGAGAAGGTAAGCCCTTGCAGAAAAGAGTGCTTCTGGGTGGGAAATACAGTTCCTCAGAGTTGCTCTCTGTGAGCAGCTTAATATTTGGTCATTGACTGTAAATAAAGTCGTCTTCTTCTGTGAGCAGCTTAAGATGCAGTGAAGATATTCCTTCTGCACAGTCTTGTTCCTCTTCATGATTGTAATCACCGTCTAACCTTGCCTTTCAGCTCAGCTCTCTGTCCCGGTAGTTTCTCTTATTCCAAAGCTGAACAGTAGCAATACACCCAATGCAACTGTTGTCATATAGAACATTCTGTTATAACATAATAAAATATAACCAGTAGAACATGCCTTCCCTCCACATTACAAGCTATTTACTTTTTGTGCAAAATTGTGCCAAGAGGTGCTGGGTTAGTTGAGTCTGATTTGCTTTCTAACCAGATCAGGGATTCACTGTCTATGGTGCAACAACTGCATAAGCCAACTGTAGCCTATCATTTAGAAAGCTGCACTTTGACGTGTGAGATTGCCGTAGTAGAGTTAGGATGCCAGACAGTTGTCGAGTCAGATATTGACATTCCTTGAAATCAGCCTTGTGGCAGCCTTTACTAGTAGCTTTAATGTTGAGAGTTATGACAGCTCTGTAAAAGCTTCACCCTTTGATAAGAGCTGGCCTGGCCATGCAGCAGAATGCTGTTGTAGAATCCAGATTCGAATGGACTCCGGTTTTCAGTGCTGCTCAAGTTGACAAAAAAATTCCACACCTTCATGTAACCATAACCAAGCACAGTTTTGTTTCAAATCAAGCCTGTTCCCTTCTGTGCTTGCTTTCCATATGAAATGAGATGTGCTCTTTTTTTAATGTAGAAGAGAATTAAAAATTCAGTGCAGTCTGAAGTGGTGCAGTCCATTCTTTCACCTCTGGTAGCAGCCACTTCTGTGCCATCTCAGCCTTCTGCGTGTGTAAACTGAGCCAAAGTCCGTTTCATGGAGGTCACTGGAATCAATTCACAGAGATGCACTTGAAGAGACTGTACATGTACGCGTGTTTCTGTGATCACATCCAAGCGTTCCTTTATTTATGTATTCAGTCATGTAAGATGGACCAATGTTATAGTGTTGTAAATGTGTTGAGACTGAAAGATCACCGGGCGGCCTAAGACTACTGGATACATTAATGGCTAAGAGGTTTCAGCCTCATAGTTGATACTCTTGACCAGGGGTCTGCAACCTGTGGCTCTCCAGATGTTCATGGACTACAAATCCCATCAACCCCTGCCAGCGTGGCCAATTGGCAGGGGCTGATGGGAATTGTAGACCATTAACATCTGGAGAGCCACAGGTTGCAGACCCCTGCTCTTGACCACTATACTTGTGTTAATTCCATGTGAGCAAAACAGAATTCACCTCCTTCAGGATCATGCAAGCAGGCTAATAGATCAAACGCTTGTGGGCGATTTTGTAGGAAAGTTCTGTGATAGTAATCTGGAGTCCCATTTACTTAGACTATGGGTTTTGTTTCCTCAGTTCCTTGACGCAGTGCTGTAATTTGCTGCTCGCTTGGCGTGACCAGCAATTCTCTACTGGCCAACACTCAAGTGACACTATCAGTTTGTTTTTCCCACTGCTCCCCATGAAGCCTGCTGGGTGACCTTGGGCTAGTCACAGTTCTCTCAGAACTCTCTGAACCCCACCTACCTCACAAGGTGTCTGCTGTGGGGAGAGGAAGGGAAGCAGCTTGTAAGCTGCTTTGAGACTCCTAAACATTTAAAAAATGGGGAATAAATCCAAACTCCTCCTCCTCCTCCTCCTCCTCCTCCTCCTCCTCCTCCTCCTCCTCCTCCTTGCTATGAAGAGGGAGGACTGTGGCTCAGTGGAAGAGCCCCTGCTTGGCATGCAGAAGGCCCCAGGTTCAATCTCTGGCACCTCCACTTAAAAGGACCAAGTAGTGGATGATGTGAAAGACCTTCCTCTCCTTGAGACTTTGGAGAGCTGCTGTCAGTCTGAGTAAAAAATACTGAGCCCTTGGTGGACTGAACGTCTGACTCAGTATAAGGCTGCTTCATGTTTGTTCATGTCCTTTCAGGGGGGAAGCCACAAATTACTCCTGATATTACAGTGTCATGGTGATGGCCAGTTTCTAGTGTGGCAAAGAGTGGGGCCATGCGTGGTTCGTGACAGTGTTCAGCTTCACTCTAAGGCAGAACTGGCAAACAAGGAGAGGAAGCCAACCCAAGTGGGTGAAGAGGGTGCAACCTATCCCTCATTGATTTTTTGAAAGATTCCTTGAGGTAACCTTGTGATGCTGCACAGTATTTGTAGGCGAGAGTTCAGTTCCAGGGAGAGGAAGCTTTTATCGCATCTTGCCTAGAAGGCTGGTTTAGAGGGAATAATGTGAAAACAATAAATGATCAAGATAGGGGGCCCCTACCCACCCTAATTTTTCCCCTACTCTGCCTATGGGTCCCTCTTGCTCAGTTGCCATTTTTCCCCTCCATTTGGCTGGTCACCCCTCTGCCCCTTGCTGCTTCCTAATGTTCCCCCCCACACCAATGTTTATGTGGCTTTGATTATATGTTGTCTATACATACTTGTGAAGTGTTTTCAGGGGTCTTGTTTTTCACATCGAATACTGCTTGGCCTTTTTAACTGGAGATGCCAATCCCACCTTCCATAATGACTGTATCACCAACAAAGACTACTATCCCAATCTATTCAGATTTAAAAGGGTGTAAAATTAATAGAGGATAGGTCTGCTAGTGGCTACTTGCCATAGTGAGTAAAGGGAACCTTTGGTAAATTTCTGAAGCATGGTGCTAGGAGCCAGCATTATGCGGAGGGCCTTGGTCTCTGTGCTGTGTATGCACAGCTCCACTTGGACTGGAGTAGTTCAGAAAGCTCTCCTGTTGGGAGCACTAAGTGTCTGTTTTTCTCATGGTCTTATTCCTCTGCTATTTAACTTCAACTCTGTCTTATTTTCCTTTTTACAGTATTACAACTGCTCTTAAAATGCCACACAGTTACCACAGGACAATAGGCGGCTGCTGATGTAGTAACTAAATATTGCTTAATGCTTTTCAATTAATAACACTTTCAAATGTAAGTGCTTTTTGGACCAGCAGAACCCCTGCAGGCTTCCTGGCTAATTTGTGTTGCTCCTAACGGACTTCAGGTTCTTGTTTCTACACGTTTATGGAAACCACTTCCTGCCAATCCCAGAACCACAGGCTGAGTTGGGCAGATGGGTGTCACTGCAGGGAAAAGTATTTTCACTGGCTGACGTTTTCAAGATTGAAGGCTGCATACACAGTTGTATCAGAAAATTGTACAATTTTTAAACCTTTAAAAAAAGGTTCTCTCTCTTCTCCGTCCGTGCTCACTCCAAAAGAGAAAACAGCTGTATAAATCAACAGGATTGATCCATAAAGTAGAATTCTTTCAAAATAGCCATTGCTTTTTCTCCTCCATATTTCATCAGTGCTGTCACATTTATTTCTTACCCTGAGCACCACCCCTAGGCTGATATAGTAAGTCTCTTGAGCCAACTGCCTTGCTTTGTTTGCATGGACATGAATTTGCCAAAGTACAGCAGGCTGGATATTTCCTTCTCCTTCCAAGTACAATATGGATTTGACATCACCTTCAGTTAAGGGGAAAGTAAAATATATGATCTTCCTGTTGCTTTGGCTCACCATTTCACATCTTGAGCCTTGCTCTACTGGCTGACCTCCCGCTTCTCAGTTTCAAATATAGGCAGTAAAGCTTGAACTCACGTCCAACATTAATTACTTTGGTGAGTGGTTCCCATAGAGGGATTCAGATCAGAAACATGAGAATTAGATGCGTTTGGAGTGTTTCTCCTGCTCGCATAATTTCCAGACATAGTTGCGCCCTTTCTCCCCAACTGGTTGGTTTTCCAGGTTTCAGGGATCTTCGTTCATTTGGTAGCGTTTGAAATGGTACAGCCCAGAAATGACACTGTCCTGTACTTTTGCTGAATTTGCATAGCTCGGTGCAGACTCTGGACGCCTGTTTCTCTTTTTGATACATACATGAAGCTAGTCTTTTGCCCTCCAAGAGATGATGGCGAAATCTGGAGCATGAATAGTGAGTTATTTTTTTCTTACTAGAAGCTCATTGTAAAGGTTACATAGTTTGTTTCCACTGACTGTACTTCGATTTCTTTCTTTCTGTTTTCTTTCTCTTTGGTTAGCTTAGATGTGCTTTCTTTTTATGGAGAAAGTTGGCACTTGTGAACTTCCTATTTGTGGCGTTGAATAAACCCTGAAGTGTTCCTGGGTCTGACTTCGCTTCTTGATACTTCTGATATAGGTGGAGCAACTGCTGCAGTTTTCACAATTCTCGGCTTTCTTTTTAGAGTGTCAAACTGTGGCAGGGTCTTGCTTTCCTCTTTCCACTTCATTAACTGCAAAACCTTGTTGATCCTTCCCCAGCTTTATATCAAGAAGCACCTTCAAGTCTTTTTTTCTCTCTTCAGTTGCTATTTTCTGAGCAATGTAACGTGACTTAACAGACCAACTGAAGCAGGAATCATCTGACTTGGGTGTCTTCCTGATTCTGAAAGTTACCAGTACTGTGCCTACTTTGGACAGGCATCTTGTACTTCTGGGTACCATTTAGGTTTGCTGTTTCCAAGCATAGCTTATGAAAGGAGTCATTATTGTGGATCAAGTAAAAGACCCTGCTCTGATTTCATTTGCACAAACCAGGGTGAGAAATCACTTGGCACATCTCTTGGGTGTGCAGCTGTGTCAGGAAATGTACATGTCTGGAGTTGGAATTGGGGCAAATGTACGTATAGACCTCAGCAGGGTCAGCCCTGGTTAGTACTTGGATGGGAGACCATCAAGGAAGTGGCCGGGTTGCCATGTAGAGGCAGGCAATGGCAAACCACTGCTCCTGTTTGTCCCTTGCCTTGAAATCCCTATTGGGTCTTCATGAGTTGGCTGTGACTTGGTGGGACCTTCCGCCACCAATTGTTAGATTGTTAGTATGTCGTACATCTTATGCCTAATCACGTATTTTTTTTACAAAGGAATGTAAGCTCCTGACATTTTTCATCCAAGGTGAAAGAGTGTTTACTGAAGGTTTCTCAAAATTCTCCATGGCAGAGGCATAGCTCCAAGGGGGCAGGATGGGCGGGGGGCAACACACCGGGTGCGCGCCCCTGTGGGGTCATGGCGATGGCGTTCCGGGGCAGGACAGGGGCAGAGGACGCACCAGTGCACTGGGCTTTTCCCCCCCTTGGTACGCTTCTGCTCCATTGTCATGCTTTCTGTATATGGAGCTAAGATAGACTGAGATATAATGGAGCAAACTCTCCAAATCACTTTTGGATTAGGAGTTTGTAATCTCACGATCCCTTTTAACCTCTGTCTGTGTCTGCCTCTGGGAAGAGGCAAGAAAGCACATTAAAAACTTGCTATGGTTAAGCGGCTTTGTTTATGGATGTGGTCCATCATCATCTTTCTTTACCGTCTTACCCCTTTGGCTTCTCATTCGTGTCCAGTTTCATACCTCAATGTAGATCAGACTTTTGGCACCCGTCACCCACTGGCTGCAGGCAGTCTGCCTTCCTGCTGTATTCAGGAGGGTTCTTTTGCCTGAGACTGCAGAAATTGGTGGGATGGCGCTGTCAAGCAACTGGCATGCTGCGATACCAGGCCACGGAGTAGTTTTCAGACTATATGGGTTGGGTATAGATTTTTAGGGTGGCAATTTTGATGGTTGTTCAATGTTTTGGGAAATGCTGTCCTAACTAACTACAGCTTCACTGGTGATACAAGCATTGCTGTTAAAAGATTTTCTTTGCAGGAAAAGAAAAGGAAATCAGCAGGGATCCATTTCTAGGTCTGTTTTAGTAATGAATGTTTTTTTCTTTTCCCACAACCCAAATGACAGTAATTTTGGACTCCTTTTGCTTTCTGAAACTTTCAGAATTGTACCTACTTAATCGTCTTTGCATTCTTCCTTTCATTTTGCCATTGAGACGGCAGCAGCGGTTGCACAACCACTATTGTGAGCATTGGTAAATACATTTATTTTAGCTGGAAATGCCGGAAAGGGTTTGCTCTAGAACATGTCATTTTTTTAAAAAAAAAAAATTTTTAAGCTGCCTGGTCTATCCATTTCCACTTAGGCAGATCCTGACTATTGGCAGTCATCTTAGAAGGCTCTCGAGGCTCTCCAGATCAATGTTTTTGGGCCCCACAGTGGTTTGTCTCTTGTGATTTTCCCATTGTTTCTCTGTGATAGAGGATGGCAGAGTTTATCCTAGAGCGGAACCCTCAAAATATCAAGTGTTCTATTTTTAAAAGCAAGATTCCAGCTACAGTGGCTACAGAGAAAAGATTGCAGGTCTGTGTTGTGTGTGCATCCTTTTTTGCCCCCTTCCCTCCCCCCCCCCCATCACTGCAAGAGTTTTCTTTCTCCGCAGTTGTCTCAGAGGACCAGCCAAGTGGAAGGATGGTGCAAGGGCAAGAGCAGCTGACAGTGGAAACACCAGAAAAGCAAGCAAGCATGTGTGAAGTGGTGGCATCTC
Organism: Sphaerodactylus townsendi; assembly: GCF_021028975.2. Taxonomy (NCBI): domain Eukaryota; kingdom Metazoa; phylum Chordata; class Lepidosauria; order Squamata; family Sphaerodactylidae; genus Sphaerodactylus; species Sphaerodactylus townsendi. Next base: position 31,989,885 of record NC_059425.1, read on the forward strand.
TTTTTCTTTTGCAGATCTTGCAGATTCCCAAATGCCATGTCTTACAGGTTTCAATACAGGCAGTTTGGAGGGAGATTCTCAGGAATAGAGAACACTGACCCAGGAAAAAGGAGGAGGAGGAGGAGGAGGGGGGGGAGGGAGGAGGAGAAGAAGAAGAAGAAGAAGAAGAGTTGGATTTATATCCCCCTTTCTCTCCTGTAAGGAGACTCAAAGGGGCTTACAGTCTCCTTTCCCTTCTCCTCCCCCCCGCCCCACACAACAAACATCCTGTGAGGTAGATGGGGCTGAGAGAGCTCAGAAGAACTGTGACTCGCCCAAGATATCCCCAGCTGGCATGTGTTGGAGTGTGCAAGCTAATCTGGTTCACCAGATAAGCCTCCACAGATAAAGCGGCAGGGCGGAGCATCAAACCCGGTTCCTCCAGATTAGAGTACACCTGCTCTTAACCACTATACCACAGCTCTTAACCACTACACCACTGCTCTTAACCACTACGTTACTGGCATAGCGCAATCCCCAGGTCTATTTAAAGAGCTCCTGCTTGAGGAAATGTGTTCTCACAAAAGGTTTAAAAAGTGAGCCGGCAACGACAGTTTTTGACTATATCGCATTATACATGCAAAGACAGCCTTGTTAAATGATGCCCCCTGTAAACTCAGACTTCTGGTCTTTGGATTGTTTTCTGATACGGAGGGCGGACAAGGAACAGACAACAATGCAGTGCTGCAAAGGATGTAAACCGAAGGGAAGCAAGTTATGCCGCTGTGCAAATGCGGCCTCAGATCTCCATAGCAATGAATAGGGTGGGTGCCTTTATAGATGTTTGCCAGCAGGACTGGTGTATTCTGCATTTTCCTTTTTAAACATCTTCCTTTATCCCTTTTCTACCCACTGTGCCTGACACAGCCCGTTGCATTGCCAGGTTCTTAATCGGCAAGAGCTAATAACCACATAGATAAGCATGTTCTATTTTCTAGTGCCAGCTTATTAGATCAGTAGGTGCTGTGGGGAGTATTTATTAGAGCATGCCGTGTTAGTAATCCCAAGGTGTAATTAGACTTGCAGATTTCTTCTACTTCCATAGGGCTGATAACACTGCCCAGATGCTTTAGATGGAGTTTGTGCGCTTGGTGGTGGGTCGACATTTTGTGCAATCGAATCTTATCAGTGGTATTTAAAACGCTGTTAGGCAATGAAGGCTTTGGAATTGGACTTGATGGTATTTGCATGGGGATAAATCTCGTATCTAAATGAGTATACTAAGGCTCTCCTCAGCCTTTGTTGTTATAATCAGTTGGCACTGACCTTTCATCCCCTGTAGTGTTTTCTCTGTAAAGTACTGTTCTAATTGCTCTCTGCTCAGACATCATTAAAATGTTAGGAAATATTATCCTGTTTCCCCTCTTGAATTTCGAGTGTTTGCGTTAGAGGCTGTAACCCTAATTATTATTTTTTTCTGTTGGAAAGCTTATGATTATTAAATCATTCCTCTAGTATATTTCTGACTACATCATGCTTTTATTTATTTATGTGCTGAGCGTATACACCATTGGGAGGTCAGAAGGGCTTATGTCGGATCCCAAGAGGGTCTTTCAGCAACTTACAGCATTAGGTTCCCTTAGCATTCAGCAGTGTTACTACTACATGCCTCTGCTCTCCTCACTGGAAATCATGTATAGTCCCTGCATTGGGATAATTGTGCTTAGAGATGAAAACATTGTCCTGGAGGCGGAGGAAGTGGGTGATTCCCATTCCTTCTGTCTGGGAGGCAGGAAGACTTTATTGCCACTTCCTCTCAGGCTCTAGGCGCCATCTTAAGAACATAAGAAAGAGCCTTCTCCAATATTTTTCCTGCCTCGCTAGGGGGAGCACGACATTTGGCTAGGCGCTTCACTTCTGTTGCTTTATATAGTAGTTTGTTCCTTTTTCTCTGTCATTCCTGTCACTATTGTTAGTTCTCTTACATTCCCCTCTTGCTTCTGTCTCCATTTGAGGTTTGTGTGTCTGAGAGTGGAGCTAGTTTCTCTTTCCTGCTTTTTTCTTTCTTCTCAAAATGCCTTGGAAATTTGAAAACCATGGGGAAAAACTGAAACTGAGATTGTGTGTTTCTGCATTTCAGGGGATTGGACTTGATGGCCCTTCCACCTCTATGGGCCTTTCCCCACTTACCTTAAGCGCAGCGCTACTTGAGGAGAGTAGCGCAGGGTCCCCTGGCACTCCCCACGATGGGGCGGCGACAGCGCAGCCACCCCAACGCTGCCACTGTCGCGCCCCCTCAGTGCTCGGCAACCCAGGCGCTCTTCTTAACGGTGCCTTTTGATGACCCCGCGCAGAGCGCGGGGCCGTGGGGATGCCCAGGCGCGCACCTGGGATGCCGCACGCTGAGAGCAGCGCATGGCATAGGGGGGATCGAAGAGAGTGGGGAAAGGCCCAATGATTCTGTGACTTTGGGACAAATTGAAATCTATTCCAATACTTAGTTTCCTGTCAAACCTAAACTGCTTTTACTGAGTTAACATAAAATATGTCATTTATAACTTAGCCGACAACCGTGTACAATTTGCCATGTTATGGAATGTACAAATGTTTTCATTTTTCTATTAAAAAAACCCTTGCAGGAATATCCAGTACTTGAAAAAGAGTTGCAACCTGATGTACTCTGTTATCATTGCACATGTATTTTTAATTTTTGTCTTTTGAGAGATAAGGAAAAAAAACTTAAGGTAAAACCAAATTATATAATAAACCAAAGAAAAGTGTATTTGAACAGAAGCAGTCATACAGTCATAGCAGAGAGCTGGACTAGATGGACATAAATGACCTGGAAGTAGGGGTGGGTAGCGTGGTGGCCAAGTTTGCAGATGATACCAAATTATGTAGGGTCGTGAGAACCACAAAGGATTGCGAAGAGCTCCAAGCGGACCTTGATAAATTAGGTGAGTGGGCTCAGAAATGGCAAATGCAGTTCAATGTAGCAAAATGTAAAGTGATGCACATAGGGGCAAAAAATCCAAACTTCACATACACGCTACAGGGGTCAGTGCTATCAGTCACAGACCAGGAAAGGGATTTGGGCGTCTTAGTTGATAGTTCCATGGGAATGTCAACTCAATGCATGGCAGCTGTAAAAAAGGCAAACTCTATGCTGGGGATCATTAGAAAAGGAATTGAGAATAAAACTGCAAAGATTGTCATGCCCTTATATAAAGCAGTGGTGCGACCGCACTTGGAGTACTGTGTTCAGTTCTGGTGGCATCTCAAAAAGGATATTGAGGAGATAGAAAAAGTGCAGAGAAGGGCAACAAGGATGATTGAGGGACTGGAGCACCTTCCCTATGAGGAGAGGCTGCAGCGTTTGGGACTCTTTAGTTTGGAGAGGAGGCGGCTGAGGGGGGGATATGATTGAAGTCTACAAAATTATGCATGGGGTAGAAAATGTTGACAGAGAGAAATTTTTCTCTCTTTCTCACAATACTAGAACCAGGGGGCATTGATGGAAAATGCTGGGGGGAAGAATTAGGACTAATAAAAGGAAACACTTCTTCACGCAACGTGTGATTGGTGTTTGGAATATGCTGCCACAGGAGGTGGTGATGGCCACTAACCTGGATAGCTTTAAAAGGGGCTTGGACAGATTTATGGAGGAGAAGTCGATTTATGGCTACCAATCTTGATCCTCCTTGATCTCAGATTGCAAATGCCTTAACAGACCAGGTGATCGGGAGCAACAGCCGCAGAAGGCCATTGCGTTCACATCCTGCATGTGAGCTCCCAAAGGCACCTGGTGGGCCACTGCGAGTAGCAGAGAGCTGGACTAGATGGACTTTGGTCTGATCCAGCTGGCTTGTTCTTATGTTCTTATGTTCTTAGTCATAATAAAGAAGACTAGCAGCTTATATTGATAAGGCTAAACTTTTTTATATTAAAAACACTGAACTCAGTACAAATGTATCAACATTAAACATAGCATAATGGTTACTAAAATTAGTTAAAATAAATTCTTTAAAAATGTATGTTGACAATGTATACAGGAACTATCGCTATCTAATCTGTGGATTATTTTAAACTAGACAAAAATCATCCTACACACTATGAGTAAAACCTTGCCTTTCATTTCATTCAGCCCAAATGGAACAAATGGGAATTTTCAGAGTTCCCCAATGTTTCCACTGGTACAGACCGCAGACTTTTTCATGTTATAAATTCTGAGTGTGAAAAACCATGCTTTAAAGAAGTATTTCATTTTAAAAGAGAAAATAGTTCATAGGGTTTTTCCCCACTGTGGTTCCTTAATTTTTCCCATTTTCCCATTAAAATAAAATTGAAAAAGAAGTCCTTGGTGAAAAGTGAACACCCCCATGCCCCTCCCCATTTTCTTTTTTACTTTTGTGTTGCTGGGTCTTCACATCTCTAGTTGGGCTGGATGACCCAGCTGTCTACTACTTAGCTTCATGTGTTCCTCTGACTCAAGAGGGTGTGTGCTGACATTAACATCGCTGTAGTGTTGTGAAGCATGGTGTGGTGCCAACGCAAGCGTTTATGGTTAGGTTGGTTGACGTTAAACACAGACTTTGCTAATTCTAATGCATATGTTACGTAAGTGCCTTGAGTGGGCAAGCCTATCAAAGAATCTTTATAACCAATTAGGACTGTTGTTTCAAACCAGTTGAGCTCTCGAAAGGTCAAGTGCATTGGCATGGAACCGAAGCATTAATAATACTAACCGAGTAGCAGTTGCTAAGAGTAATGGTGTTGGTTTGAGAACGAAGAACAATTAAAGGTTTGGACTGACTGCTTGTGAGAATGTGATCTCATTAAAGAGCGGGAACCCTGACAAGCCAGCATATTGAAGCTCCTGTGTTTTCTCTAAAAGGAGAAAAGGCACCATATGCAGCATGCTATACCTCTAATTATCAGACGAGATGATTGCTAATTAACAGCTGAAATAGCATACTTAAAAAATATATGTTTAAACCCTTTTTGGCAGATTCCAAAACTGCTGCTGCTAACCGTAAGTGGGGATCATTTAATGTATAAGCATTTCGCCGTCTTTTTAAAAATCTCATTATTTTCCTGTATCTGCCTTGAGAAATTGATTGTGCAGGGTGCACTTTACTGATGGCAAACTGAGGTTAAGTGATAATTACTTGCTTTAGGCTGCCGAGCGAGTCTTACATTTTAATCCGTGGATACGGAGTTCAAGGCTGCTGTTCTGTCTTCTGTGCTTCACTTGCATGGCATGCTGTTTTTCTCTTTCGACTTCTACTAAGAACTAATACCTGTTTTTTTTTTAAATCCACACAAGCCTCAAGATACATCATTGTGGTCCAGGCACATAGTTTTATGCCCATGACTGTGTTGGTTAACCATCATTAATAGACTTTTGCTCTCTTATAAGTTTTGATCTCATGTGCTTTGCTATCTACCAAAAAAAATAAGAAGAGTTGGATGTATATCCCCTGTTTCTCTCCTATAGGAGACTCAAAGGGGCTTACAATCTCCTTGCCCTTCCCCCCTCACAACAAACACCCTGTGAGGTCGGTGGGGCTGAGAGAGTTCAGAGGAACTGTGACTAGCCAAGGTCATCCAGCTGGTGTGTGTTGGAGTGTACAGGTTAACCTGAATTCCCCAAATAAGCCTCCGCAGCTCAGGCAGCAGAGTGGGGAATCAAACCCAGTTCCTCCAGATTAGAGAACACCTGCTCTTAACCACTATGCCACTGCTTCTCCTGGTTTAAATGTGTACTGAGAGGGGACGTAAATATTGCCCTCTCTCTTTTTGAAGACAGTTTGTTAATTTTATAACCTAATAATCCCATCCATGAGTACACAAAGTTGTTATTTCTAGGGAGAGGTAATATGTCCAAACGGCCACTGTGCCAACATTCTTTTCATATTCTTCCATCTTGAGTATACAGCCATCTTCAGTTTCTTAACTGTTCTACATTGGAATTCAGTAGCAAACGTGGCTACCTTCAGCTTTTGTCTGAATATTCTGATTTTTCCTTGAAAACAATAAATAACAGTTACCATGGTTGCATGATGGGAAATGGGGAGGGAAGGGAGAGACAGAGCCTTGTGTTCATAATGCACACCAAATTGTATGCAAAAGACTCATAACAATTTGCAGTGGTGGAAGGAAATAATCATAGGGAGGAAATTAGATCTGTTTCCCCTCCTTGGAACCAGCTGTATGTTCTGTTGTCCCAGCTGAAATTTTGTTGTGGAAGTTTTCGGGTGGATGGGTAAAGAGTACTTAAAGGTTTGGGAGGGGAAAAAAAAACCCTCCCTGGGTTAGATTGTCAGAATGCTTTGAGTGTATATGATAGATACATTTTAGAGCAGGACACCAATGAGACATAGTGACCCTCCACTTCATGAAGCTGTTTCTTATACCGTGTTTCCCTGAAAATAAGACAGGGTCTTATATTAATTTTTGCTCTAAAAGATGCGTTAGGACTTATTTTCAGGGGATATCTTTTTTTCCCATGATTTTGCACACACACACACACACACACCCCACGTGACTAGATCAGCTGCGCCAGGGAATCTGTAACTAGGGCTTATTTTTGGAGTAGGGTTTATATTTCAAGCATCCTCCAAAAATCCCGAAAAATCATGCTAGGGCTTATTTTCAGGGTAGGTCTTATTTTCAGGGAAACAGGGTAGCTGACATAGCTTTAGGGTTGCCAACTCCAGATATCTCCTGCTGATACAACTGATCCCCAGGAGACAAAGATCCGTCAACCTGTAGAAAATGGCTGCTTTGGAAAGTGGACTCCATGGCATTATGCACATTGAAGCTCCACCCCCCAGACTCCACCCTCCCTAGGCTCCACCCCCAAATCTCCAGATGTTTCCCAACCCAGAACTGGCAACCCTACATAGCTTCCGGTGAGCAAATCATGTGTACTGTTGGGTACATTTGGTGGCATTTTCTGTCAACCTGATGTGGCATCTTAATCTTGATATGCTTCAGTTCTCGGAGTAGAATAATGTTTGGGGAGGGGGGCAGGTGGTTAGAGAAAGAGCATCAATCTGGTAAAACCCTTCAGGGATCAGATGGTGCAATCATTGCACTATTTGGCAAGGCGGCAGTTTGTGAACGGCTAATTTGTCCAGAAGAGAGATATGGGATTTCTCCCCACCCCCAGTGTGAAAAAAAATGCCTAGAAAGTAGAGGATTAAACTGCATGAGCCATGGTAGAAAAATAGCACAAGATTGCAGGTGTTTGGGAAAGCTTCAAAAATACATTTGTGCAGCAACATGTTCCTCTAAGCTTGCCAGCAGTCCCAGGTTAGAGGATGGTACATGGTAATTCATGTAATTTAGTACAGGCTAATCTGTGTAATTTAATGCAAATTTAAAATAATACCTTTTGCGACTAAAAATAGAACCTCTACCCTCCAGGTTGAGTTCGGGGATGTTTACATTAATTCTCATGCACGTCTTCTACAAGAGTGAAAGGTTGCCTTCTGATTTCCTCAGTGCAGTGGGATTGACTTTGTGCCGAAGGCAAAAAAAAGAAAAAAAATCCAAATGGCTCCCTTGCATGCACTCCCTTGTGTGCACTAAGGCACACTCTCTAATGCAAGTGCCATTTCAGTGAATGGGAGCTGTCATGCAAGAATACTGTGGGTCATCCTTTATGCCGTTTCACTTAATGATTTGGTCATCTCTGTTATAAACTGGCGAATAATTCATGTGCCACTAGATTTGTGGACACAGGAACTTCCACAAGCCAGTTTTTCCTTTTGCTACAACCCTCCCCCCCCCCAACAAAAGTACCCTTCCCTAGTGAGCTCAATCAATCAGATGTGTGTGAATATTCAGATTCACCATTCAGATAATGCAAATCAGTGTACTCGTTCAATTTGGAGTTTTAATTGAAAATGAATTATACTATGTTCTGAATGTATAACTGAAGGTCGAAACAAGTTGCAGGCTTAACAATATAAAAATGGCCTTCGTGGATCAGACCAAAGGTCTTCCTATCCTAGCGTTTTTTTGCTAGCAGTGGTCTGACAGATACCTCTGGGGTATACACAAGCAGGTCAAGAAAGGGTGACAGTCATGGACGTTTCTTTGCAGTTAGACTGGGTGCCTGAACAATCTCTGTGGCAGGCTAAATACTTTGGCACTGTTAGGGTAAGCAACGCTGAAGTGTAAATAGCCTTTCCTTTCATTCTCCACCAATGAATACGATTGGGGCTTCAGTCCAAAGCTCACTTGCTGTGCATACAAAGTCTGTGTGTCTTCCACTTTTGACAGATGTGTTGTTGGAGTTTCACCTTAATACCAGGTGAATGTGAGCCAGTTCAGGTTAGACCATGCCATTCAGTTAAACGGGGGCTTCATTTCTTTTCATAGTTGTATCCTACTTCTCATGTGTCAAGACTTCAGCAAGGGGTTGGACTAGATGGCCTGCGTGGTCCTTTTCGACTCTGGAATTCTATGAGGAGGGGAATACTGCTGGGGAGCCTTCCATACTGCGCCATTGTCCCTACCTGAAACAACCCTGGGGAGTGGCAGTTGCCTTTGGGGGAAACTTTCATGTATTCATGACTACATGTACCTTTGCACAGCATGCCAGTAGCAGTTATCCTGGGCCCACTGGGTCCTGGTCCTAATCCAAATTGGGTCAGTACAAGCCTGGGTATTACGTTTCTGGAGGGGAGCTCCCAGTGCACATCTGATGAAGACATGGGCATGAAGACTTGGTAACAAGCAAATTGATTAGGTGTTAGAATCCAGGGGAAGGGAAATGACTTCGAGCAGACATCACCTTCAGCAAATAACCAGAAGTGACATCACCGTGACAGTGTTTGCCGTAAGTGACATTGCAATGGATTTTACTGATATTGCGATGGATTTTTCCCACCCTGCTTAAAGTGACCCTAAGTGTGGCTTATTTTTTAGCATGTGTGCTTTGGATTGTGTGGATCAAGGTTTTATATAAATGAGAGGAAAAAAAACTAGAGATAGACAGTGGTTTTAAAGAGTATTGAAAGTGGGCTGAAAGAGGTGTTTTTTGCCCCATTGTGTGTTTACATTCGACTGTTTCAGCACACTGTGACCTCTGGTCAAGCAGGTTTGGCAGTATTTCTTTTAAAAGTGCGGAACCTGATTACCAGAGGCTATGTGGGTTGAGCACGCAAACTATCTCCCAGCTCTTTGATAAGACTCTTAGCTGTCACCTAATTAAATTGAAATCTAAAGCATGAAATAAAATGAATCACAGTTAGAGGGTCATGAAATGGAAAGTGAAAGGAATAAATGATTTACTCCTAGCAGATGAAGGAGGAGGCTGAATAGTTGTTCAAGTCCAGCAGGGAACTCTTGGTAACAGAGCAGACATTGCTGGCCCTGGTGAGTACTGGGATCCCAGTGTACAGCAGGCAGGAGATTGGAAGTTGAAAGGCCTCACTGTGCCAGTCTGAGTGAGAGATTCATGGTAAATGTAGTGGACAAAGTCAAGAACGCTGAATCAGAAACTGCAACTAAGTTAGTTCCTGCGTAAGTTTATGCCAGGTGGGTAAATTAAGCATAGGTCAAAGACCGTTGAGGTGTAGTGGTTAAGGGTGATGAACTCTCATCTGGGTTTGATTCCCTGCCCCTCCTCATGGGCAGCACTCCAATCTGGAGTTTGATTCCCCACTCTTCCACATGATCATTAGACTCTAATCTGGAGAAGTGGGTTTGATTCCCCACTCCTACACATGAAGCCTGCTGGATGACCTTGGCCTCATCACGTTTCTGTATTAACTCTCTGAGCTTCACCTACTTCACAAAGTGTTTGTTGTGGGGAGGGGAAGAGAAGGAGATAGTAAGCTATTTTGAGACTCCTGAAAGGTAGAGAAAAAACGGTATGAAAATCAACTTTTCTTCATCCTGGATTTCCAGTGGAAGCTGACAGCTGCATCACCTCGACATTACTACAAAGAACAGAATAACAAGTTTTTGTGGGGTTTTCAGGCTGTGTGGGCATGGTCTGGTAGTTTTCGCTCCTAATGTTTCACCAGCATCTATTACTGACATCTTCAGAAGTATGTCACAGCAAGATGTGGCAGGACATCTCAGTAGCAGATCTCTGTGGCAGGACATCTCACTGTGATGTACCTCTGAATGTTCCAGCCATAGATGTTAAGATTTAAAACTATCAGATCATGGCCACACACGTTAAAAACCCACAACAGCCAGTTGATCCTGGCCATGAAAGCCTTTGACAATACAACCAAATAACACTTTGTTTCTCTTGTAGTCCAGTCCTAAACCACTTCTTGAGTGCATGTCTGGTTATTTGAGCATGAGCTGCCTCTTCACTGTACAAGATGTTGTTTTGTGCTGTGCTTGTCATATCTGAAAGTGTATAGAGAACAGTTGTATGACTAGCTGGGGGCTAACCTGAGGGGGAAAAGGAACTAACTGGGGTAGACCACAGAATTGACTCTGGTTTTCAACAGCAAAGTATCAACCCAGACAATTCTGGATAGTTGTATTCTTTCTCATCAAAAGATGACAGGAGATTTGTGAATTAATCCACCATTTCCTAGACTGTCTTTGTACTAGAATGTTCCGTTTGGGTCCTAGAGCCCTGGGGACAGATCCAGGTAAGCACTAGGACCCAAGTGTCGCATTCTAGAACAAAGAAGGTCCTGGAAATGGTGGATTAATTCACAAATCTGCTGTCATCTTTCGGTGTGGAAAGAGTATAGTTCGGAGAGCTTACAGTGTCTCCTTAGAGTCTTGGCACATTGATGCAGAGCCAAAACAGACATTGCATGCTGGGACTGGTAGTCTCAGCTCTAGATTTAATGAAATAAAGTTAACGTGTGTGACTAATGATACTTGTTCAATGAGCTGTGCAGCTGGCTATCCCTTTTGCGTCTCTAATGTGCAAACTTCCTGGACTTGGCAGACTTGTACTTTCAATATTAGTTGTTGGATCCTCGGGGCGCCAAATATTTTTCCTGTGGCTGACCTTACAGAATTTTAGTGAACTAGTCAACACTATGCCTTTTAAGATAAATAAAAGATTTAAGAGCTCCCTATGTTAATATCTGTCGATAGATTTTCAGGAGAGTATCAGAATGGGGTGAGCATTGCTGCTGTTTCTCAAGAAGGCTGCTAGTATCTGTTTACTCACAAAATTTGCAAGAGAATATCAGTGCCTTGTTAACACTTGAGCACAGCCAGTTTAGCCAGTTCACTCTAGCACGATTGGCTCCTGACGTGTTAACTATTTCTGTGGTTGACACAAGTGGGCAAGTACAGTTCAGCTGGGAGCTGGAAAAAAAAGTTTTCTGAGGTGCTTGAGTGGCCCTGTTGCCATGGGACCTAGCTATTTGCCACTCTTCTGACATCATTAATTCTTATGATGTGATTGTTTGTAAGGCTTTGCTTCTCAATAGGACTGTGTGTTGGCCATACTAGGCCAGTGATGGCAAACCTTTTCGAGACCGAGGGCCCAAATTGCAACCCAAAACCCACTTATTTATCACAAAGTGCCAACACAGCAATTTAACCTAAATACTGAGGTTTTAGTTTAGGAAAAATGGTTGGCTCCGAGGCACGCGTTACTCAGGAGTAAGCTTAGTGAAGCAACCGTGCAATGCTTCAATCCTAGGAGGATTTACTCAGAAGCAAGCCCCATTGCCAGCAACCGAGCTTACTCCCAGGTAAAGGATCATGCCCAGGCCAGCCTAGATATGTGTGTGTGTGTGGGGGGTGATTTTCTACCCCCCTCCCACATGATGAACTGGCAGGAACTGATGGGAATTGTAGTCCATGAACATCTGGAGAGCCACAGGTTGTAGACCCCTGTACTACAGCCTTTTCATGTACTTGAGAAAATCCTTTGGCTTCTCTTTTTAGAAATATTTTTCCATTATTTTAATCCACTGTGCATATCAGATACTGGCTTGGTTGGTTGGTAGATGAGTGTAAATCTGCATGTGTTATGGGAAGGAGCCTGTATTTTAGGGACTATTGATTACCATGTGAAATCTATATTCTGACTTCAGGGTGTTGTAATTGTATGTGTGAATGTGAATAAAATGTTTAATTAGAGCACAGATTCTGGACTTTTCAGAATGCATCATACAGAGATGTAATTGATTGTGTGTGTTCGCTTGTGTAGCCATTCCCAAATTGTTATGTAAGGATATATAACTACATTCAATCAGATGTTAGCTTGGCCAAAGCCAGCTGTTCAGCCTGCTGTTTTGGCACAAAGCAAGTCACAATTTAACAATTGCTGGATGATGCTGAAAATAGTTTAGCACTGGGCCAGGTTCTCTCCTGTGAATTTCAATGGCATCTAAAATAATCCTGCTGGTGGAGAAGGGAATACCTGAGGACATGACCGCAGACTTCAGATAGCTTTAGAAGACCACTCTTAAAAGAAATGGCAGAGGGGCTGTTCATTTAGTCCTGATGGAAAGCTAGAAGCAGAAGCATTGCAGATTTAGAAAAACCACCAGGAATCCATTTCCATGCTAGTGATGGGATGCAGATATTTACCTGAATTTTTCATATATTTTTTTAGAGGAAATCCTACTTTTACCCTCACCTGGATGCCTCAGGCTAGTCTTATTTCATCAGCTCTCAGAAGCCAAGTATGGTCAGTCCTGGCTTGTATTTGGATGGGAGACCACCAAGGAATACCATGGTCGCTATGTAGAGGTGGGCAATGGCAAATGACCTCTGTCAGTCTTTTGCCTTGAAAATGCAACTGGGTTGCCTTAAGTCAGGGGTCTGCAACCTGCGGCTCTCCAGATGTTCATGGACTACAAATTCAATCAGCCTCTGCCAGCATGGCCAACATCTGGAGAGCAGCAGGTTGCAGACCCCTGCCATAAATCAATTGTGACTTGACAGCACTTTGCACATACACTTCCTTCTTTTCTAAAGCATTGCTGTTCTATAAGTGGCCTTTTGATAGTTAATTCTTGTGTGCTTTGGTGCCTTTTACTCTAGAAATTGCAGTTTTCTCTTCAGCATATGCTCTTGTAGTCATCCAACATGTGGCCTGTTATAGGTGGGCGGGTTCTGGAGCTACTGATCCTAATGTAGTGAGTCACTAGAAAAGGCAGTAATGCTAGGAACGGTTGAAGGCAGCAGGAAAAGAAGAAGACTGAACGTGAGATGGATTGACTCTGTGAAAGAAGCCACTGCCCTCAGTTTACAAGACCGAGCAAGGCAGTTAATGTCAGGATATTTTGGAGGACATTAATTCATAGGGTCACCATGAGTCAGAAGCATCTTAACAGCACTCAACACGCACGCAATGTATCCTTCCACCACCAAGTGATTCCCTGTTTCCATGTTCTGATATGGAATAGAACCACTTCTCTTTCCTCATGACTAGTGGGTTGTGGATGCTGACTGATCATTGTAATTTTACATATTAATGGGGGTACTTCTGTCTGGGGGTTTTTCTGTGCCAGAAATAGTGACCAAACCTAAGTATTTAATCACACCTTGCCTGATAGGTGTAAATGAACGTATCAGGACAAAGTTGCTATGCCACCTGAGTTTTTTTACTCTCAACTGTGTTGTTGAGTGCATCAGAATCTTGGTGACATGAAAAGACTGTCAATCAGGTGTCACATTTTGCACAAAAACTGTCTCTTCCATCCTCTAAAACAGAACGCTCACCTGAGAGGTAGATCGTGAATCCTCTCAGTAGCTGAGAGACCTCTCTGGCTTCCCTCTGCAGTTTGAATAGTGTCTGTAACAGGTCTGTAAAACATGTTAGTATCCACCATTATGCAAGTGTTGTGTACTATTGAAAACATGGCAGCTGGGAGCAGGTTGCTGGTTTGCATTGTAAGCGGCAGAGAAAGGTAAGCATAGGAAGCATGGTGGACTTATTAGTAAGCCTGGGAGTCATTCCTGAGTAACTGTACTCTAGAATCAAATTTTCAGACATGAGTAAAACCAGAAGGGAACATTATGGACTCCATGTTGTTTGTGCATTTCCTTTGGAGGCAGAAAACGGAACCTCCCTTTAAGTACATCAAAGTTACGTGCATATAGAATCTCACCTCTGCACTCTCTGTGAATGCTAAGATTTGGCTGTTAGCGATCACAAATCGGTTTCAATATTTGCAGTTTTGTCTCTGCTGGATTCCTGCTCCCAGCATTTGAAAAAGAGCTTATTTGTTCCTTTGCTTTATGGAAATTATCATTGGGATGTGGAACGGTGTGGTATAGCCAGTCTCATCAGATCTTGGAAGCTAAGACACTGCAGCAGAAGGCAATATACCTCTGCTTCTTACTTTCCCCTTGCTGGGGTTCCCATAAGTCTGTTGATAGTACATGCATACATGAGAGTATCATTACTAGGAGCATAACACCAGGCCCAACAGTGCTCCCAGTTATATGTTTGAGACATTGCAGCTGCTTATTCTGGTCTTCGCTTCCAGCTATAAGAACATACCTTTTATCTGTTGAAGGTGTCTGTACCTTTGCAAGCCATCCTCAATAAAGAAGCAGCAACTTGGTGAGCAATTTTCTCACATGTTTCTTAACTCTTGGGATTTAGCAGAATAATGATTTGGATTTAAACCTCTTCCCCCTTTTCTCCTCACAAGGGGCTCACAAACACTTTTCCCTTCCTCTCCCCAAGCAGGCACCTTGTGAGGAAGGTGGGCTGGGAGAGTTCTGAGAGAACTTTGACTAGCCCAACGTCACCCAGCCGGAATGTAGGAGAGGGTAAGCAAATCCAGGTCACCAGATAAGCCTGCTGGTCATGCGAAGGAGTGGGGAATCAAACCGGTTCTTCAGATTAGAGGCTACTTGCTCTTAACCACTATAGCACGCTGGCAGAATTGGGTGTTTGTATGGCAAATGAGACAGTGATAGGTATTCTTGGAACTGAACTCCTAGCTGCAGCATTGCCAGTCTTTATGCAAAGCGAATATTTGAAAGTGCAGTAAGAGGGAGACTTCACAAACCTGATGAGACATGTGTGATGTGTACTAAACTGTATTCCTTAGGCAAGCACAGCACCTGAATAGGCTGTAGCCTATCTTTGTTGAGTAGTACAGCCGCAAAGACTGCTGGAGATGATTTCCATGTAACTTCTAGCTCTCAGGGAGCCCATTCTGGTACCATGCATGGGTATTATGTATTTTAATAACTTGTCGCCTACCCTTTCTTTCCCTGCCTCTTTTGTCCTCACAGTAAAACCTGTCAAGCTGTCAGCTTTATGGCTGAGCAAAAGACTTGTATCTGAATCTCCTTCAGTCCAGTTCCTGTCCTCATCACTGCATCATCTTGGCACGTGCGCAGACATCAGGAGGCCTGCGGTTTATTCCTCTGTTTTATTCTTGTCCAAGCCCTTAGACCTGTTAACATTTAACAAAGGTCTGCCTTGTGTGTGGTTTCCAGGGTTTTATTGGGCTTATACTGGAGTAACTCTGCATAGGATTTCACTGTTCTGTTTCTTCTATTGTGAGGAGAATCATTCAGTTCTGCAGGATACAAAAAACCCAGCTTCAAACACTGGAGAAATTGTTCAGCCACCTCTCTGAATTCTGAGATTTTAGAAAGTATTTTCATCTGTGAAAACGAGAACTTGCTTTCAAACAGAATGCAAGCTGTAATTTTTGGGAAGCCAAAGGCTGTACCTCAAACTACACTTCACACTGTTTCTGTTGTGGACACAACCATTGCTATATTTGATGCATGCTGTTCTTAAAAACATTCACACATAAACTCATGGACCTGCCTATACTGAAACAGGCTGTGGGCTCATTGAAGTTAGCATTGTCTACGTATAGCACAGCCCTCTGCAGAAGAAGAAGAGTTTGGATTTATACCTCACCTTTCTCTCCTGTAAGGAGATGCAAGGTGGCTTACAAGCTCCTTTCCCATCCTCTCCCCACAACAGACACTTTGTGAGGAAGGTGGGGCTGAGAGAGTTCTGAACAAACTGTGACTAGCCCAAGGTAATCCAGCAGAAATGTAGGAGTGCGGAATCACATCTGGTTCACCAGATAAGCCTCTGCCACTCAGGTGGAGGAGTGGGGAATCAAACCCGGTTCTCCAGATTAGAATCCACCTGCTCTTAACCACTACACCATGCTGGCTCTCAACCACTACACCACACTGCAGAGTTACTCCAGTCTAAGCCCACTGAAACCACCCTGGTTTAAATCATTGCATTTATGCATGTTTACAGTCTTCAAGGCTCAAGGATTTTAAAATTTTGACAGGAAAGGGATAGTAAACAGAATATAATGTTTGCTTTATCAGATACAGCACCAAAATTAACAACATCAAAGAAAAGCCATGTTCCTGTTTCATAAACTCTCTATCGTTGGTGCAGAGAGCCTTGAGCTGGGGAAAAGGTGAATTCTTTGAACATCCTGAGTCAGAGTCTTTGCCTATTCCTAGGCCTTTTAGTTAATTATGAGAGAAATTTGAATGAATGTATTAATTGCACCAGTGTTTTAATCTGTTATAAAAGTAATGTAACTTGAGGTCTCACTTAGATAAGTGATACAGCTCATTTGGGTAGGATATATATGTGTGTACTTTAAAATGTTGGCTGTTACAAATATTTTTTTAAGTATTATTATTGATATCTAGCTCAAAATAGATTTGTTTCTACTTGCATTCATTGTTTCATGGCCATTCGTGAGGTAACCAAATGATTGCAATTCCTTTTTTAAATCACATCTACATTGTAAAAAAAAAAATCCTGATATGTAATCAGCCAAGTTCTTTCAACCTTTCCTTATAGGATCTATTCCAATTTTTTTTTTGTTCAAAATATATAGCTATACAAACATTTTCCCTGGAGGGAAGCATAGTTGGAAAAGGTGAATCAATCTGACGATCAATCCTCTTATGTATTTGGGGGTGGGGGGGAGAGGAGTCTTCCCAGCCTTCATCCTGAAAGCATCAAAGCAACTTATGTCATAAACATGCTGAAACCATAACAAATTGTTAGTAAAATTGGACCCAGTAGAAATACGTGACACACCCTTGTCAAATGATTAAAAGCCTTTTGGAAGATGATAGTGTTGAATCATCTTCTAAAAATCCAAGAGTACATGAAGTTGCCATGTATTGAATCAGATCTCTGCCGGCAGCTCTTTGGAGTCAGAGGTCTTTCTCAACAACTACCCTGTTTCCCCAAATATAAGACATCCCCGGAAAATAAGACGTAGTAGAGGTTTTGCTGAAGTGCGAAATATAAGGCATCCCCCAAAAGTAAGACGTAGCAAAGTTTTTGTTTGGAAGCATGCCTGACGAACAGAATACAGAAATATAAGACATCCCCTGAAAATAAGACATAGCGCATCTTTGGGAGCAAAAATTAATATAAGACACTGTCTTATATTCGGGGAAACACGGTATTTCCTGATTCTTCTAAATGGAGATTCTGGGGATTGATCCTGGGACCTTCTGCAGATGAGCTGCAACCCTATCCTTACATAACATGGGACTGTGGTGCACAGTTACAGGAGAGAGCCCTAAGATACCAGGGCAACTATCTCTATTTTGTCAGCCGATCTTACCAATCTGAGCGGTGAAGCTTGGAGCAGAACCTTGCTTTGAGGATATAAGGGATGAAAAGGTAGATGGGGAAGCAGACAACCTAGACCTAGTTTATTCTTAGTAGAACTCAATACTTCAGAGATCACAACATGCATATTGTATTGGGTTTGAAAGATGAGAAGCAGACACTACAGGGCATAGAAAGGTTGAATATGCTCTTATCCTCCTATTCTAATAAGCAAGTAAATTAATGCATTTTGCACTGACTGAACGTTTGGATCAATCTTCAAGGGAAAGTCCACAGAGTGCTTTGAAGTGGTCATTTAAAAAAATAGACTTTTCAAAATATAACACATATAACAATGCATTTCATCATGCCAACTGCAGAAAGGTATCGAGAGGCATTGTAATAACTTATAAAACACATAAGGAAAACTTTCTAATTCCAAAATAGAAGTAATAATCAGTGCTCAAATATTTATCCGAACATTTAAAATTCTTTCTCTGGGCCCTTTGCTAGTATATTAATTTAGTTAATAATGCAGTATTCCACAAATGGTGGAACCATTCATCCTCTGAAGGAAATAGTAAATTTTTCCATTTTGCTGCATTTGCTGATTTAGCAGCTCTAAGTGAGCCCAGGAGTTAGTTCTATATCTGAAAGGTCAATGTGCCTTTTAAAATAACCCAACAGAATGTTTGACTATGTGTTTTACAATTCCACATTTCATTAGTGAATTACCAATTTCTGAAAAGGTTAATGTTTTTAATATGACCCAAAAATATATTTTAAAAATTGACCATAGATGTGCCTTACCATATATAGCAGGTAACCTATGTGATGTGAGATACAATTGTTAACAAATTATATAGATGGATAGATAGATATTCATAGAAATAAGTTTTAGGTACCACACTTCCGTTCTTTGAAATCAGGATTGAGTTGCATTCCCTATTTTACTTTCTCATGTAACTTTCAAGTTGCACATTCTTCAGTCACCATTTTGAAGGAATAAAAGGGAGAGGGAGCCACCACTGCTCAAACTGGGTAGGTGGCACGAGCATTGCTTGGAGAGGTAAGAGCAGGAACCACCATTCCTCATGCTGCTGCAAGAGCCACTTAAGCGGAAGGGGCATTGCTTGGTGCGGATGGGAGGGGGGGGAAGGGGAGAGGAGTAGGAACTGTCACCATGGCGATCCAGCAAGTGGAGGAGGCGGCCTTGCAGTCAAGGGACAGGTGGGAGGGTGCTACTCTCCAAACCTGAGGGAACCCCCAGTTTGCAAAACAATATGAAATGTGTAAACACACACACACACACACGCACACACACACACAAATCATAGAAGCAATGTCAGCTTCTTTAAGAAAAGCATGTCACAGAGGTCTTGTGAGAGTCTATGGCTGATTCCGCATGGGCCAAAAACTGCAGTGTGAAAATGGTGTGAAAACAGTATAAACCACTTTACACTGTTTTAAACCCTTTTACACCGTTTTCACACCGTTTTCGGCCCATGCAGAATCAGCCTACGTTGTGACAACTTGGTGGCTGTTTGGGGGATTTCCAGGATTTCAAGCATCAGTATAGGGCAGAGGGAGAGAGTCAGATGGAATCAGTAAAAGACATGAGGTAGGAAAGGTGAAGCTGGGAAGGGGGAGCAGCAGGAAGGGGAAAGGGGATACTGGCGATAGGGGTGGGGAACAGAAAAAAGGTGGCAAAGGAGAGAATTGCATAGAGCAGAGGTGTCCAACACAGGCGCTTCAGATGTCCATGAATTCCCATCATGTGGAAGAAAGGACAGTCATAGTTGTTATGGAATTAAATTAGGCAGCAGCTTTCATTAAATATGGAAACAATGATTGAAGTGTGAATATTCCTCCGTGTGTTTAACCAAAAAATCTGCATAGAATGTATTTAGCCTGACTGTGAACACATACATAAACAATTCTGACTGATTCTCTGCCTTTCTATCTAGTTGAACTTAGGTTTTATTTGAGAACTAGATTAGGCCACACTGGGGAGATTGTGAAAATGCAGTCTCCTTTCCTTGAGTCAGTTTATTAAGCAATCTTTTTTCAAACCTCCAGTTGTTTGATAGTCACTTCAAAAGATTCTGAAGATATTCCCTGGCCCAAAAGAGGTTGTGATAATCACTGAACTTCAAAGGCGTTTTTCCTTGAAGAGGGCGGAGTTCGGTGTGACTCAGTGTCACTGGGTCTGATGGCCTAGGTTTCCATAGTAATTCTGCTGATGGTTTCACCCAGTTTGAGACAGTTTGAACTTTGCTTTCTAAGGGAGATACGTCCGGTTTGCATAACATAAGATTCCTTGGACTGGTTGCAGTCCCCTTCCCTGTGTTTTTGCAGCCTCCTTGGGGAATTGTAAATGCTGTGGCTTGCTGCCTTTTCCATATCTTTAAGTAAACATCCAAGGCCACCGAAACCCTTCAAAATTGGGGATGGGAGAATCACTAGGGCTCATTCCGCACATGCAGAATAATGCACTTTCAAACTGCTTTCAATGCTCTTTGAAGCTGTGCGGAATGGCAAAATCCACTTGCAAACAGTTGTGAAAGTGGTTTGAAAACGCATTATTTTGTGTGTGCGGAAGGGGCCTAGGTATTCTTTATCGTTTTTTCTCTGGTACTGTATTAGAGACTTTTAAAGAACTCATGAGCCAGCCAATGCCTTGTGTGCTATAGATTTTTATAACCTTTTTGGTATGGTAATCCCAGGGACATATCTTCTAAAGATGGCACACATGGCAAGTGCTGAGCTGTGTGCCCCCAACCACACATGTCCATGCCTCTTTCTGTCCTATTCTGGTTTTTCTGTAGCCTTCTGAACAGCATCCACCTATTCTCCAACTTTTCTTTACTGCATTCTTGTAACAAAGTGGGAGAGAGAGAAGAGAAGGTGGGAGGTTGGCAGGAAGGAAAGCAAGAGAAGGATGCAAAGGACAAGAGTCACTGTTTGGGTAGGTGGGCCTGTAACACACATTCAGTAGGTTTTGTGACCCAATATTTTTTTGTGTCCTGACCCACAGGTCCCAACCCAACTCTTGCTGTAGAGCAAAGTGTTGGTACAGAAAAGAAGAAAACTGAAAGGCTAAAGGGGAATGAGGCAAGAGAAAAGCTTAGGTGAGGTAAATAGAAAGGAACAAATTCTGGTGCAGAGAGTGGAAAGTGCTGTGTGCTGCAAAAAGCTTGGGGATAATTGATAGACGTATAAAGAAACCAAACTATGTGTGTGGGGTGGGGGTTCAAGTACCAGTGGGGCTCCAGAGGGCGTGCACTGTCAGGCCAGAGAGGGTTTTTAGATGAGATAATATTTTAAAAGTAAAACACTTAATGTAATGAATACAGTTTCCTATAGTTACAGTAACAGTGTAGCCTCCTTAATATATTATTATTTTGGGGGGATTGTGTACTCTTACTATAAGTAAATCTGTAGCTTTTCTCTTCAAGATTTGTTGTCAGTATAAAATTGTAGTTTATAAGTATAAATGTATATGCATTTTATGATTTTTATAAATATAAAATGCTATTTCACTTATTTTTTTGTTTGCTGAAGTGTTTTGTGCTTTCCTGGCTTAAAATTTCATTCTTGAATTGTTCCTCATTTTCCTCCAGTTGTTAGTTGTGCTTGCTGACCATACATCCTGAACAAGTAACTTGAATCACATGTTATATTGATATGGAGATGGTAGCCTGGAAAGCCACTTGAATTACTGTGGTTGTTTTTTAAAGAATACTAACGTTTTGACAAATATATGAGAACTCCAAACAGTCTCTAGACTTGTAACAAATATATATGGGTGGATAGGTTTCACCTTATGGCCTAGAAAACCAACAAGGATTTTTGTAGTGTGTCTAGCTCAGGGGTCTGCAACCTGCAGCTCTCCAGATATTCATGGACTACAAATCCATGAATTGTAGTCTATAAACATCTGGAGAGCTGCAGGTTGCAGACCCCTGGTCTAGCTCCTTAACAAATGGCCATATTCCTTAACCTGTCGTTTTGTCTATAGTTGAAGTAGGATTTCTTTCAGTGCAGTGACCTTTACATTGTGTCCTTTCCCCAGGATCAACTCCATATCAGCGTTGCCCCCAAAACTATATAGGGCTGCCAACCTCATGCCAGGGTTGGTAGATCCCCCATTCCCAGCTCCCTTCCTGCTGCTGCTCAAAGTGAAAGTGGGATTTTTTTTCAAAGCCCTCAGGCAGATGACATAATGTTGCTTCCAGGGGAAAAGTGGAAATGGTATCAATCCTTTCTAGGAATCACCAATGACTCTGTGGCTTCTGGTAATTTCTAGTGTTTTCCCTGGAAGTGCCTCCTACTGTTTGCCAGGTTGTGGCTAGTGACCCTACACACAACATTCTATTTGTACTTGTACTGATTCCTACATTTTGGAAAAGCCCTTATAGGCCATAAAAGCTAACCCCTTCTCAATGCAGGTAATCCAAAGATGGTGTTTGTAACATGGGTGAACAAACTGAATTTCTGTGGGTGGGAGTAGAGTTGATTTTGGAATAAGCATTCAGTTTATTCTGGGTGGGTTACTTTCCTCCTAAAAGGTCAGATTTTTTGCTTGGGGGTTCTCCATCACAGCTGCTTGTTCAGTGCACTGAAGAGGTGACCCAGGAATGTATTTGCTAGTTTAGACTCATTTGTCCACTGTAGCCATTCCAGTAAAGAGCAAACCTGGCCACAGTTAAGCATGCCTTAATTACATCTAAGGAGCTGCGTGGCGTAGTGGTTAAGTGGTTGCACTACCACTCACACGGTTAGGAGTTCGAGCCCCCTGTGGGACAGATATCTTGGCAACTCAGCCACCCATCCATGGTCAACTCAGCCATTCATCCATTTCTTGGTCGGTAAATGAGTACCTAGCTCATAGCTAGGGGGTAAAGAATAGCTGGGGAAAGCAATGGCAAACTACCCCACAAAAGCGGCTTGCCTATAAAATTACTGCTCGCAGTGTTACCCCAGGGTCGGATACGACTGAAGGGGAAACTTTACCTTTTACCTTTCATTACATCTAGATGAAACTACTCTGACAAATTCTAAGTGGGAATACTTTTGGATTAACATCTGTTTTCCCAAAAGCTAGACATGTCATGATGAATGTATAAAACCAGATTTTTTTACACTGCCCTAGTTCTGTTTATTTCTGGGCCCAATTCAGAGTGCTAGCTTCAGTCTTTAATGACCTAAATCAGTTGTGGCGAACCTTTGGCACTCCAGATGTTATGGACTACAATTCCCATCAGCCCCTACAATTCCCATCAGCCCCTGCCAATTGGCCATGCTGGCAGGGACTGATGGGAATTGTAGTCCATAACATCTGGAGTGCCAAAGGTTCTCCACCACAGACCTAAATAGTTGGGATCAAGACTGAAAAAACACCTCAATCCATAAGCATCTGCTTGAGACTTGAGATTGTCAGGTGGTACCTTCTTTGGGACCCTACGTTCCTGGAAATAAGTTTAGTGGCATTTGTGACAGGGCCTTTTTGGCAGTCGCCCTAACATTAGCAGTTCATAACCTCCTGAAATTATGCTGCTTTTTTTCAGCTTTCCAATGTATTTTTGTAGCAGGACCTTTTTGAAATATTTTCATTGACATTTCTGATTTTAATGTTACTGACTGAGATCTTTATTGTTGTGGCAATTTTATTGTGTTTCTGATAATATGTTGTAATTTTTTATACAATGGGCACCTCATGTACAGTGTACAAAATATAGCGTCCAGACAATTTAAAAAGCCCCTCTTGAGAGGGAGACGGAAGGGCCCATAGGTATAATAAGGGCCACAGAAGTTGAAAGAGGGAGGGAGGAGCGCCATCAACGGCCAGCTTCTCCAAAGGCCCGGTGGAACAGCTTGGTCTTACAGGCCCTGCAGAACTCGCCAAGATCCTGCAGACCCTGAACAGTTGGAGGAAGAGCGTTCCATCAGGCAGGGGCTCTGCCCTGGCCCTAGTAGAGACCATTGAGGGGCCGGGGACCACCAGGAGATTGGCCTCCACCAAGTGCAGAGGTCAAACTGGGACATGCGGGGTCAGACGGTCCCGAAGGTACTTGAAAATGAGATACAATAATCTAAAAATAAATATCCTTTAATTTGCATCCTTGAATTTGAGCTGGTTGTAGTTTTCTTTTGCCTTTAAGGATGAAATCTGGATTTCATTAGGCATCTTGTAGATGGAAAATAATTGCAATTAAAAACAAAAACAAAAGCCAGCCTGACGTAGTAGAGTTCAGGAGGTGATCATGTTTTATGTATATGTGTCTTTATAAACATAAATTAACTACATTCTTTTCTAAACCCCAGCGGCTTCCAGTATGTTCACCTCATCCAAACATGCCTCTGCTTGCTGCCTCCTGCCGGCAAAAGTTCACCCTTCTCTAATCCAGCTCTTTATCAAGACTGTTTTGCTTTTTGGCTCTTACTTGATTTCATTGTTGTCGCCGGCAGTGCAAACAGAGGACGCCAGTATGCATATGTATCCTGGTAATAAAATGCCAATCCCAGAGGCAAAAGTAGGTACCCCCATATCGTTCAAAGGTAGAGTGCTTTAGTGGCATGTGACTTGTTTTGAATTTGAGAGTACAATTCCTGCCAGAGCAGTGAGCCCTTGGGAAATCTTGAACTTGAGACTTGTGGGATGCCTCACAGAATCTGACCCACCAACCTCTGGCCAAAGGGGGAAATTATAGCCCGAATAGCAAAGAAGCTTCTTCCCAACCAATAATCCCAGCAGGCCATGTGATTCTCTGTGAATCCCTTTTGGGTCAGGCTTGCTCACAGGGATTCTACTGCTGTGTTCTTTCTTGTTTCACCTATTTTTCAATCTTGCCTTGCCTTCCTCCAAGATTAAAAGAAGTCATGACAGTTTTGCCTCCTCCTGCCCCAAAGAGAGCATTGCGCCCCTTTGGTTGTCAGAACAAAAGTTGGAGCAAAGTATTGTCAAAAAGGCTTTCACGGCCGGAATCAACTATTGTGGGTTTTCCAGGCTCCGTGGCTGTGGTCTGATAGCTTTAGCTCCTTACATTTCACCTGCACATGCAGGCAAAATGTTAGGATCTGAAACTACCCCATTAAGGCCACACAACCTGTAAAACTCACAACAGTCAAAAGTTGGAGCGGTAAGGAAGGTGCTTAATGATTGATCCCACATCCCTTGGCAGGGCTGTTAGAGACTTTGCTATGAAGCACTTTTCCACCTGAGCAAAAGCCTTGGGCCCCATCTGGGTGACAATTAAGTCTGGTTACCTAAGCTGTGACACAGATAAAAATAACAAGCCAAGCGTGTTGTGGAAAGGGAGTGCAAACCCAGGGTACCATCTTCATTGTTTTCTCTTGTCACTTAATTGAACCCCAAGGTCTCCTGTGCTCTGCGGGAAGTCAGAAACTTTCATCACTAGCTTATAATTATTTCTGTTTTGAAACCTCACAAAAGGCATTAAAATAATAAGGGCAGTGAGATATCGATCCCTTGGCAGGGAGGGGGGCTGGCGTAAGGCGGTCTACTGCTGCTTAGCTGGTTTTGTTTGTAAAGTGCTATAGAGACACAGAAGACTCTCCGTGCTAATGAGAATAATAACAATCATCATCCCTGTGTAGCCGTAGAATTATGCTGAGCAAAGGTTAAAAGAGAGCCTAATAGACTGAAGCGCAAATGTGGTGCTTGAAAAGCAGAAGGAAAGCAGATCCACAAAGCTCAATCAGCTCCTGTAAGAACCTCGCCCATCTTCTTGCAAAAAATATCAGTGATAGCAGCTACTTATGCACAGCAGGATACAGAAAGAAAAGATTTGCCTGGTATTTTAATTTTCAAACAATGGGCAGTGTGGCTTGGCAAATCGCAGTGTGGGTACAGCCCCTGAAGCCACAATAAGATTCAAGCACTTGACCCAGCAACTATGTTCAACTGCTCTCTGGATTCTGAATATCAGCGATTGTTAACCAAATGGTAACTTGCTATGGTAGGGAGAAATGCAGCCATATTGGGATCTAGTCAGCTTATAGCATCTGCTTGTGCGGTACCGTTTACCATGCAGCTGCATCCTGATCAGAAATCCTGAAAAGCAGCCATGTGCTATATTTCTCCCTATGCGGGCAGATGCTTAAGGCGCCTAACTCCCAACATGGCTGTATACCTCTCTTTCTGGATTCTGTTTTCATCCTGCCTTTCGTCTAAAGAGCTCAGAGCAGTGTACAGGATTCTCCATTACCATTTTATCCTCACAACACTCCTTTCTGTGTAACCTCTAACTGTGGGTTCTGAGGGGCAGAACTTTGAAGGTGTTGCAACAACTAAATTTAAAACAAAATGGTTTGCGGGTAGAGGTGTGACCCTTCCTGCTCGGTGACCTGATACACAGAATAATACGCCAGACAATACATATGTAGTGTGGGTAAGAAAACTGGCCATAGCCAAAGAATTTATTAACAGAAAATACAGTAAAGCAAATTGGCGCAGCATGGGAGGTGATCCAAGCATCTGGGCAGCCCGAGTGCTGTCCCCCAGAGGATGACTAATTCCTCCAGCCCGCCTGCTGGAGGAATGTAACCGAGCAGAAGATTGGAGTGAGACATTCCAGACTGGCGAAATGCCCACGACTGGGGCCCCTTCTCCATCCTTCGCTAGGGGTGCAAGCTCCTTAGCCCCCCGCGGCGCATTCGAACCATGGGCTTGTTCCACCCCTACCTCCATGAAGACTTCAGAGGCTTGGTGAACTGGATTCAAGATGATGAAGGTCCCCAAAGGAACTTCCATCAACTATATACACAGAAAGCCCTGAAACAATAAATTCTAACATTTACAATACAGCAAAAATAAACAACTTCCTTCCCACTAGTTCCCAACAACTTTGCAGTTACCTTAAACAAGGTGTTAAGAGCTTATAAAGAAATAAATCAAGGTCCCAGACTGGTAGCCTTGCTTCCCCCAACTTCATGAGTTTTTGCAGCCTCCTGCTGCTTTGAGTCTCCACCCCTTTCTGGGTCAACCCATTCTGAACAGAGGGGTTACATCTGCTTGGATCATTTTATTTTTATTTACTCCATTTGTACCCCACTTTCTGCCCAGTGGGAACCCAAAGCAG
Source organism: Sphaerodactylus townsendi (assembly GCF_021028975.2). Lineage (NCBI taxonomy): Eukaryota > Metazoa > Chordata > Lepidosauria > Squamata > Sphaerodactylidae > Sphaerodactylus > Sphaerodactylus townsendi. The sequence goes on from NC_059425.1 coordinate 32,016,510, forward strand.
CTTACACTGTTCTTTTTCTCCTCTATTTTACCTTCACAACAGCCCTGTGAGGTTGGCTAGGCTAAGACTGGCCCAGGGCTACCTAGAGGCTTCCATGGCACATTCAAACCTGGGTCTCTGACATCCTACTCTGACTCTTTGATTTTTTTACCACACTGGGAGAGAGTGAGTGAACCAAGGTTTGACTCCACATCTCCTTTTTTTGTGGTGCCAAACTGTAATATAGGTATGGATGTCACAAATATGCCTGCAGTATGGTGATGTGTTGCCTTTTCTTGCAATCACATCTGTCCTGGAGATCAGCCAGCACAAGCACTGTTGCACCTGCATGCGAAGCCTGCTTAGCTGGAGGGCTGCAGCCTCAGGTTGAGCAGAAGATCAGGAAGTAGGCTGAGTAGGCACTCAGAAGCCTTCCCTTCCCTTTTCCTGTTTCTCTCCATTATATTTAATTTATGTGAGTGGTGTGCCGGAGATATGAGTGAGACTTTGCTGCATGAATGCTGGGTTGCCTCTTTCTGTAGCAGTTTTCAGCAGGACATGGTGGTTGTTTAGAAGACACACTTCACTTTAGGGTAGCTAGCGGAACTCTTTCCTTTCACAGATTCAATCCCTAGCTAAATTACCCTTTATTAGGAAAGTGCATTTTAACCTCCAGCTTCCTCTCCATGAATGGGAAATTACATTGCAACATAAACAAGTGATGTAATTTTTCCATTTGGTGGTCTTTGTTAACTCAGAGTTGATCAATCTTGCTTGTGAAACTTGAGTTAATTTTCCTCTCTACCAGACCTGTCTTCACAAAGTTGAAATCCTTTTTGACATGCAGAAATTCGTGACTGCTGGAGGGATATGCATAGGACATGCAGTCCCATAGCTTTCACCCCGATGTGCAAACATCCTCATTTTTATACCCTCCATTTTGATATAACTTTACTTGCTTAGTGGAAGCACATCACTAAGCATGCTGGTGAGACAGAGAAAGAAAATAATCGTTATCATTATCATGTATCTGATATCCATGGGTGACCACCTGGGGTGGATCAGAAAGTTCAGAGCTATTCTGAGAACATGGGACCAATGCTGAGATTTGCAGAAAAATTGTAAAAGCTAAAAAACGAGGGTTAAAGAAAAAATTAAGGATATGGTAGTGTTAGGTCTCGACCCTTGAATCAATAAACAGGCGTTTATTGGAAAGGTAATGAAGCACCCAGCTTGCAAGAAGCCAGTTCTTCCTGACCTGGTTTTTGCAACCCTCTTTATCCAGAAATGACCCCCCCCCTCCCGTTTTCCCAAAGAATGTGAGAGTTACATCGGAGCCTAAGCGCAGTGACAGATAGAGATAAAACCACCTGGCCTCCTGCCCCCACAGAACAATGGGAACATCCCGCTTCCCATGGGAGTAGGACAGGTCAGGGACAAGCCTAGTAATCTACCAAGCGCATAAAAGCATGAAAGAAAGATCATGGAAAGAATGTTCCATTAACATGGGCTACATTGAATAGGCAGAGTATATTGGCAGTTGCATTGACAGGGTTGCATCTCAATCACCTAGATACAATCACCGTCTAATACAGCCATCGTCTCAGATTAGGAATGCACCTCAATCAACTAGGTGTTATCCCTGACAGGTTATCATATGAGACTACACTGCGATTTTGTTTGCCATATTGGGTTGCCTAGACCACCTTTTATTTGGGTTGTTTGTTGTTTGAGTGATATTAACTGGATTTTAAGACTCTCAGACTTAAAAGCATTCAAGATGGATAGATGGCAATAAATTAACTGATTTGTTTACTCTCTCGACAAGAGGTGGGGAACTCTTCCCAGCTGTAAGGTGCAGTGATCAGAAGGTGTGATTTGAAGGCAATTGAGAAACCTGAGAGACCCTTTTGGTAGAATATTCTGTTTGGGATCTGTTTTGTCTCTTGATTTGGAGTTACTTTTATTTTGCCTGGACTGGATCTGTATAGTTTTGAGGCTTTTTGAGTGGATTACAGAAACTTTTGGCTTGGAAAATGCAAGATTCATGGACTCAAATGCATTACAGATTGACAAGTCCCTAATTGGGGCAATAAAGGAGAAAATATGTGTAACTTTTTTCGGCAGCAAATGGTGGTGAGGAGGGGATCTTGGAGTGATTTATGAGCATTTAAGATACCCTTCTGCAAAAGCAAAACACTTTTCGAGGTATGCTGGGTTAAGCTTGAGCTGAGATTTGTTTAAAGTTTTTCAGCTGCGGATAGCTTCATACCCTTGTTAAGACTATCTTTACCGGACTTTGGGAACAAGAATAGTCTTATTTCAAACCTCACTTTTTAAATTAACAACCATTTCTGGAACTATGATGTTATGTGTGAACTATTGAAAAATGGTCTGACATGTTGCTGCCATCCTGTGGTTTGAAAATAATTTCAAATTCGATCCTGCTATCTTTAAAGATGTCCATAAGTTCACAAAGATGATTAAACAGCTTCTATTAATCTCTCAACAAATAAGTCAATCAGAGATTAGTATGAAAGAAGATCTTTAAAGTTTAAAAGAGGAGATTAAACAATCAGAATTTAATGCACATTTCAGAATTTCACACGGGAGTTAGCTTCAACCATGACTATAGTTAAAAATTCAGAAACAATAGATGAAATACATCTTCAAAAAGAATTTGTTGGGAGTCTACTAAAATATACCCTAGTTGGTGAAGATCTTTTTGATACTGAGTAGACTTACAGAGAACTATTATTAGTAAGGATGATTGATATACCAATATTTCAAGATGTACAGAAGACACTCCTGAAGAAAGTGAACCTAACTTTATAAAGCAAGTTCTTTTGAAAGAGGAAGCAGAATATAATTGGAAAATTTTATTTGCTTTAGAAATGCTCCTATCTATAGAGAAAATAACTGTAGAAACTGCAAATCAAAAAAAATTGGCAACATGTTTCACAGATGAAGATCCCTCTGAAGACTCCTGGACTGACTTCAGAGAAAAACCACAAGAAAATATAAAAGATCAGCCACCCAGAATATTGCAAGAAAATGGGTAGGCTCCTTTGAAATTTCAAGAACAGTCTCCAGTGGAAAAAAAACCTCCAGGATATTCTAAAAATCAACTACCCACAAGAATGCAAGAAGAAGGATAAAAATCATTGGGGTTTATTCGGAAAATGCAGTTAGAGACCTGTTTTTTCCCCGTTAGAAGATAGAAAAAATTGGATATTAACTGACACTGAAATGTTAAAAATACTAAACAGATAATGATATAGAATACCAATATAAATTGATTATATGAGTATGGCAGTTTGAATGAACTGCCAAACTCATGTACTAAACTTTTTTCTTCCTTCCTATTTTCTATATTATTTGGACTGGTTCGTGGTCTCCTTTAAGCACATTATGTCTTACTAATATGATTTGAAAAGATGAAAAAGAGCACAAAGTAGTACATATATTTCTAACATATATAATTTTAAAATGAATTTATTTAGTAATTGCAGTAAGAACCAGGGGGCATTCATTGAAAATGCTGGGGGGGGAGAATTAGCACTAATAAAAGGAAACACTTCTTTACACAACATGTGATTGGTGTTTGGAATATGCTGCCACAGGAGGTGGTGATGGCCACTAACCTGGATAGCTTTAAAAAGGGACAGATTTATGGAGGAGAAGTCGATCTATGGCTACCAATCTTGATCCTCCTTGATCTCAGATTGCAAATGCCTTAGCACACCAGGTGCTCAGGAGCAGGAGCAGCCGCAGAAGGTCACTGCTTTCACATCCTGCACGTGAGCTCCCAAAGGCACCTGGTGGGCCACTGCGAGTAGCAGAGTGCTGGACTAGATGGACTCTGGTCTGATCCAGCAGGCTAGTTCTTATGTTCTTAAGTGTAATGGTTGCTTCTATATGGAAATTTGAAAGAGTTCCTACTTAAGAGTATTGGGAAGCTAAAATGAGAGAATTCTTTTGTATGGCAAAATGAACTGAATAGAAGTCCAGAATATGAATTGAAAGCACATTAAATATTATAAAATTCACATTTTATAATATAAATATGATAAAATTTCACATTATAATATAAATATGATAAAATTTCACATTAAATATTATAAAATATAAACTATTATTAAGTTTTTGTTTTGCTAATATGATTTTAATGTACAAGTGTGTAAATTGATGTATATCTTTTTAACAAGTATGTTAACTTGAAGAGACTGCCAAATTTATGTACTGTTTGTTCTTTTTTCTTTATTATATTTTGAATTGTAAGTGGCATTTTTTTAGTTTAGTTAACATAGATCCATTTATTATTTTTTTTTTCTTTCTTTTTTTCATTCTCTTTTGTATTATGTTTTATATTGTGAAAGAAAACTATATATATTTAAAATGAAACAAGGAGTTGGGGGAAAGCAAAACCAGCAGAGAGGGATGTGGACTCTTCCCAGAATCTTGGCAGAGGCATAGCAAGGGGGGAAAGTGCCCGGTGCACTGGTGCGTCCTACACCCCCGCCCCGAAACTCCCCCCTCCACACCCCCACAGGGGCGCGCACCCCACAGGGGTCACGCCCCCACACCCCCTTGGAGCTACGCCTCTGGGTCTGGGGTAAAATGAGAACTAGAAAAGTGTCATTGGGCCCAGCCCAGGGATAGCATAGACCAGTGGTGGTGAACCTTTGGCACTCCAGATGTTATGGACTACAATTCCCATCAGCCCCTGCCAGCATGGTCAATTGGCCATGCTGGCAGGGGCTGATGGGAATTGTAGTCCATAACATCTGGAGTGCCAAAGGTTCGCCACCACGGGCATAGACAGAAAGGAGGAAGAAAAGTGGTGTGGGAAAGCTGCTGGACAGGAAGAAAGATCTAGTAGGCACTAGGAAGGAGAGAAAAGGAACAAGCAGATAGGAGGCAAGTGGAACATGAACAAGAGGGGGAAATGTAGGGAACATTGCAGTGAGAAGAGAGATTTCCTCTCCCATCATATGTCCCCTTCTTGTTTTATCAAATGGTGAGGTGGGTGGCTCAGAGGATTTTTAAGCCTGTAGAAAGATATTATTTGTCAAATTTTTAAAAGGCACATTCTCCTCCAAAAGGCCTGAAGAAAATTCAGGATGTCAGTTGCCCTCTACAAGGGGAATGTTGAGGGCAGTTGAACCCATAGAGACAAGGAAGAAAATGGAGGGATGGGGAAGTCTGGCCTATTGTGTCCCCTTAGAATATCTTGGAGGAAGAGATTTGGGTTGGGTGGGATTTTCCTCAACATCATTTATTCCCTTCATATTTATGATTTTTTTCTTTGACCTCCAAAAGCGTGCATGCCTGTATTCCTTCTAGTCTGGGAGCTGAGGCCCCAAAGCCCCAGTCTCTGTGTTGTTGCCTCCTCCTTTGGAAGTCAGTCAGGAAGCCCTTGCTGGGATGGTGTGAGAGCTCCCACACATAACAATGAAGGAATCACTGGCTCAGTACCCAGAATAAAAAGGCAAAGATTTTAGCTCTTTATTGCTCTTTTGCCTTGCTTGAATATTCTAGAGGCTGAAGTCTGAGGAGTCTGTAAATGCTGATTCTGCCATCTAGGCTACAAAGCCCATGTGTGGTCTCCTGCCGGGGACATTGAAAGCTTCCTAGTGCATTTTAAAAAAAGACATCACAAAGGGGAAACTGACATTTTGATTCACCATCATTAATGCCTTCCACATAATCTATGGGCTTCCACAAACTGTCTCTTTCCAATTAAAAGCCTTATTAGTCAGTCTGACTGTAATTACTGAAAGTGCAATGATGCAATAAAGCTCAACCTTACTATTGCATCTGGGAAGACCTTGTTGACTTATACCTTCTAGTCTCAGGGTGTTTATCACATGATGCAAAATTGGTATTTGCATTTTCTAAACATGTAATTCAAAGGTAGCTTCTGTACAGGTTCGATTGTGTACTTGATCTAAATAAATGGTTTAGTTCCCCATTTTCTGTACCTCAAAAAAATGGATACAAATAGTAAGAAGGAAGCTGAGCGGCATATGTGGTCTGCCTTTGCATATTTTGACGGTGTTCTAGAGTTATTTTGGCTAATTGTAATTAATAGATATATTGTATTGTCGAAGGCTTTCACGGCCGGAATCACTAGGGTGCTATGTGGTTTCCGGGCTGTATGGCCATGTTCTTGCAGCATTCTCTCCTGACGTTTCGCCTGCATCTGTGGCTGGCATCTTCAGAGGATTCAGATCCTCTGAAGATGCCAGCCACAGATGCAGGCAAAACGTCAGGAGAGAATGCTAGAACATGACCATACAGCCCGGAAACCACACAGCACCCCAATAGATACATTTTTCATTAACTTGTCTAATCCTTGAAAAAACCATAATAGATACCAACTATTGCTGTATCTTATGTAACTGTAATCCCTAAATTAGTTGTTAGATTTTAAAAAGCTGAGATTATAAAATGGCAGTCACTTTCTTCTCTAGTGCTTCCCTTTTTAAGATTTTCACCTGAAATGCCAGTGATCGGGATAGGAGAAGACTGGATCCTTACAAAGAACATATAAATGAAACAGGGCTATCTTCCTGATCGCAAATGCAGAGAGGCTAGCTTATAAAAGAATCTGGTTTTTGTTTTTTAAGAGAGAGGTGGTGAATGACTCTTTATTGAGTTAATCACTAGTGATTAATCTCTGTGACCTTTTGATCTCAGTGGTGGGATTCCTTGGGCCGTCTTGGGGCACTTTAACGGCTTACAACATTTTATTTCAGCATAAACGTTTGTGTGTTTTATCTTGCTACATGAGACGAAATGGCAAGGAAGACTCCCTGTTGTGTAATCACACATGCTTCAGCCAGCCTGGAGCAGCTCCACTGGGTCCCCCTATTGCTCACTAAGGTGTTCCAGGTGATGGCAGTAACTACTGAAGAGAGGCTGGATCAATGGTGGGATTCAGCAGGTTCGCACCGCTTCAGCAGAACCAGTTGTTAAAATGGTGCTTGTAAACAACCAGTTGTTAAATTATTTGAATCCCACCACCGGAACCGGTTGTTAAATTACTTGAATCCCACCACTGGGCTGGATCTAATGTTTGCTTCACTATGTGCTTGGGTCCATTTCACATATGCAGCCATATGTACCTGTATTGAAGTGAGATCCAACTTGTGAAAGTTTATTCTGAAATAAAATGTTGTTGGATGGAGAGACTGACCTGTTCAATCCCCTAGAACATCTTGCACAAGGAGATTTGGGTTGTGGGATTTTTCTCCACATCATTTATTCCGCCATACTTATGATTTCTTCTTTGCCCTCAACTTTATGCCTGTATTCCTTCTGTCCAGGAGCCCCAGTCTGCATGTTGCTGCCTCCTCCTTTGAAGTCAGTCAGGGAACCCTTGCTGGGAAGGCGTGAGAGCTCCCACACATAACATGCAAGGAATCATTGATTCAGTACTCAGAATAAACAGGCAAAGATATTAACTCTTTATTACTCTTTGCTTTGTTTGAATGTTCTAGCGCTGAAGTCTGAAGATTCTATAAATGCTGATTCTGCTAATTTTTCCCCCAGAGTCATGTCATGTGCCTAGTCTGCCAGGAGAAACCTATGGCTAAGTGCCTGGCTAGCTGACATGCTCCAAAGCCCTGGCTTCAGTTTACGTGATGCAGGGCGATATGTTATTTGGGTCTTCCCAAAGTGCTTGTGGAGACAAAGTGCTTGTGGAGACCCATCATAAGGAGAAGACCATGCCAAAATCCATTGGACAACCTGACAGGCGTTCATCGAGCTGCTTCAACTTTAGATCTCACCGCACCTTGCCAAGATTCTCCAAGGAGAACTAGAAACATAACTGGAGCTACTGAAACCGGATTCTTCCATCACCAAGCGGAGGCTACAGATGCTATCATCTCACTCTAGCCTCCAGGCTGTCTTTACACATTCCCCCCACCTCCAATCATCCCACAACTCCTCAAAAGAATAAGGTTTCTACAGATGGAGGTGATTGTAGTGGCGCCATACTGGCCCTGCTGGCCTTGGTTCTCCTTCCTCAAGGAGATGTTCATCCATCCTCCCCTCAGATTGCCAATAGAACAGGACATGCTTCGCCAAGGCCCAGTTCTACACCAGTTTAATCTGACTTCATGAAAGTTGAATGGCAAAGTTGCTAAAATTGCAATACTCCCAGGAGCTGGCGAATGCTATCCTCACCTCCAAATGTCTTTCTACTACGTATATTTATAATACAATCTGGAAAATCTTCTTCTGATTGTGTAAGTGCAAGGGTGTTAACCCTCTGAAGCCTCACAATGGAGGTTCTTCTGTAAGTACAAGAGGATAACTCAACAGGCATTAAAGCAGCCACATGGAGACAAGAAGTAGCAGTCCTCTCAACAGTACTTCCATCAAATGGGGGGGGGGGGGTTCTCCATTGTCAGCCATCCTCACATATTACACTTTGTTAAAGGTGTGGCACAGTCAGATCCAGTGCAGGGACACATATTCCCAAAATAGCATCTTCATACATAGCCACTTAAGTGAGGTCTTCTGAAGGGGTGTGTCTTGTTTGAACCTTCAGGAGACCCCAGTTAAGTGGCTATGTATGAATATGCTATTTTTGGTTGCTGTTACCTCAGCCAGGTGAATGTTGGAGCTTAGACACTACCCACCAAGTTATATCATGTATTTCACAAAGACAAAGTCATCCTGAGACTAGACCCCACTTTCACTCCCAAGGTCACCACCAAACTTCATCTTAGCCAGGAATTATGCCTACCCTCCTTTTGCCCTAATCCTTTCCATGCTAGAGAAAGGTTATGGCACACATTAGACATTCGACATGCTCTTAAAATATTCATTCAATAGGTCTCAGGGCATTCAGAAGATGGACTACCAGTCTGTATCTATAAGTCCTCCTGACTAAAGCAAGGCCATGTCCAAAGCAGTGATTTGTTCCACCCTGAACGCTTGCATTATTGAGGTTTACAAGATCTTAATATTATCTGTCCCAGATGACATTACTGTCTACTCTATTCGCAGCACAGCTACTAATGCAGCCTTGTCTAAACATGCCTTGGTAAATGAGATCTGTATTATAATTGAGATCTATATTATATTATAAGAGAAACACTTATAGCTCTGCAGAGGCAGCCTTCAGCTAAAGGGTGCTGCAGTATTAGACCAATAGTTGATGATCCACCATATATTTAGGGAAACTGCTTTGGAAGATCCCAAGCAAGTTGTCCTCCTGCCTCAGTGAATGATCACCAAGAAGGGTCCTTCTCCCCTGAGGACAAGAGGACATCTTTTCCCTCCCAGTGTCATCACTTACTTGGTCGATAATTCCTGTTCACTCTGTGTATTCTACTTCCTATTTTGTTACCTGTGATATGCTTCGGTGTTCACATTCAGTTTAAAGTTATAAGGTTAAAAAAATTGCATTACTGCTAAGTTAGGAAACCAACTTGCAAGGGCAACTCCCACCAGGAGACAGGATATGGAAGAAAATTCATTCTTGTCTCCCTAAAGGAAGGGGTGGAAATCACCCAATCAAGATGTCTGTCCACAGGGGTGAAGGACCCTTCTCAGTGAATATCCAATGGACCATTCTCTTCCATTTAAAATAATAATAGTAATAATTTTGTAAGCCTCCTTGAGCCCTTTGAGGGATTGGCGGGATAAAAGAGGAATGAATAAATGAGTAAATAAGAAAAGCTCCATGACAATAGAGAATGAAGACAGCATGGAACTGTTTTGGCCTAGCTGTTCCTCTGCTGTGCTAATAATCTGAGGGGAATTTTTAAAAATACGCAGTCAGAAGTGCCTTTGAACACAAGAGTTCTGCCGTCTCATTTGGCTTTATTTGTGGATTCAGCCTTTTATCTTTTAAAATGGAGGAAGTGGCTAAACAGAGATTGGGACTCCTCTAAGTCAGTTCTTTAGGTTTCTAGCAGAGTAATCCTCTGTAGAGTTATTCGGGTTTAAGCCAGTTGTATAATTGAAATAGGAGCTGTGTGGCGTAGTGGTTAAGTGCTTTTACTGCCACTCACATGGTCAGGAGTTCAAGCCCCCTGTGGGTCAGATATCCTGGCAGCTGGCTCATGGTCAACTCAGCCATCCATCCATTCCTTGGTCGGTAAATGAGTACCTAGCACATAGCTCGGGGGTAAAGAATAGCCGGGGAAAGCAATGGCAAACTACCCCACAAAAACAGCTTGCCTATGAAATCACTGCTTGCAGTGGTACCCCAGGGTCGAACACGACTGAAGGGGAAACTTTACCTGTACTTTATAATTGAAATGCACAAATCTTTAAAGTCACTCTTCCCATTCAGATCAGGTTCTGGGATTAATCTTTGGCTTGGATTACTTCCAACCTGGGCTTCGCTCTGTCTCAGAATCTTTTGAACGCAATGGCTGACCTCAGAATCTTTTGAACGCAATGGCTGACCAGTGTGAAATGTGAATTTTCTGTCTGATCCTCTTAACTAAGGGGATCCAAACCACTTTCAAACAAGCATCCTCCTCTCCCCACCCCCACCACCAATTTCTGATTTTTAAAAATAGCCTCCAGTTAAGAAATCACAAAATTGTTCCAAGACTATTGAAATTGCAGGCAGAAAGATGCCTGCAATTAGGAATATTAGGAAAAAGTGTTTATGGAAAGAGTTGTTCAACAGTGGAATTGGCTACCTAGCAAGATGGCGAGCACCCCCTCACTGGCGGTCTTTAAGCAGCGATTGGACAAACACTTGTCAGGGATACTCTAGGCTGGTCCTGCATTGAGCTGTGAGTTGGACTAGAATAGATGACCTGTACAATTCTTTGAAAGTGTAGCAGATGTGACTGTGAGTGAGATAAAATCCCAGGAGATGTAAGCTAAAGGTAGGTCAAGGTCAGCAAGGACAACTTATTTGGGTTAATAAGACTTAAGAAAGAAGGCAACAAGGTGATGCGGAGAGCCAGGGCTTTGTACATGGGGGGTGGTGGTGGTGGTGGTGAGGGTGTCATGCAGATTCCTACCTTTGTTATTGAGATGAAAACCAGCCTAGCTAGGCAAGAAGCCATTTCAGCAGCTTTGTGGTCATTTCACAAGCAGTTATTCTTAACATCTTTTCCTCTGTAGGGTTCCTCCTCTTTGTCCCTCTCCAGCTCACCATTATCAGCTGTGTAAGTGATTGATGAACAGTAAGCCAGTTTGGGGAGAGGGGGGGACTTTTGCCTCTTCTGTTTCTTTGGTTTTGGTACTCCTGGCAATTAATCATGATGCCCAGAAGAACAAGAGGGAGAATGAAGCTCTCTGTGGCGATTCCGAGAGGCTACCTTCTTCCGTACCAATCCAAAGGTCTTTCTCTGTCACAGAAGAGGTCTGTTTTGGGAGCTCGTGCTTTTAATTTCTTCTAAGTGGCACTGCCAACTTGAACAACTTTTATTGCACATTTCGTGATGTTCTTTTCAGGATCTTGATGTATGAAGTTTCTGCTCTAGTATCTAAAGGAAGCTTGTGTTACTAGAAGAGAGTACCTTCTTTGATGCCTGAAAATATTACTTTGGGGAGGCTGCTGGGGGCGGGGGGGGGGAGGTTGCTTTATTTTAGTTTGATGTGCCCTAGTATTGCCACTCAGTCTCAGTCTATCCTTCCTCACAGGGTTGGTAGAATGAAGGAGAATTATGTAGACCACTTTGAATCCTCATTGGGAAGGAAGATGGGGAGGAGGGCGGACTATAAGCCCAATAAATAAATAAAAGTAAAATAAATATGTATGTGAAATAAGGGCAATGGCCAGGAGTTACAAGATAGAAATAATACTGTCCTTACAGGGCTAGCTTAATGATTCCACACTTAATCAGGAAAGTAATTTGAACCCGCAAAATGCTGTACTACAGTTACTAAGTATTGTTATTATTAATTAATGTGTGAACAACTGGTCGGTTTTAGGGATGAAATGGAGGGGAGGGGACACTCTTTCTCTTATTTGTCTTATCTCAGATCCGGTCTTATCAACAAAATTCAAGAAGTCAGTGCTGATTATGCAAATATTATGGTAGGTCTAAAGACTTTCAGTCTATTCAGATTGCTGGGTCCTGTGCAGAAGTATGTCTATTGGGACAAATGAGAGGGAATAAAGATTGCATAGAATAAAGCAAGATAAGCAAGATTTTACTGAGTTCCACCAATGGAATTCGGCAATTAAAACCGGTCTATTGCTGCTGCTCTTGTGAAATGCTGTGTCTAAAGAAACAGCTGTGATATGTTTGGCATCTGCTTATCTTTATCACAGAGGCAATAATTGTGTATTTGGGTCTGGGGCAAGGGAGCATTTTCAGTTTAAAAACTACCCAAGCAACCAGTGATTTGCTGGTTGCACATTGGCTCTTTTGATTTGTGGGGGATGATTAAGCCAACTAGAATTTGCTCCATCAGTCCCCACCTCTTTTACCTCGCTCCAGTATGAATCATGTTAGAAGCATTTGTTTTTACAGTCATATGAAGTGGGTAGGGGCAGGATGGATCACATTTGAGGAGGTTCTACATCAGAAAAGGTAGCGAGACTAGGTGAGTAGAGAGGTCCTGGCTTCCTTGCTTGTGTAAGATCCACCCTGGTGCTGTCCCTCACGCTTGCTGTTTGCATCGTTTAGTGAAGTGGTACTCACTTTGTGGCTTTCTGAGAGCCATATTAGCAATTGTCATCAATCAACAGATCCACATGTATTTTCATCTTTTGCATGAGGCCTGCCCCTCAGGGAAACTATTCCCTGGTGATGACTCTTTCAAGGTGGGAACTGCCTGCCCCCAACGAGCCCCAGCTGGCCTGGATTTTACCCGTCTTCCTAAAATGTGGAGCAGGAGCCAAGTTGGGGGACAGTGCCTAAAAGAGCCACAGGTGGCATGTCAGAAAGACACATGTGGGTCCTCAGCCACTGGGTTAATGTTACTGACTTAGTTTTTCCTAGAGAGGTTTGAGAAATGCCTGAGTTGTGTTGAGTTTTGCACTGCAGTGCAATTTGTGCTGAACAAGCCTTCATCTGGCTTATACAATGGAGGAAGTGATATACCACCTTACTGCTGTGTCAGTGTGCCATGTATCAGCCAACTGCATTACTTGGAATTGAGCACCAAGCGTCCCTTGATTAGTGAGTGCTTTTGCTTGCCTTCTTAGTGCCATTTTGTTTCATATCAAGCGTAAGAATATATGTAGAACTTTCTGGACCAGACCAGCAATATGCCTAATCCAGCATTCTCTTTTATACAATGGCCAACTGGTTGCCCTGGAGGGCTAACAGACAGAATATATAGAGGCCATCAGGCCCCCTTCTCCCACAAACAATATTACTTCTGCAGGGGCGTACTGCCCAGGGGGACATATGGGGTCAAATATCCCCGGGCTGTAGCCATTTAGTCATGTGGGGAGCAGAAAATTGCCCCCCATACCCTCCTCCTTCCCCCCGGGTCCATACACTGACTTCAAGACCTGGTGCAAAAAAAATTGTTTGGTCGTGGTGGGGGAGGGTGGCCCCCCATACTTGGACAGTGGCGGCAGAAAATTCAGATTTTGCACCAAACTACATTTTCCCTAGATAGGCCTCTGCCTCTTAGCAATTTGTTTCAGAGGTTTCCTTTCATCTGTCCTGAAACTATTGCCTGTCAGCTTCATTGAGTGCCCATAGTATTATGCAAGAGGGAGAAAAAGTTTCCTATATCCACTTTTTCTACCACTTAGATAAATTTACAAACCTCTATCATGCCCCCTTAGTGGGTTTTTTTTTCTAAAATGAAAAGGCCCAGACTCTTCAGACTTTCCTTGTAGGTGGCCTGTTTTGTCCTTTGTCTAGCTCTGCAATTTCCTTTTTGTCATATGTTGATCAGAACAAAAGGCAATATTCCAAATGTGGGCATTTGCTGTATACAAAGGCATATCTCAGTCCTTTTCCTAATAATTCCCATTATGAAGTTTTTGAGGTGCTGTGTGGTTTTTGGGCTGTATGGCCGTGTTCTAGCAGCATTCTCTCCTGACGTTTCGCCTGCATCTGTGGCTGTCATCTTCAGAGGATCTGCTAGTAGGAAAGGAAAGCAAGTGGAGTATATATACCTGTGATTCCGGCTGTGAAAGCCTTCAACAATATATGAAGTTTTTGTCACTGTATGTTCATTGGGCTATCCACTACAACCCCAAGATCCTGGTCTTAGATAGTTCAGATGGTTAGGGGTTGTTGTGCCATTGGGCATCACCATGTACTTAACCTATTCTGAACTTCATTTGCCATGTTGTTGTCCACTTAACTAGCTAATTTTAACTGCCTGTCCTCAGCGCTACTTGAAGGGAGATACTTATGTGTCCTCTACCCTCAATGTCTGTGTTGCTGCAAAATAAATACAGTTGGAGCAGTGGAACATGTGGGGGTGTGGCGAGGGCGGGGCGGGGCGTTCCGGAGCGCAGGACACTCTGGTGCACCAGACGCTTTCCCCCCTTGCTACACCTCTGCTCTGCCCCTGAGAATGTTCCACCTTGCTGTAGGCGCAGAAGGCCATGTTAACATTGCCCCCTCCCATGCTGGCATCTGAGTGGGACTCCACCGCAGCTGGAACTTCTGGGTTCTGCAACAGCAGAGCTGTGGGTTGGCTGATCTCCAGCACGTCTGGCCCTTCATCCAGGTAAGCCCCCCAGGGTGGGCAAATGCACTGGCATGAGTGTGTGCCATTTCCACCAGCCCTTTTGCCCACCCCCCCACACACTTTGTATGGGGCTGTTAGGCTGGAGTAACTGAACGTGGGATTGCACTGTGAGTTTTCAAAGATTATGGCAAAAAACCACCATGTAATGATTAATTTTGAGATGAAGAACAGCTAGCTGGCTGGGACATGATTAAGTGCTTCTTCCCACCCATCTAACCTCATTGGAGATTTCATCCTCCTATGTCTGATTTATTTTGTTTTGTGTTTTTTGGAAAAAAAATTGGAGGAAGTTGCAGAGAAATCATGTGATGTGTAGTTTGAAGGGTGCATAAGAAGAGCCCTTAGAACCTAACCTTTGACAGCACTGGCAAGCCCAGGGCTTTTCTTTCAGCTCCATGTTTCTTCCTTATCTGTTCACAATAAGGTCCACCTTCAGCAATAAATGCCTGTCCCATTTTTCGCAAACACACACCACTGCTTGAAGTAAAAGCTTGCACTTTTTTTCTGCCTTTGGAGCAGCCTTTCTACGTTCCTTAAGCTTGCTTCAGTGTCATTTTCATCTATAAATTTCAGTTCGTCTATAAATAGAATAAAATAAATGAAGATCTCTCTCTCCGTGTTTGTTGCTAGTTTTGCCTCCAGAGCCTGCAATATAGAGGGTATCTTTTGATATGGTAGGAAAAGGTTGTATATTTGTGGTTCAGGTTGTTCTTGAAAGCTCCCTCAAGACTCAGGCCCCTTCCGCACATGCAAAATAATGCATTTTCAAACCACTTTCACAACTGTTTGCAAGTGGATTTTCTATTCCGCACAGCTTCAAAGAGCACTGAAAGCAGTTTGAAAGTGCATTATTCTGCATGTGCGGAACGAGCCTTAGAAAGGTAGAGTACTCCAGAGTCAGAGATTTAAATTTAGTTAAATTATTCAAATATCAAATGTACATAAGGTTGCTCCCAGTCCAGCTTTCACTTCACTTTCTAAAACTTGATTCTTCTTCAAAAGTTTCTACTTGGAAGGAATCTGTTATCCTCTTATCTCTTCTGTATAGTTCTTCAGTGTATTGTTGTCCTTTATTTTGTCCCATTTGGTTAACTGCATAACTGAAGACTTCTTGGAACAAGAATTAGGGTTACCAACTTGCAGGAGGGACTGGATTTCTCCCACGTTTACAACTGATCTCCAGACTACTGATGAATTCTCCTAGAGAAAATGGCAGCTTCAGAGGGTGGACTGTATAGCATTATATTCTTGCTGAGCTCCCTCCAAAAACTCCATTTTCCCCAGGCTGTGCCCTCAAATCCAATGACAAAGGGAGGGGGAACTGTACCCGGGTTATGAACTGCCCATGTGCCCCCTCCCACCCCTGAAACGCCCCGCCCCGAAAACGCCCCTACACACCCCGACCCACCCCAACACGTGACTGCAATGGTGGCGCCCGGGGCAAGCTGTCCCAGATGTTCCCATTGCAGTTATGCCTTTGCTCAGATCTCCAGGAGTTTCCCAATCTGGAGTTGGCAACCATAAACAAGATATTTATTTTCTCCTCTCCCCACCTCTGCCAATCTCATAATGGGACATGCAGCTGTTCAGTTTCTTTAAGCAGTACAAGTTCCTCTTTGTCTGTAAAGCCGAGGCTCTTCCCCCGAACCACACCTCCTTTCCTCCATCCCTGCGAAGTCTCCTTAGCACTATGAACTTTCTGGTGGAGTAATGTGGCTGCTGATAAACGTTCCATGACATCTGAACCAACTGAAGGGATCCATAGGATAGATCATATGTCATGAAGAAAAGCTTGAACTGTTGGGATTTTTTTATTCGGAGCAGGAGAAGGTAAAGGTCAGTATTGAATTTTCCAAGCCTTCCCTCCACATTGATTTTCCAAACCACCTGGGTCAAACCACTGCATGGCAACTGCTTAAGTTTGTCAAGGTTTGCATTGGTAAATCAGGTATGAATATTCTTCATCGTCCACCCATTAAAGGGAGACATGGTGGAGATTTATTTTTAGAAATCGTACAGTGGTGTGGGTGTGAGTGAGTGGGAGAACATTATTCTCACTCTTCATTGCAAAATTCAGAAAGCTGGAATTGATAGTAAGTACTCTAGAGGCCGCAGGAAGTACTTCTTACTGCAATAAAAGTATTAACCTGTGGAAAATCTGTTACCATGAGCTGTTGTGATGGCAACTACTATAATATGGCTATAAAAGGTGGTTGGATGAATCTGTTGGCCTGTTGGAAGCTACTTTCCATGATAAATTTATAATAAATAGCCCTCAGCACCTGGTACTCTGAAGTTTTTTAATATTCATAACCCTACCTTTCCTTTTCAAAAGGAAAATTCACAGTGGCTACAAATTAAAAATGTAGGTCAATGGAAAAGGTCTCCCTGCCTTGTCTTGCCTTCCCTTTGCTGCAGAGAAGCTGGGTGTTAGCATATTTGGAGAGGGAAGTAGTCAGGTGAGAGTAAGCCAGGCAGGGCAATGGAAAGTACTTTGTTATGTGATACGCTCCTCCTAAAGGAGATGGATGTAATCCCTGTCCTTTATTGCTGTTGATTGACGGGATGCTGAGCTCAGTGGACCAACTGTTGCTGTGATCAAGTACAACTGTTCCTGTGGTAGAATTACACATTGCACATGACCTGACATTGCACATGACCTGAAGGTGGCATCTTTAATGTTATTCTCCCCTATAGTGTATGGAATGATGTTGTTGCATTGTACATTGCCCTATGGAGAAGAAAGGAGAAACACATCATATGATGAGATCATGATATAGGACAGTGGTGGCGAACCTATGGCACTCCAGATGTTCATGGACTACAATTCCCATCAGCCCCTCCAGCATGGCCAATTGGCCAATTCTTATGTTCTTAACATCTGGAGTGCCATAGGTTTGCCACCACTGATATAGGACAAGCGATCTTAGATGTCTCAGGGGAGCAGGAGAGACCTCAATACAGATATTAGGTGCCAACCTAAAGCTGGAGGAACTTTTCCCAGCCTCAGGAGATGTCCACCAACTTAAATGGGACTTCCTTCAGCCATCATTGGGTGACACCACATCACAACATTTACTAGGCAGTCTATGTTTATGGGTTGCCATTGCCTCCCCCAGTCGTCTGCACTTTACCTCCAGGAGGTTGGGTACTCATTTTACTGACCTTGGAAGGATGGAAAGATGCCATAGTCAACCTTGAGCTGGCTGCCTGAAACTGACTTCTGAACTCTGGTCATGAGCAGAACTATGACTGCAGTACTGCAGCTTACCACTCTGCCACATAGGACTCTTATTGCTGATAAATTAATGTTCTGTGCTTATCCCACTTTTAAATCTAGATAAATCAGGGCTCCTCCCCACATATCGAGGCAGCAATATTCTGTACTTGGGTGCTGTGTGGTTTCCGGGCTGTATGGCCGTGTTCTAGCAGCATTCTCTCCTGACGTTTTGCCTGCATCTGTGGCTGGCAATACATTGAATATTCTGTACATTAAGTACATGTGCTAAATAGAACATGAAGCTATTGGGGAGGGGGGTTGCATGATGACATTGCACCAGTGTGTCGGGGATCTTATGTATGTTATTGGGATGTGTTGCCGACTATAGGCAACCGCTTAACGGTAAACAAATCAATGCCACTCAAAAGATATATGTAACCAACCTGCTATATGTAACCACAACCATCTGGGCATTCTTTCCTTGATTTTTACTTTATGGCTTCACATGCTTCGTAGGAAACTAGGCTTCCCCTGGTACTTCTGTCCCACATCCATTATCTCGTGGGGGCAGGAAGCCAGGTGGCTCTTGTATTATCTGCTGCCGACCTTGGGGCACCTCAGCTCCAAAGGCTGTTTTTCACAAACTCTTGGGAAATCGGGAGGAGGGCTTTCAAGGGGGGATAAAGCCAGCTTCATGAATGACAGTTTCATCAGAACTGGCTTGGCCAAGTATGGTGCTTTGATACTTCTTCCATAAACGCAGCTAGTCAACACTTAAGAGACTGTTTATTGGCTTAAGGTTCCGAGACCTAACACAGTGTCACCCTGATAATTCTCTAATCAGGCAAGGAATAAGAACATAAGAACATAAGAACAAGCCAGCTGGATCAGACCAGAGTCCATCTAGTCCAGCTCTCTGCTACTCGCAGTGGCCCACCAGGTGCCTTTAGGAGTTCACATGTAGGATGTGAAAGCAATGGCCTTCTGCGGCTGTTGCTCCCGAGCACCTGGACTGTTAAGGCATTTGCAATCTCAGATCAAAGAGGATCAAGATTGGTAGCCATAAATTGACTTCTCCTCCATAAATCTGTCCAAGCCCCTTTTAAAGCTATCCAGGTTAGTGGCCATCACCACCTCCTGTGGCAGCATATTCCAACATCTTCAATCACATCGCTATGCGAAGAAGTGTTTCCTTTTATTAGTCCTAATTCTTCCCCCCAGCATTTTCAATGAATGCCCCCTGGTTCTAGTATTGTGAGAAAGAGAGAAAAATTTCTCTCTGTCCACATTTTCTACCCCATGCATAATTTTATAGACTTCAATCATATCCCCCCTCAGACGTCTCCTCTCCAAACTAAAGAGTCCCAAACGCTGCAGCCCGTTCCTCATAAGGAAGGTGCCTCCAGTCCCTCAATCATCCTCGTTGCTCCTTCTCTGCACTTTTTCTATCTCCTCAATATCCTTTTTGAGATGTGGTGACCAGAACTGAAATCATAGTACTCCAAGTGTGGTCGCACCACTTGCCAGAGAGAGTAAAAGCATGACACCTTTGCAGTTTTATTATTTCAATTCCGTTTCTGATTATCCCCAGCATAGAGCTTGCCTTTTTCACAGCTGCCATACATTGAGGTGACATTCCCATGGAACTATCAATTAAGACTTAAATCCCTTTTTCCTGGTCTGTGACTGAGGGCAGCACTGACCCCTGTAGCGTGTATGTGAAGTTTGGATTCTTTGCCCCTATGTGCATCACTTTACATTTTGCCACATTGAACTGCATTTGCCATTTCTTAGCCCACTCACCCACTTTATCAAGGTCCGCTTTGAGCTCCTCTAATCCTTTGTGGTTCTCACCACCCTACATAATTTGGTATCATCTGCAAACTTTGCCACCACGCTACCCACCCCTACCTGGGGTCATTTTATGAATAGGTTGTAGAGCACTGGTCCCAATATCGATCCTTGGGGGACACCCCACTCCCCACATCTCTCCACAGAATGTCCCATTACACCCACTCTTTGCTTCCTGTTTCTCAACCGGTTTTTAATCCATAGGAGGACTTCCCCTCTTATTCCTTCATTGCTGAGTTTTCTCAATAGTCTCTGGTGAGGAACTTTGTCAAAAGCCTTTTGGAAATCCAAGTGGACAATGTCCACTGGTTCCCCCTTATCCACATGCCTATTTACATCCTCAAAGAACTCTAATAAGTTTGTAAGACAGGATTTGCCTCTGCAAAAGCCATGCTGACTCTTTCTCAGCAGGTTTTGCTTTTGTACATGTTTTATAATTTTATCTTTAATGACAGATTCTACTAATTTACCAGGAACAGATGTCAAACTGACTGACCTGTAATTTCCCAGGTCCCCCCTAGATCCTTTCTTAAAGATTGGTGTGACATTGGCCATCTTCCAGTCTTCAGGGATGGAGCCTGATTTCAAGGATAAGTTGCATATTAAAGTGAGAAAATGTGTGAATGTGGGCAGCTTTTGGATTAGTAAGTGAAAACATTATATGTTCTGGAATGTGTGAGGACGGTGTGTGTATGTCTCTGTCTCTGTATATGTCATTATATCTAATGGCAGGTGGAAGGTTTTTTTTCCTAGAAACCTGAGGGAAACCCTAGGTTAACAGAAGAATCTTTAAAAAAATTAAAAATGGGGGAGACTAATATATGGATGCAGTGCCTGTACCTTTAAGAGGCAAATCACACTGAGATCTTGAGAATTCATTCCGAGATCTCACTGGCCATTTTGGGGGTTGCTAGGCAACCACAATAATGTTGCCAAGCCTTGGTTTCTGTCAGGCAAAGGAGGTGGAAGGAGGCTAAAAAAGATAAAAGTGAGGAGAGAGGGAAGGAAGCAGGGGGGAAAGGTGAGAAGAAATAGAAGTGAATGGGACAATAGAAAAAGGTATCTGAGTGGGGGAGAAGAGGGGGGAGTCTGCCAAGCAGAGACGTAGGTATAGAATTTTTATGGGGTGGGTTCAGGGGTGGGGCCACACCCCCACCTGCCCCTGGGGGGGTGTCCCCACTCCTAAGCCCCGCCCCAGCCTCAGTGCTTATGAAAGCAGCTCTCCGAGATGAGGGACAGCAGACTCCCCTGCCCCCCCCCCCCACCGGCTGGCAGCCGGCAATCCCTCCTGCCCACCCCTCCAGGCAGAGGCGTAGCATGGGTGAATGGAGCCTGGTGCCAAATCTGAGTCCCCTCCATGAGTTGCCTCTATGATGCTGGAATTTACCCCTAAACAGCATCATTTTCAATAGTGTTTGAACTAGGAGCCCAGATTCTCCCTTTAAATCCACCTTAAAGGGAGAATCTGGGGGCCCCAGTTAAAACAACATTGAAAGTGATGCTGTTTTGGTGTGGATTATCCCCCACCCTGAAACAGCATCACTTTAAATGTTTAAACTGGGGACCCCAGATTCTCCCTTTAAATCCATGCCAAAGTGGGTGGATTTAAAAAGGAGAATCTGGGGAAAATTGGGGGGTGCCTGCTGTCACGGGTGCAATTGTTATGCTAGCAGCACCAAACGTTCAGGGTATCTTTAGGAGACTCTTGTGATAATACCACACAAGTTTGGTGAAGTTTGGTTCAGGGGGTCCAAAGTTATGGACTCTCAAATGTGTAGTCCCCATCTCCTATTAGCTCCCAGTGGAAACAATGGGGGATGGGTGCACCCCCTTTGGGAGTCCATAACTTTGGACCCCCTGAACCAAACCTCACTAAACTTGGGTGGTATCATCCGGAGAGTCTCCTGAAAAATCCCTGAAATTTTGGTGCTGGTAGCCTAAAAACCGCACCCCCCTGCAGGCCAAAAACTGAAAAAACCCTTTAAAAATACAAAAACACCCACGAGGAGGCGGAGCTTCGGACATGTAATGGGGGGGGAGTTTAAACCCAGGGAAAAAAAACCCTTACCTAGGTCCTTGCTGCCAAGGGAAAGAAAAGAAGGGGAAGCTGAAAATTGGGGTGTGAAGAAAGACGGTGGGTGGCTAGGAGAGACCCAAGTTGAGACAGGGCGAGCTTGGGGGAGCAGCTAGTAGGAAGGAAAGAAGAAATAATGTGGGAAGCGGGTATGACGGTAAGAGGAGATTTTCTCTGCAAGTGTTTATGTGATATATTTCATCTATGTGTTGCTCAGGAGTTCCAAACAGGACTTAAACCAAACCGGTATCTACAGTACTGCGATTCAGTTTCTAAGACTACCGTTTTAGTTATGCTGACCCATCGGCCCTCAGTTCTCAGGAAGCTTGTATGGGCTGCATACAAGTCCCATGCACAGAAACAGCATGGAAGTTGCCATGTGGGCATTCTCCACGTTAATAAACAGTATATGAGGCACAAACATAACATAATCTGCTCGTGTTATCCTTTAGATAAAATACCGTGCATCTCCCGCTGGGAAGTCTAAAACCCTGTGTAAGCATTAAATGGATTTGAGTTTCCTGTTCTGTGGGGCACGGAGTGCAATTGATTAGATGCTCTCTTACGGCACCATGCTTCTGAGCGTTGTTTTCAGATAGCTGTATTTGCCCAGTTCCCTTGTGCTCGACCAGAGTCTGCCAGGTGGCATCAGGGATCCCAGGAGCGCTGCTGTATTTGAGTGGCTCTGGTGGCATGTGTTTAGTTTAATTATCCAGTCAGCTGGTGTGGGAATCAAGCAGAAGCTCAACGCTGCTGCCGAATCCTTCGCCTGTCACAGCAGCGGCAGCGTGCAGGAAGGAGTAGACACGCCAAATGGATTGCAAACAACCCAGAGCACATGGAGCAGAGAGTGGGCGACGACGGAGCCTTGCAGTGGCAGAATGCTAAGCATCAGGTTGTGCACACGCCAGAAGCCTGCCTGTTTAGCCGGAAACTACATAGGTAAGGAGAGTGCGCCCCATTATTTTGCACAGCTTTTAGCCGCAATTGCTGCTTTTGTGTCGGCACGTCATTGAACCTTTTAGAACATTCTTTTGTTACCTCCTGCTTTTTTCCCCCCTCTGTGTTGCGGCTTCAAATGCTGGTGTCCTTCACCAAAGACCTCTGCTGTTTCTATGCACACCACATCTGCTGAAGAATGGAGACGGAGGAGGAGGACCTTTTGGTGCCGGTTATCTCTGTTTATGTAACAGTGCAAAGAGAAGCTGGTGCCCAGATGCAGGTGTGCGTGTAGATTTTTTTCAAGCCAAGAAGCTGGCTTGCTCAGTTTCACTGTTTGAGGTCTGGTCGTCTGAACTTTTTTGATCGCTTGTTCCCGTCTCCCCTTTGCCTCCTTCCCTGCCCTTCCGTCCCTTTTGCATTCACGAGCTCAGGGCAGCTTTTGGATAATGCAGTAAGTGAAAACATTATATGTTCTGGTCGTGACCTTGAAAACCAGTGTGCAAGTGTTTAAGGTGGTCATATTTGCCAGGAATCTTTTCAGCTACTCACAGAAATAGCCCCCACCCCTTTTTGGTAGAGCGGGGAAGGTTCTTAAAGGAACAGAAAGTAAGACAGAAAAGAGCTCTTGCTTGGTATACGCAGATTGCTTAACAGTCGGTAATCATTGACAAGCCGTAAATGCCGCAGAAAAAGTTAATTATTTCAGATTGCTTTCACCCAACAAGCCGTCACCCTTGCAAAGGAAGTCTTTCTTCTAGTGGAAATTGATTTGCTGCTTTTGTTCCAGCAAGTTCTGAATGTCATTGAGTGGGAATGGTGGACTTGCATGAAGCTCTAGAAATCTTAACAAGCACACTTTAAAAGCACAGCGGACAGAACCTGAGGATCTATTATTTACGGCGCAGCAGACTTGAGCAGCGTACCTAGCGTGTTAGCAATATAGTATCTTTGGCTCAAGATGGCATGGCATGGCATGGCTTAGAAGCACCGGGGCACCTCACTCGGTAACGACCAGTACATGCCTCTTGGATTATGTTAACGTGTCTCTGACAGAGTTCCGTTTGCTGGGAAAACAGAATTGGCACTAGCTGCGTGCAACAGGTGCTACACAGCATGCACAGGAGAACTGGACTGAATAGACCTGCACTGTGACCATGACTCATTTCTGACTTGGAATTCTGTGCATTCACAACCTGAAGTGATGCATTACTGGGTGCGCGTCATATTGTGTAATGGTTCAAACCGAGGTGCAGGGAGAGTGACCATATGGTTCTTTCTTAGGCTTGCCTCCTGGTGACATACAATATAGACTTTGATGGATCACTAGTTTCGAGAGTGTCCAAATCAGTGATAAATGTTCAGGGAGGTGGCATAGTCTCCAAAGTAACCTTTTGTTGCCGTTAAGCTCTATGCTTCCACTTGTTTTTGGCTTAGAACCCTGAAGAGGTACAGATCTTCCTGTAATTGACCTCAGCATTAAAGTAACCCAAAAGCCTCTCTTCCTGGCCATTGTTTTCTCGCTGCTTCATTAGCTGATACCTTTGCTTTATTTTTATTTTTAAATAGTGAATTTCCGTCATTATCTTTTGGCAACTTATGCACTGCTTTCACTTTCTTCTAGAAGAAGTAAAGTCTGGTGCACTCACGGTTTCCCCCCTCTTAGGTACACACAGCATCAGTTTATTGTGATGTTTATCTGTACATGGGTTTTACTATTGCAGTCGTATACTCTGGGGCAGGGAGGTCCAAAAAGCCTGTGATTCTGAGATGACAAAGTGTGTAGGTATGGGAAACGCACACAGGTTAGTAATGGGCCTCCGAGGGGCAAATCTGAAATGACCTTAAAGCTGCCCTTTATGATATCAGATCACTGAGCAGTTTAGCCCACATGGTCTATTTTGACTGGCAACAACGGAGATGCTGATGACCGAATCTGACCAAATTCTACCACTGAAGTATGTCTTCCACCAGAATACTGAATTCATGAAGTTGCTATATGCTGTATTCCCGAAGTCTCTCCCTGCTTTCCCTCAGATTGGTTGTCAAGACCCTGCTGTATGTTCCCTTATTTACAGAGGAGAGCCAGCATGGTGTAGTGGTTAAAAGCAGGTGGACACTAATCTAAAAAAAAACCGGATTTGATTCCCGCTCTCCTCCACATAAGCAGCACAGTCTTGTCTGGTGAACCATATTTGTTTCCCCACTCCTACATTCCTTCTGGGTGACCTTGTTAGTTTTAGTTCAGCAATTTTAGCTTTCTGATGAACATGGGATACATACTTCTGTCAGCCCCTGCCAGCAATTGGCCATGCTGGCAGGGGCTGATGGGAATCGTAGTCCATGAACATCTGGAGAGTCGCAGGTTGCAGACCCCTGGGCTAGTCACAGTTCTCTCAGCACTCTCAGCCCCACCTACCTCACAAGGAATCTGTTGTCTGGAGAGGAATGGAAAGGAGTTTGTAAGCCTCTTCAAGTCTCCTTACAGGAGAGAAAGGGGGGTTTTAAATCCAAATTCTTCTTCTTCTTTAAAATCCAGAACAGAACTTTCTGAGCTGTGGAACTGTTGTTTGTCTGGGGAGATATGCCTGCCTACCACTTCTTTCATTTTGCTACCTAAACGTAATGTTCTTGTGTAAGAAATCTGTCATGAGTGAGGAGTTGTTATTTTTACGTTGGTTTTTCTGCAGTGTTTAATGTTCGTTGGTTTGTTTTTAAGGAATTTTTACTTTAGCTTGTATGCTTATGGATTGTGTTTGCTCCTGGTATTTCTGACAGAGAAGAGCAAATTTTACCAAAAAAAAAATCAAGATGCTAAAATTAAGGTTGGAAGGAAGGCAAAATATTTTTCAGGACCTGTGGAATGGACTGGGAATGTCCTTACATGTCCATATTTCTAAAATCTTATAACAAGCTAGATGTATAGCTTCAACTGCCCTGGGAACAAAGCGAACGTATATGGTGTCATTTTAAAATACTGGTGCATCTGTGTTTGCCCAATATGCCTTAGAAACTCATTTAGTGAAGATAGTAGCATTTTCAAAGAATTTTTGGATCACACAGGATGCTTTGAGGGAAACCATCACTATCATACCTGTTTCATATCTATTGAAATTGTGTAGTATAGACAATCCTGTGCAACACGTCTAGCATGTGGCATGGGAATGCTACTTAAAGAGTAATCTCCCCTTGTGTATACTTATATATAAAATACATAAATGCATCTAGGTCCTTTTCATTCTTCTCTTCCTTTTCATCCTTACAAAGCACAGTGCCATAGACTCCCTTTTTATTATATGTGGCTATTAAAGCTCTCAAAAACCGGCTTTGGTGGTAAGGATGCAATTTTCCCCCCATTTGCTTTATTTAATTGCTTCTGTGCTCCAAAGAAGAAATAACCAAAACCTAGTTTCATGTTTTTTTATTGGTAGTGACCACAGAGGTTGCTATTATTATTTGTTTAGTTCTTAAAATGTGGAACCATTTATCTTTTGTCCAACATCACTGAAAGGACAATCTCAGAAGGATTCAGAAACATTGAGGCCAGCTGCATGTGAGCGGACGACGGAATAAGCAATAAGAGTATAACTGGGAGGGGGGGAGGAGTCCTCCAAGGAAGGAGTCTTGAAAAAAGAAGCTGTTTTCAGGACAGATCTTAGCTATAGTATCTTTGTTTTGCCCTTGATCTTCAGTTCTTGTGAACACAAAGCGAATGTAGAGTGCCTGGTATTTGCTTTAGCTTGATGTTAGATGAATGCATTCCTGGTGAACGTCTTTGTGGCGTTCTGTGTAGGCTGCTGTGAGAAGAGACAATGTCCTGGCCGCTGTGTGAGTCTGGAGTGAGTGGAAGCATCGTTTTCTGGAACAGAACAATGGCTTCTGCAAGAAGAGGGAAAGATCTGACACATAAAGATCTTCAGGGCGAGTTCTTTGCGTCGTCTAGATAGCAGTGTGTGCTAACTGCCAACACAGCTGTCTTCTTTTTCTTGGGAGTGATCCATTTAATGCATAGGTGTCAAACTCGCGGCCCTCCAAACTCGGCAGCCCTCCAGTCCATAACATCTGGAGGGGCGTGAGTTTGACACCTGTGATTTAATGTATTGTAATAAACAAATGAACTGGTGTTACTTAGTGAATTGTTAAAATTTTATTGCCTCGTTGGGACAGTGCAAAACCCACTTGTGGCTCATGATTAGAAGAAGAGGAGGAGTTTGGATGTATATCCCCCCCTTTCTCTCCTGTAGGAGACCCAAAGGGGCTTACAATCTCCTTGCCCTTCCCCCCTCACAACAAACACCCTGTGACGTGAGTGGTGCTGAGAGAGCTCAGAAGAACTGTGACCAGCCCAAGGTCATCCAGCTGGTGTGTGTGGGAGTGCACAGGCTAATCTGAATTCCCCAGATAAGCCTCCACAACTCAAGCGGCAGAGCGGGGGAATCAAACCCAGTTCCTCCACATTAGAGTATACCTGCTCTTTAGCACCTAGAGGTTGTCCGGAGGGCTCGAGGTGATCTGGGTTGCCTTTCTGTTGTTTTGAACAGGAGTCCCTTTCCAGCATGACTGTGGTCCCAGGAGCCCGATATTCAAAGTGTTTCCCAGCTTCTGTTAGTATTTATGTTGCTTCCATGTCCTTTGACTTGTCATGGGAATAATGTTTGCCTGGTATGCTGGCTCTCACAAATAGCGGTAATTCGTCTGTTACAGAGCGATGAAAGGTAAAGCTGGTTGCTAACTGTGCTACTTGTTTGTAATGATCCACTGTTGTTTACTAGGTGTAGTCTTCCTATCTCCCATAAGCACCCTTCCAGTGACCCAGGGGCTTCATTAGCAAGTGGGGCTTGGCGTCAGTCTGTCCCACTGGACCTCACTTCCTTGGAGCTGTGTGAAACCTGTTCTGTTATTTTAAAAGTGTTGCACTTTGCCTCTCTCCCCACCCCCAACCCCCACCCCTTCCTTCTTGAATATTCATAGAAAGTGTGCAAGATTTTTCTGTCCTTGCTTTTCTAACCAAATCCTGTACACCCTCCCCACCCCCCAACCCCCCGGCTCAAAAAGCAGCTGTACAAACTGGTATGCCCAGTGCTCCTTTTAACCTGAGGATACTGAAGTTTAAACCCCGGACTTCTTGTATGCATGCGTTGTACCTCTTAACTATGATTTTTCACCTTTTTTGTAGATGGATGTTAAAACAATACTGGCCAGGGCCAGAGGGCTTGAGCTTTCAGTATCTAAAAACATCCCACACAAATGAATAACTCGATGGTTGGTGAATGAGATAAGGAAACAGTTACTTGGATTGATTAGAAGATTGGTTGTGACATACCTTTTCCTGTAGTCGATCCCCATTAAATGAGTGTCTGCAGACTGTGGTGTGGTTTGAACAAAGACACTAGAGTGGCATGCAGTTTCTCCTTCCCATGTTCCATTTTGATAATGAACTGTAAGAGGATACATAATTTGGAAACATAGAACATTGAGTTGGAAGGTCCAACCCCCAGCTCAATGAAGGGTCACCCTAAAGCATAGGTGTCAAACTCACAGCTCTCAAGATGTTATGGACTACAGTTCCCATCACCCTCTGCCAGCAATGTGCTGGCAGGGGATGATGGGAACTGTAGTCCATAACATCTGGAGGGCTGCGAGTTTGACACCTATGCCCTAAAGCATCCCTGAGAAGTGTTCATCCAGCTGCTACTTGAAGACTGCCAGTGAGGGGGAGCTCACCTCCTCTCTAGGCAACTGATTCCACTTCTGAACTGCTGAATTTGGAGTGTCCTGATCTACACACATTCCGAACAACTACATTCCATTGCTTGTGCAATTCCCATGGGAACTGCATTTGGCCATGATTGCAGCTAGGGAACCAGGTCTAATCGCTACCTCGTCCTGCCTCAGATCCCCTACTGCTGCCTGATACAGCTGTGTGAGTGCTGTGTAGTGCAAACAGTTGAATTTGATGTACCTTTTTGTCTGTAATATGTGAATCAGGTCTGCGCAGCACATTGTTGTATGCTGAAGGGTAGGGCTGGCTTCAGACTTTAGGTAGCCTCTTTCCCAGAGCCAGCATTTGTTCTTTTCAAATGCTATCAGTGAGCTGTTCACAACTAACTTTTGACATACGTTGCCTTAAGCAGTGGAGTTAGCCAGGTAACTGTCAGATACATTTCCTCTCCTTTACAGAGGAAGAAAAAAAAAGGAACACTTGGGAAGATTGGAATTTTTCCAAATAAAACCCACTCGCATTTCTTTAATTGACTGTAATGGTGAGAGAGATTTTGTTCCAACTTCTGTGGAGATAAAATATGTGAATCAAAGGTGCAACCCAGCATAGGGAGGCATATGTCAATCAAATTTATTTCACAAAAATAAGGTTATCAATACTAGTCAAAGAGATGTTGGAGACTTGTTCCTTTCCAATATTTTGCCAGTTTCTGAAGACTCTTCTGCAGGGCGTTTTGGTATTTGAAACGGACTTTTTGCTGAGATTGGAAACAGATTTTAATTTATTTACTCATTTGATTACTGTGACTGCTGGTTGATATAATTTTTGAATATTCTTTAATTATTTCCTGGAAATGTTTGGTTACCACCATTTATGGATTTAGAGCTTCAATGGAACATTACCTTCTGGTTGGCTTCAAGTATTTATGGTTTTGCTGTGATGGTTTTTACACTGTTCTGTTCTTGTGATTGTTCTAAAGGTTCTTGTAAATCGCCTTGAGGATTCTTTGGGGTGGAATATAACTGTCCTGAATAATAATGAACGACTCTTAAAAGTACATTTACAGCTTAAAATTCTATATTCTCACATTTTTGTGTTTTGAAGTAGATTCAGTAATGACTTGTCTGCTAATGCACATGAATTGTAAATTATGAATTGTGTTGCAATATTAAAAGAATTCAACTTAACCAAATATGAATGATGAATAGTTGTTTTCTTCCTCAAATAATCCACCTTCTTATTTAATTCTTTGACTCAAAAAATGTCCTCTCCTTTACAGAGGAAGAAAAATGTCTCTTGTACTCATCTTAGAGACGAGCTTAGTCAGACTCAGATCATGGTGGTTCTACCCCAGAGTGAGTGTTTGAATGTCTGACTACCCCTAGAACATGGGAAGGAGTAATAATAGAGAGATTCTCTGGGCACATGTGC
This sequence comes from Sphaerodactylus townsendi, assembly GCF_021028975.2. Lineage (NCBI taxonomy): Eukaryota > Metazoa > Chordata > Lepidosauria > Squamata > Sphaerodactylidae > Sphaerodactylus > Sphaerodactylus townsendi. Next base: position 32,046,384 of record NC_059425.1, read on the forward strand.
AACGCTGAGAAAAAGTACTAACCCCCCCCCCCCTTCTAGGCTCGAAGGGTGTGGCATCCAGGACAAGCTTTAATGTCTGTGTCTTTAGAAATAAATATTTGTAGAAAGTGTCCCCCCTTCCAGCCTCTGGGACAGATTTAATCTTTCATAGCAGTAACTAAGGAGTCTAAGCAAATGGCTGACAAACCTGCTCAGCTTCATTCCAGCTCCATTTACACACATTCCTTCCTTACTGAATTCTTACCTTCCTGGCTGATCTGCAGGCTTCCATGAAACCATTTTTTCTCCTCCACTGCCTTTTAAAAAATTATATATCTGTATCTATATAAAAATTAGAATAATTGCAGCACGTTAAGAACCATCAGTTCCACCTCCTGAGACTTTCTTATGATGCGTAGCTGCAAAGTTGAAGCAAGCTCTTTCTTGAAGCCGTTGAGTACAGATAATTCTCTTTTCCACCCACCCAAGCTGTCACGGTGGTTGAATGATGGCCTATCACAACATAGCTCAGATTTAAAATAATGGGATTCAAGTGAAATGGGCTTTGCACGGAATTTCACAGCCAACGCTTGAATCATGGTGTCTGACCATACCAGAGGATACCTGGATGCTGGTAACTAACATCTCTTTTGTTGTTTGTTTGTCCAGCTGGTAGCTGTAGTACAGGGGTGTCCAACTCTGGCGCCCCAGAGGTTCATGGACTATGATTCAGACTGATGGGAATCGTAGTCCATGAACATCTGGGGCGCCAGAGTTGGACACCCCCGCTGTAGAACATTTGAAGCAAGCCAAAGTGAAATCAGGAAACAACGCACTTATTTGATCTCAGTCCTATGGCTTAGACGAATGTGCAGATAGAAATATATGTATAAATATTACAATCGTTAAGTATTACAGCGTTGTTAAGCAGCAGTTATGGAAGACCTTGCATACGCTTCTTCGTTTAACTTTTGCTTCCGAAACACTTCATGTGATATTTCTGCTTACATTTCTACAGTTTTGAAATCCTTTCTAATGGTGTAGGTACTGAAGTTGCCCAAGACCTTGAGTTTCAAGACTAATGTATTCCTACTTGAACCAACAGTCTTGAAACGTGTATCAAAATCTGCTAAAGTTAGATTTTTTTTGTAGGAAAAGCAAAGTTGAGTCTATAGTATTATTCATTTTACAATTATAACACAACCTATTTGAGTTATATTTGAGTTAGCTTCATGCGTATTAGCTTCTTTCTAAAAATTTTTTGCCATCAAGTCACATCTTTGACTTTGCAGCAACTCAGGTAGTGGTGGTGACTTGATGGCATCAGACAAACTATGGACTACAATTCCGATCAGCCCCTGCCAGCATGGCCAATTGGGAATTGTAGTCCATGAACATCTGGAGTGCCATAGGTTCACCACCACGGCTATAGGGTTTTCAAGGCAAGAGACTTTCAGAGGTGGTTTGCCGTTGCCTGCCTCTCCTGGACTTCCTTGTTGGTCTCCTATCTAAATAGTGACCAAGGCCAACCCTGCTTAGCTTCTGAGATCAGCTAAGATGAGACTCGGCTAGCTTGGCCAATGCAGGGCATTACAATTTTGTTTTTAGCTAAGACTGTTAAAGTGGAGACAGATGTGCCACGTTCAGAGTGGTCATGGTTGGTTCTTCACCTACCATGTGAGTTGAAACTAGCTTTGCAGCTTGTTTTGTGATATGAATGAGTCAGCACTCAGCCTTGCCTTGCCTGTGTGCATGAAGAGAAAGGCCCGTGTAACTTTAAGCATCTCTGCTTTAGAAGCATCTGTTTTTCTCATGTATAATTTCATATTAATTAATCTTTAACCATACAAAATGTTTATTCCATTTTTTCTTTGAGGAGGGGCAGAATAGTAAGTTTCTGTAATTGAATCTGCTCCATATTGGTATCAACTAACATGTGGTTGCTGCTACTCTTGGTAGAATTTTTCCCCTTTCTCCATACCATATTTAAAATAACTTGCTGCGCACGCCTTTGCAGAGCTGACATCTCACTTCTGATGCATTGATATGTCATTTATGGAGTGGCAGGCTAGAAGGAAGCAAAAAATGACATTTGCCCCACCCCTCCAATGTTTTAGAAGGGAGGGAAGGAGGGGGGCATCCGGCAATGTCTAGTTGTTAAAAACTCCTATCAGAATTTTAAGCATGTGATTGTGCAACATTAGATTGGTAAAATAATCCCAATGGAAAATGTTGGCATTTTTCAGTGGTTGCCATGGTTACATCTGATTCTCAACCAGGGAAGAACAAGTGGGAATTGACTTATCCTTGTTGGGAGTATGGTGCTATATCACTTTTTCATGTAGACTGGAGGGCTTAAAAGGGCAGTTGGATAATCAAGAGTTCACGTAATCAAGAGTTGGAATAGAGGTACATGGTGCTAGTAGTCAATGGCCTGGGGTAACAAGGGGAGTTTGAATAATTAAAGTTCTGTTTGCGGTCCTCAAAGGCCTGATTCCTGGGGCTGGATATATTTTGCTTTCCCAAGTACACTACGGTGCCCCCTCAGTCCCTTAACAAGGCTGCAAAGAATCCCGTGGAGCCTCACAAGATATCCTGAGGCCCACCTCTTGCAATTCTCGCTATTTCACCTAAATTGTTACTGCCCAAAACAACAACTTGAATTTTCTCCTGGAGGCGAGGCTCGGGCATCCTGATTGGGTGATTCCCAACCCATTCTCAGGGAGGCAGGACCAACTTTGTTGTCACTTCCTGTAGGGGGTTGGGCACCCAGCTCGGATCCAGTATTGTTCCTGCCTAGCTAAGGGAGAGCAGGGCTTGGACGGTGCTCCAAGCTTGGATAGATTCCTAAAACTTTTCACTTCTTCACTCTGTGTCTTTGTCTTCTACAAATTTCAGTAAGTGTTAGTTCGTCTCGTCTCCCCTCAAGGTCTACTTCATTTCCCACCAAATTCAGGAGGCCCTCGCGAAAGCTGCTCTTACCGTGGCCTCACTGGCGCATCTTTTCACCTCCCCACCGACTCCTTTGAAAATCGGGTCGCGAGAAAGCACTCAGGAGCTGCCACCCGGCCCGGCAGCTCCAGCTCCAGCTCTGTAACGACGACCGCTGCCAAGGCTGCCCAAAGCTTAAAACCAGTCGGGCGAACAACGGCCTACAAAAAAAAGGCTGAACGCCCCCTGCCAAGCCAAAACCCCAGGAGGAGGAGCTCACTGGATGGCTTAATCGGAGCACCAGCGCCCTACCCAGGACGCGGGCTGGCGGAGCTCGGCGAACTGCCCCCCCGCACTCCCCAACCACCCAGGACGGAGGATTGCAGAGACCGCTACGTCTCCTCTGCCGAGAGGGCGGGGAAGACACTGGCCACGCCGAGGAAGGCTGCAGTCCTCTCCAGCCAGAGCAACTCGGGCGGGCGAGGGAAACAGAGGCACTGCAAAGATCCAGGCAAGATCGCTGGCAAACGAGGGGGGAGGCTTCTTCCTAACTGACCTGTGACTCATGGGCCAATACTTCTCGGCACAACTAATGCATTTATTTACCAAAAGAATGAGGGAGGAGATTTCTCTGTATGATATACAGAAACAGAAAAGCCACAGCAGGGGCTTAAATTAGATCCAGACGTAGGTGGGATAGACGAGGAGAAGGTACAGCTCCAGTTCCTCCTCAGGGTCCCGGCAAGAGGTCCCCCCCCATCCACCTCCGGCCATAGAATTCAGTCTATTTCCCTCAGACTCCAGGAACACAACGTAGGGAGGAGATGGTAGAACTTGCATGAGCATTTCTCAGAAAAAATGAGGAAACCCCCCATTGAACCCGCTGAACAATGCAAACGCTTTAAGCAAAGAGTGAACTGCCCTCATGTTACCTAAAACCATATCAGCAAGTAGTGAATTGCATACGATGAGGCAGACGCTGAAGACCCATCGCCCCCTCAGACTCCAAAAGCCTAAAAAAGGCTGTCCCAAAGGGAAGAGAAAGAAATTTTTCCTCGAACGGAGAATCCCCTGAAGCTTTCCCTCTACCCGAGTACTTTTCGAGAGGAGAACAGGGTGAGAATGGCTCAATCTAGACGCCAGCAAAAGCTGCCCCTCATTACTCAAGAAGCTTTATGTGCTTCCAGACCATATCCATTCCATGATCCAAACCTCTAGCTCTATTTCCTGTCGTGGCTGTTCAGCTCAGGAGGACTGGTCAACACAAAGATGGAGAGGGCACCCTAAAAGACTCCTCGACTCCAAAGGGGAGGCCGCCTTAAAAAGAATGCACTGCAATCAGCCTAGCCCTCTCAGGTCAGAACACTGGCATCTTCCTCGCCACCATGGCCAGAGCTGCCATAGTCTGGGCCAGAAGGATCTTTTATCCATCATCCCCCCCAGAAATGCACATAGGGATTAGAGAGGGAATGGAGAGAATGCTGTCGGGTCAGCTCCTTCATTCTGGGCTGACTCCACCTTTGACGACTCATCCTTAACTCCCCGCGACAAGGGCCTGGGAGTCTCTGGTTAGGGAGACAGGCATGGCTAAGGCCTGGCAGGTACCACTCATTCTGTAAGCAAGTGGTCAGCAGCTACTTACTCACCATGGGTCGCTACCAGCTTGGAAGCGAGTTAGATGCAGTTCTGGTGGAGTCAAAAGGAAACAAGAAAACCATGCCCAGGTATGTTAGATCAGACCAAACCCTCATCCTTTTCAGGCCCTACACCACATTCAGGTCACAAAGCCATTACTAACATCGCGTCCCAGGGATGGCAGATGGTATCCAACATCACTCTCCTTCCGCATTTCCAACAACAACAGCAACTCCACAATAATTCTTCCTTTTTTCTGCATTCTCCAACTTCAGACAGGGCAGGGGGCAAATCTTTCCAGCCCCGACCGACCTGCCAGGTCCTGACCACCATCACGACATCCGTCGCCGGGCGTAGCTGCAGAGGTTCCACCAGCGCTGACAGGTATGCCACGCTCTAATTCTCACCGGACTCCAGGAGGTGGGGAATCCACCGTGGTTACTCCTTACAGAGTTCTCTACAGAATCCCCAAACCGCATTCCAAGCCTTCCTCACATAGCGAACCCAGCAAAGAAACTTCGAACTCAGGAGGCCATTCATCATCTCTCCAGATCAAGGCAATCGGAATCAGTGTCGCGACTTCCTGAGCTGCTTCCTGCGAGTCTTCCACCCCAATTTCTTTACTGTACCTGTAAGAACGGGAGAGTGGCGCGCCATCCTGAATTTAAGGTATGTGAATGAGAGCCATCCGGCCTAGACGTTCAAAATTTGAAACCTTAACATCCATCGCAGGAAAATCTTCGTCCGGGGACCATCTCACGTCGCTAGACTCACCGAGGCATATCTGCACATACCCATAAATCCACTGCATCGACAAGTTTCCTGAGATTTGCAGTAGGAAAGAACACTATCAGTACCGGGCGCCTCCATTTACCCTCATTGATCACCAGAGCTGCTCACAAAGGTGCTCCTAGCACTCCATCACGCCCTCCGAGAACAGGGCACTTACCGTGCACACCCTTACCTCGACGACATTTTGGTCAGGTCGCCTCCAAGGAAAAAGCGGAGAAGATGTACGGGTCGGTGATGAAAACTCTGCTCTATCATGGTTTCTTAATCAATTTTGCCAAAAAGCCTACTGGGCGACTCCACCAATGCGACATGGAGCACCTTAGAGCCATAATAGACACTCAGCGCTAACGCGACTTCTTCATTCCTCAATGGCGTCCCTCAAAATTCAGGAGACTCTCGACTTCCTTCATAAATTGTAGTCAGGAAGACTTTCCCTCTCTGCAGTTAGCCGTTGATGGGCCTCCTCATTTCCATAATAGACATAACGCCAGTGGGACGCATTCCATGCGCCAATCCTCCTCCAGAGGTTTCTTGAGACCCTACCAATGGCTCATAATGCAAAAAAATAGACAAGACAGTAATCATCCCTACATCGGTCGGGAACAGAGCTCCTCACATGGTGGTCGCGACTCAAGAACAACATGTCCACAGGCAAGTTCCGCCCTTCAATGCAATTTAAAGAGTACAGTGATTTTCACAGACGCCAGTCTTCGGGCTGGGGAAAGCTCCTCCAGGGCCAAACCGGGCCTAAGCGCATCTGGACTCCTCACCAGACTCCAGCTCCCATCAAATAACCTTCTGGAGATGATGGCCAGACTGCCTTAGCACTCCAACAATTTCCAAGAACACATCCACAACCGCCACGCATCGGTGAGAACGGACAACATTTGGGAAAGCCAAGGCACATCTCAACCACCAGGGAATTCCTAGATCCCTCCAGCTACACCAGGGAGGCCGCCAACATCCTGTCTCTGGGGCAGAACTACACCTGCAATCTTCTGTCAGCAGAACACATCAAAGGGAACCTCAACATAGAGGCCGACTGGTTGAGCAGACAAAACCATCCTGGAAGCGAATGGAAACTTCTATCCATCCATCTTCCTTCAGGATCAGCCACCAGTTCGGGACTGCTCTAGATAGACCTCTTCGTGATCAGAGAAGAACCATCAACTACCAACCTTCTTCACCAGATATCATCATCCCAGAGCTGCTGCCACCGAGCAGCGCTTCGGACATCCCCTGGCCAGCGTAGTCTCATTTCATATCGCTTCTTTCCACCGTCTGGCTCATACCGAAACTCCTGAGGAAAATATGGAAGGAGTGAAGCAGATGTGATCCTGGTGGCAACTTTTCTACAGGGCTTCTAGAAGACCGTGGAGCTTTTCATCCATTCTTCAGCTGTCCGTCGGCTCCTCCTCTTCGACTTCCTACTCCCTTCAGACATGCTGTCCCAGGGACCCATCCTGCACACCACAACCTCCCCAGTGGCTCTGCTTAATCAAGACATGGCACTTGAACGCCGCTGGCTAGAGAAGAAGGGTTACTCTCCTAAAAGGTGATAAATGGCTCATCATGGCCTCCCCGACGCCCATCTACCACTCCGTGACGCACGCACTTTTCTCGTGGAGATCCTTCGCCAGGTGGGCTAACCACCACCACGCTGACCCCCGGCTAACCCTGCAGCTCGCCAGGTCCTGGCCTTTCTGCAAGAGGGGCTACCAGACAGAGGCTCCTCAGTGAGCGCTAACACTGAAGAGACAAATGGCAGCATCTATCCACTGTCTCAACCGACCTCCAGGCCGTCACTTTTCAAGACACCTAGACATACTCCAGGTTCCTTAAAGGAGTCCACACCAATTCAGCCTCCAGTCATCCACCGCTTCCCGCCGTGGAAACTGGAACATCGTGGCTAAACGCTCTTACTAAACCGCCTTTGAACCAGTACAATCGCACCACTAAGATGGATCCGATGAAACTATTATTCTTAGTGGCAATCACTTCCTCACCAGAAGAGCCCTGTGAACTACGCCGCCTCTCAGTGAACTTCACAACTCTGCGCACAAAAACAAGGTAGTCATAGGAGACTGGACTTCACCTTTCCTACCAAAGGTAGGGAATCGTCCTTTCACCTAAAACAAGATATCGTGGCTGCCGCTATTCTTCCCTTTCTTCCTAAACATCCCAAAGAAATACTTTGGCATACCTCTAGATGTCAGGAGAACTCTCAAGGCGCATACATTATCCCTGCATCGGTGACATTAGGAAAACCGAAGTCCCTGTTCATTAATGTGTCTGCCCCCAACCTGGGAGCACAAATGTCAAGGGCAGCCATCAGTTCCAACATCAGGTCATGCAATTTCTAGAGGCATACAGGCGTCAGCTACAACATTCCATCGGCCTCCACCGGGAATCACTGCACACTTCCACCAGAAGCGCTGCCACCAACGCAGCTCTTCAGATCGCCAGCACCCATAGAGGATGCAAAGCAAGCCACATGGTCCCTCTCAGTACATCATTTATTAGGACACTACAGACTCCTAATCCATGGCCGCATTTACAATCCATTGACTCGCATTCGCCGCCGAAGTCTTAGAACACATTTCTCGGTGATTAACCCCACCCGTTAGGGGACACCTGCTCGGGGAGGTCCCAATCAGGATGCCCGAAAGCCTCAGGAGAAACGGTCCATTGGTAAGACTTACCCCTGAAGGGCCTTCTCCTGGATCGCATGCACGAGGGCATCCTGGCCCTCCCTGAGATATCACCGAATTCCAAATGACACTTCACCTAGTCTAGTCAGCTATAGTCTTAGGGGACCTGGTTTAGTTAGCTACTTCTCCCCCTAAACGCACCTAGTTATATCGTTAGGCACGTTGCCAAATTTACTGTTCCTTGTCTCAAATTTCTGTTGTTACTTCCTAATGTTCTGATCCACATGTTTTTCTCTGGAGTTCTCTCTCCTATACTACTATGCTAATCAAAATACTGGATCCGAGCTGGGTGCCCAAGCCCCTACAGGAAGTGACAACAAAGTTGGTCCTGCCTCCCTGAGAATGGGTTGGGAATCACCCAATCAGGATGCCCTCGTCGCCGTCCAGGAGAAGGCCCCTTCAGGGTAAGTCTACCAATGGACCGGTTCGAGTAGTTGGGCCAACCCTGCAGGGCCCAAAATCTATAAAAGGAAAAGTAGTGTGCTAGACTGTAGGCTGCTGTTTCCAGAGCTGCATTATTCATGCTTTTTGGATTTATTTCCAAGCTTTATACTTTGGTCCAAGAGATGAAACTGCTGCTGACTTATACTGTCAGGGAGAGTGTTAAGTGGGTTAACTGCAGTCACAGTGATCACATTGGTCTCTTCTGCATCAACACATGGGTTTGAATGGTCTACCTGGCAGCAGTTTTGTATGAAGTAGCGAATACTGCATTTCTACAGTCCATGAAACATTTAGTTGGGTGGATTTGTAACTTTTGAGTTGCAAAAAGAGGAAAATCAGTGCTCTCCAAAAGGGGTACAGGAGTTCCCATGTCAACTCTTGACTGGTGTGCCTGAATCCTGGCCATCTTCAAGATAGAAATGCAGTATTGGCTACTTCATACAAAACTGCTGCCTGGTAGACCTGCATCAAGAATTAAAGAATCATCCAGAAGTTAAGAGTCTGGTGGTAAAGTCTTCCTCTCTCAGGCAGACCTGGCCACTGTGATACATGCAACGGTCACCTCCAGGCTTGACTATGGTAACTCGCTCTACGCGGGCCTTCCCTTGCGCCTGATTCGGAAACTGAAACTGGTCCAACATGCAGCGGCGCGTCTGCTCACAGGGGGCGCCTTCTGTGATCATATCCAACCTGTGCTGCGCCAGCTGCATTGGCTCCCAGTGGAATTCCGAATCATCTTCAAGGTGTGGGTTTAACCTTTAAGGCCTTACGCTGCCTGGGACCTCAGATCTGAGAGACCAGATACCCCTGACATATGCCCTACTGCCTCTGCGATCAGCAGAGGCCAATTTTGCTGGTGGTTCCTGGCCCTCTATGATGTTGGCTTTTCCACATCGGCCAGGACTCCACGGCCCTGGGTCCCCAGCCTGGTGGGAACACTCTCCCTCCAGCTGTCCGGGATTCCCAAGTGGGACCTTGGTGAATTCCTCAGGGCCTGTAAGACTGGAGTTGTTCCACCGGCCTTTGGAGTGTCCAGTGGCTGAGCATACTCTCTCCTTCCTCCCCTGCTCTTTTGCACATACCATCTGATGCACTTTACCACCTTATTATCCTCCCCAGAGAGGAACCTGACCCTCTCCCTTTCTTTTACTGGGGTGATCTTAATTGAATTGGTCATAATAGGGCACCTATTATGATATTAACCTCTGTTTTTAAGTAGCTTTTAATGGATTTTAGTATTGTATGGTTGTTATCGATTTAATTAATTGTATATGTGGTCGTTGTGTAACCTACAGAGCCCCCAGGGGATGGGGCGGTTTATAAATCGAAACAATAAATGAATGAATGAATGAATGAATGAATGAATGAATGAATGAATGAATGAATGAATGAATGAATGAATGAATGAATAAATAAATAAATAAATAAATAAAGGTGAGTGACCTTTCAGTATTTTGTGTACAAGCAGGCAATGAAGTTATCACCGCTCTTTGGTTTAAATGTTTACTGCTATTCTTCACAACTATTGATGGGAAACTGCTTCTAAGAAGAGTTACCAGGCATGAGAAGAATCCCAGATGATCTGGCCAGAACTGACGATGGGAAATTTTAAGGCATTATAAAGTATTAACAATGTAACTGGATTTTAACTGAATTTCCTGTGAGCTGCCCTGAACTCACCATGGGGAGGCTGGCAGATGGATGGATGGATGGATGGATGGATGGATGGATGGATGGATGGATGGATGGATGGATGGATGGATGGATGGATGGATGGATGGATGGATGGATGGATGGATGGATGGATGGATGGATGGATGGATGGATGGATGGATGGATGGATGGATGGATGGATGGATGGATGGATGGATGGATGGATGGATGGATGGATGGATGGATGGATGGATGGATGGATGGGAGAGACACAGTGGGCAGGAACTTGATTCGGCCATTGCCTAGGTTTCAGGTTCTCTTTCTGGACTTCCCAGGATGTGACTGTGAAATCTATGATCCGATCTGAGGCTCCAGAACAAACTTTAGTAGTAGCCCTTTGAGTGTGCTTAATACTTGATAAATTCTCATACTGCTGTTCAGCCTGTGCTTGAGATCCAGAGAATTTTCTCTTGGACCTTCTGCATCTAAAATCCTAGATGCTGAAATGTGTGAAAAGTGATGTACACAAAACCATATTGTTGATCCAGGCTTAGTCTTACAGTGAAATTATTAGGTGAGTCACAGGTGCCAGATTTTAGTTGGAATTATTCATTAATGAGCAGAAATGGGAAAAATCTGCCAGTAGTGGAGCGCGCGCGCGCGCACACACACACACACACACACACACACACACACACACACACACACACGTGTGTGTGTGTGTGCGCGCGCGCGCTCCACTACTGGCAGATTTTTCCCATTTCTGCTCATTGGTGGGAATGAATTCCAACTAAAATTGATGCAACATAGCAGCGATGCCACAATGGTTCTACTGTTTGCCAGTCACTGTAAGACTAAGCCTGGATCAACAATATGGTTTTGTGTACATCACTTTTCACACATTTCAGCATCTAGGATTTTAGATACAGAAGGTCCAAGAGAAAATTCTCTGGATATATATATATCATACATACATTGTGCCTCAAAGCTACTTTGAGTTTTGTTTTGAGAGAAAAGCAGTTAATAAATATTCTAAATAAACAATGTTGCTTGCTAATTGTAGCCAGTATTGGGACGATGTTTTCGTGTTTCAGGCTATTGTAGGCTATAATATAATATGATATATTGTTTTTATTATTTGCCATCAATAGATTTTAATCTTGGTTTTAATATTATTAACTTATGGTTTTAATATTGGTTCTAATGTTATTAACTTATGCTAATTTCTATTATAATAATATGCTTATTTCTGCAAGCTGCCCTGAGCCTGACACCAGTTGTGAATAGGCACAATAGAAATCCAATAAAATAAATAAATATTGTGTGTCATCATAGACCAGTGGTGGCGAACCTTTGGCACTCCAGATGTTATGGACTACAATTCCCATCAGCCCCTGCCAGCATGGCCAATTGACCATGCTGGCAGGGGCTGGTGGGAATTGTAGTCCATAACATCTGGAGTGCCAAAGGTTCACCACCACAGTCATAGACTATCAGGTGTATTACTGGCAACAGGTGGAGCTTGAGGAGAGGTAGGAGGCCAGCTTTTGATGCTGGGGAAGTGAAATTAGGTCTAGGTATCAGGTTTGATCATTGTAATCCATTTTAAGTCCTCAGTGAGAAAAGCAGACTATGAATCAAGCAAATAAATGGTTTGACTATTCATGGTTTGGGACTTTGGGTGATTCAACTAGTGCAGAGTCTTTAAGACAGGAGTCCTTCAGCACATTATGCAGACAGACTAGCCTTGGAGGTAAGCAGGAATAATTCCAGTTTTATATAGAAGTCAGGCTGGGCCAAAGTTGCACACTCCATCTAGAGAAAGGGGCTATGCACTGTTGGTGGGAACAAAATGACCAGTAAGCCCCAAAAGTCGTAGGTTTGACTGGCTAGGATTTTAGAGACTTCATGGGGAATTCAGTGTGCTGTGGAGTTGTAGCACTATGATATATCAATCCTTCAAGGGGCCGATATGCATTTACTTCTTTGTTAATAAATCAGTCATACTTTACTGTGGCCCACAAGCCCATATACAGTAAAACCAGTGAAACATTAATGCCACAAATCAGTCTTTCCTACGTTGTACAGCATAAATGCGCTAACATCTTCTTTGTTAATGCTTACAATGCAACATGCAACAGCTGTTGAAGCTGCACAAACATGAACAAGTCCTTCCTTATTCTAGGCACAGTTTATAAAGGACTAACTGCACAGTCTGTTTTCTGACAGATTTTTCCCATATAAAAATTGTGGCAGCTGACGGCTTCTCCATAGATACAGCCATGTCTTAATTCCACAGGCACCACCAGGGGATTTAATAGCATGACTTGCCACTAGCATGACTTGCTTTCTTTTATTGTCCAAATGTCACTCTCTCAATTCCGTTCTTTTGTAAGGCAGCAAAACAGAGGCTTCTCCTTGGTCTGAAGTGGATGATATCTCACACTGAGCTTCCAGAATAGAACAAAATGATTTTTGCAAGTTCACAAACTTCACGGTGCTGACCGTTGTATGCGCAGTGACCTTAAAACGGAAGTTCAGTGACTCCGCTGTTTTCACAAGCTGGGGCACTGGGGACAAGATAAAAATTAGTGGAGTGATATACCGTTTGAATTATATAGGCCTAACCTTGACTCACCTATTTGCAAGGAAATCTGTCTTACCTACTGTTGAGATAGTATATTCAATTCATTTCTCATAACCTTGCTATCAGCTTATCCTCTTCCTAGCATTTTTTTAAAAGGCGTGTGATCTAGCCTTCAGGGAAATATAAAGGTAAAGAAGCTCTGACAGCTTTTTTTTGGTGCTGGTTGTTGCAAGCAGTAAGTGGAACAATTCAAAGATAGCAGAAGATGCTTGCACTGAGAGAGACAGAGAGAGAGAGAGAGACTAGAGCAGCACCTTAGGGTCTAGTTCATTTAGTAGAAAAGCACTTTAATGTGACGCGATATTCCACCTGGAAAACATGAAGGCAGTACTGGGGAAACATCTGCAAGGTGTTGTTGGCATAGGTCGACAAGGTTTTTCTTGTTGGTCAAGCCCCAAGAGAATGCAGGAGGTTTAAAAGACCTCTGTGTGTAATTTAACATGAGTCACCTAGCAAGGATATCCTGCAGCTGCCTGGCCCCTGTTGCTCTGGAACTGGAATTGCTATTGTGGCTGGGCATGCCTTGTAGCTATGTTGAGCAGAGCGGTGAGTTGACTTGTCTGTAATATTCAAGCCGCAAGACAGCTGTACAGTAGAATAAAAGGTTGCTTCCTAAGGGATAATCCCTCTTCAGCAATATGCCTGTATAAATCTTGAGCTGTGCTTTGAGAGAGACTCTTGTAATTATTATTTTTTACATATCGCCATTAGGATGAATGGTGCGTCACGAAGTATAAGGAGGCAGGTCCTTGATCCAAAGGAGCTTTCAATCGAAGAATTTGGTTGAGGAAGATGACTCAGGGAGGGGAAGGGAAATGAGAGTAGGCATAAGAGGTGGATGAATTAGACGTTCCTCCTTTTCAGAGGAAGGGGCATGGTTTAGAGACTTAATGCAGGAGGTAGACTTTGAGGAAGGATTGGAAGAAACATTGTAAGGATTCTGGGAAGCAGTTTCAGGGTGAGAGATCAGGAGCCTTTGGAACAGCTGAGGATGGTGGAAAAGAAGCAGGGATATATCAAGATACAATAAAGAAGAGTGGTGTTCCACCCCCCGAACACCTTCCCTCCGCCCACAAGTGTCCTGAGGAGGTTTTCCTCCCAAAATTCAAACTGTCGCATATGCTTTGCTTGAGCAGCCCTGTAGTCTGTTAATATTGTGATGCAGTAAGGTGAATGACATTAGACAGATGGTCTGCCAGCACTTAGAAGGGAATACTGTGATCACAAAAAGTCAGCATGGGTTTCTGAAAAACAAGTCATGCCGGACCAATCTTATCTCTTTTTTTGATAAAGTGACGAGCTTGGTAGACCATGCTGTGGATGTAGCATACCTGGATTTTAGTAAAGCTTTTGACAAGGTGTCCCATAATATTCTCGCAAGTAAGCTAGTAAAATGCGGACTGGACAATGCTACTATTAGATGGATTTCTAATTGGTTGTCTGATCGAACTCAAAGGGTGCTAATTAATGGCTCATCTTCATCCTGGAAAGAAGTGACTAGTGGGGTGCCACAGGGTTCTGTCCTGGGCCCAATGCTATTCAATATTTTTTGTCAATGACTTGGATAATGGAATAGAGGGCATGCTAATAAAATTTGCAGATGACACCAAATTAGGAGGGGTAGCTAATACCCCAGAGGACAGAGTCAGAATTCAAAATGATCTAGACAGATTAAAGTGCTGGGCCAAAACAAACAAAATGAATTTCAACAGAGATAAATGTAAGATTCTAAACTTAGACAGAAAAAATGAAATGCAGAGATACAGAATGGGTGACCCCTGGCTTGACAACATTACATGCAACAGGGATCTGGGAGTCTTAGCAGACCACAAACTGAACATGAGTCAGCAGTGTGATGTGGTGACCAAGAAAGCCATTTCAATTTTGGGCTATATCAATAGGAGTATAGTGTCAAGATCGAGGGATGTAATTGTACCTCTCTATTCTGTATTGGTTAGACCTCATCTGGAAAATTGTGTACAGTTCTGGGCTCCACAGTTTAAGAAGGATATTGACAAGCTGGAATGTGGAGGGCAACTAAAATGTTAAAAGATCTGGAGTCCATGTCCTACAAAGAGAGACTTAGGGAGCTGGGGATGTTTAGTCTGGAGAACTGTAGGTTAAGGGGTGACATGATAGCCAAGTTTAAATATTTGAAGAGATATCATGTCAAAGAGGGAGCAAGCTTGTTTTCTGCTGCCTCAGAGACTAGGACACGGAGTAATGGATTCAAGGTGAAGGAAAAGAGATTCCACCTAAACATTAGGAAGAACTTCCTGACCGTCAGAACTGTTTGACAGTGGAATTCACTGCCTCAGAGAATGGTGGAGTCTCCTTTGGAGGTTTTTAAACAGAGGCTAGATGTTGGGAGTGCTTTGGGAGTGCTTTTATTGTGTGTTCCTGCATTGCAGGGGGCTGGACTTGATGGCCCTTATGGTCTCTTCCAATTCTATGATTCTATGAATGTGGTGATTTTACTTTTTTTTCACCTTGTGTTTTCTCACCTTTGTAGTTATAATGAACTGTAAAAATGCACTTCAGCTGCTCAACGGGACATCTCTCTGTTAAGCAAAGAAACCGAAACCGTTCTGAGGGAACACCAGCAGGCACCAGAGGCTTTATGAAGTTAAACAATGAAACAAGAAGTTTTTATTTATAGGAACAAATAAACAAAAATGGTTCTTGCAAAGGAATAAATATTCATAAACAAGAAGCTGGTATTGAGTGGTTACTATATGCAAGTTGTTTCAAGTGTGGCTCAGGTCACTAGTTTTATATCTTCAAGATGTTACATTCAATTTGATTTAAATTTATATAAACACACCAGTATAGGTGACATATTATTCAGTTTGTCTTTCTACTTGTTTGAACCTTCCTTTTACCCTCAGGTAAGTAGTTCAAAACACTTCCTTAAAACACTTAACTTCTAGACAATCCTGTCCACTAGATATATCTAGCCTACACATTGCTTCAAAGAGCAGGAATTCCAGCTATCCCTCAGGAAACCAATTCATCTCTTTATCTCTATATTTAAAAATCCCACATTCTCATAAGATTCACTGCTTGGTATCTAAGTATGTTTATTTAGTGTCTCTGTTTTTGTTTTCAACAGAGATGTATTACAAATTATTCTGACCTTCCAATCCCTCAAATAGAGTAACGTAACCAATTTAGAACAGAGCCTATTTGGAACACACCCATTCACTCTGGCACTCTGATTAGAACACTTTCAAAATCTCCTCTTTTAGAATTCTGCTTTTTGCAACCAGCCAATTACAAGCATCCCTAACTTAAGTTCTTGTGTGCTGTAGGCCACTTGCGGAAAATATGGCTAAATGTTGGTAATTGCCGCAAGGGGCAAAGCCACAGCAGGCTCTGAAGTTAAAGATAAGATGTTTGTGTCGGATACCGAAAGGGATGGAGCCAGTGTAGAGTTTTAGGAAAGGTGTTGTATGGAATAATCAGTGAAGAAGAAAAATTTGGATTTATACCATGCTTTTCTCAACCGTAAGGAGTCACAGAGCCACTGACAAACACTTTCCCTTCCTTTCACCACAACAGACACCTTGTGAGGTAGGTGGGGCTGAGAGAGTTCAGAGAGAACTGTGACTGACCCAAGGTCACCCAGCAAGCTTCATCTGTAGGAGTGCGGAAACAAACATGGTTCACCATATTAGAGTCCATCGCTTATGTAGAGTGGGGAATCAAACCTGGTTCTCCAGATTGCAGTCCCCCTGCTCTTAACCACTACATCATGCTGAATTATTTTGGTGTTGGATAGAGGTGAGAAGATTACATGAAATGGTCAAAGACAAGAAAGGAGAAGGCACCAAAGATCTGCTCCAATATCTTCCTTGGAGCAGATGTTAAAGGGGGTCTGTCTTTGAGCATCTGGAGGACAACTTGGTGATCTGGGGAAACTAGCGTGGATTTTTTCCTAACAGGTCCTGCCAGGCCATCCTTGTTTGATTTGATGGAGTGACAGTCATACGGAATTATGGGGATGTGGTTGATGTTGTTTATCTTGATTTTAGCAGAGCTTTTGACAGGGTCCCGCATGATGCTCTGATAGCTAAGGTGGAGAACTGCAGACTAGACTCTAGGATATTTAGATGAAATGGGAATGGTTGGAGGACTGCTCTCAAAGCATAATTGTCAATGGCATTTCATCTGGGTGGTGTCTAGTGGGTGCCACAGGGCTTGGTTCTGGACTTGGTACTTTTAAATATTTTTATAAATGATCTGGTTGAGGGGGTGGAGGGACTATTCATTACATTTGCAGTTGACCCCAAATTGAGAAGCTTCAATCTGCTTTGCCCACACAAATGTTCTTATTTCAGGGGTCAGTTTGTCAGTTGCCTGCTATCCTGTAGAAAGTCAGCAACAACCCCCCCCCCCCTTAGTAATAAGTAGCATTCTAATAATTATTAGCATATCAGCATAAGAAGTGGACATGCCCTTCTCCAGCTGGATCAGTTATTTCTGGTGGTCAAAAGAGAAATATAGGCCTCTTTTCTGTTGCTTTGTGATTGCCTCTGCATGCCCTGTTCAGGTTGAAGAAGATAAGTACAGCGTCCCGCGGTGCTCTTTCTTGTGCAAAAAGGCCACTTTTGCTGCCAGGAGACAAGAGTAGCTTTTTCTCTGTTAGGATTGCATAGATTTAGGCATTTTTTAAAAAACTGCGCTAGAACTTTCCTCTTAGCTTTGGAGAACTGGAAGTTAGTCCAGTGCTGAGGGAAGATACATGCATAGTGGTGGCAGCTGGACAGAAATTGTACCTTTTTGCTTGTACAGCGGGTCAAAACTAAGGACCACACTAAAAGAGAAACTGGGAAATCCATAAATACATTTCTGAAAGAATTCGTGTGTGTGTGCGTGTGTGTGCGTGCGTGTGTGTGTGCGTGCGTGTGCGCGTGTGCGTGTGCGTGTGTTTGGGGGAGGAGGTAAATTAGTATTGCCCTGACCTGGATGGTCCAGTTTTATCTGATTTTGGCATGTCTCAGAAACTAAATGACAGCCCTGGTTAGTACTGACATGGGAGACCCCCAAGGTAGTCCAGATTTGCTGTGCAAAAGAAGATGCTGGCAAACCACCTCTGTTCATCTCTTGCCTTGAAACGCCTACAGGGCCACCATAAGTCACCTGCAACTTGACGGCACTTTCCACCACCAAACTGTTGTCAGGGACAGCTTTTGAGGGAGGGCAAGGACTTCAATCATTTCCTGTAGTTTTCCCAGCAGATCATGGTACTAGCTTAAGAAGCTTAAGATCGGAGGAGAAAAAGACATGGGTAAAATGCTTTCCACCTAGCTGTTTTATGCCAACCTAGTGTTGTAACCTAGTGGCTTGGCGCCAAGGTTCATCGGAACCTTTAACTGGCACAGAGACGCTGATGGGCTTCATCTTCCAGACCTGGCCCGAGGACTCAATTGGAGGATAACCCATGTCTTCACCTCAGGTGATTAGCATTGCTCTTGGAGAACCTGGTCTGGATAGCTAAAAGTCTGACCTTCTCAGTCCAGTCTGTCCCACCTGGGGCACCAGATGCCTTCATGCCAGGTGACAGTGTTCTTATTGTATTGGCTGTTACTGCATCTTTCCTGACCCATCCCATAACAGGGATACTAGCTGATCTTCCCCTCCAGATATGGAGGGTACTTGACCTTGTTGGTTCAGTTGCTTCCTTGAAAATGAAGGTAGCTAATGTTACCCAAAGTGCAGACACAGTCTCTCAATAAGGTGGGGAATATTAGCTTAGAGCAGACTGCTTATTAATGTTGGGAGAGGCTGGGTAAGGAATCTTTAATACTGGTTTATACGAAGATCATCTCTCAGAAGAAAATCCACATATAATTCAAAATTGACAGTTTTAATCGTAGGGATAAAGGGTTCACAATCATTTGATTCAATTCAGCAAACATTCACACACAGAGTTCCTAAGATATAGATAGGGTTGAAAATAGATTTGGAATAGAAAAAGGGTATGGGATATATGGGTAATATGATCTGATCAGGAAGTGAGGAAGATCCAGGGTTCAGAGCCAAATGGCCAGCGTCTGGTTGTAGGGGTGTGCAACATGTAGGGCAGAGTTACAAAGATGGAAAGGTGTCAATGGCACTGGGCAATTGGTCCTTTGGAAGGTAGGATTTTTGTAGGGTGAAGGACTACCTCTGGAGTTGTCAGGACAATCTTTGGGAGGTGTCCAGATGGATAGTTTGAGAGACAATAGAGTGCATTGTAAGGTGGTCAGAAGAAGTTAGTTACAGAAGGGAGTACCTGGGTTAAGATAATTAGGGGAGGCAATGACATCAGGAGTCTTCTTGTGGCTGGAAATGAGTATCCATTCAGTATCGTGTTGACATATTTTTCCTTGGCTGTTCTGCTGAAAATGTGCTGATGTGGCAAGCAGGCTGAGAGCATGAGAACCAGAAAACAATTTTTGTAGATAGATTTGGCTATTGCCAGAGAATGGTCTCTCCGTCTCTGCAATGCTGGCATCACCCTTTAGGCTGGCATGCGGGCAGGGTTACCTGTGAGTAAGCACTTCCCCCAGCTATGCCAGGGCAGTATGGTAATGCTACATTTCTGAGAGCAGTGTGCCTCCTATTGGCTCATTGCCAAACCAGCCTAAACCACTTGCCCAGGAGACTCCCCTTGAAGGGGTTCAGCTTCAGCAAACAGCAAACTAACACTGCTAGACATACTTTCAGCTCCACAAAATCCGTCAGTGATGTCCATGTTATGGACTTTAGGAATTTCACCCTAAGCCCAAGATAACAAGTGGAGGTATTTCCCTCACAATTCATTTAAATGGTGGCAGTACAAGCGGCCTCTCTGTAATGCTTCGTGGCAGAATCAAAGCTGCCCTGCCTTTCTTCAACCCTATGCCAAATGTTTACCCCTTACCAAAAGGGGAAGAAATCAGGGAAGTCTCTTCCTGGGAATCAACCTGGAGGAAAGACTTCTGCCTCCTGATTACATGTTGTTTTCAACTTGTTTTCAAGTTGATTACAACTTGTTTTCATTTTGGGAAGTCACTGATGATGACAATAGCATTTTGAGGATAGTAAAGCTGAGCTATCATTTGGCTCTATCTTTATTGCCAGTTTTCTCTGAGTCCGACACACATTTGGACATTTACAGGGTGGCCACATGGTCTTCCCTGACTTCCTTCTTTTGACACTATTTGGTGGACGTTGATTCCTACGGAGAGGGTGGAGTAGGCAAAGTAGTTCTGCATGCCTTAGTCAGATAGACAGCCTCACACCCACCGCCAACCTACTCAAGTTTTGTTAGTTTCCCAGTGTGGAATACCCACAACAACAAAATACAGAGTTGCACTTACCTGTAACTGTAGTTCATCAAGTGGGATTCACCACCCCCACCACCCCTGTCCTGGGCTGATATTTTTTACTGCACTGCAATTAACTTCCCAGGTCTTCCTTGTTTGGATGTGGTGGCGGTAGGAGAACTGAGGGACTAGCACTCCTGCCCCTTCCATCATGTGACCATTGAGCAGGAATGGGGAGTGAGTGCTCTTCAGAGCTGCAGAGCAGACAGAAAGCTTTCAAATTTTTCAGTGGAAGGCCCTGTGCAAGTGCTGTCCCAATGTGTGCCTTCACAGAAAACCACTCGATGAACTACAGTAACAGGTAAGTGCAACTCTGTGTTTCCTGGGTCATTTTTTGTCATAAACCAAAGCTTGAATACAGTCAGCATGTGAGTAGGAGATATGTGTGACCAATCTACATTTTATGCCTCAGGCACCGAGATGACTTGAGCTAGTTCTTGCAACACCTCAGAACATCTTGGCCTGGAGCCTTTGGATGGGTGGTCCAGCCAAGATACTATCAGGCATATCTACTAGCCCCTTTTTAATGAGCTGTTGGTATTCTTGTCTGGGCTGTACTGGAAAGAATTAATGCCTGATGTTGGGAAGGAGTGTTGCTGTTTTAATATGAAAGCCACAGATGGGATAACCAACTACATCCTATAGAACCAGCTTGTATTAGTGGAAAAGGTGTCTGAGGTGGGAAAAGAATGCAGCAAAAGAGACTGGATTTTCAACTCGACGAGCAACCAGGTGGGCAGTATTTTTTGTAAACAGCAAAAGCATGTGTTTGATGCTGCTTCCCTATTTATAAGTCTAGTGTCATTTCCATTAGCACAGCTTTATGATAATGAAACCATGTGGCATGCTGAAGGGAAACAGATGTTGAAAAGAAGTAGATTTGAATTCCCAATGATGTCTTAATGAGTAAAGAGGTGTTTTTCTTTCACAGAGACACTATGTTTATAATAATTTCAAACTCTTTGATTCTGCAACAATAAATGTTTCAGGAAATGGATTTTTAAAAAAAAAAATATCTCCAGATTTGAAACCAAGGTATGCAGTTTTAAGTCAAAATAAATCCAATTTATGATACCTCATTGGAGATCTAGGCATTTATCATATGTCAATTGCAGTTACATTATAGTGTTTTGTCAGAATTCTCTCCAATGCACTAATGTATGCAAGGGATGTTGCCAGTCCAGCTTTTTTTCCTCATTTATACAACTTTGTATTTCATCAAAATACATTTTTTGTTCTGTTCTTATTTTTATTCTGTGGATGACACCATGGCTGGATCACTCTGTGCTTGGCTTATTGGACATGCCCTTCGTTTGCATTCCAGAATGTTAATGTGAAGTTTGATTGTGTTCAGTTGTCTGTATGTGGTAATGCTGACCCAGATTCAAGAGCTTCCTTTTCCTAGGAAAATTGGCCAGTTCTAGTTTTATACCCAAACTAATTTCCAGTCTTTGGTTCCTATGCAGATGGCACAGGCCAGATCCTTCTCATGATCTTCGATGAGAGCACCTGATTTGTGTGCAGAGGATCCCTAGTCTCAGGCAGGAAGGATGAGAAAGACCTCTGGTCCAAAGGCCACAAATAACAGATGACAGCAGCAGCAGCAGCAGCAGTAGTAGTAGTAGTAGTAGAAGAAGAGTTGGATTTATATCCCCCCTTTCTCTCCTATAGGAGACTCAAAGGGGCTTACAAACTCCTTGCCCTTCCCCCCTCACAACAAACACCCTGTGAGGTGGGTGGGGCTGAGAGAGCTCAGAAGAACTGTGACTAGCCCAAGGTCACCCAGCTGGCATGTGTTGGAGTGCACAGGCTAATCTGAAATCTGAAAACAGTAGGCAGCCCTAGTCTACATCAGTCAATGTGGGTCTGATTTTGTATTAAGGCGACCTTGTAACCTCAGACGAAATTACTTGCTAAATATTTTTAGCAATACATCTTTTCCCTATTATGGGTTAATTGCATCCCTGCCTTTCTCTCATCCCTTTCCGTGTCTGAGCAATGGAAAAGATGAAGCAAATGCAGCCTGCAAAGAGAGAGGGGGATGAGATGACAGAAAGTTTATGCCGCCCATGCGTGGGGTGTATAGTCAGAATGAGTGAAGCTTAAACAAAGAACACAGTAGCTGGGGTTGTGACTAAAATAATGCTTTTTAATAATAGTGGGATCTGTAAAGCAAGAAAGGTCCTGGGTGCAGAAATGTGGCTAATAAGTCATTGTCCAAGGCAAAACACGGGCAAAAAGATGGAAGAACTGCTTCCTTTTGCCCCTCTTATTCTCAGCAGTTCAGATTCAGGTCAGACTGTAAAGTCCCTTATGGGCAGGGACCAATCTTGTTCTGTTTTTGTTCATAATGTTTGATAGAGCCCCACTTACTGTGAAAGGATAAATACTATACCTTCACCATCAGCCACAATGTGCCGGGGGGGGGGGGGGTTCTAAACCCAGTGCTATGAGTTAAATGGTGCTTTGCTGTGGCCTAAAGATGGAGATGAGAACCGGCGTCCCTGATGCCCCAACAGTGGACTTTTCCATCCGTGCCTGCTGACTCTATTTTAGCAACCTTTCCCATCAAGGTAGATTCCTCGTCTCATTGCTGAAACATTCACCTCTCTCTGACTTCATTGACTTGTGTCGGACACCACTTGAAAGGCAGACTTCCAGAACGAAGATCTTAATATGAAGAGCAAATATGTGCGAGCTGATCAGTTGTTAACGCTAACTTTTAAATTTCTGCTGGAAAAAGAAGCTGGGTTTTTTTGCGTTCATCTCCAGTAATATTATTTTAGTAGTCACATCAGTTCTTCTTTTTTTCCAGCCAGGAAGGTACATTTAATGCCATCCCTTTCAATGCAGACCATTTTTGATTCGTTGAGACAGATTTGAGGATCATCTCATGAACAGTTACCTTCTGGGGAAATGATAGGAGCGCCTTCAAGAAAGGGTGTTTTAGCAGGAAGCATTTGAATTGACGTACAGTGTTGCTAATAATTAACTGTGAGTATTGCAGAGCTCCAGAAGTGAATGTGGAAAGATCCAGGTGGAAGAGAGTTTCTCTGAAAGCCTCGCTAGAGCACATGGACTTTTTTTATTGTTCAAAGAGGTCTCTGAGTATAGAATTGAGAATGGGTAGCAATTTTGTCAGTGTGGTCAAATCTCCAAATTCTGTGCTGCTTGAGTAATTTGGTAAATTAAACACACCCAAACTGCTGTGATGGACTTGACAAATGTCCATCTGTTTCATTTACAATGGCTAGGTGGGTTCCTTGTAAATAGGACATGAAAATGATGGCCATCTCCTTACAGTCGCCCCTACCAGCACTTGGCATTCATTAGCATATTGCTTCTGAATTCAGAGATTCCATTTAGTTTCCATGCTAATAGCCATCAATAGACCTGACCTTGATGAATTTGTATGGCCCTTTTTTAGAAAGCTGTCTAAGGGCCAGGTTACACAATCAGTTTTTAACAAGTCAGGTCTGGAATCCCCTCCTGCGTAGCTCCATAATAGGACCGGTAACTTCCCTTGGACTGTTTTGGTTTGGAAAAACAGCATAAAAGGGAAAGCAGGAGTCTCTTCCCCCCTCCCCCCAATACCATGGTCCCAAGCCAAATTGGGATGCCAAAGATGCAGTGGTGGGATTCAAATAATTTAACAACTGGCTGTTTACAAGCACCATTTTAACAACCAGTTCTGCCGAAGTGGTGTGAACCTGCTGAATCCCACCACTGCAAAGATGTGTAAGACAACGTTCCTTGCAACTGTTGTATGGCTGCTGGAAAAGGAAGGCTGGTCTGGAGAACCTGGACTCAATAAAAATAAATATCCTGTAGTTCTCACTTAAGCTAGGAGGCACCACCACTGATTGTGGTTGTGAGAGAGCTCCATAAGGCCCCTTCCGCACACGCAAAATAATGCGTTTTCAAACCACTTTCACAATTGTTTGCAAGTGGATTTTGCTATTCCGCACAGCTTCAAAGTGCACTGAAAGCAGTTTGAAAGTGCATTATTCTGCATATGCGGAACGAGCCTAAGTTAATTAAACACTCTGTGAAGAAGTACTTTCTTCAGTAAATTGTGAACCCATCACCAATCAGTCTGATGGGGGATCCCTACTAGAACAAGAGAGGGAGAAGAATGTCCTTGTGACATTGG
The DNA here is from genome assembly GCF_021028975.2 of Sphaerodactylus townsendi. Classification (NCBI taxonomy): domain Eukaryota; kingdom Metazoa; phylum Chordata; class Lepidosauria; order Squamata; family Sphaerodactylidae; genus Sphaerodactylus; species Sphaerodactylus townsendi. Next base: position 32,070,681 of record NC_059425.1, read on the forward strand.
CTATATCTTCACCTAAGCCCCACCCCCAAAGCCACCATTTTTAAACTGTGAAAATGTTATCCTATGCGTAGCTATCCTGTTATGGCTGTGAGCCAGTTTTGTGTAGTGGTTAAGAGCTGTGGACTCTAAACTGGACAGGCAGGTTTAATTTCCCTGAGCTTCCAGCTGAAGCTTGCTGGATGACCTTGGGCTAGTCACAGTTCTTTCAGAACTCTCTTAGACTCACCTACCTCACAAAGTGCCTGTTTGCGGGAGGGAGGGGAGAGAGAAGGGAAGGTGAGATTTCTTACAGCAGAGAAAAAGTGGAGTATAAACTAGCTCTTCTTCTGTGTTGTTGGCCAATTCAGTTCAGGAGCTTTACAAGTTGAAAACATCAGTACTGGTACTGATCAGTACTGGTATGATATGCTTCAATAAACCTACTCCAATCAAGTGGCGAGCTGCTGCACTCTGCCCCAGCAATGCCATATCCACTACCTCCATATTGTCTCAATCCATCAAAACACATATGGTTTGTGTACAGTGAAGCAATATAGGGAAATTATTCAGTATGGTGTTAGATTTGAGGGAGCTTTATGGATGAGAGAGCAGTCAAACGTGTTCCCTCACCTGCAGTCTGAATGTAGTGCAGGCTGGAAAAACAACACACTTTCCCACCTGATTCAGCTGCAAGTCATCACTCAGCTAGGTACTCTCTCAACCAATATTCTCTTCCACCCCTGGGGAAATTCTGGGCATTACTTTTCTTGTAACAATTCATAGCGACTTATCACCAATCTGTTTTAAGCCTTTCATTTCTACTTTTCCACCTTCCAGAAAAACAAACCTCAAGATATTCATCATTTTGGGTTGACAGCTGGTCATAACTATTCTGAGATGCTTTTCTTGTCCCTTACATTGTACTTGTTGGCTTTATTTGTTGCTTACATTACATTGACAGCCACCAGTCTCTTCCTGGAGAGGATTTCTGGGCCTTTTTTATTTATATTGAAGGCAGTTGGTGGCCTTTCCAAATGATGGTGTGTGTTTTTGAGAAGTGAGTTTGCATTAACTGTTTTGTAGATATATTTTCTTGTCTTCTTTTCCTAGTTACTGAACGTTGAGTGGAATGGGGAAACAGGTACTCTTTAGTAATCACTTCATGGTCCTCTGTTTTGAGAGTGCAAAATGCTTTACCTCTCTTATCCGTATTGAGAAACAGAGGCGTAGCTCCAAGGGGACAGGGAGGGGTGTGTGCGAAACACCGGGCATGTGCCCCTGTGGGGGTGTGGCAAGGGTGGGGCGGAGGACGCACCAGTGCACCGGGCGCTTTCCCCCCTTGCTATGCCTCTGTTGAGAAAGGTCTTAAGTTTGTTCAAGTCCACTGAGTGATTGAAATGAGAAGTAGCTGGGATCAGGCTCTCACTGGTCTGGGTATGGGTCAGAGTCTTGCACCGTTAGTGGCTTTGCATCCTCTACATCAGGGGTAGGGAACCTGCGGCTCTCCAGATGTTCAGGAACTACAATTCCCATCAGCCTCTGTCAGCATGGCCAATTGGCCATGCTGGTAGGGGCTGATGGGAATTGTAGTTCCTGAACATCTGGAGAGCCGCAGGTTCCCTACCCCTGCTCTACATGTATGTGTGCCTTGGTCATTTTGTGTCCTGCCTGGGGTGGATTCAGTGCTTAGTATGGAGCAGTTTGGTTGAGACCTCTGCTTACTGGATAGTCTGCTTACTAGACTATCTTCAGGCTGTCTTGCTTCCCACTTGGCTATTGTCATGGAGTACATGTTATGGTCTCCTCTTGAACTGTGATCAAATGTTGGAAGCAGCTGTGCAATGGACAGGCATGGTGGTTTTCAGTATCTGGTTGCAGTTGTAGACTTGGCTACTTGGGCATGAAGGATACAGGGTGTCGGATAGCAAATCCCAGGGAACAAATTGCTACATGGAATGAGTGGTTGCTGCTGGTGTTTCATAGTACTTGTGATGTGTAAAATTTGAGCACCTTCCCGGCTGGTTGCTGAGCAGGACCTTGTCCTTCTGCACTAGCTTGGCAGCTAATAATTTTCATACTTCTCACTCCTGTAGCACCTTTCCCCAAGTGGATCATAAGTACTTGGTAAATACCAGCCAATTAAGCCTGCAAGGCTGAAGCCAGATAGGCAGACATCTGTGTAGAGGATTTGCTCTTGAGATGAGAAAGCTTGAGGTTCCTATCAGGAGTGTTTTTCACACTCATTGATGGCTGTCATTGCACAGGTATTGCCTCTTCTTTGGAGATCCTGGCCCTGGACGAGTAATTTTGGAATGTGGAACTTAGTAGTAAAACCAGTACTAATTTTCTTGGACTTCCCAACTGCACTGTTCATCTCCTCCAAGCCCCAGTTTGCTGTCAACAGCATTGCAAACAATAAAAGGGAGGTCCTTCCAGACGGTCATTTTCTGGAAGAAACAGCCCATGCGTACGAGATTTTGGTGCCTGAGGCAAGAGCCCCTTCCATGTTAAATATACAGTAATCTTAACTGTATCCTGAAAGCCAGTGTGGAGTATGGGTTAAGGTGCTGGGTTTAAAATATATATATTTGAAGGCTGACAAGTTTGTTTCGCCTTCATGGTTCTTTTCAAGGAAATGCTACCAGCTTTGAGCCTGTAGGTACTTTGGAGTTTTGAGAGAGAGTAGAAGCGCCACAACAAAATGACTGCCATGGGGGGGACTAGAAAGTTTTTGTTTATCTAGGGATGTGGAGAATGTGCCCTTATAAATGTATTTGTGCTTATATTTATCAGAAAGTGCCTATTTGATATTTCTCAGTTTCCTTCTCCATATAGACTTTTAAAATTAAATTAATTAAATATTTGTGTAGTGGAAACTGCTTCAGTTTTTGAAGGGAGTAAAGAAAATGATCGGTAATAGCTTAATTACCTGTGCTTCTTAATACGTGTGGCTGAGGCGGATTCCACATGGGCCAAAAACAGAGCTGTGAAAACGATGTAAACCCTTTTACACCGTTTTCAAACTGCTGTTTTTGGCCCATGTGGAATCCGCTTGAGAAATAAATTATGGTGGGTTGCCATTTTTTAAGTCTTTGTGGGATCTGGGACCCTGATAACAGAGATCAGTTAAAGCCAATATTGTGTATGGTGGATTTTGTTTTGGGTGTGTGAGGAATTATTTTGTATGTGGCAGGTGCTTGGAAGGTGAGGTGGGTTTCTCTGACTGAGACAGAGGAAGTATAAATACTCCATTCCCTCTGCCTTGTAGTCACTGAGCCTCTCATTTCCTGCCTCACCTTTCAGCTGGTGCCAGAGTTATTGATACACAGTAGTTTCAGTCAAATACACACACCCATAAAGACAGTGAATTAAACCATGAGTTCAGGCACCTGTTACCATTTATTCTGTAGCTTCAGGCCAGATTTTGGGGGAGCAGCTGGAACTTGGCTCTTTCTCCAAAATCACCACCACCACCACCACCAAAAGCTCTCCATCCTCCCTGCTGTCTGTCAAAGCCAGCTGGAGAAATCCAGTAGGGTAAAGGATAGAAAGACTCCAGGAAGGGGAACAGCTATCAGAAAAGGGAGGAGAGTGAAAAGTGACAATAAAGACTAGAAAGAACATGAAGGTGGACAACGAGAAGCAGGAAACTTGAAAAGGGATGAAGAAAGAATGTGGAAGGGGTCAGGAAATGAGTCAGAAAGCAGAGACCAGGAAACACAATACCAGGTGCCCTAGGGTGGCACGATGGGAACTTCTGTTCTGAAGTGTGGGAAGATACACAGTGTAGATTCTCGTTAAAAGCAGAACTGTAGGTTTATGTTTTGGTTCTTGTCGCGTGCTGCTTCTGAGAAAGGCACCCTTTGGACAGTGCAGTTGTAAAGATAGACTAGATTATTGTTTCCTAGGTGTTGTACAGTATAATGGTGCCAGTAGCTCCATCTGTCAGCATCTCCATAATGCTCAGCCTGGGGGAAGATAACAGCAACATTGGTTTAGAGGATTATGGGAACCTGCTTTTGATTCTAATCAGGAAGCTGCCATAATGAGGTAGCAGCTTGAGAACTGCCAGTCAAGGATCAGTGTCCTATTATGCTGAGCAAAACCTGCATTCTCTGGTTGCTGGAATAGGGTTGCGTGAAACAGGTGAGATGAAAACACGAGCAGTTTGTCTTGAAAGCAGGCGCCCTTTACTCATCCAGTCACAGATGGATCTGGATTCTCTCCCTTTCCACACTCCACCCCCAGGCAGCTTTGAACTTGTTTCCCTTGGCTAAGAACTGATGTGGATAATTTCACATAGACTATTGATGCCTTCCAGTTAATGGAAGGTCAAAACAGAAAATTCCCGTTACAAACCCAAGTCAGAGCTCTGCCTTCTCTGGCTGTTACTTACCGGGTTGTACAAGATCTCCTGTCTTGCTGCATCAACAGGTGTTTTCAGTTCTTGGTAACCTGCAAAAATTGAAAAATCCAGATTTCAATCCCAAGCACTTGAGTTGGCAAACAGTGAAGTGCCTGGGGGGGAAGCAGTCTAGATGTGTCCTCTTGGCTTGCTAAGTGTGCTTTTAATTACTTTTAATTGAGACTCTGCCTACATTTGCACAGATGGAAGCCATTTTGATGATGGCAACTGGAACAATAAATCACAGTGGCCCAAATAGGAATGTTTTGCTGCCTGTGGATGCAGGAATAGCTGTTTGAGCTAACAGTTTCACCCTGATCTACTGCTGGAACTAATGTGGTATAGGTCCCTCCCTACGGCTGCAGACTTTTCAAGTGACCACCAGTAATGGTTGGATAATCTTCAGCAGTAGTTTCAAGCATCTCAGGAGAAACCGTGCCAAAGGGTCCCTGCTGACAATTCCAGGATTCTCAGTAACCGTTTTTGGGTTCTTTCTCACACCCTGAGTAATGTACTTTCAATCCACTTTCGATGCACTTTGCAGTTAGATTGTACTGTGTGAAACAGCAAAATCACTTGCAAACGACCTTTAAAGTATGTTGAAAGTGGACTGAAAGTGTATTATGCAGCATGTGTGAAACTGTTGGGTTGTTTGTCCATTACAAAGACAAGTGCTCTTCAACCTATAGTGGCAACTCTGAAGGGACAATGGAATGGCATTTCAAGCTGGTTGAGCCTTTGTGAGCTCCCAGACTACACATTGCTGATAGGGGCTATTTTGTCGGCTGCAAAGCAAGTTTTTCTTAGCTCTCGTCTCCCCAAATATTGGGGACCTTGAATTTGGCAGGTGAGTTGGAAGAGTCTGGATTTTAGACCTACTAGTTATGAAAAAAATCCAGAATCAGCTGTGTGAGTGAGCTGTTGTGCTCTTGGAAATAGCCTCCCGCCCCTTTTGTTTTCGTTAATCTCTCTCTCTCTCTCTCTCTCTCTCTCTCTCTCTCTCTCTCTCTCTCTCAAATCTTTTTTATGTTCAATAATAAGTGCATCTGCATTGATTTATTTTATAAGATCATAAATGCAGATCCATTCTAGTTAATTTTTAAAAATATCCCTACTGCTATTATTGTTAACTGTCTTTCTTTGCTGTAGTTTTTTTGACAAAATAAAATTTACTTGGGGAAAAAAACCAACCTGTGGTGGTAACTCTGGGGAACAAAGGAGGGAGGTTAGAGGGACCAAAACCAAACTGGAGCCAGGACATTTCTTTCTTGCTCAGCTTCTGAGAGTTTCTGAATGTAAGGCAGATCGGAGTACCTGAATTACAACAGGTGAGCTTTCTTACCTGGAGCAACCTAGATATGTCCTCCGTGTTCAACCCATAAAAAGGTTTGGGGAGCCCTGTATGAAAGGAAAGATCTGTGGAAGAAAGGGTTTCTTATTCACATGCCCCATATACCCATAATCAAGGGGTTCTGCAACACCTCTTTGCTCACCTCACCTGGTCTATCCCTTGTCCCTATCTGTATATTTCTCATTGGCTGGGCTAGAACAGGACCCAATGTATGCCTGAAGGAACAGATCTCTTTCGTTCTTGGCTCCTGAGGAGCAAAGACAGAATAAGATTTGCCTGAGGCTACTCAGTAAATTATGCCTGATTCCAGGCCTTCTAGCCACATGTACCATAAACACTGTGTCTACTAGATCATCATGGGTTTCAAGCTAGCAAGCATAAATATTGTTCCAGGCAATTGGATGATAAACCATTTTAGCCTCCTTTCTCTCTCTTTTTTTTAAAAAAAATCCCTTCTATTGCTCTTAAGAACCAGATGTCTGGTCAGTTGTAACCCTGTATCCTAAGAGCAGGGCATGTGGAACAAGGGCAGCTCATGGACCATCGGTGCGCAAAACCGTGAACACCCGACTGATTCCTCCCCTCCTGAAGCCACATCATCAGATTGAGTCGTCATCACCTTCAGTCTCAGGCCTCCTTTCCAATGAACCGTCAGAGTTATTTTTAGGATGGTTTAAATTGTTTTTGGCTTGACCGTGCTGGCGAGGACTGTTGCAAAATAAACTGGATTTACAATTTTTTTTTTGAAAAAAAAGCAGCAGCCCTGAATCTATTACATCAAGGGTATGAATGGAGCCAAAGATTTCAGCTAGCCTGCAGTTCTGTTCATAACTTCCCTGTATTTTATTGTACTTACGGGCAGTTGTGACAAGGTCAATCTTCTTGTCTTCTCTCAAAATTAGATTTTGGGTGAGGTTGGGGGGGGGGGGCAGTTATTTTGTGGCCCTGATCCTGAAAAACTACTCCTTTCGAACAAAGGGGCCTTGCATTCATTAATGATGTTTCAAGACTTGCTTGGATGATTTTGCGGCCTGCAAGAGCCCAGCCAAAAGTTTTCATATTGGTGTAATAATTTTTGGTGTGAATTTAAATTTTCTTGAAGAGGAGCCAAGGATATAAACAAGCAGTGGGTTAAGCGCAGTGGAAAGTTTTGAAGGAAATGGGTGAGCAGCAAGGGAAAGTTTAGTCTAAAATAAATGTGCAGTTCTTGTACCCCGAGTAGATGAGTTTTGCAGCTTCAGATTTCTAGAGCCAGGATTTTCCCCCGACTGCATTAGTTTTGGCATCATTTCCCGCTTCAAATAAAATAAAATTAGATTTGCAGTCATCCTGGTAGTCTGCTGGTTCCTGACCGATGGTTCTCTTGTTCTCCCCTCATTAGCCCTTGTGAATTAGGACAGCCGATCGTGGTTTCCACTGCCACTGGCACAAAAGGTGTGGTATCGATTTGCAGTGGTACTACTGCTAGGAAGATCTCTGACTCTGAGCAAATGCTTTCATCTTGACAACAGTGACTCAAGCGTTGGCAAACATGTGACGGGATGCTGCATAAGGAATCGTTTTAGAATGACTGCGTGATCTGAAATGTTACATGTCAGAGCTGAAAGCATGGAGTCTATTTCCTTGCACATTGCAAAAGTTAAAGGAGTGGTTCTATCTGCTGTTAATAACAAGGGCAGACTATAATCCTGATCTCACTTAATGGCAGTGGTTTCCACTGAAGGCACCAGGATTTTCTTGCAAATTGAACATATTTGAAACTGAAGTCTTAGTCCCTGTAGGGTCAGTTGCTCGGGATGGATTCACCACCTGCACAAATGTCCCACTGGCAAGGTGTTGGTGGGATCTCTCTGTGAAAACTCAAATGAATAGGAGTATTAATAAGGTGGTATTTTTGTATAGTCTTTCTAACCCATTTTAAAAAATTAAAATGTGTTGTTTATTGAAGGCACCACCTTTTGAAAACTTAATCTGAGAATTTGTGTGCGGTTGTAACTTGATACAAGAGGACAACAGCCAGTGTCAAACCAGGTTGACGCAACATTCCTTGGGGCTATGTAGTGGATGGTTTTCATTCTGGACCAAACGGATTATTTGGGAGGTTCCCCCCCCCCAGTTCCCCCCCCCCCCCCAGATTGATTGGGCACTCTAGGATTATTTTCTCTGCAAGGACTTTATGGTGGCATATATCTTTGCTACCGTTTCCTGCAAATTGGTGCATTGTAATCTGGATTTAATGGCCTAATTTGTGTGGGATGGGGTTTTTTGAGCTGTTGAAAAAGAAATGACACTGTTGGACAGTAGCCTCCTCCTTTCCTATTCGCCGGATGACTTGAATTACGCTTCCTGAATCTGCTGGGGGCGAATTGCTTGTTATCTTGTGCTCTTGCCTTCCTTACTCTTTTTTTCTCACTCTTCCTCAGGTGTGAACTGACTCAACATGAGTGGCCTTGGGAACAATCCGACGGACTTGGCTAACCCAGATTCCCAGAAGAGGAAGGGATCGCCGTGTGAAGGCTTAGCCCAGAGGTATGTATGGTTTTGCAGCTTTGTTCCTTCCGGGTGTGTGGGGAGGGGGTGTTGTCTTGTCCTTATAACATTCTGATTACGCACGAGCAGATGGGAACAGATTTTATCCACTCAGATAAGTTCACACTTCCCACCAGGGTTTGGCTCTGTGTGTTTTGAGTAGCTGCTATGGAAGATGGAACATAACTCTCCATCTGCTGCTCCGATTCTTGGTGAGCAACTGGTGGCCGCTTGTTGAAACAGTTCTAATTTATTTATGAATTCAGGCTTCTAGCTCAGCCCGTTATCTACGGCTGATCAGATTACAAAGCCAAACACACACACACACACACATTCACACACACACACATGCGCACACATACACTCCAGTTAAATGTAGTGCTTAAATCACATCCTAAACTCTCAGTCCTAATTAAAGCCTTAGATGTGATTGTTTCTATAGGGCAGTGATGGCGAACCTCTTTGAGACCGAGTGCCCAAATTGCAACCCAAAACCCACTTATTTATTGCAAAGTGCCAACACGGCAATTTAACCTGAATACTGAGGTTTTAGTTTAGAAAAAACGTTTCTAGGCGTGCATTACTAGGGAGTAAGCTTGGTGGTAGTCAGTGGCTTTGCTTTGAAGCAACCGTGCAACTCTTCCAATGGGTGAATCACAACCCTAGGAGGGTTTACTCAGAAGCAAGCCCCATTGCCAGCAACCGAGCTTACTTCCAGGTAAAGGATTGTGCTTTAGTTCTTCACATGAAAATCAGTTTAACAGCGTTTAACAGCGTTTAACAGGGTTACCTGCACTGCTTCCCCAAAACTAGGTCTTAGGTTTAATGCTAATAATTGAGCCCAGCAGCCCAGGCCAGCCTAGATGTGTGGGGGGGTGGGGGGGGGACTCTGTTTGCGAGTGCCCACAGAGACGGCTCTGAGTGCCACCTCTGGCACCCGTGCCATAGGTTCGCCATCACTGCTATAGGGTTACAGCATTCTCTTTTTTTTTATTAAGTAGTAATAATTTCACTTCCACCATAGATGAGTAGTGGAAATCTCTGAAAGTTCATCTCATGCAAGGACCAAATTTTAACTAGGGCTATGATGTTTAGTCATGTCATGGTTTAGGTCAGGGTTCCCAACGTGGTGCCTGTGGGTGCCACTGCACCCACCGACAACTTTTCTGGCACCTGCCAAGAGCTTTCAGGAAGTAGGTGGGGCCAAGGTGGGGCTTTTTCCTAGCAAGGCTTCTAATTGTATATCAGAGATTTTGATTGGTGGTGCAGATTGTTTTAAATGTTGCTTTGGCAGCAGTTGTTACCACAGCTCAAGGATCTATACTGTGTTATGCTATGGCAGTGGTTAAGCTATGGTAATAATTTTGTGGCTGGCTCTACCTCCTGCAGCAGCCATTTTGTAACAGCCATTTTGCTGATGTGTCCGCTATGCTGTGTCAGAATTCCAAATGTTCCTGCAGGCTCAAAAAAGTTGGGGACTATTGGTCAGGGGTCTGCAAACTGTGGCTCTCCAGATGTTCATGGACTACAATTCCCATCAGCCCCTGCCAGCATGGCCAAGTGGCAGGTCTGACGGGAAGTGTAGTCCATGAACATCTGGAAAGCCACAGTTTGCAGACCCCTGGTTTAGATAAATCAATCACATTTTGATCAAATTATTTTGTGTATGTATTTGTTTTATTTCCTGCCTTCCTCCCCAGCTGAGCTCCAAAGTGGCTTACATTGTTCTCCTCTCCTCAGTTTTGTCCCCTCAACAATCCTGTGAGGTAGGTTAGGCTGAGTGTGTAGGACTGGCCTGAGGTCACCCAGCAAGCTTCCATGGCAGAGTGGAGCATTTGAACCTGGGCTTCCCAGATCCTAGTCTGACACTTTTTACCACTACACCGTACCGGCTCTCATTAAAAAGGTATGTAGCCAATATGGTGTAGTGGTTAGAGCGTCTGACTGGAATGTAGGAGACCCAGGTTTGAATCCCCACTGTGCTGTGAAAACCTGCTGGGTGACCTTGGGGCGATCAAACACTCATCGTAGCTTGCCTTTAGCATGGTTGTGATGATAAAATATGGGAGAACAGTGTAAGCTGCTCTGAGTCCCCACTAGAAGAAGGTGTGGTAGATACGGAGTAAATAAATAAATATCTGGGTAGTAGGCCCGGTGTTTATTATTTTTAATTCAGACACCAAAAGCTCTGGGTAGCTTGTATCACCTTGACAGTAGAGATGCATTTGAAATCCTCCCTACACAAATTTCTCCAAAACTTAGGGTTTGAATTTATTTGGTCTTCATTCCATGCTATTGCTGATGGTCCAGAATCTAATTTCTTTCAGAATTTGATTTCAGGAGCTTGACCAGAATGCACATAGCAAATGTGTGCAGTTATTTACTCCACCGGACTCTATTTGTTAAGTAAATTAATAAGCCATTAATACCCATGTGATTAAGTTTTATAATAGCTTATAGTACAGAGGAAATACACCCAGTTTATCTGCACTTCTTTCTGTTGGATATGTTTTCTCCAGCTAAATACATGCTGGCATACTTCTGAGCATTATTAATGACCAAACAATTATCTATGCAACCAACTATGCAATCCTTTGCAGAGTTGCTCCAGTCTAAGGCTAATGATTTAGAGTTGCATAACTGTGCATAGGAGCCGTGTGACGTAGTGGTTAAGTGCTTGCACTGCCACTCACACGGTCAGGAGTTCGAGCCCCCTTTGGGTCAGATATCCTGGCAGCTGGCTCATGATCAACTCAGTCATCAATCCATCCATCCATTTCTTGGTCGGTAAATGAGTACCTAGCTCATAGCTAGGAGGTAAAGAAACGGCAAACTACCCCACACAAGCGGCTTGCCTATAAAATCACTGCTCGCAGTGGTACCCCAGGGTCAGACACGACTGAAGGGGAAACTTTACCTTTTTAAACTGTGCATAGGATTGCACTGTACAGGCTTCTGCCTGTAAAGAAAGTTCCATCAGGTTTCTTTGTGTGTACATACTCTCGACAACTCTTGAAAACTCACAGTAAGAAGTTCTGTGCATGAGAATTTCCAGATTTGAAAAAGTAAGGTTTTTCTTGCTCCCAAGTGATGTCACAGCGCATTAGCCATTCACGGTTGACATACTTATCCTGTAAAGGTAAGATAAGTCTAGGTTAGAATCTGACACGCAGGTTTTCTGGCACTGAACCCATTTCACAGAACATGAAAACTTTTTGCAGGTAAAATAATTGCCCTTTCCAGCAATGATGATTCACCTTTCTTCTGTCTTCAGTGTTAGGGGTTCTGTACAGTTATAATTATGTGCTTCAAGTTTGGTTTCGCTGCATATTCCCACAGCCACAGTGTGAGCTAGAAGTAGGATAACCTTGCTGTGGTAGGAAGGATCCTCCTTCTAGCACTCAAGCAAGTTCTAAAATGACATTCCGATTGTACTTTTTGCTCCGTATCCTGTGAGTTCTCGGGAGCAGATACAGTTTTTCATGGTCCTCTGAATCGTGGCCAAACATACTGGGTAATGGGCAATTTTAACTATCCCCACATAAACTGGAAAAATGCATGTTCAGGTCATAGTAAGGAGAGAACATTCCTGGATATGCTAAATGACTGTGGCTTAGAGCAGATGGTTGTAGAACCAACCAGGGGAGATGTGATCCTAGATCTAATTCTATGTGGGACCCAGGACCTGAGATGCTGGGAAGTCCAGTGTTGTTGAGCCGATAGGGAACAGCGACCACAATGCTGTCAGATTCAGTATCTCTGCATGCGAACAAGTGACAACTACTAATGTAGTTACATTCGCCTTCAGAAAGGGAAATTTCTCAAAGATAGAGGGGGGATAGTGCGCCAGGAAGCTGAAAGGAGAAAATCAAGAGAGTCAAAAATGTCCAAGGTGCTTGGAGGTTATTTAAAAAACACAGTCTTAAAAGCTCAGCTGGAATGTGTTCCGCTTAGGTTAGGAAAGCGCAGCTACCAGTCCAAAAGAAAGCCACCATGGTTAACAAGGGAGGTTGAGGAAATTATCAGGAAAAAAAAGATGTCTTTTAGAAAATGGAAGTCCAAACTTAACTGAGGAAGAATCCCAGAGAGAACACAAAGGGTGGAAAAAGAGAAGCAAGTTAGCTGTAGGGGAGGCAAAAAAGGATTATGAGGGAACACATGGCTGCGTAACATCAAGACTAGCAACAAACAGTTCTTCAAGTACATCAAAAAAGTAGGAAAAGCCAGCAAGGGAAGCGGTAGGCCGTTAGACGACAAAGGAACAAAGGGTGTGCTAAAAGATGACAGGGAGATTGCAGAGAAGCTGAATGAATTCTTTGCATCTGTCTTCACCCAAGAGAGAGGTGACCCGGAAAATTCCTGCACACCTGAACCAAGCTTCTTAGGAGGTGAATCCGAGGAACTAGCCAGAAGTTAGTGGTAGAACCAAGGAAGAAGTTCTGGCAGCCATTGATAAACTAAATGCTACCAAATCCCTGGCCCAGATTGCATTCATCCAAGAAGTTCTTAAAGAGCTCAAGCATGAAATTGCTGATGTTCTACTCACACATTAATATGCAACTTATCCCTTGAAATCAGGCTCCATCCCTGAAGACTGGAAGATGGCCAATGTCACACCAATCTTTAAGAAAGGGTCTAGGGGGGGGGGGACCGAGGGAAATTACAGGCCAGTCAGTTTGACATCTGGTTCCCTGGTAAATTAGTAGAATCTATCATTAAAGATAAAATTATAAAACATGTAGAAAAGCAAGACCTGCTGGAGGGAAGGAGCTCAGCATGGCTTTTGTAGAGAGTACAAGTCCTGTCTTACAAACTTACTTTAGAGTTCTTTGAGGGTGTAAACAGACATGTGGATATTAGGGGAACCAGTGGACATTGTCTACTTGGATTTCCAAAGGCTTTTTTGACAAAGTTCCTCATCTGAGAACTGTTGAGAAAAAACTTCAGCAATGAAAGGAATAAGAGGGGAAGTCCTCCTATGGATTTAAAAAACTGGTTGGAGGAACAGGAAACAAAGGGTGGGTATATAAAATGGGAAGTTCTCACAATGGAGAAAATGTAGGGAGTGGTGTCCCCCAAGCGATCCCGTTTGGGACCAGTGCTCTTTACAACTTATTCATAGAAGCATTGACCTGGAAGTAGGGGTGGGTAGTGTGGTGGCCAAGTTTGCAGATGATACCAAATTATTACAGGGTGGTAAGAAACCACAAAGGATTCTGTGAAGAGCTCCAAGCGGACCTTATGATAAATGGGTGAGTGGGCTCAGAAATGGCAAATACGTAGTTCAATCGTAGCAAAATGTAAAAGTGATGCACATAGGGGCAAAAAAAATCCAAACTTCACATACATCGCTTACAGGGGTCAAGTGCTATCAGTCACAGACCAGGAAAGGGATTTGGGTGTCTTAGTTGATAGTTCCCATGGGAATGTCAACTCAATACATAACAGCTGTGAAAAAAGGCAATCTCTATGCTGGGGATCATTAGGAAAGGAGTTGATAATAAAACTGCAAGGATTGTCATGCCCTATATAAAGCCGTGGTGCTGACCGCTATTCTGGAGTACTGTGTCCAGTTCTGGTGCAGCCACATACTCAAAAAGGATATCGAAAGAGATAGAAAAAGAGAAGTGCAGAGAAGGGCAACCTTGAGGATGATTGAGAAGGATTGGAGCACCTTCCCTTATGGAGTGAGAGGCTGCAGCGTTTGGGACTCTTTAGTTTGGAGAGGAGACGTCTGAGGGGGGATATGATTGAAGTCTATAAAATTATGCATGGGGTAGAAAATGTTGACAGAGAGAAATTTTTCTCTCTTTCTCACAATACTAGAACCAGGGGGCATCCATTGAAAATGCTGGGGGGAAGAATTAGGACTAATAAAAGGAAACACTTCTTCACGCAACGTGTGATTGGTGTTTGGAATATGCTGCCACAGGAGGTGGTGATGGCCACTAACCTGGATAGCTTTAAAAAGGGCTTGGACAGATTTATGGAGGAGAAGTCAATCTATGGCTACCAATCTTGATCCTCCTTGATCTCAGATTGCAAATGCCTTAGCAGACCAGGTGCTCAGGAGCAGCAGCAGCAGCAGAAGGCCCTTGCTTTCACATCCTGCATGTGAACTCCCAAAGGCACCTGGTGGGCCACTGCGTGTAGCAGAATGCTGGACTAGATGGACTCTGGTCTGATCCAGCAGGCTAGTTCTTATGTTCTTATACATGAGGCCTGCAGGATCCATCTACCATGCCACATTTTGAAAGAAGAAGTGTGTGCCCTCCACTTCATTTTACTGTGGGAGAGTCATCTTGGTCAGGGTTTGTACCTTTCTGTAAGAATGCATAGGAGAAGAAGAGTTTGGATTTATATCCCCCCCTTTCTCTCCTGCAGGAGACTCAAAGGGGCTTACAATCTCCTTGCCCTTCCCCCATCACAACAAACACCCTGTGAGGTAGGTGGGGCTGAGAGAGCTCCGGAAAGCTGTGACTAGCCCAGGGGTAGGGAACCTTTAACACTCAAAGAGCCATTTGGACCCGTTTTCCACGGGAAAAGAAAACACTTGGAGCCGCAAATAATTTTTGACATTTAAAATAAAGATAATACTATATATATAGGGGTTTTTTAACCTTTTACTCCGCTCATTCTGAGAAGCACGGATGCGCCTCGCCTCTGCCACCTGCAGGGCTGGCAAGGATGAAGCCGGGCGGCTCAGTCCTAAGCTGGCCCCGCCCGGAAGCGCTACGCCCGCTCCAATGGGGTGGGCGAGAGGAAAAGCCCGTGGCGCAGCCCAGCCGACCGTGAGCAGTTGGTGTGCCCGCCCTGCTGCCTGCAGGGCGGGCAAGGATGGGGCCAGTGGCTTGGCTCGTGGAGCCACAGTGTAAGGGCAAAAGAGCCGCATGTGGCTCTCGAGCCACAGGTTCCCTACCCCTGGACTAGCCCAAGTTCACCCAGCTGGCATGTGTGGGAGTGCACAGGCTAATCTGAATTCCCCAGATAAACCCCCACAGCTCTGGCAGCAGAGCGGGGAATGAAACCCGGTTCCTCCAGATTAGAATGCACCTGCTCTTAACCACTATGCCACTGCTGCTCTCTAGAGAAGTATTCCTTCTATTTCATGTCCGTTTAAAAATACTTCCAGAACAGTTAAAGGCATGAACACGGGCACAATGGCAAAATCCCATGTTACTGTATTTTGCTTTTGCCATGTGTCTGTCGATATTTTTTCCTGTACCAATGTGCTGCAATACCAGTTCAGAAATAAGGATAAACTAAGTTGTGCGGGAAGAATTATGGGAGAAGGAATCTGAGTGACCCTTGTGCTCATTTCAGATTTATGACAGACATTCTTCATGCAGAATGAAGGCAGGGTGAAACTCATGACAGGGCAGAACCAGGGAATGGTCACTGAGCAGAATGGAGGAAATCCACATAGGCTTTCTTAGAAGAGGCATTTTGCTTCTCATACCTCTTTTATGATGGCCAGAATGTCAGTGGCCCCTTCCTCACATGCAAAATAATGCACTTTCAGTACATGGTATAATGGTTCAGGTGCTAGACTAGGACCTAGGAAACCCAGGTTTGAATCCCCACTCCACCATGGAAACTTTCTGGGTGTCCTTGGGCCAATCATAAACTCTCAGACCTGATTCTGGCTAATATTTGGATGGGAGACCTTCAAGGAACACCAGGGGCGTGGCAGACAAAGGCAAACCCCTTGTGAATGTTGCTTGCCTTGAAATCCCTACGAAGTCGCCAAAAGTCAGCTGTGACTTGATGGCAAAAGAAAGGTCTGTATCTTTAAAAATAGTATGCTTCTCAGAACTATTTTTTTTTGCATAGTTGTCTTAATTTCATTATTTAATTAAACTACCCGTTAAAATGCATGCGGTTAATTAGCCATTTTAAATCAGTTATCAGCTATCGTGTTATATTTTTTCCCCTGCATTGGAGCCTGGAAAGTTTGAAGAATTGCTGATAATAGCATTTGGTGTAGCAGAAAGATTAACCTACTAAAGTCATGCTTGATGATGCTTTTATGTAAGGAAAATTGGCCTTCCCTCTCCTACAGTTTGACGGTTGCCATAGCAACAGGGGCACTGAGTTTTGAGAGTGTGCGCTTTTAAATCCTGAAATGAATTCCATGCACAAGTTGATCTGTCGCTTTCTGTTAATTTTTTTCTGCCATCAAAGATAACTTGCTCCACTCTCCTAAAAAGTATTTACCTGCCCAGTGATAGTCATAGAAAGTCTACCACCTAAGGGCTTTCCCCAAGTTTTAAAAAGAGCAGATTCCCCCCTTCCCCCAGCATTGTTTTGACACTAACCTTCCTCTCCCAGGACGTGCCAAGAGATAGGAGAGGGGGCTTGCTATAGAATATACTTACACTACTGTTTGCTGCTTTTAATCACTACCCTCATTATTATTGGGCTAGATACAGCCTCCAGAGTCATGGGCAAACTTCAAAGGACAACATTTTTAAAGAATTGCTTCCTGCATCTGACACAGAATTTTGTGGCACCATAAAGACAAAATGAATTTGGTCAGCCTGAACTGACTTCGACGTTTTTCAAGAAAAGCATTTTGAAAAAAAGAAAAAAAGTGAATATTTTCAAGCAATGGCCAGGGGCTGCTCTGGGAGAACAGAATAGGCTTACTGTTGATTTGTGGCAACATTTTTTTTTGTAATGGGATAAGAGATTTAGTTGCACGACTAGTATAGAAATGGGGCAAGAGGGCTAAAAAATTATGTCACTCAACTATGGGTGATGTCATCAGCACTAGCCAGTAATGGCCAAGAAAGTCATGCAGTTGCATAGCACTCACTGTTGATGAACTGAGAAGGGTGGGTATTGCATTTTACCCAGCAACAAAAGTATTATAGCTGTCAAGATGGGTGATCACTGATCTCTTCTCCCCCTCCCCACCCCCCAACACCACCATGCAGCCTTGAGGAAAGGCCTCTGGATCTCACTGAACTTCCAACCATTGCACTAGGGGGGAAAAACAGCCTGGGAAGGCACTGTAGGAACATTTTGCAAAGTACAAGAAATGAATAATGGAAGGCAAATGGAAGCTGCTTGCTCTTCATTTGCATAGCTGTGTGGCATATTGGACGTTTCTTGGACTTGCTTATAAAGCGATTGCTTTAGCAGCTTTTGCAAACAGATTGATTGCCCTTTTTTAATTCACTTCTGCTTTTAGCTTATTAACTCAGTTCCTTGGCGCGCTGCCGTCACCATCTCTTCCCACTGACAATTTGCCAACTTCTTTTGCCTTTACCAGCTTCTTTATAACTTGATCAGTTATGTGGTTGCTTTGTGTTAATAACTGTTGACTTGACCATGGTGTGGTGAGGTGCTAAAAGAAGGGGAGCCAAGGCTGTTGACCACAAGGTTTGATTGTGCGTTCTGTTGCTGCAGCCAGACTGTACTAGATTCCAGCATGAGAATTCCCAATAAAGTTTCCGGCACAAAAGTAGCAGGATGTGTTCATAAACACTTGGTAAAATGATCCAAGATGCTCCATGGCACAGAGTGGTACTACGCAGTACTGGCATCAAAGCTATGTTCATTACCTGAGTTCAGTCCAGGTGGAAGTCTTGGCTCATTCCACACATGCAGAATAATGCACTTTCAAACTGCTTTCAGTGCTCTTTGAAGCTGTGCAGAATAGCAACAGTTTCCCAAAAATGGTTACAAACGTTTATTAAAATAAAACCAAGATTAATGTAACATCAAAGAATCTACTATGTAATAAAGAATCCCTACCTATATGTTAAAACAAAATAAAGGAGAGGATTGTTTGAGCAACGTTTGTGTCCAATGAGTGTTTTTTGTCACTAACACACATACCCTTTTATTTTTCTGGCTCCATGGGGTGTATTATGTTGCAAGGGGGTTATTCTTAGGAATCCTAATTTTTCATTTCTCCAGTGGTAACACTACCTTTATCTTTTTAAAATAATCTAAGCAATAGCATGTGAAAATGCACATCATCTCTGATACAAAATATTTGGTTTTAGAGTATATTGAATGTATATATCTAGAATTCCTCTACAGTTAATTCTTCATGTGCATGCTTAAACCTGTATATAACAAGTTATTGACCAGCACTGATCAATTAACCTATGCAGAGCTTGGATAATTGAACTGTTATATATGAATTCTTTGCAGAGTGCTCTTTATATTCTCAGGTTTTAGTATCAATAGATGGCTTATTTGTGCGACATAATCCATAAGACATTGAAAGTCTGGCAACTCTGAGGCAACAACAGAAGTCATGTAATACCATTTAAGACCACACAAAGCATAGATATATCCTACATAAATAAAGCAATAAATACCAAAGTGTGTAAGCTTCCAAGTTCTCCAGAACTATTTATCTGGCTGAATTATTTTTGTTTATTAAAGGGGAGTAGAGAAGAAAATAAAATTGCTCAGACCACGATCTTAACATACCTTTGTCAGCAAAATGCTTTTCTGACTTCTGTGAGCACAAGGTGTGGCTAGTGTTGGTTTGCACCCTTGGCACACTGGAGGAAAACAGCAAAACCTGGAATTCATCTCATTGAATATAACAACCAGTAGTTTTCACACTCACGAGATGGTCCCTTAGAAGGCTGATGATGAAGGACAAATGAAGCCGTCCTTATATTAGCAATGCTGACCCATTAACTGTAGCTGGTACACTCAGTGTAAGCTAAATTCCAATATTATTACCTAGTGAAGCTCCCATGGGTCTTTCTCTTCCAGGCTCATTGTCCGGAAGAATCAACTAAATTCTGATATTTTTAAAGTAGACCAAAAAAAAAAAAAAGGAAATTAGATGTGTTGATTTATAGTAAAACATGTTGTGTAGTTAGTTAATTTATAGTCTGGCTTTCTCACAGAGGCTCAGATATACCGCCCTTTGGGGAGGGCGGTATATAAATTGAACAAATAAATATATAAATTGAACAAATAAAAAAGAAAAGCTGTGTGTCTCCCTTTATTACGGTCCGCCAAAATAATACTATACAAGTTTGCAAACTTTGAAATAATGATACTGATCTAACTGTGTTGATTTTGTTGTTCCATCTGTAATGGAGCAAAACTGTGTTATGGATGGAGTTGGATCAAAGACATGTGCAGATCTGGTCACTGAAATCTGCCAGCACATCTAGCCATGTCAGGGTTAGAATAGGTTGGTAATAACAAAGGTGGTTGCTTTGGATAGCTTTTACAGAGAACCTGCAGAGATACTAGATTATCCAGGTATGTGTTTTAGACTTGATGATCAGTTAAGACTGATTTGGAGTAAAGCAGGCTTCGGCAGTAGTTATGGAAAGGCAGTAACTGGGAATTGGTTTTCTATCCCAGCAATGAGAAACGGCGCAGGGAGCAAGAGAACAAGTACCTAGAAGAGCTGGCAGATCTGCTTTCAGCCAACATTGGAGAGATCGACAGCCTAAGCGTCAAACCTGACAAATGCAAGATTCTGAAGAAAACGGTCGACCAGATTCAGCAAATGAAGAGACTCGAGCAAGGTGAGTCAGCAACATCCTGTGGTTTTTCATTGGTGTCCACTGTGGGGTGGGGTGGGGGACTGTGTGGGATTCTGAGGAGCGGGATACTGAGGCATGAATGTGAGCCTTCCCTTTCCCCCGTACACACCAGCCAGAATTGATGTGAATGCCCCCGGGCAGATGAACTTGCTGATGCACAAAGGACTTGTGAGGTTGGATGTACCTTACGCCATCATTTTATCTTGTTTTAAGACATGATCACAGGAAGTGCAGTTGCTTTTTTTCCTAACCGTAGTTCCTTATGCTTGGGTTAAGGAGAGGATCAGAGACATCCTATCTGATTGATAATTCCAGTTTGTAATTTGTACCCCAGATCACAGATCCTCACAAACAACAGTAGATTCCATTCTACCGTGCATGGGAATCTACATTCAGTACCATGATATCGAGAATTGGAGGTGAGCGGGAGGTAGTGAAAGTAGCAAAGTTCATACTGGAGGTCCAAGTTCAATAAGCTTGAGAAATATTACCGTAAAGGACAATGTGCAGGAAAATACATGCGATAAAGCCTTACTTTGCTTTCTGAAAGCAAATTAACCGGGGAGGGAGCAATTTTGAGTGAGACTGGAAGGAGGGAGAGGTGCTTAACTCTTCCCTTATCTGCCCTCACTTGCTAATTATCACTCCCAGAGCCAGTGTGATGTAGTGAGTAACAGCAGTAGGCTGTTGTGTTTAAGAAGCAAATTCTGCCCAACTCTGGGTCATAACATATATGGTTCTCAGATGCAGACTTGAAGCTTTAGAGAGAGATCTAGCATGTAAAATGTATGTTACTGTGGTATTATCCTTTCTGCCTTCCCCTGTTGAGTGTGTCTCTGTTGGATGTGTAAAATGACCCTCTGTCTGTACACAACAGAAGTAGTTACGTAGTGGGATTCAACAGGTTCGCCCCACTTCAGCAGAACCGGCTGTTAAAACGGTGCTTGTAAACAACCAGTTGTTACATTATTTGAATCCCATCACTGGAACCGGTTGTTAAATTATTTGAATCCCACCACTGGCCATCCTCAAAATTGTTCCTGTTTCCATTTAAGGGCTAAAGTGGAGGTTATGGCAGAAGATGCATGATTGGATCTTCCATGAGCTTTATAAAAAATTGTGGGGAGGATGATTCAGATTAGGGTTTAGTGCCTCTGATGCGAAGCTGACTTTCCCCCCTGTCTTGCCCATTACAAACTGCCCCCCCCCCAACCTGGAATAGAATTATTGGGCATAACTTTATGTTCCACAGAACCCTTTTTGAGGATGGAGGGGAAAGAGGCCCATATTGGCACGGGAGAGAGAACTGAGATATCTGAATAGAATAGTTCTGTCAATAAATAATCCAGCTTTTTTTCTCCACCACTTAAATGTCTTTGCTTTCCCAATTGTTCCAGGGTGGGAGCTCTGCCCTTCTTGTTTCTCCTCCCACCCTGTGGCTAAGCCCTTAGCAGCCGGGAGCATGAGAAATCGTTGCTTGCCAGTGGCTTGCCCTGGCGTCCCTCTGTGCTTAGAAGAGAGAGGAGGATGCTTGCATTTCTTCCTGAATAGAATCTTGCCTGGTGGCAGTAGCAGTTCTTTCAGAGGATGAGGTGTGGGGTGTGTTAACTTGTCAGTTTGCCAGGAGTCGAAGGCTGTGCTCAGCATCCCAAGGAAAATTTCCTGTGCTGGTGAAGCCAGCCCTTTTATCAAGAAAGAGGGAGCAGAGAGGTCGTGGCTCCAAGGCTCCTTTTCCAAGAGTCACCCCAAATGATCTCTGTATTTCCTGCATCTTTGATCTGTGACATGTTCACTTGTTAGCGTGGTCTTGGTGTGTGCCCTGTCATGAATGCCACCTGGAGGTTCCTACTCTGCTCATCTTATTGTCAAAGAGATCTGTTTACAACCATGGATATCCTTTTAGACAAAACATTGGTGGCCTGTCTGCTTTATTTTTAAAATTAAATATCGTTATTTCCCTGGGGATTATTATTGAAAATAAAATGGCTGTATTCCAATTTGCAAGCTTACGTTGTTGTTCCCCATGGTGGGGGATGGGAGATTTTTTTGGTTTGTTATTTGATGAAGAGGGATAGAAATTTTTGCAGAAATTGACCCTATATGCAATAATTCCTTCTCAACCCTAAACCTGCTTTATAGTCACACAATAGATAACACATTTATACATTAATTATATATTTGTTTTTCCCATGTTGCAGATGAAAGTTGGGGATAATTTTTACAGGCTTTTGGTGTAATTGACTAACTTTTAATTTGGGAAGTTGTGATAAGATAGTTGTTCATTCTTTCATTGATTAATCTTTAATGGCATATTATGCGGGGGTGGCCAACCTATGGTGCTCCAGATGTTCATGGACTACAATTCCCATCAGCCCCTGCCAGCATGGCCAGTTGACTTGTGGGAATTGCAGTCCATGAATATCTGGAGCGCCATAGGTTGGCCACCCCTGGGGTGGTTGTTATTTTATGTGGTTCTGCTTGTGGGATTTTGCTACCATTCTCTGTTTTGTCTTGCTTCTGCTTGATAACTGGGTGGTGATTGTTGTGTTTTGTACTTGCGTGATACTATGGAAAGGCTGATTTTGCTGTTTGCTGTGTTTTGAATTTTTTAATTGCAATGTAAACTGTTTTGAGAATAATATATGTGTTAGAGAGATGGACAGACACTTTCTCGTAATATTTACACAAAACATTCTGAATCTGGTTTGATAGGAACTGACATACATACATATTTCAAAAGTTCCTGGCATCTCTACCGGTAGTTAAAATGATCTCAAACAACAGAGAGGCTAGGAAAAGCCTATTGAAGAGATGGGTGTTACTCATTCAGAGCAAACCATTGGTCAACTCCAGCCCAGGCAGACTGATGGCCCAATTCACTGTTAGACATCTTCATATTTCATTAGTCAGGTGGAGGTCAGAGGTCAGTGAGGCACATAGTTTCAGTCTCTGGTGTCTTTAGAAGGGTTACCAAACCCCAACTTTTGGCTCCTGCTCCCGCCTCTGCAACCAGCAGCAGAAAATTTCAAAAAATTGTCATGCAACAGCATGACATCACTTCTAGAAAAAAAAACTAGAAACGATGCCCAGTCCTCTCTAGGAATTGCCTAAAACCCTACAGTTTAACAGTAGGACTTCCAGTGATTCCCAGAGAGGCATGATATCACTTCCAGATGACATCACTTCCACAAGTGATGTGTCATGGGTGGTGCTCCCCCATTCCCCCACTCTGGACTAATCTCTAGTTAAAAAGATCTCACACCTTAAAAGAGCTAGATTTTACAGTTCTTTTTAAAATGTTTCTGTTTAGTCTTCACATAGTATATCAAAGTTGATCGCAGTAAATTCTATCTTTGCCCCTGTCACTGCCAGCTAGGCTGACAAACTACTAATGTTTGATTTGGAGCATTCTGCATAAGACTATGCCATAGTTTTCTGCTTTCCCCCCCACAGCTGTTCAGTCTAGGCCAGCCCAGATTATTGGAGCACTGTTAAGCATTGACAAGGCTTTTTCTTTTTAAGGATGAATTCAAGGTTCTCCTTGGATGCCAGTTTTGAAAACAGAATACTGCTTCCACATAAGTTAAACGAATTAAGCATGGAACTTTCCCCCCTGTTTCTGTGTGGGTGTTTGATCTTTCTGGAATAGCATTAATATACCATTTTAGGCTACATATAAGGGAGTCATTGGCTTGCTATTATTTTAGGAATGATAATGCTGAACACAGATTCTGTGCAGCGTTGTTGGGGATGGGGGAGGGAGCAAGGTAGTTTAGCACGATCCGTGCTGAGTAACTGTGATAGATCAGATTTCATGCCCAGTAGAGATGGAATCTGAAGAGGGTTTTCTAGCAAGGGTACGTACTTGAGAGTTTCCTGCTTATTGGCACTCTAGCATTCATTAGTTTTCTTGGCATCGCACAGCAAGGCTGAACATTAACTAGGACAAGCATTATTTTACTGTGTAGTTCTCTTTGAGCTTTGCTCTCCATTACCAGTTTAACTGCTTCTTCTGACCATGTTGTTTGAGGTAGGTGGAGGGAAACATCACTCTTTTTCATTCTGTTTATCTCTGGACCATTGAGCATGAAAAGATGGCAGAGAAACTGTCCATTGCAAATAGCTTTGTGCTGTTCGCATATCCATCTTTGAGCAGGCATTGTGGTGTTTGTCACTTTCGGGCTTCTTTCTGTTCCCAAGCAATCTTTGTTCCTCACACCGTAGAATTTGTGAATGCCAACTGCACGTGACCTTTTTCAGCCCTGCTGCTATCAGTGATCTTCACCTTCCAATATCCGTAGAAATGTAAGTGTGACTGTATTTCAGGCTGTCTACTAAAGATGTTTCTGTGGCACTGGTGTTGAATAAACATGCTCCCAAAAGTGTGTTCCACTTTGGGTCTGTTTATGCCATTCCAGTTATTGTGTCTTTTGCCAGTTTCAGCCACTGGAGACCTTCCCAAGAATTCGAAGACCAGGAAAAGACCACTGATGTAGAATCCTGACTGAATCCTGAGGAAGAGTTGGCAGATGAGAGTTGGGATCGGGGGCTGATCTTCATATCTGGCAGTGGTTTACATCTGAGTGCCAGATTCTAGAGACAAATAGCAGGGGAATGACATTCCTTCCTTATGAGCTTCTGCAGACAATTGCTCTCTGAACCATGATTTGTAGTTGCATGAATGAGTGCTTCAGCTTGGACACTCCCTCCTTTCCGTCACTATATATTTAACGTTAGGCTATATCGCCTTGTGCTTACCAGCATTCTTTTTTCACTCACCCGTTAGTTCTTCACAAACCATCTTGTTTTTTTACCATCCAGAGTACTATACTATCAGCTGAGTTTAAAGCAGAGCTACTCTGGTAAGATGAGAAGGTCTAGTAGTCTTCTTGCACGCACTGCATCCTCCTAGCACTTTGGAAAAGAATACTCTCCACGCAGGATGTTCTTTCCATAGGAAGGTTTTACTTTAGCAGTTGCAAGGTTACACAAGTCTATGCCATACAAGACTATAAGACTATACAGAACTCTTCAGGAAGAACAAAGTTGAACACACACTGAACAAGACTCAGACTCACTCTGAACTTAGCATATGCAAAGCTTATTTTAAGTTGAGGTTTCAATATAATATTATTGCCATGAAATGCAGGTTTGTGATCTGTTACATGATTTCTTCAGCAGTAAAAAAGTCAAATATTATTGCTCATCCTTCAACTGAAACTTAGGGCTTCCTTCCTCCCACTGCTCAAATATTTAGCCAATTGGCCATGCTGGCAGGGGCTGATGGGAATTGTAGTCCATGAACATCTGGAGCACCATAGGTTGGCCACCCCTAGCCTAGATGCTTTCGAAGCTTGCAAGGAGTGGTGGTTATAGCTGAGACGTGGCAGTTGAGATTCCAAGAGACAGGTACATAGGAAATCATGATGCTGGATTCATTAGAGCTTGCTAATTCCTTTAACTTTGTTTAGTTATAATACATATTAATTTTTTACTATGTTCATTATAAAGAGCAGCAGCAGCAGGAATTCAGCACAGTGAGAGAATCTTATGATACTCTCAGGCCGTTTCCGCACGGCCCATTAATCCATCGCCTGGGCGCTAAAAACGCCGCCCCCAGGCCGCCGTTTGCACAGGCGCCACTGCTGCAATGCAGCAGCGGGCGACCTCGACCGCTTCCTCCTCTCCAGGGCGTGCCTTCAGGTCGCTTTTAAAACATACTAACCCTTTAAGGGGGGGTTGTTGTTGGGAGGAAGCGTCTTTCCTGGCGGCGCGGTCGCGCGTAACCGCGCCGCCGGGAAGACGCTGTCTCTCCTTTGCGCCCCACTCACAATGTCCTCTTCGAGTAGGTCTGCTGTTGGCGTGCCGCGAGCCCTGCCTCACAGTGTCCCTCCGACCTCCAGGGGTCGGAGGGCAGCGTGGGCGCGGCTTCGGACGCCCAGCAAGGCGACGCACCTAATTTGAGGACATCGTGGAGTGGGGTGCAGAGGAGAAGAAGCGGCTCCATCGCGAGGAGCTTCCGCCTGCCGCCTGTCGGTTTCTGCTATGGCCACGTTCGCGATGCTTGCATGTGCGAACGAGAGCTTCACTTCCCCACGCCACCAGAACTCTTGGCTAGCGGCATGTCGAATTACCGGAGGCACAGTCTTGGCGGAAACGGCCTCACACATCTGTACATATTGGCAGTGGGTCAATGTTTGCAATGAACAGATTGAATAGAGGAGCTAGGAAAGTGCTCACCTGGAAGTAAACATTAACTCATCTGGGTCATATGTCCCAAAGTGAGACTTCTGTGTGTATGTGTTCCTTTGCAGTTATCTCCTTGGAAGAAATATGCAGCTATGCGAAGATGGTACTCATCCATGCCTGGGGCTTTGCAAAAATATTTTAAAACTCTTAATTCTCTGAACACGTTGATGCATGTTACGCAGATGAGATGGATCTGGGCTGTAATTGCTCAATGTGAGGACTCTTCATATGCTCAGAGATATTTGATACTTCTTTTGTATTTGGAAGAAATTACAAGGCTCAGCCCTAATTTGGATTATATAGATAGCAGTCCTCTCCCTTCCCCAGCATGTGCTATTGAGAGGTATACTACCTCTGCACATGGAGGTTCCATTTAGCTGTCATGACTATACCTTTTCCCAACCAAATATATATATACATTCAGTAGTTGTTTGGCGGATGTGAAAGTAGCATGTTTAAAGTAGTCTCAATTCTCTAAAAGCATTAAATAGCCTTTTTAAGTATCATTGTCATCGAAACCATTATTCTGTGCACCATGAAACATTGAACTTTGGTAAGTATTTATAGTGCCTTGAATGATTGTCAGCAAAAATTGCCTTTTTCTATAGTAGCACCTGCCATTTTCTTCCCTGTTCAAGAGCCTCTGTGCTGCTACAGTCATTTTAAGAATGTTTCCAGTAGTTTTCTCTGTTTGCAGCTCATCCAATGAACATTTCCATGTAAAATTTGGATGAATAAAGTTTGTTTATCCTGGCAATCCCACACATGTGTGGTTTGTATATTTTGTTTGTTTTAAATTAGCAATATTCAAACAAGAAGAAGAAGAGTTTGGATTTATATCCCCCCTTTCTCTCCTGTAAGGAGACTCGAAGGGGCTTACAATCTCCTTTCCCTTCCCCCCTCACAACAAACAGCCTGTGAGGTGGGTGGGGCTGAGAGAGCTCTGAAGAACTGTGACTCGCCCAAGGTCACCCAGCTGGCATATGTTAGAGTGCACAAGCTAATCTGGTTCACCAGATAAGCATCCACAGCTCAAGCGGCTGAGCAGGGAATCAAACCTGGTTCTCCAGATTGGAATGCACCTGCTCCTAACCACTACACCATGCTGGCTCTCAAAGCTTCAGAAATTGTATTTTAGAAAAGCAGCCACTCAGAGGACTGGTCTACCTCCAATTCAGAAGCATTGGGTAGGCGGTCAGGTCTACCCATTACTTTCAATTGTGGGTAGATCAGCCCTCCTTCATCTAAGTTTTACATGGAAATGCCCATCGGACAAGCTGCAAGCAGAGAAAATTTCTGGAAACTTTTTTTGAAATGGCCATGTCAGCATGGAGGCTCCTGTATGGGGAAGAAAATGGTGGGCACTGCTATAGAAAAAGGCAAGTCTTGCTGGTAGTCATTCAAGGCACTATAAATGCTCCCTTATCAAAGTTCAGTGTTTCATAGTGTTACCTGAAATGGTACTTTTGGAGTAGGGAATTATCAGGAGCAGAGTCTTTGCTTAGCAAAAGGTCAGGCAAGCTCGAGGTCTTTGTTGCCTATGTATATCAAGAGCAGCTTTTGCAAGGAATTCTGCAGGAGAGTGAATAAAGTTTAACAATTTTATTTAGAGATAATGGGGGTACATAAACACACAATAATCAAAACAGCAGAACACACCCACAGTCCTAGGATATAAGCAGTGTTGGGTGGATAGGTTTGGAATAGATGAAGGGGATTGGGGAGCAAGGGTTATAGTCACCTGATCTTGGAGCAGAATTGTCCAATAAACTGAGCTGAGTGGCCCGCACTTAGCTCTGATAGAAGAACAATGTGTCATGGAATACAACAGACAGAGAGATGTCCAGAGATATTGAACAGTGGCTACTGGGAGAGGGAGCTTGTTATAGAGGAAAATAGACCCTCAGGATTACACAGAATGGCCCTTGATCTCCCAGGACAAAGAGGACTTCAGTCTTTCTGGAGAAAGTCAAGAGACAATCGTCAACCTCAGTGGTTTGAGTGGTTGAACTCCAATTTAATGGTTGAAGCATTGGCTTGATGGGCCAGGGTTGGGAATGCTTGAAAGGAAGAAGGTAGCTGATGAAATTACAACTATAGAACAATGACAGTGCAAATGAGGAGGTTGTTAGCGAGAGGTTAATCAGAGGAAGAAGTTGCTGGCAGGAATACTTGGGGCAAACACATTAAGAAGACCTTTGTCTCTGCAGGGGCTGGAGATGGGAATGTTCCCGGGCTGGAGATGGGAACGTTCTCCAGAGCAAGGTCATTGTACTCTTCAGGCAGGGTGTGAGATAAGTGTTCTGCATGTCAAATATGGACGAGGGTATGTCCAGACAGGTTTTTCTGCATCCTTGTGAGTACACTAGCCAATGCAGAGAATGGGCTCCCCATTCTGGCACTGCACTGCTGGGCACCCCAAGGGTTGGCAGTCTGAATAGAGACACTGCTGTCTTAAAAGCAGGGTTCTCCCAACCCTCCATTGGCTGGTCTGGTAACAGTAGTGCACAGAATAATGGTTTTGATGATGATGGAACTTTAAAAAGACTCTTTAATTCTTTTAGAGAATCAGAAGAGGGGGGAGAACTATGGGCACTAGGACCACAGTGGAGCGTTCCGCTTCAAAGAAGATCTGGGAAGCAGTGACAGATTAATTCACAAATCTCCTGAGATCTTTTGGTGACTCGGGGTATAATAGCTATCAGTAGGCTCTGTGCGAATGAACAAGAGGAGCCAATTAGGAAAAGGGGGCATATTTGTTGCTACTGACCTTTCAGTGGATTGAGGGGAAGGGTTTTAAATTAAAAAAGAGGCTGACTGAAGTCCCTTCCTTTAGCAGGCTTCTCTGGCTTTTGGAGCAGACTTCTCTGTTGATTGGAGCTCTCTGCAAACAGCAAAGTTGTGGATCAGCAGGTGGAAATGAGCAATGAATGGAAACAATCCACAGCTAAGCCTCCTCTTGCCAAATGTTCACTACAGGCAGTTCCTCCTGTTGACAGATGTCTAAGTTTGCCTCTCCTGAATGTTTTGGAGATCAGCTCTTCCTCCCCACCCCAAAGGATCTGATTTATTTCTGTCCCTCAACATAGCAGGAGGAGCCCCAGAGAATAGAGGATGTATTCTAAGTCCAACCCGCATGCATACCTATACATCAGTTGAGGGCCTTTCCTCTGTCCCCTTCGCATGCTGGGTTGCCGATGTTTAAAGTATCGAGCAAATGCTTTTAGAACAGATTCCCGGAGTTGGAGCACTTCCAAGGCTAGTAATGTACAGTTGGCAGGACTTGCAGTTTGCGGCTGTGGCAGCAATCTGAGGTTCATCTGCCAAGACAGCCATAAACGCAGCAAAGGAAGGGGGCCGGGCAGTTAATTTTTCAGTACTCTGCCATCCCACAAAGGTTGTACCACGATTGTGAGCCAGTGCAGCCCTGTGAAGGCTGTTTTTTCAAGCAGTCGCACTCTGGGAAGGAGGCTGAGTAGAAGAAGAGCGGCTCTTTGGATGAGGTCATAATTTGTTGTAGGGGTGTGTAAGTGAATGCGTAAAAGGGGTTCAAGACCTGCATCTTGGTGCAAGCCATATCGGCTTGCTGTTGATCCCCTTTTTATGGGACTTCTGAGTGCCTGGCTAGATCAGATCAAGGTCTGTTTCGTTCAGCTTTCTGTTCTTGGTGTCAATCAGCCGGGGGCCCCAGGTAAACTCCCTGGAAGGCATGAAGGTAGCAGTCATCCCTTGTCTCCGGCACCTGATGTTGTGAGGTATTGTACCTCTGTACGCAGAGGCTCCATTTAGATTTAGCTGCCATGGATAATAGCTGTTGATAGGTAGGCCCTGTGTGAATAACAAAACTGAATTTTAAAATCTTGTTTAACAACAGTCCTGTGGCCCAGAGTGACTTTTTGTTGCTATTCTGCAAAATGTGGGCAGCCACCAAGAGAATCCTGCTTTCCTCATGGATGCCTAGTTATGCCCATTCCGTCCCCTTTGTGGTATAAGATATGTAGTTTCCCAATTTTCTAAGGAAAGTTTCCTGTGTAGTGTAGTGCTTAGAGTGTCAGACTAGGAGTCGGGAGGCCCAGATTCAAATCCCCATTCTCCATGGCGGCTTAGTGGGGGACCTTGGGCCAGTCGCACACTCTCAGCCTAACCCACACCACAGGGTTGTTGTTAGGGTAAAGATGGAAGGAAGAATGATGATGTGAGTGCCTTGAGTCCCCTTTTTGGGAGAAAAATAAGTTATAAATGATCTCAGCGGACTGAAATGGAAATTTCCGTACTGTTACAAATCCTGTTCCAAAGAAGAAAGAATGGACACTGCAGGAATATATTGCTGGAGTCTCCGATTTAAAGGGACCACTAGTAGAGGAGATGGAGAAAACCTAAACACTTTAGAGATCTGCTGCCAGCCAGAGTATTGGACTAAATGGTATGAAAAGTCTAATGGTTTAAAGGACAGGCTTGCTTTGGCCCATGGAACAGCACTCACTAGCCATTGCTTTGTTAGCCTGTGTTGGCTGAACTTGTCAAGAGCCAGAGTGGTATTGTGGTTAAGAGCAGGTGAATTCTAATCTGGAGAACCGGGTTTGATTCCACACTCCTCCACCTGAGTGGCAGAGGCTTATCTGGTAAGCCAGATGTGTTTCTGCACTCCTACATTCCTGCTGGGTGACCTTGGACTAGTCACAGTTCTTCAGAACTCTCTTAGCCCCACAAGGTGTCTGTGGTGGGGAGAGGAGGGGAAAGGAACTTGTAAGCCACATTGAATCTCTTTACAGGGTGGAAAAATGGGGTATAAATCCAAACTCTTCTTCTTCTTCAAAGTTGGGACAGGTAACTTTAGGATGGCAATTAGCTGTTGAGGCAGGTAACTTTAGCTGTTGGGGCAGGTAACTTTAGGATGGCAATTCAGAAGGATATAGGGAAAAGCTCAAAAGATTTTCTTATTACAGGGCTTATGAGATCAAATTTTGAAAAGTAATAGTATCTGTTTATAGAGGTATGGGAAATTAATTGTGTTCTAACATAATAATCGCCTCCATAGGATAAAGGGTTTACTTTAAAAGGAGGGTCATTTTATGCATATGTAGCCTCCTATGGTTTTCTCATTGGAGGCAAAATTAGTACCCTTTCTTTGTTACAGCTTTGCAATGGGAGCTCCCTTTCTAGGGGTCCATCCTGTGGATGTGACTTTAGTGTTTAAAAACCATAGTTTTTATGGGGCTGATCTCATAGATCTTTGCCCCAGAACTATCCTCCCCTCCTCCTCCTCCTCCCCCTAGGGTTCTAGTTATATTGTAAAAGACCTGTGTGTTCAGCTCCACATTATAAAATGTGTTCAACTTCACCCATTATAAAATCCATGGCTTTTATAGTCTCTTGGTCCTCTTTAAACCTCCATCAAATTTTGATGGGCCCATCACATGAAAGAGGCCACACATTGGATTAAATTTTTTGTACTAAGCAGTTGAAGGAAGGCCTGGCTTGGGGGTTAGAGGTTCAATGTGAAGCATAGTCAGACCACTGCATACTTAAAGCCAAAGCGAATGCTTCTCCAACACCCCTGTATGAGAAGAGGCCTGGTTAAAACGGTCCGCCCAGAAAGGCTCATGAATCATACTGGATTACAAAATGCTCTGGGGGGTTTTAGGATCCCAAACACATGCTCATCAGAGACTGCAGTGGGAGTTTGGAACTCAAAGCTCCTTGAAGCTATCAACCAGGCTGTCCCTCTATGACCACTCCTGCCTCTGGGGCATAAACTTTCCCCTATCCATCTTACAGAGGTGGGTGACTTGAAGAAGAAGAGTTTTGATTTATATCCCCCCTTTCTCTCCTGTAGGAGACTCAAAGGGGCTTACAATCTCCTTGTCCTCCCCCCCTCACAACAAACACCCTATGAGGTAGGTGGGGCTGAGAGAGCTCCGAAAAGCTACAACTAGCCCAAGGTCACCCCGCTGGCGTGTGTTGGAGTGCACAGGCTAATCTGAATTCTTCAGATAAGCCTCCACAGCTCAAGCGGCAGAGTGGGGAATCAAACCCGGTTCCTCCAGATTAGAATGCACCTGCTCTAAACCACTACGCCACTGCTGCTCCTAGGTCTGGGAGACATCTAGAATGAGGCCAGCAACAAACTTCTACTGAATCTGACAGATTATGCCTTAGAGCCCTTTGGGAGACCTATGAAGCAGTGAGGATGGCAGTAAAGAATTAGTACTATGCTGCAAATATATCATCTGCTAGTTCACAGCAATCCCAATTGGTCAAGGTAACTCAGCAACTGCTGACATCAAAATCTGAGCCTTTGTCGTCTCAGGAAGAGACAATTAGCTGTGATACTTTTGCTAAGTTTTCTGCTGACAAAATATTGAGAATATGCCTTGATCTGGGTGACATTCACACCAGAAGAAAGGCCTAATATTCTGCCTGGTCTGTTTATGGATCAATTTGACCGAGTTCCTATGATGATAAGATCTTGGGTGTTATGATCAGCCCATCTCTGGTTTGACCCTGCCATGTCTGCCATCTGGGATGCGGGATCCTCTTTCTGTCCTCATCCCCACCCACCCCTTTCATTGCTTTAGTTGTACTTTCTTACTCGCTGTACTTTTGTTTCCAGGCAATGCCTTTTCAGGTCATTAGACACCTGCTGTTGTGGTTCTTGCCTTATTGTGGAATGTAGGTTGTTTTGATCTGGGGGGAGGCTACATTGCCTCTGGACCATGGGACTGGTGGGTGCCATTCCCCCTTGGGAACTGGTAGCCAGGGGTGATGTTATGTGACTTGGGGGTATGATGTGGGGTATAATGGTGCTTTGTTGCTTGTGCTTTGGTCTTGCAATAGAAGTCTAAATGCTTATTCCTGAAGCTGTTTCCTAATAAAGAAATCATCTGAACACAGAATCTTGTTATTGAACAGGCCAGGGGCACGACACTGGGATGGGTGAAGGCCACTTACTACCTGCACTCTGGATTCTTGCCCATCCTTGCTGCTAAAATCATGTAAGGATGACATCAGCAAACCCTTATTATATTGTCTAAATCAGTCAGCAACTCAAGACACCTTCCCATGACCACTCAAAGAGGCTGCTATCTGTCTGCTACTTTAAAAAAAATCCCTACAGAAAAATGATGTGGCCAATTATCACTCAGAATCTAACCTGCCTTTTCTGGGCGAAGTGATTGAGAGAGCAGTGGAACAGTTCTTGGCGTTTCTGGATAACTCTTCTAGCCTCAATCCTTTTCAGTCTGGGCTCTAGGAAAGAGATAGTCCTGGTAATTTTAGTTGATGACCTCCGTCTGACTGTAGACAAAGATCATGCTCCCTGTTGCTCTTGTTGGACTTATCTGCTGCCTTTGATACAGTAGATGATGCCATTTTATTGAGGAGCTTGGAGTAGCTATCAGGGGATGCCTACTGTATTGGTTCAAACCATTCCTCACAGACAGGACTCAAAGACTTGCTATCTGAGACCAGTTATCATCTGTGTGAGACCTCACCTGTGGGCAGTCGATCTTCCACACTACATTTGTAGCTTTTGGATTTGGATGTCATCAATATGTGAACAATACACAGCTATCTATATCATTATATAAATCTCCTAGTGATACGGTAGAGGTCCTAAATCACTTCAATAAGCTGCTGGTAACAAATTGACCAAAAGCAGATCAATTGAAGCTAAATCCTAAAAAGACAGAGGTAATGTTTGCTGGGGAGGCAACGATGTTGAAGGACATTGTACTCACCACTTTTGATGGAGTTCAGCTGATCCTTGCTTACTCTGTTAAGAATTTTGGGGTTCTACTGGACCCAGAGTTATTGCTGGAGAAGCACGCACGTGCTCTTCCAACCTCAGCCCATAAGATGGGTTCTGCCTGGACCGGATCCACGCCACGATGACATCCAGACTAGATTACTGCAATGCACTGTATATTGGTGTCCCCTCAACATCAATTCAGAAACTGGATCCACCTTCCCATGACCACTCAAAGAGGCTGCTATCTGTCTGCTACTTTAAAAAAAATCCCTACAGAAAAATGATGTGGCCAATTATCACTCAGAATCTAACCTGCCTTTCTGTAAGGATTGAGAGAGAACAGTTCTCATGCTTGGATAACTCTTCTAGCCTCAATCCTTTTCAGTCTGGGCTCTAGGAAAGAGATAGTCCTGGTAATTTTAGTTGATGACCTCCGTCTGACTGTAGACAAAGATCATGCTCCCTGTTGCTCTTGTTGGACTTATCTGCTGCCTTTGATACAGTAGATGATGCCATTTTATTGAGGAGCTTGGAGTAGCTATCAGGGGATGCCTACTGTATTGGTTCAAACCACTCCCTCTAGACAGGGACTCCAAAGACTTGCTATCTGAGACCAGTTATCATCTGTGTGAGACCTCACCTGTGGGCAGTCGATCTTCCACACTACATTTGTAGCTTTTGGATTTGGATGTCATCAATATGTGAACAATACACAGCTATCTATATCATTATATAAATCTCCTAGTGATACGGTAGAGGTCCTAAATCACTTCTTGGCTGCTGTGGTAAATTGACTAAAAAGCAGATCAATTGAAGCTAAATCCTAAAAAGACAGAGGTAATGTTTGCTGGGGAGGCAACGATGTTGAAGGACATTGTACTCACCACTTTTGATGGAGTTCAGCTGATCCTTGCTTACTCTGTTAAGAATTTTGGGGTTCTACTGGACCCAGAGTTATTGCTGGAGAAGCACGTTAATGCGTCTTCCAACTCAGCCCATAAGATGGCCCTTTATTTTGACCTGGATCCACGCCACGATGACATCCAGACTAGATTACTGCAATGCACTGTATATTGGTGTCCCCTCAACATCAATTCAGAAACTCCGGGTGGTGCATAATGCCACAGCTCAACTATTATTGGGAGCTAGATGGAGCAGACATGTTATTCCCATTCTGTAATCATTCCACTGGCTGCCCATCAGCTATCAGGCTCAATTTAAGGTACGGCTATCACACGCAAAGCCCATCATGGCCTTGGACCTTCATAGCAGCGCGGCTGCCTCTTCACCTATGCACTGCCCCAGGAACTTTGCTTATCTGAGCAGTCTTCTGAAGGTGTCAACCTGCAAATGGGGAAAATCAACCATTGCCTCATGCATATGCCCACTCAATTGTCACCCCCGCCATAAGGAATGGCCTGCCCGAGCCGGTCACAAAGACTCCCACTCTCCCGGGCTCTGCAATCTATGCAAAAACTGAAATATTCTATAGGGCTTTTTTACGCAGACAATAGAGTAAATGATTCACAAAATTACCGAGATAAATTATTAGGGGCTGTGGTCTGTACTACACAGTTATGCTTGCTGAAATGCGGGCCCTGTTGTGTAGTTTTTGATCCCCTGAAGTATCATGTTAAAGGCTTATGCTTTGCTTCAGTTCTGTTTTTAGATTTCTGATTGGTTCAGCAACCCAAATCCTGTTGTTTATTGAACACTCCACCCTGCTGATTGTATTGACTCCTGCGTAATTCATCTTGAGTCCAAGTGAGGAAGGCTGACTATAAATTATGTAAAAAAATAAATACAGTTGCAGGCCTTTCGGAGTTATAGCCTCATCCCTGTAATAGACTATATAGTAGTAAGAGAGAGCAGGGTCTTATAATAACAGATCAGGTTTCTACCAGGTAGCAGTAAATTTAACCATGAGCACCAGATGGTGGAACTTAAAGAGTGTGGGCTAAGATGAGAACCTGGCCACTTTCCTTTCCTTTCTTTCCTCCAAACAGGCACTCTTTGCTTCCCCTCCCCTTCTCCAAGCTGCTTTATGTAGCTGGAGAGGAAAGGCCACATTGTTGATTCAGAGATCAAATCAGTGTGATATTTGCTCTTTGGCGGAGTGTCAGGTTTTGGCAGTTGCAGGCCTCACAAAAGTAGCGTGTAAGAGACTTGAAGCAGTTGCACTTCAAAGGCAGTGCCATTCCACTAAAGCATTTAGTTTGCTTTATGTGGGTTGTGTTTTTTCTCTTGATATGCATCATGCCAAAGGAGTTCCCATAATTGATGGCTGGAATGTGTAGAGGTCTTGCAGAACCATAGTTCCTCCGCAGTGTTGCTTGGGCAGGAGAATGTCCCAATGGGGTTGTGTCCAAGTAAATCTGTGTGTCCAGGTAGGTAAAATTTTAAAGGGAATAGATACCATTTAGATTTTCTTCCTCAGGCACCAGAAATACGCTTAGGTCGGCCGTGAGTTCTAAATGTAAAAGATGAGGAACCAGTTTCTGCCATGATCCATCCCAGCCTTTGTGTGATCAAGACACATCTCTCACACAATCCATTATTTGCTGCTACTTCTCTTGTATGTGGAAGTGGAAGAGAGACGAAGGTGATTTTGCCCTACCTTCCCAGAGCAGCATCAAACAGCTACCTCGCCTATGGATTAATCTGCAGCCTCCTAATTAAAATAGGCTGCAACTTGATTTAATTACATTTCTAGGACTATTGACATATGTACAATCAATCATAATCAGGCTAAAACGATCCACATTAAAATCCCACAACCTTCAAAGCTTTACTCTGGCCACCAAAAAGCAGCGTGAAAGAAAAGGATATTGTAGCCCTGCTGGATCAGACCAAAGGGATCTCTAATCTTGCATTTCATCACCAAGGGTGATCAGTCAGAAGCCTCCAGGAGATCAAAAGCAGGTTACGAAAGCCACCGCCTGCTTCTGCCATTGGGCCCCAGAGCCGTTGCTGAACATACCTCCAGAGAACTCTCAGACCTTTTGAAGTCAGGACTGGGAGTCATCGAAAATTGACTGTCTTCCCAGTGTTGCTGCCACTGGGTAAACGGTGACAGTTTTCACTTTTCTGGTTCTTTTGTTGTTGATGTGCTGCTGTGGTTTGTGAATATTATTGATCTGCCATTTTAATAATTTTTTAATGTTGCCCTTCCCCTTCCCACACCTGAAAAGCCTGATGACTGAGACGAGGCATACCAGGGGACTGGGGGTGCACGTTGCACTGGGGCGCGCGCCTGGGGGGCAGCGGAAAAACATGCCCCCCACGGTGCCCCCACACACACTTACCTTCATCAAACAGTGCAGGCTGGAGAAGCGGCCTGTTCCCTTCAGGCTGAAAACGGCCTGGTGGGAACTTCACTTCCCAGGAGACCTTGCAAGCCCCAGGGTTTCATGGGGAGTGTAGTTCCCACAAGGCCATTTTCAGCCTGAAGGAAACAGGCCGCTTCTCCAGCCTGCACTAAGGTAAGGGGTGTGTGCCATGGGCGGGGGGGGGGGGGCGGAAAACACAGAGTGTGCAGCAGGCGCACTCTGGCCCAGCTACGCCTTTGAAGAGGATTCACATCTGTGGACGTTAGCCATGCTGATCCACAATACTGTGAGATCAGCAAATGGGAGTTGTTTTCAAAGACATGTTGTAAGTTTCAATTGGTACAAAGTATAATGGCAAAGCTCCTGTCTGAGTCATCCACTTGAAGTGTGTCGGCCAAGAACTGTGTCGGCCAAGAACTGTGTCAATGACGCTGCTTATCCTTTCGTTTCTGGGCCCAGTTGAAAGTGCTGGTTAATAACTTTAAAGCCCTTCATGGCCTACAATCCTGATGCTTATTGACTGCCATCAGAGGCATAGATCCAAGGGGGCTGGGGGGGATGCACCGGGCACGCGCCCCTGTGGGGGCAGGGCAGGGGCGTTCCGGGGCAGAGGACGCACCAGTGCATCGGGCGCTTTCCCTCCTTGCTACGCCTCTGACCGCCATCTCCTGCTATGAATCCCACATGCCGCTTACCTTTTCAGGCAGCCTTCACCTTGTGGGGCCCTATCTTAGGATTGTCCATAAGAAGAAGAAGAGTTTGGATTTATATCCCCCTTTTCTCTCCTGCAGGAGACTCAAAGGGGCTTACAAACTCCTTTCCCTTCTCCCCTCACAACAAACACCCTGTGAGGTGGGTGGGGCTGAGAGAGCTCCGAAAAGCTGTGACTAGCCCAAGGTCACCCAGCTGGCCTGTGTGGGAGTGTACAGGCTAATCTGAATTCCCCAGATAAGCCTCCACAGCTCAGGTGGCAGAGCGGGGAATCAAACCCGATTCCTCCAGATTAGATACACGAGCTCTTAACCTCCTACACCACTGCTGTAAGGCAACAACAAGCCTTTCCTTTTGGTAGGCTTAGTCCTCTGAAAAGAGACTTGCTGTTGTTATTTCCCCCTTTGGTAATTTTATGAATTTTAAATAGGTTTTATGAATTTTAAATAGGCTTTATTGTTACAGGTTATAACTGATTTTAGGTTACATTAGATATTATGATTTTTACGAATGTTATGTTGTAACCCACCCTGAGACCTTCAAGTATAGGACAGGATATGTAAAGTAAATAAATATTACAACATTTATTAGTTGCCTTTCTCCCTTGCAAAACTTAAGGCAGCTTACAGTATAACAAATTTTTGAAATATGTATTTAAAACAATATAAATAAAACAACAATTGTAAAAGCACAGATGTCCCCCTGCTGCATTTTGGAAAGCATGCAAGACAGTTCTGTTTCAGAGTGCATTTGGTTGGGGGGCGGGGGGTTTAGCTACTTGAGCAGATATGGCTGTGCTTTCAGTTTGCAAGGTGTTATGCGATAATGGACTGTTCATGTTTTGCGTCCTTGCAACTGGTTGCAGCTTGAGTCTGAGGAAATAAGGCAGGACATACAATTTGACAAGCAAAGGCAAAAGGGGATGATTCGAACATAGACCTGCTGCTGGAAATGCCCCTGTGTATGACCTTACTGGACTCAGGTGGAATAATGAGAAAGATGCCCTTGGCTGATCTGAGAAATCAGAATGGGAGAGGAAAATTCTTCATTCTTAAATTGCCTCTGAGCTTCTTTATGTTGTTTATGTATTGGAGTCTGAGTGTGGGTAATGCAAAAGAGAAGGCAGAGGAAGAGTGTTTGTAAGTCAGATGAGTATTCTGGCCAGTATAGGTTTTATATTCACATTCCAGACTGGCACATGTAACATTCTTAAGTTTTGTTTGTGGAACAGCCAAACAACGATATGTATTGTCGAAGGCTTTCACGGCCGGAATCACTGGGGTGTTGTGGGGTTTTCGGACTGTATGGCCGTGTTCCAGTAGCATTTTCTCCTGACGTTTCACCTGCATCTGTGGCTGGCATCCTCTGAAGATGCCAGCCACAGATGCAGGCGAAACGTCAGAAGAAAATGTTACTGGAACCCGGCCATGCAGCCTGGAAACCCCCACAACACTCCCAATGAAGAAGTAGCAGCTTAGGGCTTCAGGAATTGAAACCAGCAGCACAATCAATATTTATCAGTAATCAAACTAATTGTGTTGACATGCTCAAATGTGTCCCTGCCCAGTAAACTCAGTTCCTAACAAGAGATTGAGGTAAAGAACAGGAAAAGGCATCTTGAGAAAACTTGTCTGCTATATCCAAGGAATTTTACTGAAATAATTGAGATTTCTCAAGAAACAAACACTGTTGGGGCACACATGCATTCCAACAGTTGGTGGTATCCAGTTCAGTTTAGGAGATCCCCCCCCCCACAGCAGTCCAGCACACAACCCCATTTTTATTGACCTAGAAAGAACTCCTCACCTGTGTGCAGTCATGGAAATTTCTAATGTAAAGTCCAGAAGAAAGATTGCAGTGTCAAAACTGTGGCCTTCTACTCTTGTTTCCAGACCCACTTTTATACCTTCCCGTTCAGAAATGAATAGCACTGTCTTTCGTAATACAAGTTCATGTCCCTTTAAGCAAGCAAACTATGTAACTCCGGGCTTCACAGTCACACCACTGAACTAAGGAGATTTGAATATATCAAATTTGGAAGGAATCACGTTTGGGTAACTGGATGACATCTGACAATTATTATTTAGAGTTGTGGATTTGCATATATTTGTTCAGCCGTGTTAATCCATTTTAAATTCTATTGTGGAACATAACTAAGTTCTGGATTTCACACCTGATGATTTCTAAATCTTGTAGAACGACTTTGCCTAGGATTAGCTGAGGTTAGTAGCTTCAGATGATTACCATCGAGGTTTTTTTCTTTATTTCTTCCCAGTGCCAATTCCCCTGGTACTCGGAATGGTATTACATGTCATGATGTAGTGCAGGGGTGGCCAACCTATGATGCTCCAGATGTTCATGGACTACAACTCCCATCAGCCCCTGCCATCATGGGAATTGTAGTTATGAACATTTGGAGCACCATAGGTTGGTCACCCCCTAATGTAGTGGGTTCTGAATGCTGTACTTTCACACAAACACATGAAAATACTATATGCTGAGTCAGACCTTTGATATTTCAAGGTCAACAGTATCTACGCTGAGTTGCAATGACTTTCCTGCCTCTCAGGCAGAGGTTTTTCACAATACCTACTACCTGCTCTTTTTAATTGAAGATGCTGGGATTGAATCATGGACCTTGTGTATACAAGTCAGATGTTCTGCAACTGAACTATTATCCCTCCTCACGGCCATTTCCTTTTCAAGAGGTGGGGGAGTCAAGAAGTGGCGGGCAGTATTTAACCGTTGTAATATTTCCCTGTGATTGATCACAAGATGCTTCCTTAAACGACTCACCTTTTGCGTGTGGTGTGCGTGTTACGGCGACTGTATGGATTAATGGGCCCCCAAACATTCTATTCTTGCTTTGAACTTGCAAACTGGAGGCTGTGGTTTTCTTTTATTGTGTCAATCATGTTGGGTCTTTCCTCTTTTCATATGGCCTTCAGCTTTTCCTAGCTTTTTATTGCCTACTCTGATAGGCAGCATCTTTCCATGGTCTGTGAGAAACCTCTGCCCAAGATGGTTTTTAGCAGAAGGCGCCAAGAATTCAGCCAAGGAGAATTCGGTATACCAAGCATGTGTTCTGTCACTGAGCTTCCTAGTTCCCAGGTTCACAATTCTCCATCCCTCTGTACCAGGTGAGCTCCAAAACTAAACACAAGCCTAGCTGTGGGTGAATGACTGGGAAGAGGGGATTTGCAGGAGAAAAAAAACTGAGCTCTGCGGGCAAGTTCTTCTAATTGTCCCGTGAGTCATAAGTTAAAAGTGGTTTAAAGCAACACAGAGAATTTTAAATAATTTTTTTGCTGCCCTGTTAAAGGCAGTGCCGTATCTAAACTTAGATCATTATCTCATCATGTCTTGATTGTTGGCATTAAATCTGATCCCATCCATACAAAGCCAATCAGTGTGTTTGGTAAAAGGTCCTGTGTGCTGGAAACATTACTTGGAAGAAGACTGCATTGTTCAGCAATCTTTAGCCTCTGCTTAAAAGTATCAGGACAGAAAGATTTGTATTGGGGGACTGAAGGGATATAACTGAGGCTTATGACATTTTGAAGTGTCTCAAGAGATTGAATCTATATCTTCTCTCAAAATCGTTGGACTTAGGGCTCTTCAATCAAATTGATGGGTAAAGCAAAGAGAAACAATTTATCATGTACCCCTTCATTAATTTGTGAATTTAAGTGCCACAGTTTGCTATGGGCAGTAACATAATTAAGGTGGGCTTATCACTGGCTTTTAGCTGTGATTGATAGAAATGCATCTTCAGAACCAGGAATCCTCCGATTCACCAGAGGAAAAAACTATCAAAAGGGATTCATTTTGTGGCCTGGAAACTCACTTCTTTGCGGTATACCTGATCACCATTTACATTTTTTAAAAAGACTGAAATGGTTGGTTGAATAATAATTTAAAATAGGATAATGTG
The DNA here is from genome assembly GCF_021028975.2 of Sphaerodactylus townsendi. Taxonomy (NCBI): domain Eukaryota; kingdom Metazoa; phylum Chordata; class Lepidosauria; order Squamata; family Sphaerodactylidae; genus Sphaerodactylus; species Sphaerodactylus townsendi. The sequence continues at coordinate 32,112,455 of NC_059425.1, forward strand.
GTCATCATAGGAATGTGCAGTCCTTGTGAACACATGGAGGATTTGTTGAAGTGAATGGTAATTTCAGTTTAGTAGCCCTAAATGTTTGAGATGGTGCTCTCTTCTCTTAGTGTGTCCTTTGCCTCTTCTGTGCCTGTGTCTGACTGATGAAACTTACAGTGACTTTATTTAACCCTTAGTACCATGTTTCCCCGAAAATAAGACAGGGTCTTATATTAATTTTTCCACCAAAAGATGCATTAGGGCTTATTTTCGGGGGATGTCTTACATTCGGGGAAATACGGTACCTTCACAATTCATTAAGGCGGGCTCCCAGCAATCCGTGATGCAAGCCGCATCCTCATTGGCAGGGCATTGTCTGTGATTTGTGATCTGTAACTATACTGGTAGGGCTTATTTTTGGAGTAGGGCTTATATTTCAAGCATTCTCCAAAAATCCTGAAAAATCATGATAGGGCTTATTTTCGGGGTAGGTCTTGTTTTCAGGGAAACACGGTAGCAGCTTGCTCGGTTAGAATCATATTGGTATTGCAGTGTCCATTTGGTCATCAAACTGGCAGCTTCTTCTCATGGTAAAACATCTCATTCTAGGTAGGGTTAGAAAAATCAGTTTCAACAGTCATAGTTCTGTTTTCATGGGTCATCATGTAAAAAAGAAACAGAGATCTCCTTTCCTTGATTTCTGTTTTTAAAAGAATATGGAAGTGATTGAAAGACCCCTTCTGCACATATAGAATAATGCACTTCCAATCCATTTTCAAAGCACTTTGCAGCTGGATTTTACTGTGCGGAGTAGCAAAATCCACTTTCAAACAATTGTGAAAGTGAATTCAAAGTGCATTATTCTGCACTTGCAGAAGGGGCCAAAAAGTGAAGCTGGGCTTCCTAAGGCATTAACTCTTCATGGCAGTAAAGGTGTGTTTGTAACTGGGCTTCAGTGTTCTTGGACCAAACTTTGATGATCTCTCCATCCTGCAGGTTATGAATAAAAATGATAATTGTGTAGTTCCACCCATCCTGGGAATCCTTTTCTGTATGCCGTGCTTGCTGTCCTCCTCCGACAGTGGCCCCGATGAAAAATGGGAAATTGGATCATATGCAGAGTGCTTTCGCCTTGTCATTACTGGATCTTCAACCCAAACCTGCTCATCTTAAATTTACTGGACAGAGTTTCCAAGGCTTGTCTGAGCCAAACGAGCTCTCATTTTTCAAAAATGGAAAACTAACCTCAATGACTCTTCAGATGAAATGCTCATTCAAACACTTTTGAGACCCGTAGTTCCCCAAAGCCTTGGACTTTATGCAAACACATTCCGCATACTTGAAGCACCAGCATATGGAGACAAGAGCCCTTCTTACCCCACTTAAAGCTTGCCATGGGTTGCTGCAGTTTATAAATTTGCCACCCACCTATCCAGCTATGGCAGTGAGTTATGTGAGCAAATTACTCAGCAGGTTGCTGTAATAACACATCCCTTGTAAATGAGTTGTAAAATTTTCCCTGGGTCATGAATTCCAGTAAGCAGACAACTTCCGCAGCTCCTTTACTTCAGTATGTCTGTGGTGCTGCCTTCATCTATAAAGGCAGTCTCCCTGTATCCTCCCACCGAATCTGGTTTCTATCAGGGATTGGTTTCAGATACAGACCCTGGTCATTGCTATAAAAATCTGACTGTGCAGTAGCACTGGGTGGTTTGCTGTACATGTGTTTATTTTATAGAGCCATACCGCCTATGAAGCCAGTCCATAAAATTTTAATCCCTCTGCTGACAGTTTCAGTCTAGTTGACAGATAAATAGAGAAGAAGGGGGAAGGAAGCCTTCTGAGGAACATTAAAACTCCCACCATCCACACATTTTCCTTCTTACCAGCCCCGAGAGACTTGCTGGTTCGCAGTTGAAGCATGCAAATACGATGGCATCTGGTAGCTGGCACAAAATTTGGGTGTCTTTTGTAATCCATTTAGACCAGAAATTATGGTGCAGTGTTTAGAGTAGCAGATGAGGATTTGGAAGACCATACTGTAAATCCCCACTGGGAAGCTCATTGGCAGACTTTTGGCCAGACACTCTCAGTCTATCCTACCTCACAAGACTGCTGCATAGATAAAAAGGAAGAGCGGAGAACCCTGTGTAGCACCCTGAGCTGCTTGGAGAAAAGGCAGGATAAAAATGTGACAGATTGTGACTATTGTGAAGTCTTGTCTCTTTTTGACTTCTTCCAACAAAATACGCGGAAGAATACATTTTTCACTGTATTAAAAGCCTCTTAACCCCATGGAAAGGCAGGATATAAATATTTTAATTAAATAAAATACGTGGTTGTGTTTTTAAAGAACACTGAACCGAAAGAGGATCAGGTAAATATGAAAAACATTGTTTGCACGTGCAGTGTCTGAGGACTCAGGCAGCCCTCCTGGAAGTATTAGAGAGTCTGTGCAAAGAGGCCATAAATGTTCAGTCTGCAAGCTGCATGTGCCTCCTTTTGAGGAGCAAAGGCTGGTGGGGCAAGCAGAACTCACTCCTCAGCAGAAAAACCTAGACCCATGCCCACTTGCAAGTACATCTGTTGTAGTCAGAAACTGTAGGCATTACATCCATGTATGTATTATTCTACAGGGATAGATGGCACCCTTGAACATCACTCAGGTTTGAAATGCCTTTTCAAAATTTAAAATATTCGCATGCCCCTCTGTTAAAAATGCTCTCGAATCTGGAGAACCGGGCTTGATTCCCCACTCCTCCACATCAGCAGCGGACTCTAATTTGGGGAACCAGGTTTGTTGCCCCACTCCTCCACATGGGGAACCTTGGCCTCGTCATAGTTCCCTCAGAACTCTCTCAGCTTCACTTGCCTCACAAGGGTTCATTCCGCACATGCAGAATAATGCACTTTCAAACTGCTTTCAGTGCTCTTTGAAGCTGTGCGGAATAGCAAAATCCACTTGCAAACAGTTGTGAAAGTGGGTTGAAAACACATTATTTTGCGTGTGCGGAAGGGGCCAAGGTGTCTGTTGTGGGAAGGGGGAGGGAAGGAGTTTGTCAGCTGCTTTGGGACTCCTTATGGTTGAGAAAAACAGGGTATAAATCCAAACTCTTCTCTTCTTTAACCTGCAGTCATTAGAAGTCAGAGAAGCAGCAAGGTACCCCCAAAATGCTCTTTTCTTTCCTGTACCTTACCTGGAAAGAGCTCTTTAGTGGCTGTCTGCCTCTCCTGCCTTTTCTAAGGGCCAGTCTAGGAAATCTGGCTTTTTGTCTTGTGCACAGCTTGAACAGATCTCATTCAAGCCTAACAGTGTGACTGAATGAAATGTGATGTGGCTTCTCTGGAGCCTCTGTCTTATTGCCCTGGTGCGGTTTGCAAGATATAACTGGAGGGAAAAGCACTCGTCCCCACTCGAGTCACACCCTTTTTACCTGCCACCAAGCAGGACAAAATTACAATTATGGGAATAGCATTGGTTGACTTACGGGAACTGTCTGCAATTCTTGCTTAGAGCTTCTAACCTGAAATGTTGAATTGCATGTTTATATTACCCAAGTGGTTTCTTATCAGAGCTGGAAGCAATAATGAGAGAACAGATAACACGGAAGGTGAAATAAAACGAGCAGATTTGCCCACTGACTAATAGCCACGGTGCCAGTTTGAATGAAGAAAGCTGGCTGGGGCCTGAGTTTTGCTGAAAGGTAACCATTTGTGACTAAAACGTCATTAGTGGACATTTGTTTCTGGTAGGAATCTGTGTAATAGCTCTGTTGAAGGGCTGAATAAGGGGACAGAGGCTGACTAAACCTTACTGTAAGTAAAACAAGGTCTGTTCTTTGGTGGCTGAGTTTAAGCATGCCTGTGTTGCTCCCCTACTGTGGTGTAGTGGTTAAGAGCAAGTGTGCTGTAATCTGGAGGAACCAGGTTTGATTCCCTGCTCTGCCGCCTGAGCTGTGGAGGCTTATCTGGGGAATTCAGGTTAGCCTGTACACTCCAACTCACGCAGCTGGGTGACCTTGGGCTAGTCACAGCTCTTCTGAGTTCTCTCAGCCCCACCTACCTCATAGGGTGTTTGTTGTGAGGGGAGAAAGGGAAAGGAGATTTTAAGCCCCTTTGAGTCTCCTTGCAGGAGAGAAAGGGGGGATATAAATCCAACTCTTCTTCTTCTTCTTTCTCAAGGCAGGGAAGAGTGGCTGTGTCTCCAGTGTTGATGGGAACATGTGCCTAGGGTAGTGCTAGTGTTTATGTCTACATTAGTGTGGATTTGCCTTGTTGTGTGGATACTGAGAAAAAGGCATTGCTTCCTCAAGGAAAGACCAGTGCAGTCTGCTCATTTACTTCAGTCCTAACATCCTAGAAAAGCCTAGGGAAGGTTTTGCTGAAAAGGTATCATCAATACAGCCAAACTAGAATCTCACTTGTCTGGATTTTTTTTTAATTGAGAGCAGGTTTATTCATTAATTAATGCTTATTATTATTATAAAACAGTTATACACAGCAAACAAGATCAATATGCTGGATTTTGTATTACATCACACGTCGGACACTTCCCAAGCATCTAGGACTGTGTGATGTATCGACGAATAATGCGTGCAGAGCCGAGTAGGGTGGCCTTTTGCAGCTGACATATGGTGATTTTGTCAGCAGGTTTATTCATTAATTAATGCTTATTATTATTATTATTATTATTATTATTATTATTATTATTATTATTATTATTATTATTATTATTATTATTATTATTGATACAAAACAGTTATACACAGCAAACAAGATCAATATGCTGGATTTTGTATTACATCACACGCATCTAGGACTGTGTGATGTATCGACGAATAATGCGTGCAGAGCCGAGTAGGGTGGCCTTTTGCAGCTGACATATGGTGATTTTGTCAGCGCCAATTGTTTTTAAGTGCCGTTCAAGATCTTTAGGCACTGCACCCAGTGTGCCGATCACCACTGGGACCACCTGTACTGGTTTGTGCCAGAGTCTTTGTAGTTCAATCCTTAAATCCTTTCATTATCGTGTAAGTTTTTTCCAGTTAAGCTTCTCATCAATCCTGCTGTCACCAGAAATTGCAACATCAACTATCCACACTTTCTTTTTTTTTTCCTGTCAATCGTGAGGTCAGGAGTATTGTGTTCCAAAACTTTGTCAGTCTGAATCCGGAAGTCCCAGAGTAGTTTTCACAGCGTAATTCATTTTTTCAGTGACCTTTTCAGGTTTGTGATTCCACCCAGTTCTTTTGTCTACAGGCAGATGGTAGTTGTGGCACAAGTTCCAGTGAATCATCTGAGCAACGGTATTATGCCTCTGCTTTGTAGTCCGTCTATGCGCGATCTTCTTGCAGCAGCTAAGTATGTGATCTATTGTTTAGATCTGGGCTTCCCTTTGCAGAGTCTGCTGCACTTGGGATCTGTAGTTGACTTTTCAATTCTGGCTTTGATGGCGTTTGTTCGAATTGCTTGTTCTTGGGCTGCAAGAATCAAGCTCTCAGTCTCCTTTTTCAAAGTTCCATTTGTGAGCCACAACCAGGTTTTTTCCATTTGTGAGCCACAACCAGGTTTTTTCCTTGTCAATTTTGTCCTCAATTTTTTCTAGGAACTGTCCATGAAGAGCCCTTTTTTGCCAGTTTTCTCTTCTGCTTTGCAGTGTATTTTTACGGTATTCACTCTTTGTCTTTTGCAATTTGCAGTGTATTTTTACGGTATTCACTCTTTGTCTTTTGCACTTTGAGCAGTTTTCTGCTGTTGACTTCCATCAGTGTTGGTTCTTCACTGTTTTTCACATAATCTGCCAGTGCATGTTTCTCTTCTTCCACTTATAAAAAAACTTATTATTATTATTATTATTATTATTATTATTATTATTATTATTATTTATTTGCAGCCCACTTTTCTCCCTGACTGGGGACCCAGAGTGACTTTTCACATTGTTCTTCCTCCTCTACTTAATCCCCACAACAGCAACCCTGTGAGGGTAGGTTAGACTGAGAGATTGTGACAGGCCCAAGGTCATCTGCCAGGCTTCTGGGGTTGAGCAAGAGATTCAAATCCAGGATTCCCAGGTCCTAGTTCAATGCTCCAACCACCAACCACATCAATCTCAGGCTTTGAGGCCAGACATTGTCTTGTGAAAATTTCAAAGCCAGAAATGGGGTTCAGTAGTTTTTTCAGGCAACAGGGGCAGGTCCTTCATTCTTATGAACAGCAGAAGAATTCCGGATCATCTTCAAGGAGCTGGTATTAACCTTTAAGGCCCTTCGTGGCCTGGGGCCCTCATATCTGCGTGACCGTCTTACCCCATATGTCCCAAGCAGGCCTCTGTGATCTGCAGAGGCTAATCTACTGACAGTCCCCTGTCCCTCAATGATGCGGCTGGCCTCTACCCAGGCCAGGGCTTTTATGGACCTGGCCCCTGCCTGGTGGAACACTCTTCCATCTGCTGTTAGGGCCCTGCATAACCTTGGTGAGTTCTGCAGGGCCTGCAAAATTGAGTTGTTCCACTGGGCTTTTGGGGAGGCTGGCCGCGGATTGCCTGCCCCCTTCTGATGCCCCTGCACTAGATTCTATACCATTCCCGGCACTGCCCTGTGTTGCATCTATATTTTTGGCACTGCTGGTCCCCTCCCGGCCTTAGGATCGGACGCCATTGGTTAATAAGGGTTTTATGATAATGCTGCTATTGTGTTTTTAAGGGATTTTAATGTTCAGTGTTTATAACTTGAATTTTATTGTGCACTGTCTGTTATTGTACACCGCCCAGAACCCTTCGGGGGTTGGGCAGTTCACAAAAATCTTTAAAAAAACAAAACTCATTGAGGAAGGGCCATGGCTTTGTGGAAGAGCCAGAAGGCACCTGGTTCAGTCCCCAGTAGTTGAAAAAGGACCAAGTAGAAGATAACGCAAAAGGCCTATACTCAAGACCCTGAAGAGTCACTGCCAGTCTGAGTAGATAATAGTGACCATGATGGACCAGTGGTCTGATTCATTAGAAGATGGCATCATGTGTGTATATGTAGGCTGTCAGGCAGGGGGCTAGAGTTCAATGCACAAAGCTCCTGACAACATCATCTTCTGTTTGGCAGAATCTTGTGTTGCGGTTTTGAGAAAAGACATCTGCCAAAGACCTTTGAGATCTGTTGCAAATCCAAGCAGGCCACACCAGGCCCGGTGGTTTGATTTGAAATAAGGCAGTTTCATGCATCAAAGTAAGATTATGTCAACATTTACATATGTTTACAAAATAATTCAGCTTTTCTGGCAGGAGAATTTGAATCACTTGGAATTTTGAAATTCGCACAACTTTGGCTTTAAAAAGGATTTGAATGAAGGCTAAGGAAAAGGGGTTGACTAACAACAATAGACCTAGAAAGTGGTGTAGCAGATGGTAAAAAGTAGAAGTTCTATAGATACCTTCTGCAGAAGAGTTAAAAGAACATTAATTTTCATTAAAAATTACAAAGGTTTTGAGAGTTGGGGTGCTGTGTGGTTTCCGGGCTGTATGGCTGTGTTCTAGCAGCATTCTCTCCTGACATTTCGCCTGCATCTGTGGCTTCAGAGGATGCCAGCCACAGATACAGGCTAAACGTCAGGAGAGAATGCTGCTAGAACACGGCCATACAGCCCGGAACCCACACAGCACCCCAGTGATTCCGGCCATGAAAGCCTTCAACAATGTTTTGAGAGTTGCCATAAAATCAATAAGCATAAAGCTGAGTTTTTAATCTGCAAATCAAGTGAAAGAAACATGTAGATTTCAGTCACTTGTCTTGGAAGACCAAAAGCTACGTTGCACTTTGGAGGTTGATTTGTTGTGACTTTAGTACATGGGACATTGAAAATAAGTGTTTTCAGGAAACAGCCCCCAAAAGTGATTTTTGTATTCCTTTTAACATGTTGCTCCTACCTAGCCATGTAAATATTAAACATGCATGTTTCTGATCCTCTGAGCCTTCCAACATGAGAATTGGTCCCCTCTACTGCTTGGTCTTTTCTGCTGGGTTAGCAAATTCAGTGGTGTGTGCTAATTAATGGCATGACTGAATGTTGCATTCTCGGTTGATGGTCACACCAGAGTGTATTACATCTGACTTTAATTAACTAAAAATCAAAGCTCTACATCAAGGAAGCCACAGCCTTGTGTGTTCATTCTGTTGTCTCCCCAGTTGCTCGGTGAAACACAAAATACCAGCCACAGATTGGGGCCTCTGTGATCCCTTGCTGCATTTTGGAGGGGGCAGCAGTAGGGCTAGTTGCTTTTTTGTAGCAGAATCTTACGCTGTCCTTGTTTCTGTCAAAGCATCTCCTCCCATATCCGCTTTTTACATTTTCTTTATTTCACTAGTGTTCGAGCCACGTTTGTCAGTTTTCTTTTCTGTGTGTCAATTTGCAGCCATTGGCTCTCTTTGCCTTTCTGTGTCTCCCTTTCTCTTGCTGTGCCCTACTTCTTACAAACGCTGCAAAATACTTCGGGCTGCAGGTGGGCTTTGACGTGATGGAATGTTCATTACAAAAATTTCCTCTGTATCGAAGAAAAGATCAGGTAGTAGCAGCATAGCTTTTTTTCCCCTGCAGCTTTAAAAAAATGGTCAGGCAGGTGAGCCTACAACAGCAGTCTTAGGGGACCCAGTCAGGTAAAGGATTTACTGCCTCACCTGCCATTTGCTGTGTGTGAAGAAGAGCAAGCCTATACAACTACCTGTCTACTGAGCCACTCTCCCTTACACACATGGAACTAAACTGGCTGTTGGGGGTTTTCCAGGCTGTGTAGCCATGGTCTGGTAGTTTCTGCATCTTGACAATCTGCAGCCTGACTGTGGTGTAATATGCAGAGGCATACCCAGAGAAAATGGCACCTGGGGCAACACCTGCCCAAGCACCCCTGCGCCCCACTTCAGGAGCAGCCTTGCTGGGAGCCTGCTGCCCTGCCCTGCTGCCCCGGAGGAGGAGCAGCCAGGCCAGGAGCCTGCTGCCCCAGGCCAAGGGACACCCCGCGGGGCCACAGCAGGCTCCCAACCCAGCGGCTCCTTCAGGTCACGAGGGGGGCACAATTTTGTCCCCCGCATGTGACCTAAGAGATAGTGCCCCAGGATCAATTGACCCCCATGTTCCTCTGGCAGATACGCCCCTGGTAATATGTCATTGCTTTTCAGTATGTGGTGGTTTGTAGGATTTATTTTTTCATTTTTACAGCATTCTCACTGGGGTTTCCAGTCGTCCCCCCCACTTCCTATGATGTGAAATGAGGTGGGGCAGAACTTGCTACAAGAGAAGGCTGCAGTTTTAGCAAGCAGGACACACCAACCGCCTAATGAGGGTTTGTCTCTGGTGTGTTTGTCTGACAGAAGGGATGCTTCTGGCCGTGCAGGTTTTGCTATCCTCAGGAGAGAGTTTTCCCAGGCTGTTCTCTGAATTCTGTTGCTGGCTGTGTGTTTTTGGTTTATACTGCATGTTGTGGGCAGGCAACCTTGTTGACATAATCTGAAATTGTTTCTTCATAAAAGGCTGCAAAAGCACCGTGCTGTGGTTTCAGCCATTTCAAATTCAAGAGGATTCCCTCTGCTGTCGCAATTTTTATTTTATTTTTTCCTTTTCTCAGAAAGCCCAAGAGAAAGAGCCTCCCAGCACTAAGCCTTTTTTCTGTGACCCTCTTTGTTTGGTACTGCAGTGATTGAGTATCTCCATCCCCTCATCTTTTCCAGAGCAGCTGCATTTGGCAAGGAATGTTTGCCCCTCTCCTACACACACCCCCCCCTCCAGTTCCTGCTGCAAAGATGTTTCTTGATTAATCCCACCAAAGAGATTGTTTGGTAGCCTCAAGGCAGCTATGCAAAAAAACCTTTGCTGTTTCCAGGGGGAAGTCTGATTATGGCGCTATTCACCTAGCTAGCAGGAAACCTGGAAGAAATGACTGCCTTTAGATGTCATGGTGACCAACACCCTTAGAAAAATGGAGTGCATTTGGAACACTAACCAATTTATTGTGGCATAAGCTTTTGGGAAGTAGAATTTGCATCTTCAGATGCAGTAATAAGTCTGATAATCTTTAAGGTGCTACATGACTCCTCCAATGCTCAGCTGACGTAGTTGCCATCCCAAAGCTTTTACAGTTGATTAAAGTAGTAGGTAGAAAAACTGGACAGTCAAAGAAGAGAAGAAGAAAGACGGTATTGCCCCTGTCTACTAACTGGGTCCACCAAATCTACCCCTTTCCAATTTTTTGTGCATATTCAGGACTTGTGGCTTTTTCTTGAGATTGTGGTTTTTCATTTTCTTTTGGAACAGATTGGAAAAGGCAGCACTTTTAGCCGCTCGCTTTCCAGACTCTGCAGAAATCATCTCTAGGGGCGAATACCCCTTCCTTCCACCCATCAAAACTGAAGGAGAAACTTCTTGCAGTGGGAACTCAAGATGCGTAGTTTGGCCCTAAAAACAAGCACCTGGGGACAGGGCTGGTCAGAATCGGGGAGGAAAGGGAGGGTCCAGTGGTGGGATCCAAAAATTTTAGTAACAGGTTCCCATGGTGGTGGGATTCAAACTGTGGCGTAGCGCCAGTGGGGCTGGGTGGGATACGACGGGAGCATGGGTGGGCATTCTGGGGGCGGAGCATTCCTGGGCGGGGCTGTGGCAAGGTCCTTGGGCGGGAAACGAATGCACGCAGGCGCAGGCTGCCACGCATGCCGGTGCACCTCCTGCTAAACTGCTTCAAGTTCTGTGCGCTACTGCTGAGAGGAGGGGTGTAACTAAGGCAAAAATCACGTGGCAAAATCACCAATTAGTAACCCCCTCTCGGGAACCTTTGAGGAAGGAGGCACACACAAATAATTAGTAACCTACTCTCGGGAACCTGTGAGAACCTGCTGGATCTCACCTCTGGGAGGGTCTTCCTGTACTGCTTCCTGAATTGGAAATCCCCCCCTATCCCTGGCTTCTTACAGCCCCAGTATAGAGGAAAAAAGAAGATATCTTTCGAACAGCTTATGGAGAGGCATCTTCAGTCCGGGAGAAAATACTGGGGTGGGTGGGTGTGTGTGCCTCCTTCCTCAAAGCCACCGTGCTGTTCCAGATGTGCGATCCCCGCAGTTGCTTGCAGGCCTTTCAGTTGCATTTGTGAAAGTCTGGCATTGCACATAGATGGCCCTTAGCTCTAGGTTTTCAGCCCTGAATGAAACTCAAAACAAGAAACATTCAGTATTTTGGAATCTATGGTGATAAAGCTCTTAATTTGTAATGAAATTCTCAAGCCTAACACTGCGGCCCTTGCAAGTCGAAGGTTTTCAAGTATGTGAAATTAAAGCTGAGGCCTATTTGGGGAAGGGGGGGATTCCAGTTTGCTTGGTCCTGTTTTTATTTCTGCTTCAGCAAAGGAAAAACCCCTGCGAAAGCCCCCACATTCCCAACGCAAAGGGGTGGAAACCGCTCTCAATCACAATAGCGAGGGCCATGGCGCCTCATTCGTCGGCTAATCCTTTCGAATAATAGGCTTGGAACTGCTGTATGAAACTATTTTGCTAAAGTTGGAGGAGGATTCCACAGCCCAATTAAAGGATTAGAATTGAGAGCCATTCACATACTCTTAAGTACGTGAATGTAAGAACCTGGTGCGGGACCGAGAGAAATCAGTGTTCCTTTTAATGCTGTAATACACCAGCATTATCTTGGCCCAAGGGCTGGCTTTTTGAGAAGGAAGTCTTTTGTTCCATATTGTGCATTGTGGCTGCTCCGTAAGTGTGTTTTTCCAGCTTTTATCCCTCAGCGTGCGCAACATGCTCTGCGGCTAGATGTAACGGCTTTAGACAGCTAGTTATGGTTTTCGTTCATTCACTTAGGTGGAAGGTACCAAAAGGCTGTCTGCATCGTCCTTCAGATGCAGGCAGGGCTTCCTTCAGATCCCCACAAGACAACCTGGGCACCATATGTCACAAGCAGAGAACGGCAGTGCCACAGAGATTGCCTAAAGGCAGCTCACGCATTAAACCACAAATTGCAGGAGAAAAGCTGCAAAGGAAAAGTTGTGTGGCCATTTAAACTGGGGAAGGTTCCCAACTCAGTGATCTGTCGTCCCTTAAGCACCAGCAAAGTCCTTTTGACCAACTGTAGTTTTATTGGTTCACCTTTACGCTTTATGTGCTGCCTGTCCTTCATCATCAGTTATTGTTGCCCATTACCCACCTACCCTGTCCTACATGACCAGTTGTTGGTGCCCACTTCCCAGTGCCCACCCAACCATTGTCTCAAGCAATGAAAACAAAGCAGAAAGCGGGAGAGGGGACCTCGTAGGAATTTTTAAAGAACTGTGTTCAGTGTAGTATAGTGGTTAAGAGCAGGTGGATTCTAATCTAGAGAACCAGGTGTGATTCCCCACTCCTCCACCTGAGTGGCAGAGACTTATCTGGTGAACCAGATGTGTTTCCGCACTCCTGCATTCCTGCTGAGTTACCTTGGCCTAATCCAGGGGTCTGCAACCTGCGGCTCTCTAGATGTTCATGGACTACAATTCCCATCAGCCCCTGCTTGCAGAGGCTGATGGGATTTGTAGTCCATGAACATCTGGAGAGCTGCAGGTTGCAGACCCCTGGACTAGTCACAGTTCTTTGGAACTCTCTCAGCCCCACCTACCTCACAAGGTGTCTGTTAAGGGGACAGGAAGGGAAAGGAGTCTAAGCCACATTGAGTATCCTGACAGGAGAGGAAGGTGGGATATAAATCCAAACTCTTCCTCTTCTTCAAAAATTCCTATGTGTTTTGGCTGCTGCTTTGTCATGGGATCTGTAAGGCAACCGTCTTTCAGAAGCTTCCAGCCGTAATAAGCTGTAGAACGGATGGCCACTGGCCAGACCCCCCCTCCTTTCTTCTCTGTTTTGATTCTACATTGATGCAGCCCTCTATTTTGCACTCAGGCAGTGGACACCCATCTCATACTGCCCACCCTTGGACTGATATTTCAGCCAGCCCTCCAGTTCTGAATTGTGCATTGGTTTTCTCTCTACTTATGGCTCCATGTACACATTACAAAGTGCTCGTGTTTGTTGATGAACAATTAGAGGGCTTTGCCAGGGGATCTGTAAGGCAACCACTGGGAGGTTTTGCTTCCCAGATGCATCCCATCTGTCTGTTCTTTGCGACCACTGCACACAAGGAGAAGCAGCTGTAGCCTCCCCACCACCACACTGCATTCATGTTCACAGACTGCCCTGAGGAGCACCATGTAAGTAACCTGAGCTACACCTGGCAAATGCCTCTTCGAGAGCCTGGAGACTTTTCCATTTCTGTTTCTAAACCAGGACTGCCTCTGACACTAAAGAGCTGGTCTTTCTGCCTTCAGCCCTGTGGTTTGTTTTCTCTTTTCCTTGGCATGTACCTAGACCCTGACCTTACTGGCAAAAGCGATTGAAACATTTGTTCTGCTTTCTGTATAGAGTCTTTGAAACAGCTCAGATGTACTCAAAACTGGAAGCAAACTCTCTTTGGCTTGGGGGGAAAAAAGCTTTCTTTTTTGTGTGTGTTTGTTGCAGAAAAGACAGCTGATGACGATGTGCAGAAGTCTGATATCTCTTCCAGCAGCCAAGGAGTGATCGAAAAGGAATCCCTGGGGCCTCTCCTTCTGGAGGTACGTGCAGAAGGGGCGGCTGCTCCACGTAGTCTGGAAGGCTGCACTTTCCTGTATTTCTAACACTGTGACCTTTTCAATAGCCAGAAGCGTTTTTCTTTTTAATACTAGCTGGGGAGCAGAAATCAAAACTCCTGAAACAGGTCATCGTGGAACCCCAGTCTTTGGAAAGTAGAGAAAATAGGTTAGGAAAAATCTGTGAGGCAAATGAATTCAGTATATCCAATCGTGTATCAAATCTAGATACGGCAAAATATGGCCTCTGAATGCCGTTGTTGTATAAGTCCTGTTTGTAAATCCCAACATTCAAAGCCAGTTGAACCTCTGAATACCAGTGCCAGAAATCGACATGAAGGGATGACCTCTTCCTCTATGCCAGGAGTCTGCAACCTGCGGTTCTCCAGATGTTCATGGACTATAAATCCCATCAGCCCCTGCCAGCATGGCCAATTGGCCATACTGGCAGGAGCTGATGGGAATTGTAGTCCATGAACATCTGGAGAACCGCAGGTTGCAGACCCCTTCTCTATGCCCTGTTTGGTACCCCACTCAATATAACTGGTTCTCTTACCAGTCTTGAACATCCCCAATCAAAATTCCTGAGGTCCTACAGCTTCCAAACTACAGCTTCCAAACCTACAGCTTCCAAACTACGGCTTCCAAACCTACAGCTTCCAAACCACCTGAGGTCCTACAGCTTCCAAACCACATTTCAAATTCTGCATTGCATATAGCAGGGGTAGGGAACCTTTAACACTCAAAGAGCCATTTGGACCCGTTTTCCACGGGAAAAGAAAACATTTGGAGCCGCAAATAATTTTTGACATTTAAAATAAAGATAACACTATATATGTTGGGGGTTTTTTTTACCTTTTACTCCGCTCATTCTGAGAAGCGCATGGATGCGCCCGGCGGGCAAGGATGAAGCCGGCGGCTCGGCCTCGCCAGCCGCCAGGAAAGCGCCCGCCCCGCTCCAACGGGGCGGGCGAGAGGGGAAGCCCATGGCGCAGCCCAGCCGACAGCGAGCAGTTGGTGCGCACGCCCTACTGCGTGCAGGGCGGACAAGGATGGGGCCGGCGGCTTGGCTTGTGGAGCCGCAGTGCAAGGGCAGAAGAGCCGCATGCGGCTCTTGAGCCGCAGGTTCCCTACCCCTGGCATATAGAGACTGGCCTAATATCAGCACAGGCAAAATTATGGACACTCACTATACAATATTGGCTCAAACTATGCTATTGCCAGAAGGGCCTCGCAAGACTCGTCCTGATTGATACATTTACAGCCCTGTGGCTCAGAGCAATATTACGGCAATTATCATACTACGGACTTTCTCAACAACTAGTTACAAGTATGAGCTATGACAGAGCTAGGGATCTTGTTAAACATAGGTTAATAGATGTTGAGAGGCAACACGACCTTAACAAACTTAAAAATCCTAACTTCAGTAAAACAATGCTGAACAGATTTTCTATAATGCCCTATCTTACGTCTTTGTCTAATGTTTATTATCGCAGAGCCTACAGCCTACTACGCTATAATGCCCTTTCACCTTATTATAATAATGGGATCTATAACAAAACACCCAAAGAGGGTAGAATCTGCAGCTGTCAAGTAGGAGGTGTTGAAAATTCAGAACATATATTATTTGAATGCTCATTTTATGATGAGATTCGTGGGATGCTTCTCCCTTGTGACCAGGCAAACTCCCTTTCGAGTAAGAAAGAAAGGATTAAAATATTGTTATCTGATACTAATAACAATCTATCGTATTCTGTGGCCAAGATTGCCTGGATATCTAGCAAAATCAGGAAGGCCCGACAGAGTGCCACTGGCACTGCCAGCTAACTTCTATTCACCAATCATTATTAGCCGGACACACCACTTATTAGTCAGAACTTATGTCTTGAATCTTCCAATGCCTATCATATGCATTTTCTATCTGTTTTAACCTATATTTTTTGTAACTTCTGCAATTTTATGATTTTAATTTTTTGTACTTTGTTGGTCAATGACTGTAAATAAAACTGATTGATTGATTGATCTATGCCCTGTTGTTGGCCTTCCAGAGGAACTGGTTGGCCTGTTTGTGAAACAGGATGCTGGCCTAGATAGACCTCTGGTCTGATCCAGCATACCAAGGCTCTTCTTAGGTCCTTTTCTTTTAGAAATGGCTGCTCTAGAGGAGGGAGACGGTTTTTATTGTTATTGTAAAGGGAGCTAGGAACCTGTAGGCACATTAACACAACATCTGTCTCAGATAAATTTGTACAGCACATTAATAAAACTAGAATTATTAACCAAATGGGAAATTTAGCATGGCTTCTGCAAGGGGCCCTCCTCCAAACTGTTGATAGTGTCAACAGGCTTGTGACAAGTCTGCTAATAAGCATTTTGAAGAGTTTCCAGATATCTAAAAGTATATCCATGCACAGTTGTCACCTATCTGCCATAAGTCAAATGTTTGCAAGGTTGTAAAGTCATCAATCCATTGGATTATGGATGGTAGGCATTTTATCTCTGCAGTGTTGTAATAGAAGTTTTTTAGTGGCTGGAATGACATGAAGGATCCATCAATTCGCCACTAAGAGACTGACAAATAGTTTAAAAATAAGCATCCTCAACATGTCCTATTTTCTGTTTCTCTTATGTTTGAGGTTTATAATTATTTAAAAGTATATAACAAAAACGAGCTATTGATAAAATCCTTTGTTAAATTTCCCTGAATAAATTTAGTGATGGTGTAAATTTCCCTGAATAAATTTAGTTATGATGTAAGTACTCAGGCCATCTAAGAAATCTCTTAATTGGTTAAAGAACAGCAAACAATGTATAGGAATAATCAGATTTCACAATGGCGGTACAATTCTTCCAAGGGTTTGTACAACTCATACTGCTATTAATAAAAGTCATGGAGTCACAGGTGAATAGCGAGGTAGCTAAGCTTGTGGATAGCACCAAATTAAAACAAATTGCAAAGAGTTCTAAAAAGATGTGTCAAAACTAGGTAAATAGCTAACAAAATGTCAAATAATTTTAAATCATGTACACTGGTGCAAAAAAAAATTAGTGCCAACTTCACGTTTACACTGTTGGGACCTAAACTGGCTGAGACTTCTATTGAAAGAAAACTTGGAGTTTGGTGGACAGTTAATGGAAAACACCTACTTACGGTGTGGAGGTGATGATCCCTACAATAACCCTGTGGAGGTAGGTTAGGCTGAGAAAGATCGACTGGCCAAACATCACCCAGCGAGTTTCACTTCTGAGTGGGAATTTGAACGTGATCTGGAGAACCAGGTTTGATTCCTCACTCCTCCATATGAAGAGGAAGAAGAGTTTGGATTTATAACTCATTTTCTCAAGGAGTCTTGAAGCTGTTTGCAAACACTTTTCCTTCCTCTCCCCACAACAAACACCAGGTGAGGTAGGTGGGTCTGAGAGAGTTCTGTGAGAACTGTGACTAACCCAAGGTCACTCAACAGGCTTCTTGTAAAGAGAGGGGAAACAAAGCCAGTTCAGCAGATTAGAATCTGTTGCTCTTGTGGCAGAGTAGGGAATGAAACCCAGTTCTCTAGATTAGAGTCCACTGCTGATAACCACTGCACCATGCAAGGCTCTGAAGCCTGCTGGGTGATCTTAAGTCAATCACAGTTCTCTCAGCCCATGCAGAGGCAGGCAGTGGCAAACCACCTCTGAAGATATCTCGCCTTGAAAACCCGATATGGTCACCATCAGTCAGCTGGAATTTAATGGCGCTTTCTACCAACACTACACAGTCCTAGTGTGACCACCTACTGAAATTATTTGGCAGTAGATGGAAGACAAAGTATTTCCTCCCTAACCTTTACCTCTCTCAGATTCTTATAGACAGTTTTTCATATCTGTGTCCTGTTCCATACTTTGATTCGGCAGAGCTGATCATTGGTCCCAATTAAACAATAGTCTCCGCTCCTAGTTGGAACAATGTTTTGGATCACTACCACCAAGTCGGTGCTCCTTCTGTGATCATCATCTGAATAATCTGTCATCTCCTTTGTCCTCTCTCCAGCCCACCCCCTTTATGGGCCCTAATTATATGTCCCAGGATTATGGTGCCGCCATGGATTACTGGCAGACTACAATAGAGATTAATGCAATGGTGAACAGCATGGAAAGAGTGGACAGTAATTATTCTTCCTTTCTCTGACAATACTCTGATTCAAAGATCACTCAGTGACATAGATGGGGTGATTAATTCCAGACAAACAAAAGAAAGTACTTTTTCCACACATTGAATAATTAACCTTTGGGATTTGCTGTCACAAATCATGTTGATAGCCACTGACATAGATGGATTTAAAATGAGATTTGACAAATTCATAGAGAATAAATCTGCTAGTAATAATACCTAATGCTTCCAGAATCAGAAGCAGGAGAGCCAGCATGGTATAGTGGTTATGGACAGTAGACTCTAATCTGGAGAACTAGGTTTGATTCCCCACTTCTCCCCATGAGCAACAGACTCTAATCTGGGGAACGAGGTTTGTTTCCCCAATCCTCCACATGAAGCCTGTTGGGTGACCTAGGGCCAGGCCACAATTCTCTCTAAACTCAGACTTATCTACCTCACTGTTTGGCTGTTGTGGGGAGAGGAAGGGAAAGGGGTTTTTAAGCTGCCTTGAGTCTCCTCACAGGAGAGAATGGCAGGGTATCAATCCAAGCTCTTCTTCATTGTGTCTTGGCCAGGCAGGTAAGGCGGCCACTATCACACAACTCACTTGGCAATGCTTCAGCCAAGCCATATTCTGCTCGTGACCTGCCTGGACCTCTCTTTTTAGGATGTTGGAGCCCCTTCCGGGGGCATTTTGGCCTCCTGCTATGCCTTTGGAAGTGGCTGATCCCATCCCCAGTATGCACAGGTTTTTGCGTTGATCCCAGGAACAGTTCCTTTTTTGCCTTCTTCTCTTCTTTCCTTTCTCTGCTCCTTGGGAAGTTGTGCATTTATCCTCTCCAGTGCTCAAGAGCACAGCATTGATATTTTAAAGACCTGCATTTTCTGCCTCCCATTTTGAGGAGGTGTGGATATTGGTAAGCACAGCAGATTCCCAGAAAACTCAGTGGTACCCCCCTCGCAGACTAATCATGTCAAAATTGTCTTCTGGAAAAGCCCAAGGGGCCATTACTTTGTTGGCTCTGTGATCCGTGAATCCTGCTTGCCTGCCTCTCTTTTCAAAACCAGTTTTCTTTCTTTTATTACACTCCAATTTAGGATACTCGGGAGACAGGCAGGGGCCCTGCTCCTAATTTCCGGAAATGGATTATTCAGTACCAGTTGCATGCTGGTTAGGCATCAGGCTGGCTGTGTTAAATGGAACGGTGATTGATTTACACCTGATACTGTCGGTTAGCTGCTGATTCACCGTGTTCCCTTTGCCCGCTTCATATCCTGCCTAACTTATTCATGGTGCTGTTTTCTAAATACTTTAAAACACATGGTGTGGGCTTTTCACTGTGGGACTAAAAGAGGTGCTGAAACAGGCAGAAAGTTGAGAGGAAAGAGGTCTCTTTCTCTGTCACTCACGCAGAGGAACCTGCGTGAGCCTTTGCAAGCCCCATTTTTCCACCAGGAGGTGTGGTGCAGAAGCTGTTGGTTGCTTAGCAACAGGCAACAGCTTGTGACTAAGGGAAATGAGAGGTCATCGGCCAGTGGCAGTCATGGTGTGAGGTGTATGGTGGGGGGCAGCGTTCAGCTTTAGTTTAATTTGAAATTGCTTCCTGTTTCCAGCAGCTAATGCAGAATGGAGAAAACACAATTCCATAAAACGTACTCAATGAAAAATAAAGAGTGAGAAGCCAAGGAAATCGTGTCCGCCTGCTTTGCAAGGCAATCAGTTACACAAGAGAGGGGAACTAAGGCCGGCATGGGGAATGTTGCCAGTCATGCACATGCGGATGGCTGTGCCTGTGAATATATAATTTCAAATTATGAAGCCCAGAGGGATGGGGCTTCATCACTCCTCTGCACTTAGGCAAGATTTAAGCATCCCTGGACCATAACTGAGGGAGGTCTCTCCAACCCGCTTTGGCGAATATACTATCAACTGTATGCACTTGCCTGCAAGCCGGATTTTGTTTGCCTTAGTAATTTTCTCTGTTTCCAGTTGTTTCAGATCTTACATCTAAATCCAGAGGTATCTCATGCTAATGTTTATACAAGATGCTTTTTGGCTTTTTCTTTCTTTCTCCCTCGGAGATTAAAATATTTTTGATGTCTCTGTCCCAGTCTTCCTTTCTGTTCAAAACAGAATTACACAAATTTATATCCTGTACTGCAATAAAAGCGTTCCATTTAAATGCTTGGATGAAGCAGAACATTTTAGCTGGGCTCCTAAACCCACGCAGGTACATGTTTGAGGGATAGAGCCATCTGTGTTTTTTTTAATGCAAGTTGAGATGCTAGAAGGGGAATCAAAGTCTGGGTTTGAAAACTGAGGCACGTTCCAAATGAACCCAAAGGACCCCAGAGTTAACCCTTCTGGAATAGGTCAGCCCCAAACCCCTTTTCCTCATTTATTTTGGATTTTCTCGGGCCCTCAAATGAAAGCACTGCTATATATATTTTAAGTTAAAATTAGCAAAATCACAATTTCAAAATTGTATGTATGTTGGGGAGAATAAGACTAGCCTAGAAAGAAGGTCCCTGCTGATCATACAGTGTCCTGTTGAAGCCGCTGTGAGCCATTACACAGACATCTCTTTGCTGCATCGTGGCCACGTTTAAGGTTAAGTCACCCAATGTTTGCTGAAGCTATTAACATGGAAGAAGATGACTTTGATCTGGAAATAGACGACATCTACAGGATAAATTCGAGATTTGCCTTGGAAAAAAAAACTACCACAGGATATCTTGATCAACTTCACAAAAAGATCACTAAAAGAGGAAATCCTCCATAAACATTCGATTCAAAAGATCCAATTGGATGGCCAAAATCTAGTCATTTATAAGGAAATCCCTGTTTCAATAAGGAGACGAAGAAAGGAATATGCCCCTCTAACAGACACTTTAAAGAAAAAGAGCATTTTATATAAATGGAATCAAATTGAAGGAGTAACCTTTACATTTAAGGGGAAGAGAGTAAATATTGACTCAATACCAAAAATAGATGAATTCTTAAAGAAAAACAAGAGAGAACTGGGTCTAGTATAGAAATTCAAGTTGAGCAGCATGGTAAGATAATAATTGCACAATTATGTTTATATGAATAGCTAAACTATGTATGTATGTATACAAATGGGGGGGAGGGAAAGAAATATACAATCACAATATCTGTAATAATTAATTTATTGATTTATGATAACCTTTTTTCTAATTATTATTATTTCAGAATCTCATATGCATGTATGTGTTTATACAAAGAAATAGGGAATATTCTGAAACTCGTTCCCTCTATCCTCTCCCCCTTATAATTTACCAGATACCCTCTCCCTAATTATTAATTAGTATTTTTATTAATTTTCACTTTCAATATTTTTTCTTTCGTTCTCTTTTTCTTTCAAAGACAAATTTGGATACCTCCTCTCCCGCCCGGTTTTGACTTAAGCTAAATAATATAGAAGTCATATAACATCTACGTAACGTTTACAAGATATTTATCTATATAGATACAGCGTGAAGCAAAACAAATCCTTACTGTCTTTTGAAGTAGCAATTACATTAACTAATTAAAATGCCTTTAAAAATATTTGCTAATAATGTGAACGGGATGAATAATCCTGGTAAAAGAAGACTTATATTTCATTACTTAAAAAAGCAAAATTGTGATGTGATATGCCTACAGGAAACACATATTAAAAAGGGCCTGGAAAGCCATATACAAAAAGAGGTCTTAGGGAAGTGTTTTCATAACGGTTACAAAAGAAAGAAACGAGGAGTTGCTATTTACATAAAAGATACATTATCACCAACAGAAATCTTTAGAGATAGAGAAGCCAGAATTTCGGCCATAGAGGCCATCGTAGAGGGCGGGGGGGAATTCTACTCGTAGGCATATCTGCACCGAATAACAACAAATCAGAGTTTTATTCTAGCCTGTCAAACTTGGTGTTAGATCAAAAATACGAAAATGTTGTAATTCTGGGAGACTTCAATGGAGTAATAGACACAAAGATACATAAGAGTAATCAAAATAAAAAAATCACTAAAAACAAAGAATACTGGGATACTCCCAAAATCATTTAAAAACCTCGTAGACCTGACCCAAACAAAAGATATTTGGAGAGAAAAGAACAATAACGTGAGAGACTATACATACTACTCTCATAGACATAAATCCTCATCGAGGATTGATATGATTTGGGCAACAGGTAACCTGTTAAGAAGAACAAAAAAGATAGAGATTGGGCCAAAAGTGATATCTGATCATGGATCTATTTTGTGGGAAATAGAAACACAAACGAAGCACCAAACATGGAGAATGAAAGATTGGCTTTTGGATAATGACAAGACGGTAGAAAAGCTTGCAAACGAGTTGATAGAATTCTTAAAAATTAACAAAGGCTCTATCAAAGATGAAAAAATAATATGGGAAACATGTAAAGCATATTCAAGAGGCTTATTAATACAAAATGAATGTATAGCCAAAAAAAAGAAGAGAAAGATAAAAACACGATCCTTAATGAAATTCGATTACTAGAAAGGCAACTCCAAGTAAAACCAAAGAATACACAAATTAGAGAGAAATTATTCATTAAAAAAACAGAAATGCAAGGTTTGTGGTCTGATGCCCTTTCTTGTTGTTCTGGCTCCTGCAGGCACTGGACGGCTTCTTCTTTGTTGTGAATCGCGAAGGACGAATAGTGTTTGTGTCCGAGAATGTGACAAGCTACTTGGGTTACAATCAAGATGAGCTCATGAATACAAGTGTCTACAGCATCTTGCATGTGGGAGACCATGCAGAATTTGTCAAGAACCTGCTGCCCAAGTCCCTCGGTAAGGACTTTCCTTGCTCTCTCTCCTGCCAAAAGTGCTGCAGAATCGATTAAGCAGCTTGTCAGATAAAAGTAAAATCCAACCCAGGTTGTTGTTACATTTTGACAGAATTGCAATAAAGTTCAGTAGTTGTACATGGGTCAGAAGCTAAACCCAGAGGCGTAGCTGGACCAGAGTGTGCCCGGTGCACACTCTGACTTTTGCGCCCCCCCCCCCCCCCGCGGCACCCCACCCCACTTACTTTTAGGAAAGGAGCAGGCTGGAGAAGAAGGCCAGAAGCCTGCCTGCGTTGCCTGGGCCTGGTGGGAACTACATTTCCCAGGAACCCCTGGGAAATGTAGTTCCCACCAGGCCCAGGCAATGCAGGCAGGCTTCCAGTCTGCTCCATTCCTAAAAGTAAGTGTGTGTGGGGGTTGCCGCGGGGGGGGGTGCCATGGAGGGAGGGGGAATTTTACCACCCCCACGTGACTAGAAATGGTGCGCCTGGTGCGTCGCGTCCCCCCTCCCCCTGGTGGCTTCGCCACTGGCTATACCTATCACACTCTGACATACATGTGGTGCGGCTCCTATGTCTGTGATTGCTTGTTGAAAATGATGATAATTTTAGCTTGTTTTCATTGCTGTCGGCTCGCTTTTTAAAATTGTATTCTAACTTTTGTAAGCTGCCTTGGCATTTATATGGGTAAAAAATTGTTAAATTAAAATTTTTGGCTCATTGCTGCAATCTTTGATGAGTGCTGGAGGTCCTCTGACATGCATGTTCACACTGTCTCCCCATTTTCCTGTCACATGTGGCACAGATATTTCTGGATTGCAGCAAATTGGTGGTTAAGTGTGACTGTGGCTTATTTCTTGCTTACAAATCATGATTCCAGATTATGATTAAAACATGGATTAGAATCCTAAATTGTAGGAAGAAACCAACCATAGTGTATAGTTCAGCCATTACTCGAAATAGTAGCTTTCCAGTATCCAAGATGAACACAATGGTGAGGGAAGGGAAGGAATGGAAATGCATAAACCTGAAAACTAACTAACCATGGTTGTCATAGTGCCGTGGTGGCGAACCTTTGGCACTCCAGATGTTATGGACTACAATTCCCATCAATTGGCCATTCTGACAGGGGCTGATGGGAATTGTAGTCCATAACATCTGGAGTTCCAAAGGTTCGCCACCACTGTCATAGTGTTTGAACACGGCCAGTAAATAATAGTGCCTTGGAATAGTTCATCCTGGAGCAGGCCCGATGAGTCATTGGTATCCTAAAGGGATGTCAGGATCTGGTTCTAGAAGCAACTGTTGTTGAACTGTCTGCAAATACTGAGTACAGTGGAACCTCGGTTTTCGTCGATAATCCGTCCAGGAAACCTCGGCGAAATCCGAAACCGACGAAAACCAAGGCAAACACTGGAAAGCAATGCAACTGCATGAGTTGCCGTTTGTTGTTGCAAAATTAGCGCACGCGCGCCGACGAAATCCAACGAAAACTGAGACAAAAATCTTCAAGGAAAAAATCAATGAAAACCAAAACCGACAGAAACCGACGACAACGAAAACAGAGGTTCTCTGTATAAGATTTTAGTGGCACCATATGCATTAGTGGCTGCTGCTTGTGATTTGTTTCTTTAATTTCAAGAAGCAAAGTATCTCCAAAATGTATGAACTTCCATCAGAAGAAACCTGAAAAGTATAAATACAGGGGTCATTTTTCACTCTGGAAACAAACAGTGGCATCCCCCAAAGCAAAGCTCATGAGCCTGCTGAGTAATATGATTTGTGTACAAAGGCTACAAAAACTGGGAGACGGAAGTAATTTAGGAAACAGTATCATGAGGAAAAGTAAGACAGATGTGTATAAAACTATGAACTGTCTGGAAATAAGGAATTTCTTTGCTTGGGAGTCCACAACACACAATGTGGGTTAGTGTTCCATCCTTTCCCACTCTCCGTTTCGCTGGAGCTTTATCTTAGTTGATTTAGCACTACTTGGAAGGTGCCAGAGTTTAGTAGGTGCAAGCTGCACTTGACAGCACAGGCGGGTGGTTCAGGAGATTAGGAGGGGGCTCTATTTTGCAAGCAGATCCAATTTAATCCTGCCGACGACTCGCTCGCTGCCGTTCAAAATGCGTGTCATTTAATCTGCATTTAAGCTCATTTTTTGAATAATATGCTTACTCAAGAGCATCATAATGTAATTCCCAGTAAGAACCTCAGTTGACTACTCAGCCAGAAAACCCCAACAGATGTAAAAGCTTTGCTTTCTCCACAGAGGAGGCAGAATAGGCTGAAAGCATGAATTGGTTACTGAGGGCCAGGCAGACAGCTGAGGCCACAGTTGCAACGGGCATCATCTGGCCAGCTCCTTGCTGCAGTGGTATGCTGTGGAACGTGGTTCATTTCAGTCAAGGGTATTGCTTCTGCTCTTGGATCAGTGCTTTGTTCAAGGTAGGTCAGCTTTTAGCCCTGTCAACCTGACTGGTGTTTAATCAGTTCAGTGTTGAGGCTCTCCTTGCTTAACACAGCTCTGCTTATCAAAGGTATGGCCCATCAGCTAAAGCCTTTATCGATGACAGTCCACTGATCCAGTGAACTCCTCGGAGTTTTTAACAGCCACTTGGCCAAGTCCAAGCAGCCTGCTCAAGATTGGGAAGATAGACAATAAAATTGTATGTAAAACGAAGAACAGTAAGCATTTTATATAAAACAAGTCAAGTTCAGAGATAATGTGCTTTTGACTTGCGGCTTTTGGCCCCACAAATGGCTGCTGCTCACCTGAGGGAGGGATGATTCCAGAGGCTTGGCTCCAATGATTTGGGGGGTGGGGTACGGGACGCACTGAGCGTGTGCCCCTGCAGGGGTGAAGCGAGGGTGTTCCGGGGTGGATGGGGGCGTGGCAGGGGCAGAGGACGCACCAGTGCACCGGGTGCTTTTCCCCCTTGCTCCATCCCTGGATGATTCTGTTGTCCCTTTTCACGTGGGTGCTGTTTCCAAGAGACTGTAGCTCCATTGATTAAATGGAGCTCCAGAAGAGAAAGGCTCTGATGGGAATGGAGGGGTGAGGGGAACTGGTTGAAAGCCAGCAGCCCCGTCCCTTTTGCCCATCGGAGCCTCACTACCACCATCTCAGCAATGGGAAAAGAAGCAGGTTAAATTACTTTGAGCTGTAAGTGATGTTCTTTATTTTCTGAAGAAAACAAGAAGTAAAAAAGAGAGTCTCGCCTGGTACCATATACTTCACCCAGCAAGAATTTGCTTCTTACAAACAGATAAGTACAACTGAGTTATGTGCCTGCTTTATGAAGTGCATCATAAATTTCGCCATGTTAGAATGAGAGACTTTGTCTAGAGGTCTGTTAATGCTACAGTGTTTTAATGCCCTCCCACAATCTAAACAGGTAAAAGTTTAAGAAGCCCTCCCAGAAAAAGGATTTATAACTCACCCAGAATAAAAACTTGATTTTGATATAGTTGGAAACTGGGATAAAGGGAGAGGAAAACCACTAACTATCTCTTTAAAACTGATTGACTAATAATAATAAAAAGAGGAGTACATTTAGTGGAGAAGGTGAGGAGGACATTTAGTGGGGGAAACCCTAGAGAAACAAAGGCAGACTCAAAACACAAAACGAGAGCCATTTCAGTTCCAACAATATCATCTTTTCCAGACCAAATGCAGAGAATTGAATCGATCCTTACATCTATGCAGAATGGTATATCAGAAGTGAAAAAACAAGATTGATAAAGTTGACAGATGCATGCAAGATATAGCAGAACTGAAGACAGAGATTAAAGGTCTGGCTAAGGATTTGCAAAAAGTATCAGATGGCTCTAAAACCATAGAAACGAAATTGGAAGTTTACCAGAAAGAAATCCAACGCCAGGCTGAAAAATTAATTGGTCTGGAGTTAAGACAGAAGGAATTTACATTGAGAATTCGTTCTGTGCCAGAATTAGATGGAGAAGATCTTCATATGGACTTTATACCAGAGCTAGCAAAATGTATGCCTGTTCCAGAAATGCAAGCAAAGATGGATAAAATATATCGTGTGAAATCACTTGCTACACAAAAGAAAAAGGTATTCCAAGACTGCATGATGTATTCAACATTCAGAGCAATGAAAGAAGATATACTTCACATACATTTTAAAAAGAAAATGCAGTTTCTGGAGCAGGATTTGCTAATCATGAAGGAGATATTGGTGAAGAGGAAAGAATACAGGTTCCTCACAGAGGTGCTAAAGAAAAATATCCCATTTAGATGGTGGCTGCTTTTTACTTTCAGTGGAACTCAGCAGAAGTTCTCTGATATACAAAAAGCAAGAAAATTCATCGGGGAAAATAAAAAACACTTTTAAAGTATGGTATATTAAGATGGAAATGTCAGAGGTTTAGAAAATATGATGTAAGGGGAGTTATTGAAACTATTTACAAAATATATTCAAAAATAATAGAGGTTATTTAGAAAACTGGGAAGAGCAATAAAATACATATATATGTATTTTATACACAAGGCATCTGCTCCACAATGGGGGCATATGTCTGTCGCAGCAAGTTTTCTTGTGTGGATGTTCTTCTTCCAGCCCCACTTTTGCTTTCTAATCTCTCCACAGCAAGCGAGACTACTGCTAGCACGAATTTAATTTTGCTTCGCCACCAGGGCAGGGAGATTTGCCAGTGAGCACAGCTCTGTCCTCGACCTCTTCCCTCTGCCCCCATCCAGCCTCCCTAGCTTCATCCTTCCCACTCTTCGCAGTGCCGCTCATGCCTTCCCCCTTGCCCCCCCCCACCATGTTGCCAGCTCCTTCTCTAAACACTCATATCAATATATCAATGTATCAATATGACAGAGTTGGCTTTTGCAAGGAACAACACTGACAGGGGCTGTTTATGGCTCCTGCCCACCTCCCCTGCTCTGCTTTTTGAAACTTTTTTTTTTCAGACAAGCCGCTTTTCTAATACAAGTCTCTCTCCCATGGCAGCAGCTGGAGAGAGGCCAGGGGCGGGACGGGGGAGTGTCTGTGGAGCAGCAGGGAGAGAACATCAGCTCTGTAGTATTGGGGCTACTGAGTGTTATCAGTTACCTTTAAGAAGGGTGGTGTTAAGAGAACCAGGAAACAGAGTCTGTCGAGACTAGCTGCAGGGAAGGCTGGGCTGCCTCCTAGCTTGTAAACAGAGAAACACAAAGAGACCACACTTCTGCCCCACCGCGCAGCTAAAAGGCCCAATTGTCAGTGTTCCATGAGCAATGGGCCTCTGTGTGCATATATAGTAATAGAATTCTGGATAAAGAGATAATGGTATCAAGTAGATTGTGTATGCAAGTTTCTGTAATCAGGTCATAAAACAAAGGGTGCATCAAAAAGTTCTTAGTAGGAAATAGAAAGCTGGTATAAGAGATTTTGATCATTTGCTATAGAATGTATTGTATATGATGAAGGTGAGGTGGGACGTGGAAGCCATGTAGTTTTGTTTGTTATTTAATCTGTAGTATTTATTCTTCTTAATCTTTACTATCTTTTATTGTTGTCAGTTTTGTAATGAGATGAATCTTTGGGGAATGGAAGGTGATACTTGTACCTTTTCCTATTTTTCTCTCTTTACTGTTTAATTCTTTGCAGGGTGGCTGGTTCACCATCTTGTAGCTTTGTAACTATATAAAAATATTATTTAAAAAGACCAGAGATAATGTGCAGTGAATAGAGGGATGAGGGCAGGTGGAAAGCAATGAGTTCCCATTCCTTGCTTTTCATTCACCATGCGGAGTCCCAGAGGAATGCTTTCAGGGTGAGTGGCAGATGAGAGAGTTATCTTTCCTCTTGTTATACAAATCCCTCCTCCACAATCATCATGTATTCATATCATAGTACTTCCTGGGGTAAAGTGTAGATGACTGGGCAAAGCAATGACAAACCACGCCAGAAACATGGGCCGTTTTCACAAGGCCACGCCGGGGGTTGGGTTGGCGCAACCCCGGTCCCGGTTGTGGTGGGGAAGACGGCGCAGCCTCCGCGCAGGCTGCGCCATCCCCCAAACACCTTACCGTGTCCTCCAGCCTCCGGCGCATCGCACAGGCCAAGGGACACCCCCGCCCTGCGCAACAGCTCGGAAGTTGCAGGGCAGGGAGGGCATGTCCCCTGGCCTGTGCGACCCGCCAGAGGTAGGAGGACACAGTAAGGCGTTTGGGGAAGGGGGGGAATGGCTCCTTCCAGCCGCTGTTTCCCAAAAACTTCGCTCGGGGATCGATGTTGGGAAACAGCGGCTTCGCACCGCTGGGGGGGAGCAAGGGCCGCGCGGCTGCGATACAGCTGCGCCCCCCATGCGAACAGCTCCCTAGGGACGGCGTTTTTGCCGTCCCTAGGGCGCTGTTATTGGCCCATGCAGAAAGGGCCATAGTCTGATGTGATATCACCCCGTGGATCAGTAATGATCTGGTGCTACCTTTACCTGTTTTTTACACATCTGTGTGCACATAATTAGATGTTACAGCCATGGTTATTCTCATACATACTGTCATGGAATGATGCTATCTGCTACAGCAGAGGGAAATCACACATGACTGTGAAAAGCATCTTTGCCTCTTGATCTCATACATAGAGAGCAGGAAACTATGCAGAGGTGCTAGGATGCAACTTCAAAGACCTAAGTTACCTGGTGGCCTGAACAGAGTTTTCCTAAGAGGGGGAAAACAAAGGTTTTTAGATTCCATCTTGAGACGTGGTCAGAGAAGGATCTCTGGACCATGGGTTCCAGGAATGGGGACAAAGAACTTCCAAATAAGACTGTATTCAGCTGAACAATCTCTAACTGCATTTATGTTTTATTTCTTTGCTTTGAACTTTTACAATAAATCGTTGAGAAATCAGCTGGTTGGAGTTATTGGAGAAAAGGACCCAGGTCTTTACTGAAACAAGCACTGACTCGTACATGGACCATGCTTTGCCTATAACTCTTACCTAGTCATGCACATACACACAGAACAGCTGTACTGAACAGCTGTACAGAGGTCAAGTTCTATCAGGGCTGGCACAGAAGGATGAAGAGAATCAGCATGTAGGAAAGCAGGAATTGCACCCCAGGACTGGAATTCAGGAAGGACGATTAATCTGATGGGATGGTTGGAATTGGTTGGGAGCAGCAGCCAAGGTGCAAGGCACCAATACTGGGAACTTGCAGGACAACACCCTGAAAGTTTGTTAGTGTTTGTGTGCCCACATGCACATACATATACTCCCTAGAACAGTGGTGGTGAACATCAGAGCCCTCTCTGTGGGCACGTGTGCACAGAGTTCATTTTGTGGGGGGGCGGGGAAATCGCCTCACACACACACACACACACATCTAGGCTGGCCTGGTCCGCTGGGCACGATGTGTAGGTAACCCTCTTGTGCTGTTAAACCCCACTGATTTTCATGGGAAGAAAGGGCAATCCTTTACCTGAGAGTAAGCTCAGTTGCTGGCAATGGGATTTGCTTCTAAACCCTCCTAGAGTCGTGATTCACCCATTCAAAGCATTGCACGGTTGCTTCAAAGCAAAGCCACCGACTACCACCAAGCTTACTCCCAAGTAATGCGTGCCTTGGATCCAACCGTTTTTTCTAAACTAAAACCTCAGTATTCAGGTTAAATTGTCGTGTTGGCACTTTGCGATAAATGAGTGGGTTTGGGGTTGCAGTTTGGGCACTCGCTCTCGGTTCACCATCACTGCCCTAGGACATGCAGTGCCATTGTTCAGTGGTCCACTTAAACAGAGACGTAGCAAGTGGGGAAAGCTCCCAGTGCACTAGTGCATCCTCCGCCCCCAGAATGCTTTTGCCACACCCCCATAGGGGCGTGTGCCCGGTGCGTCACACCCCACCACCCCGCACTCTTGGAGCTACGCCTGTGCACTTCAATCTGGTAGTCAGCTTAGTGATCTCACTTCCTTTCATGAACATTCAACTGGACAGGATCAGCACAGAATCGCAAATGCTGCCAGTTTCAAAATCAATTCAGTTAAACCAGTGCCATCCCCTGGAGTGTGCACTACCTTCACATTGACTTGAACATGGCATGCATCAGATCAGCTCCATTGAATATGAGATCGATTGAAGCTAATTCAATAGGAGGCAGGCTCAAATCAATATTTCACTTAATAAGGTGTTAAACTGATTTTAGCTTACTGTGATGCATGCTTGTATGTGGACATGGCTTAATATTTTGTTGTTGTTGTTTTTAAAGCCAGTGACTCCTTCAGCCAGAGGTGTTGAGGGTTGAACTGGGAATATCTACATGTAACACACGTGTCCTACCATTGAGCATGGCCTCTCTCCTTAAAGCTCTACTATCAGAGGTGGGATCCAGCAGGTTCTCACAGGTTCCTGAGAGTAGGTTACTAATTATTTGTGTGTGCCGAGAGGGGGTTACTAATGGGTGATTTTGCCACGTGATTTTTGCCTTAGTTACGCCCCTCCTCCACTCCTCAGCAGTAGCGCACAGAACTTGAAGCAGTCTAGCAGGAGGCACACCAGCGTGCATGGCAGCCTGCTCCTGCGTGCATTCGTTTCCCGCCCAGGGACTGGCACAGTGGCTGCATCCTTGCCACAGCCCCGCACAGGAATGCCCCGCCCCCGGAATGCCTGGCCATGCCCCCGGAATGCCCCACCCAGCCCCATTGGCGCTACGCCACAGTTTGAATCCCACCACCATGGGAACCTGTTACTAAAATTTTTGGATCCCACCACTGTCTACTACGTGAAATCTTTTTCAGCACTGGCATTGCAAGGAACTGAACCCGGACCACTGAAAGCAAAACATACGCTATACTATTCAGTTGTAGCCCCCTCCCCAATTTCCCTCCAAACTTAGGGGTTGGCTATTCATTCAAATGTGATTATTTATCTTGTCACAGGGTTGGAAAAAACCCATTCAGGATAAAACAAGATTTTTTTTTTGCCTCACTATTAAAATACTGCCCAAGGAAGAAAACCTTATCCAGATGTTACACATTAAGGCAGCAAAGCATAGATTTTTAAGACTGTTCTGTGGGAATCATGTAGCTGTTTAACGCCATGTAAGGCAGTTTCACGTGTACATATGATCAAAACACACTGCCAAGTGGTCTCCAGAGATGTATTGTAATATATTGGTGGAAATTCAATTAAAAATTATAACAAAAAAAGAAAGGGAGGAAAAAGAAATTTAATTGGATGTTGTGGGTTTTCTGGGCTGTGTGGCCGTAGTCTGGTAGATCTTGTTCCTAACGTTTCACCTGCATCTGTGGCTGGCATCTTCAGAGGTGTATCACAGAGAGGTGTATCACCTCTGAAGATGCCAGCCACAGATGCAGGCAAAACGTTAGGAACAAGACCTACCAGACCACTGCCACACAGCCCAGAAAACCCACCATAACCAGTGGAATCCAGCCGTGAAAGCCTTCAACAATACATTAATTGGGTGTATTTCAGTGCCTAGTTCTGGTGGGGGAGATTTCCTGATTTCAAAGGCCCACAATAGAAGCATTAAAGAAACCTTACAACATCTTTGGGATTCATGATAAGATGAACAATAATGTATTATTGAAGGCTTTCACAGCTGGAGTCAACCAGTTGTTGTGGGTTTTCTGGGCTCTCATCACTGACATTGCACGAGTACCTATCTGTATTACATGCACAGGATCTTAGAGAATCGTAGAGGCCAGGACTGGCCCATCCAGTGCAGGCTGCACAAAGAGGCACAGGGGCACAGCAAGTAGGAAGAGCCTGGCTGGAGTCTCTATTAACCTGATGAGACTTCGTTGCAGCCAGTGGTGGTGAAAAGGGACTGGCGGTAACAGCTAAGCAAGAGTCACAAACATGACATGGAACCTGCAGCATCAAAAGCAA
The DNA here is from genome assembly GCF_021028975.2 of Sphaerodactylus townsendi. NCBI lineage: Eukaryota > Metazoa > Chordata > Lepidosauria > Squamata > Sphaerodactylidae > Sphaerodactylus > Sphaerodactylus townsendi. The sequence continues at coordinate 32,144,878 of NC_059425.1, forward strand.
TGATAACACAGACCCTTGGGTTCTGTTAGCATGAAGGTTGCAGCTTGCGTAACTGAATTTATTTAAAATATTTTAATACACTCACAACCAGATTGATTCACAAGGTGGTTTAAAGATCCAAAATGATTTGGGGTGTGTGTGTGTGTGTGTATTTCATATATTCTGATGTGCAAAGATTCTAAAAATAATATTTTTTCAATAATATGGTGCTTTTGTGTGTGGTGTTTATATGTGTGAATAAAGAGCATAGGCTTTCCTATTCATTTTATGTCAGCGCTTGATGCATGCCAGTGTTGCCTGTACTGTCATTCTTTTTACAGAACTTAGGGGTTCCTTTCTGCTGAGATTATGATTGCAGGCTGTGTCATATATGACTCGAACAACAGAGTCACTAGGTCAGAATGTCGTTGCAACCACAGCTCATAACAACTCAAACAAGACAAGAAAGATAGTAGGGAGATCTCATAGTTTGGTTGTAGAACATGTAGCTTGCGCTTAGGAAGCCCCCAATTTCAGTCCCTAGCATTCCTGGTTAAAAAGGTTGCTTGTGGGAACACTGAGAAAGACTTGTGCCTGAGATCTTGGAGAGTAGCTGCCAGTCAGGACTCTGTTAGGTATGCCAATGCTCTGACAAACTGCAAGACACCTGTATGTAACAGTAAGAGATTTTTTGATTCTACAGCACGAGGAGAATATGGATAAGTCCCCAACACTGGTCTTCTGCTTATCCACTACTTCAAAGCCTTCTTCAATAGCCTTTCTCAAACCTTCTCTTCCAACAGTAAATGGAGTTCCTTGGCCTCAAGAATCCACACGACGCAACAGCCATACTTTCAACTGCAGAATGCTGATCCGTCCTCCAGACGAGCCAGGTGCAGAGAACCAGGAGGCCCGCCAGCGTTACGAAGTGATGCAGTGCTTCACGGTGTCTCAGCCGAAACTGATCAAGGAGGAAGGTGAAGGTAAGATAGAGGATCACTTATTTGGAGACAGAAATAATACTTGCTTGTGCTGCACTGCATTTGTGGGGGTGGGGGAGAATCTGCAAGCTGTCCTCAATTGTCCTCTTGCAGGACATTTCTTGCAAGGAGATTGCAGCTCTGTAAGGTCTCAATTTCTCCCTGCAGCATTTTCTGCTGCCTGGACTCAGGATGACTGCAGCTCAACATGCAGCCTGCAAGCTGCGTTTTAGGTTCCTGAGCGGTACCTTTTGATGATGGTTTTGCATGAGAAAATGCTGCAGGGAGAAATTGAGACGTTACAGAGCTGCAATCTCCTTGCAAAAAATGTCCTGCAAGATGATGGTTTGGCGGGGATTGTTTTTGAGGTTTGCTTTAGTCATCCAGTTCCCTGTTCTTGGAGGTTTTTTGGCTCTTGCTTGCTTGTACATGTGATATAACACCAATCCACCATGCTTTTGTACTTTGGAATGACATAACCCATCTATGCAGTCTTCACCCAATATAACTAGCCTGCACTCTGGTCTCTTGCAGGTTTAGGCATTCAGTTTTGTTTGCTATGTTCCTCCTCAGAAAGTGGGTATCTTCTGTGTTGAGGACATCTTCTTCTCCCTGGAGTACAGACTAAGGTCTGGTTCACACACTACAAAGACCTTGCGGCTGCTAGGGGCGCAGTTCCGATTGGGACTACAGTATTTGTGGAGAAGTGGTTTCATACTTCCCTCCAACACCATTTTCCTGGCCTGAAGCAGTCTTGGGGAGCTGCTATTTGCTCAATTAGGAAAGTTCCCAGCAAACTTAACAGTAGCTCCTCAGGTCCATTTTGCATCATAAAAAAAGGCTCAGAGAAGGCTAAAGTTCCTCCTTCGCACATGCTGTGGTATTGACCGGAACTGGGGGCTGAAGGACAAAAAAAACCCTCATGTCCTCATGGAGGTTGTGAAAGATATGTATTGTATGAACCAGCCATAAGCCAGTAGAGGGAAAAGGAAATCAATTGGGCCTCTGTACAAAAGTTCCTCTCTCATCTTGATTTGGCACTAAATGAAACATTCAGGGACATCCCACTGAAAGAAGCCAGTGTTGATGTGAATTGGGAGAACCTCATCACTCTTGCAGAGGTGTGAACTGTCCTTCAGTTGCTGCCCCTGAGGTTGCTTGTATGGGCCCATCTGTTCCAGAGAAGAAGTGAGAAGGTAGACGGCAGCCCTCTCAGGAGGAGAGGCAGCAGGAATGTCTTTGTGCCTGTCTGGTGTTGTTTGAGGCAGCACTTCTAGTGCCTGAAATGGAAATGAGGCCAGGGTGCCAAAGGTTATTTGCAGACATACGCCTTCATTTTGCTAGCTGTAAGGGTAAGGAGATGTTGCCTTTCATGACACACCTCTGTGTTTCCTGATAATTGGAACATTGCTGCTGCAAAAGAGTCTGGGCTCATTTCTCTAGCAGTACTAAAGTACTAAAGTCCTTTGAATTATATTTTTTAAAAGAGTTGTTTCCAGAGACACAGCTATGAGCTGAGATGGATGGATGGATGAAAATGTATTGCAGGCTAGGAAACCTCAGGTTCTAAATACAAGGCTTTTGAAAATGCTTGCCCTCTCCAGAGTTGTCTCCCCTGATGTTCCTCCAGCCTCTGTCTCTGTCTCTCAGATCCCCACTTGAAACCAAGAGCACTTGATAAATACTGCAGATCACTCAAGCAATCGTGACTTTGAGTCTTGCACCTCCACAGGGTGTACATACCTACCCGGATGCTGTTCATACATGGTGTACATACATGCCTAGCAGATCCGCATTTCAGACTGAGGACATGCATATCTGCACTCTGGCTCAGTCCCATAATATAAGAGAGACTTTTCCAGCAGAACACTTTGGGCTCATTTCTCCATAGCATCCATTTTGTTCCAGTGCATTAGCTGAATTAATCCATTGCAGTTTACACAGGAGATCATGACAGGAAGGAATAAATCAAGGGGGGATCAGGGTTATGAGCAGATACTTTGCCTGGAGCTGATAGTTGTTGGCTTTCATTGCAGCCTTTATTTTACAGTGCTGCCAGATCCAAATGGCCTCAGAATTAATTCTCCCAAAGAGCAGAACGAACACACACACACACACACACACACACACACACCATGCCAACCCTAGTCGTCCTTCCCCAAGCAAACTTTCTATACACTCTAAACTAGTGCAAAGGGTTTAATTCATCTTAACAATGTCGCCTTTCATTGCAAAACGTAGAAAGGCATCGGCTTAGATTTGGCTGTAATTTTCCTCCTGAAGCTGAGCTGAGGGGAAATAAACAAGTTTGAGCTTCCTCCAAATTAACAAAGATTGGGTAGCTCAGCTAGCCGGCCTTGCTCTCGCTTTAAACATGGAGTGAGGGTGTCACAATTTCCTGGGAAGGCCTCCTGTGCAAAACCCATATTCATATAGTAGCAGAGGCGTAGCTCCAAGGGGATGGGGCGCTTGCGATGCACCGGGTGCACACCCCTGTGGGGGTGCGGTGGGGGCGTTGCAGGGCGGGGGTGGAGGACGCACCAGTGCACCGGGCGCATTTCCCCCTTGCTACGCCTCTGTATAGTAGTCTCCTCCCTCCCTCAGTCTCCAGTTCTCTAGCAGTGTATTTTAGCCAAATTTGGTCACTGCTTAATGCTCAGTTTTTGGTGTGGATTGTCAAAAAGATGACTTGCACATTAGAGACGAGTTCGTGCTTCCTTTGGCAAATTCCTGCATCTGTTCCGGAGAGTTGGCTTCACTCTTGAAGAGCTGTAATTGAAAGTCATGGGTCCGTGACGTGGTGGATGCGTATCAGTGTGGATGGCAAAACGGAGCTGGAGGGAGAGTGGAAAAACCAAGAGCCAGGCAACCCAGTGGGGGGGGGGGGGGAGCGGTGTAAAGAATTTGTAGGCACAATTGTTCATATTAAAAACAATAGTCTCACTTCCTTATCTTTCCCACTTTTCACTTTGTTGTTTATTTAATTGGGGCAGATTTGCAGTCCTGTTTGATATGCATCGCACGAAGGTTACCTCGAACCACAGCCTCCAGCACTTCAGAATCTTTCATGACCAAGCAAGATACTACAGGTATTATTCAGAAGGGCAACTGGATGCTTTCTCCCAGAGAGCTGGGATAGGGAATTCATGCGTTCCCAGACGGCAGGGGCATGGCTAGGGAAAATGGAGCCTGGGGCAGGCTCCAAGTTTTCCGCCCCCCATGGGCCCCCACACCATCCCCCACTTACCTTAGCCAGCAGCAGAGCTTGGTGGGGTCAGGCAGGGAAGCCCGCATAGGCCTCTGCTGGGCCTGACTGGGCAAGGTTGTCTCAGCAGCAGCTTCTGTTGGACCTGGCGGGGCAGGGTGAGAAGGGAAGGAGGAGAGGTGTGGGGGTGATTTTCACCCCCACGTGACCCCAATGGCGTCCGCCTGGGGCATTTGTCCCCACCCTTCCACATGGTAGCTACACCACTGCTAGACGGTAATATGTATTTAGGATTTCAGTATTTAAGCTTTTCAGGGACAGATATGGACTAAAGGATTACTTGTAAAGGCTTCCTAGAAATTGTGGGTTTCGGCTGGAGCTTGACCAGAAACATGGTTTCTGGACAGAGGTTCTAGGTGTAGAAGAGATGGGATGGAGTAAGAGCCAGAGGCAATGAGGTAGTGGAAGGAAGTCCTTGAAGTCCTTTGTAGAGTAGTGGTAAGTGGAGGAGAAGAGAACACTGTAAGCTGCTTTAGGTTCCCATTGGAGAGAAAGGCTGGATATAAATCAAGGACAATAGCATTGAAATAAAATAGTGGCCTGGCAGGTCACAAGGGTGGAAGATGATGACAAATGAAGGTCCAGCATGGGAATGAATGGCGGTACAAGAGCAAAACAAATGTGGTTTGAAGACTGAAAAGCTGTACAAGTAAGAAAAAGGAGTTTGGGTTGGCTGTAGAAAGAGACTGGGTTTCTGTGTACATTTAGTCCATAAATGCTTCATGATATAAGAATAAATATAGAGCTGAAACTGTTTTGTTTTGCACTGCATTCCTAACATGGCTATTTTCCATTTCTCTTGAACAGGTAAAATCATCTCCATTGACACCAGTTCCCTGAGAGCCGCAGGCCGGACCGGCTGGGAAGATTTAGTGAGGAAATGCATCTACGCTTTCTTCCAGCCTCAGGGCAGAGAGCCATCTTATGCCAAGCAGCTATTTCAGGAAGGTAAAAAAAAAGGCCCTTCTCTTTGCATGCCTCTGTGATGGTTGCTGGGATAAGTGCTTTCCGGACTGAAAATAAAAATAAAAAAACCAATGAAGAAGACAAAGAATGTTAACGAAGAAGTCCAAAGGAAGTGGCTGAAATGGCTGACTAATGCTTGTGGCCCCTTCAGCTGGCCAGGAGAACTTATCCTGCACTCTCCATAGAATTCCAGCAGGCTGCCAATCATTTCTCTGCACTGCTGTGGCAACCTGGCCCAGAGGCAGCTGGCCTCAAGCTTGGGTGTAGCCTGCCAATCCAGAAGCTTTCTTACTGGCCTTTCAAGAAGCAAAAAAACCCCAGGGAAGATGATCCAAGTTGTTCAAATGTTACCCCCAAGGAGACTGCAGAGGGATCTTAAAGTTTCTTAAGAGCGGGGATGATAATGTAGTTAGATCACTGCACCAAGGCCTGGTTTAGACATTTGGAACAGAGTGGTAACATGAACTGCGCTATTGCAGTAATGAACTGTTACTCTTGCAGTAATGAACGACACTATTTCAGACATATGAGAGCCAGCATGGTTTAGTGTAAATTTAGAAGAGTTTGGATTTATATTCCCCCCTTTCTCTCCTGTAGGAGACTCAAAGGGGCTTACAATCTCCTTGCCCTTCCCCTCTCACAACAAACACCCTGTGAGGTGGGTGGGGCTGAGAGAGTTCTGAAAAGCTGTGACTAGCCCAAGGTCACCCAGCTGGCAAGTGTTGGAGTGCACAGGCTAATCTGAATTCCCCAGATAAGCCTCCACAGCTCAGGCGGCAGAGCGGGGAATCAAACTTGGTTCCTCCAGATTAGAATGCACCTGCTCTTAACCACTACCCCACTGCCTTGGTTTTCATTTTTAGTATCCTGCCTTTCCTTTTATGAAATGTTTGTATCTTCTGTAGCTTTTATTTGTTTTATTAAGCGCCTGCTTTGAAAATTCACTGTCTCCTGAATGTTGGTAACTGCTGGTCTGTTTAATTTTAATTGGATTTCTATTATTCCTGTTTTTAATGCCTGTTTTGTGATTGCTTTTACTGTGCCTACTGAGGTGGAGTTATTTTGCTAGTCTGAGCTTAAACGTTTTATGGTTTTAAATTATATTGTAAGCTGTCTTGTATATGTCTTAACATTAAATGTGTGGAAAATAACTATTTTAAATGAGTGTATTCAGCCCATGAAGAAAAAATGGGGTAAAAGTATAATGACTAATATAGGGGGTGGAGTCTTTCTGCATTTGTATAGTGCCACTCTCATATGTTGTATCAGTAGTAGCTGCAGGAACTCTGCAAGATGGGCCAATACTACCATGAACCCATACGACAAGAGGTTGTCTGAGGTTATGAAAACAGCAACCAACCTATCTACCAGTGTGCCCTTCCTTATTTTTTCTTGTCTACTTTCTGTCTTCCCTACCCCCTTCCTTTGTCTCCCATGAAAGTGACCTAATGTACTCAGTAGAACATTGATTGGTTGATGGGGGTGGGGTGGAGGACTTTATCCTGCCCTTCCAAAGCTTTGGGCAGTTCATAACAGTATATTCCAGCTGAGCAACAGATGCGAAACCCTAAAAAATCAAAGGCAGAAATATCCCAAAATGCCGTATGAGACCCCTCAGTGAAGTAAATCAGATCCATACGGATCAAATCCAAGTCCTCTTTCAAATAACTTGCTCATAGGGGTTGGGCTTTCTTGAACACTTTTAGAACCCTTTTCTAGAGAGGCACGAGAGCAATGATAGAGGAAGCTTTTGAGCAGGTGGCTGTGCTACATACAAGCTTGTTTTCTGCGGCTCCAGAGTCTAAGACCAGGAGCAATGGGTTCAAGGTGAAAGAAAAGAGATTCCACCTAAACATCAGGAAAAAACTTCCTGACAGTAAGGGCTGTTTGACAGTGGAATGCACTACCTCGGAGTGTGGTGGAGTCTCCTTCTTTGGAGTTTTTAAACAGAGGCTGGATGGCCATCTGTCAGGAGAGCTTTGATCATGTGTTCCCGCATTGCAGGGGGTTGGACTTGATGGCCCTTGGGGTCTCTTCCAACTCTATGATTCTGTGATACCAACCATGAAGAGGGGCACATGAAGTTCACATAGAAGTTTGTTTAGGGAGAATCAGTCCTTCAGGGAAATCTGGATTCAAACACCTGTTCAATCACAAATTCACTTGGATAGTGATTGAGATAGATGTATTTGTTTGATTCGGGCGGGATCGCTGTGTCAGGCTGTTTTTCCATTTATAAGGGATGATGGAAGGACCTCTCGAAAGCCCCTGATTGCCAATTGCTGTATTTTACAAGCTCTGTAGAAATGCTTACTAGAGTTGGTAATGGAGGGCAAAGCATCCCAGCTTATAAAAGCATCTTCTCATTTTCCCCCTCTCTGCCCTCCAGTGATGACGCGGGGCACGGCCTTTAGCCCCTCCTATCGGTTCACACTAAGTGATGGAACCTTGCTGAGCGCCCACACCAAGTGCAAACTCTGTTGCCCTCAAAGTCCAGAGATGCAGCCTTTCATCATGGGCATTCACATAATTGAGAGGTGAGTCTTCAGAGTGCCTCCCCTCCCCCCACCCCCGCACTCAGTTTTGTGATAGCTACTTGTTTACTCTTGGGGGGGGGGCATTGCTTCACACATGACAGTTTTTCTTTGCAGAGATCATCTTTGGTAGGAAAATATTTGTTCACCAACATGCGTTAAAAGTGATGTGAGTCCTGGTGGGGCCAGACAGGTGGTGCACACACACCAGGAACGTGCAGGTTGAGCCATTGCCTGCATGAACCATAAGGGTGCCTGTAGCAAGCAGAGCACAAAATAAAGGCAGTTAGTGCTCATTTAGCAATGCCTTATACTGGCTCCATCTTTTGGCATTGCCGCCCCTCCCGCCTTGGAACCGGGCGCCACCCATATGGGATTTAAGCTGTCTCTGTCTTAGAATTTCTGTATGCTGCTATTGATTTTAAGGGTTGACATTGTGTTTTAACTGTTGTTAGATATCATGTGTTGTAAACCGCCTAGAGCCCTCCGGGGATGAGGCGGTCTACGAAAGCTAAATAAATAATAATTATAATAATACACGAGTAGGAACAGAAAGGCCAAGTAAGAACAGAAAGACCTGAACTCTGTATAAAACAATGTGGACTTTTCCAAAGACTGGCTGTTGTGGGTTTTCCGGGCTGTGTGGTTGTGATCTGGTGCCACAGAGACTGGTGCCACGGAGAAAAACACATCTTACCGTGACATGCCTGTGAAGATGGCAGCTATAGATGTGGGTGAAAGATTAGAAGCAAAAATCACGGCCACTCAGCCCAGAAAACCTACAACAACCAGTTGATTCCTGCTATGAAAGCCTTCGACCATACAGTAGCAGAGAGAGCTTTTTAGAGGGGAAAAAGGGCTTTGGCCTTTCGTTATCTTCTCTCTCTTCCCAGCCCTTGTAGAACACGTTCTCAAACCACTTCTCCATCCACAGTACTGTGGAACAATTCCTCACAGTGTGACCACTGGTGACACCAGAGAGCTTGGCGGAGACAGCTGCTTCTTCCACCAGTATTCTGCACACTCCAGTATGGAGGAATGTATAGTGCAGGGGTCTGCAACCTGCGGCTCTCCAGATGTTCGTGGACTACAATTCCCATCAGCCCTTGCCACTATGGCAAATTGGAATTGTAGTCCATGAACATCTGGAGAGCCGCAGGTTGCAGACCCCTGGATAGTGCAAGTGGGATAGAAAACGGGGTTGGGAGATTTGCAAGCAGTTTGAAAAAGTGCTTATTTTTTTTTTAATTAAACTTTTTACCCAGCCCTCCCCCCCCGAAGGGGCTCACGGCGGCTACAGCATTTTAAAACAACCAGTAAAGCAGCATACCATTAAAACAGATTAAATAATTATTCTAAAATACTAAACTGTGATGGCAACTTAACTTGCATATCCCCCACCCCCGGGAAGCCAAAAAAAGATGTTATCCCGGCTGGCCCTCAGGGAAAGCCCGGTGGAATAGCTCCGTTTTACAGGCCCTGCAGAAACTACTCAGATCCCGCAGGGCCCTGATCTCAGACGGGAGCATATTCCACCAGGTAGGGGCCAGGACCAAAAAGGCCTCAGCCCTCGTCGAGGCCTCCCGGGTGGTTTTCAGGCCAGGGATTTCCAGAAGGTTCCCCTCCAAAGAACGGAGAGATCTACCTGGGCAATATGGAGAGGGGCGGTCCCTGAGGTATGTGGGTCCAAGACTGCTCACAGCCTTAAAGGTCAAAACCAATACCTTGAAGATAACCCAGCACTCGACAGACAGCTAATGGAGATGGAATACTCTTTCACTCTTATCATTCTTTCATTTCTGGAAACCAGGTTTTGCAGACTTTTGGTATTGTTGCTGAACCTGATAATCAACAGTGGGACAAATAGATCTTAATACAATGGCTATTGTAGGTGTTGATGGAGGCCAATCTCCAGGTGGGCCCTGGAGATCTTTCACAACTACATCTCCAGATGACAAAAACCAGCTCCCCCAGAGAAAATGACTTCTTTGGAAGGTGTATTCTATGACATTAGACCCTGCTGAGGTTCTTCTCTGAACCCTACCTTCCCTCTGCTCCATTGTCCTCTTGTGAAGAAAAGACCGCAGGGGTCCTGAAACATCATGAACTTTGACAGTGTGTTTATTTCCCTCCTGCTAATGTATTTTAGGCTATTATCTTAGCCCAGCTTCTTCGCAGTCTTGGAAAGGAGCAACTTCACTCTTCTTTCTCAAGGTGTCTCCCCCTCCCCCTTTTGGATCCACTGCATCTAATCTACTGGGTGGGTAGAGGGGTTGTGCAGTGGATAGATGCAGCTGTGCAAATTAGTCACTGTTTTAGAAAAACAAGAGAGAAGGAAGCAGGTTTGGAGAAGAGCATGCCAAAAGCAAGTGATGGCACAGAGAAGGGCAGATGTGAAACAAGAGTCTGGTCACAAAACCACCTTAAAGAGAATCAGACAAGTTGTTGGTGACTATTATGACTTTTTCAAACCCTGTCTGTGTTATGACTTCATTTGTTTACGATGTTGCCTTCACTGAAGAGGTTTTGGAATGATTCTTGCAGAAGCTTTCACGTCATGTGGGAATTGACTGTCACTGCAAATTTTCCTGGGACAAGGCAGGAGCCAGTAGATATCTAGTGTCCTGCTCTCTAACCTTTCCCAGAAAGGTGGACGACCAGTTCCTTCATCATATTTATCACATGCATGCCTCTTCCCCCCCATAAGAAAGAGCTAGTGGTATGGAAAGCAGCCCTTAGAGCTGGCAAACATCTAACCCACTTCTTTTGTTGACTACTGACCCCCCCTTTTTTTTCCTTCTTGACTAGAGAGCACAGTGCACTGTCACCTCAAGACAACACTAATTCTGGAGTGCCGCTTTCCCGCGTCAGTCCCTCGCTGAACCCCAACATCTCTCCAGGACAAGGCATGGCCCTGCCCTCTTCTCTCCCTCCCGCCAATGGTAACATGTTAACGGCCAACGTGAACCACCCGCCGGGGTCCGGCCTGCATGGCAACAGCAACGCTGCCACCAGCCAGCCTAGTTATGGATGTTCACCTGGGAGCCAGATGGGAGCTAATGTTGCCTTAAGCCAGGGACAGGCTGGTCACCAGAACAGTAACCATCCACTGAACCTCAACAGCTCCCCTATGAACAGCCCAGGGGTCACCCCAACACAGTTCATGTCTCCCAGGCATCGGGTAAGCCCTGGTCTGGTCCATAGGCCCAGAGTGCCAAGCAACCCTTTCTCTCCCAGTATGCCTACCACACACTCCCCAGTGGGTATGGTGGGCAACTATAGTGCCAGCCCTACGGTCAACAACAGGCCCTTCCCGGGAACCCCGTTAAACTCCATGCAGGGGATGACTGAAGGGCCCAGCCCCCCCATGGGCTACTCCACGCCCCCTCCTGTGCTGCGGCAGCTGAGCAACCAGAACTCGCCCAGCCGAATGAGCATGCAGCCCATAAAGACCGAACCAAAAGACAGCAAGGAGATCAGCTCCATCCTGTGCGACATGATGCATTCTGACAGTGGTCCGAATGACAGCAAGCCCTTGGAATCGGGATTGTTACACAGCAGCGAGAGACACTTGGAGGGTGACAGCAAGTGCTCTCAGGCCTCAAGCCACAAGCTAGTTCAGCTCCTGGCTTCCACGGCACAGGAGCAGTTGCGGCACACAGACGTTGACACCAGCTGCAAAGAACCCATGTCTTGCACAGGAGTCTCTGGGAACCCCGCAGGCAGCGCGTGCCCCTCCTCTCATAGCTCCCTCACAGAGCGGCACAAGATCTTGCACCGGCTCCTCCAGGAGGGCAGCCCTTCGGACATCTCCACCCTCTCCATGGAGCACGACAAGAAGGACAACGTGCCCGGCGGAACCGCCACCGCTGTCACGCTGCAGACCCAGACCTCAGAGACCCCCGACATGAGACTGGAGTCGGACGCTGCGAAGAAGAAGGATTTGAAGGACCACCGGCTCCTTCGCTACCTGCTCGACAAGGATGAGAAAGAGCTGGCGGCCAATCCCTCCCTGAGCCTGGATGACGTGAAGGTGAAAGAGCAAACAGACCAAATGGATCCCTGCAACGCAGCCGCTTCGCTGACTAAGCCCCCTGCTCCGGAGGAGGCGAAACTGCAGCAGCAAGGCCAGGTAGGAGACTCTTCCTGGTAAGAAAAGCACAAAAATGTTACTTAGGACTTAATGTTGGCTCACGATACCCCCCCAGACCATAGTTGGGCTGTGTGGCTTTACATTGAGAGGTAAGCTCAAAATGCACTCCTACGCGGGACCTGTTCACACATTACCATTTGCATTCACAAGAGCCAGTATTTCTGTTCAGATGAGCAAAAGTCTTAAGTTATCCCGAGACTCCTGAACTCTCAGCAATATCCGGAAAAAAGCAGTTACATTTCCATATCTTACGTAATCTAGAGGTAGACAGGTGGGATGGGGGAGAAGTGCTGAAAAATGACAGTTCCATCTAGTGAAATGGTTGGTTCTTGGCCTGATACCTGGGAAGAAACTGGAACTCATCTATCAGGGCTTTATTCAGAGGGGGTGGAGCTCCAAGGGGGTGGAGCAGGGGGCGCAACACACCGGGTGCACGCCCCTGTGGGGGTGTGGCGAGGGCATTCCAGGGGCGGGGCGGGGGGAGCGGAGGATGCACCAGTGCACCGGGCGCTTTTCCCTCTTGCTACGCCTCTGGCTTTATTATCTTTCATTTATTAGATGCCGTAGATCGCCTCATCCTCAAAGGGCTCTAGGCAGTTCACAATACAATAAAGACCAAAAAAATTACTTTAAAAACATCTAAAAACATTTAAAGTTCAGTATGCAGCATCAATTCCAATAATGTCTAACCCATATTGGTTACATTCATTTTGAGGGGCTTAAATAGACTGCTGTGAGCTGGATGGTCAATCCTGAAACGGGGGTGGCAGGGCAGGGGGAGATAATGTCTTTGAAGCATCCGTGATTCCACCAAGTAAAGTTATTTTAAGGAGCTCTAGGCTATTTTAATGCAGCATTTCTTGAACCTGGGAGCCAATTCTGACACATAGTCTAAGCATCTCAGAGGGCATTTCTTTCCATCGGTTGACTGGGGACTGGCGATTTGAAGGCAGCCTGATCCCTTGTAATAGAGTTGTTAAACGGCAACAGATCCCTGCACAAGAGATTTTGGTATATAAATATTCATTGCAAGTGTCAGGGAATAGGAGAGTGCCTCCCCTTTAAAAGAAAATCAGGAGAGATGGCAACGTGGATAAGACTGTATAATCCTTTTTATCAGATAGACCAGAGAACATTAGACATTCAAGAATGAGACCGATAGCCCACTTGTAGATTCATGTCGAAATGGACTGCTTTCATTCAGGGAATTCCGTGTGTGAATGGTTGCAGCCTACACCCCCGCTTTTCATTCATGCATTTGTCAACCCCATCAACATTTGGACTTTGTTTCCCTCGGTATCCTGTTAGAAAAATTAATTTCCTTCTGATGGTTTTTGTCAGTTGCTCTACTCCCTCTACTTGGATGCTGTGGGGATTACCCCACCCCCACCCTGTTTCCTGGTCACCTTGTCTTTAGGCTGCCAAAGGACACAAAGAAAATGATTCCTACTTGGAGGACAAAGCTGCTAAGCCAAATACTGCTTTGGTGAGCAGTTTGTAAATCATGCTTCTGGGGCAAAGCGCAAAGTCAGTTTCCCGTGCTTCAAGTTGGGCTGCAGCACTAAGCCAGGAAGTGAAGAGTGCCTTTGGGAAGGACCTTGGGGACCATCCATCCCTCAGGGACGCAGCAGGAAAGTCAGCCGAGCACGCCACTTGGACTTGCTGGCCATGAAAATAAAATGGTGCTCCTGCAACCTCTTAGCCTCTGCCCTCCTTCAGTAGTGTGGAATCAATAACTTGATGATTGATCTGAAATTCCATATATGAAGTAATCGAGACGTTCAGAAAACACTAAATTACAAATCGGTGGTGACGTTACATGTGCACTAGCAGTACTAAAGTACGGGAGAGGGGTCCGTGAGGAATTGCAAGGAGGCAGCATTTGGAATTCCCACACTAAAAAGAAAGGGGGACAAAATGGCCATAAAGATAGGGCTTAGGAAAAAATTCTGTGCAGGAAGAAAGCCAGATTTTCCCACCCAAACAGCAGCCATCCAAGCGTTTACCGTGATCTTCCGCAAAACTGTATAGTCATAAACCAGGGTTTAAGAAGTGATAGAGAAAAAGCCAGCTAAACCCAGGAAGTGCCAAATGCACCACGATGCTCTGGGGTAGGTAACCCATGTGGAAATGACCTGAGATTCTGAGTCTCCTTCTCTGGAGGTTTTTAAACAGAGGGTGGGGTTGCCATCTGTTGGGGGGTTGGATTTGATGGCCCTTGTGTTCTCTTCCAACTCTGTGATTCTATGATTTTTATGATTCAAGGCAAATTACGCAATGGAAAATGATGCAGTAAGAAGTGCAACGTACTGTATTGCAACCAACAATACAGTAAAACTGGGTCACAAAATCAGAGAATATTGCGCTCAGAATACAGATGAAGAAACAGAATTGCAAGATTGGAGGACAATGCAGTGAAATATTATATTACGTACAATAAACAGTGGATGAAAGGTGGATGATTGAGCAGAACCATGTTTGCTTACTGTGTCACTTTCTCTCTAATTGTCTTATTGTATCACATTCCAAGCTGAAGTGCAGTTCTCAGGCTTTTCCCTTTGTTGGGAGTTTCTAAATTAGGTATCTTGTGTCAGTGAAGAGATGGAGGGAGAAGAAGAGATGAAGTAATCTTAGCAGACCGGGCTGTCTTTTGCAGTTTTCCCTGCCTTACTGGAATAAATATAGAGAGAAGTATGAAAGTGTAGTCTTTGAGGAGCAATAACCTTGAATGTGAGCAAGTGAGATGTAGCAATCCCACATCACTGAGGCCCAGGCCCAGTTTTTCAGGGCCTGTAAGACGGAGATGTTCCACCAGGCAGATGGCTGAAGCAGTGACAGGCTTAGTAGATCTGTGGCCCCCTTTCCCCCTTGTCTCAGCAGTGGCGTAGGAGGTTAAGAGCTCGTGTATCTAATCTGGAGGAACCGGGTTTGATTCCCCGCTCTGCCGCCTGAGCTGTGGAGGCTTATCGGGGGAATTCAGATTAGCCTGTGCACTCCCACACACGCCAGCTGGGTGACCTTGGGCTAGTCACAGCTTCTCGGAGCTCTCTCAGCCCCACCTACCTCACAGGGTGTTTGTTGTGAGGGGGAAAGGGTAAGGAGATTGTAAGCCCCTTTGAGTCTCCTGCAGGAGAGAAAGGGGGGATATAAATCCAAACTCTTCTTCTTCTTCTTCTCCTCCTTTCCCTTCCTTACTTTTGTCTTTTTCATGTTTCCCCGTCTTTGGTTCCTTTTCCTTTTCTCTGGTTTCCTACCTGTCTCAACTTCTTAAAGAATGTTTGAATTCTGGGGCACTCCAGGATATCTGCTTATGATCATTTAGGAGCCATTTATAAACCATTAGGAACAGATTAGTATTATATAGCAGGTACAAATTAGACTGACATCCTTTAACTGAATAGCTATTATAGTTTTAATTTTATGGTTTAAACCTGCCTTATAGTGTATCTGTATTTATTCTTGTTGGAAGCTGCCCTGAGCCCAACGTGCTTGGGAAAGGGCGGGGCATACATAAAATAAAATCTTAAAAGCAGGGACAGAGGGAGAGAAAACTTTGTCCGGGACATGACCTGTCCATGTGCGCCCCCCGCCCATGCCCCGCCTTGACCTGCCCCCGCCATGCCCCTGGGAGGGGATCTGGAGGCAATTTTCGGCCCCCGCACGTGATGCCAATGGCGTGCGCCTGGGGTGTGGCGCACCCCCGTGTCCTGTTGCAGCTTCGCCACTGCTTAAAAGGCTGGCAAGTAAAGGGCTGGTGCATTTAATGGCCATGTCCTACCCAGCAGGATCAAGGCACAAATGCCCCTTTTGCTCAAGACCAACAGGAGGACCTGACTTTCTCATAAAGCAAGGAGGAGGCAGGCCATGGACTTCTGACCCTCTGCAGTGTTGAGATGGGGGCAGTCCAGGTGCACAAGCAATCCAACATTTACCTGAGATGGGGGGCAAAACGTTGAGGGTGAGCAATAAAGCACTATCTAATCCAAGAAGGGCACCCCAAGAATCCCAGAGCAGCAGATAAAACAGGCACAGGTAGCTGAGAAGAGGACCGTCATCAGGGCTTGGCTGTCAGGAGGAGCAGCTTTCTGCTACGAAACCCCCCCCCCTCCCGACTGTGAAAAGCACTCAAGTTGCAAGTCTGTATTTCAGAAATTAGCACACTGTCTGCATTTAAGAGGTAGGAGTTTTGTGGCGTTTCAAAGACTGAATAAATTTTTTTATTCCAGGATAAATTTTCATGGATTACCAATTTTATTGTGGGGGACACCCTTGAAAATTTAGATTAAAAACAGATTGCATTAATTAATTAAGAACATAAGAAAGAGCTTGCTGGATCAGACCAGAGTCCATCTAGTCCAGCACTCTGCTACTCGCAGTGGCCCACCAGACGCCACTTCAGACTGAAACCAATCCAAATACTGGTAGCCGTGCTTCCAGGGATCCATCCCCCATTGTCCCAACCCCTTTTCCCCCTTTACTTCACTTACCATAATTATACTGGCCCACAGGTTGGGTAACTCATTGCACATCACAGTCCTAAGTAAAGTTTATGTGCAGATGTGTAACGAACCCCAAACTATCCTGTTTTAGAGAAAGAGAGAAGCCAGTGTGGGTGAAGACAATTTGGAGCAGAGAAACAGCAGAAATGGATGAGAGAAACTGCATTTTCATTCCAAGAGGCTTCATTTTTCTCCCTGTGGGGGTTCCAAACACATGTGTCCTTTGGAAAACGTGCCTGTGGGTCACCATGGGAGGAAAGTAGCCAGGTGCGAAACTGTTTGGAACAGAACTGCAGCAGGTAGAGAAAATAGCCTCCTCCAGACTGTCAGCAGCTCCTCTGCTCTGAATTGCCCCTGAGATGCATCTTTCATTCTCTTTTATATATCTTAAGGCCTGTGAGGTTACATGTATTTGCATGTACTGTTCCCTGAGGCCCCGAAGGCCATAGAGGAAATGTCATGGCGCAGAAGGAGCAATCGATTCCCTGTTTTTGTTGCCCGTCATTAACAGAATGCAGACATTTGTTTTCGCCAGCGTGGGGGGGGGGGTGCCAAACTCCAGCTGGTGGACACGGCTAGGCTAGCTCTGCGTGGATCTGATTCTGAAACGGTTACCCTTGTGTGTGCGTGTGACTGAGTCAGCCTCTGAAACATCTTGCTATGTGGGTGTGAGAGATGAAGTCTCTTGTTTCCAAACAGGGACTGTGTCTGCTCAAAGTCAGCTCATCTCCCCTCGCAAATGTTTTCACTCTCAGGACATTTCTGGATGTTCACTTTTTCGAGTCCTGGAAGCGCTATCGCTTTCAAGATCATACCGCAGTGACTGGCTCTCCTGTACTTTTCTCCCTGCTGCATTATTCTAAAGTCTTATCTGATTCCCCCCCCCCCCCCCCCCCCGCCTTCCTCTCCCTCTGAGTCTTCCAAGCACTGAGTGTACTTTTCATCAGTCTTTCGCCATTGCTAACATAGTGCTCTGTACTCTGATGCGGCACTGAACGTTGTGAATGTAATTGTGGGTCCTGGTTCCTTCTTGGCAGCTCCTTCTCCCTATTAAAGCTGAGTTTGACACATCAGCTCCTTTAGAGAAGCCATGTTTGTTCGGCAGAGACCAGCTTTTCCCAGGCGCCTGGGCTGTCGGGTACCTTGCAACTTCTGCCCTTCCAGCGCAAAACTTCCTAGGTTGCTCCTCATTAAGCATTGCTTGCAGTGCGTAACTACCTGTGGAGAAAGAGAGCAAAGGATGGATGGGAAGTTGAACGTTCTATGTGATTCAGTATTCCTGAGCAATGGGACTTACATTAGACCACAATAAGGTTCAGTAGCATGTAAATGTAGCTCTGCGTGGAAGAAACAACCCACCAGTATTTTGAGGCTGGAGTCAAGCGATTCCAGTGGCGTAGTGGCTAAGAGCAGTGGCTAAGAGCAGGTGCACTCTGATCTGGAGGAACCGGGTTTGATTCCCCGCTCTGCCGCTTGAGCTGTGGAGGCTTATCTGGGGAACCAGATTAGCTTGTGCACTCCCGCACACGCCAGCTGGGTGACCTTGGGCTAGTCACAGTTCTTCTGAGCTCTCTCAGCCCCACCCACCTCACAGGGTGTTTGTTGTGAGGGGGGGAAGGGCAAGGAGATTGTAAGCCCCTTTGAGTCTCCTACAGGAGAGAAAGGGGGATATAAATCCAAACTCTTCTTCTTCTTGTTTGCCCCTCGGAGAATTAAGGAGAAGAATGCAAGAGCTGTCATGCCCTACAATGTGTGTATTTGTCCCATTGTCTGGGCATAACTAAATGTTTTTACGATAAATAAGTGTGTGACACAAAAAATGGCAGCCCCACATTAAGGCTAACTCTTTCCATGGTAGCATGTTATGCAGCTTGCCTTGGGCTTGTAGGTATCGTGTGCCTGAGCAGGTAATTTAGGGGGAAAATGTGGGCCATTTAACCTGAGTGAAGCCAAATTAAACCACTGTTGATAAGACAAGTGCTTCTCCAGTGATGGGACATGGAGGTGGGAATTTGCACCAGTTATCAGGGCAGGAACATGAGTCAGTAGTGCTGTATGTTTGGGGGGGGGTCGTCTTCAGGGGTGGCCCATTTTATGTACAACATGCAGCCCCACCTTCACCCCTGGTAAAGAGATTCTGCAGTTTTGTTCAGTGCCTTTGAGAAACTGTAATTTAAAAAATGGGGCACCACGTTCAGTTTTCTTTCACGGCTGTAGCAGTTGAGGGCAGCGTTGTTGCGTTTCCCCACTTTTCAAATGGCAAGGTGCTTGTTAATGGGGGCATCGGGGTCTTCCCCTTGAAGCGGCACATTGGATGCTCACTGTAAGTGCTTTGCAGAATGTGCGGCTGCACCCCATGTTTTAGAGAGTGCTACCCTGCAACTCATCCTCGGTGACTCTGCAGGCACAGTCCAGAGACAGTTGTCGCCCTGCATCAGCACGAAGAGATTAGCAACAGTCCATTTTTCTCTTTCCGGCTGTGGCTCACCTGTGGCCTGGCTTTCCTCCTTTAGTTCGCATCCGACCTTGACCGGATCCTGCCCACGTTGGAGAAAGTGGGCCAGCTGCCTCCAGGTCTGTGTGGCTCAGAGACCACTGAAAGTGGCGGCCTTGCAGGCAAGCTCGAGATCATGCCCTCCACCCTCCAGCCCAGCACCGCTGCAAGAACGCCCTCTGGGATGAACGGTATGTACCAACACCTGTTTTTATTCCTGGGAACTTTCTCCTGTCTTCCTACAGTGCCAGAGCACTAGAGCACAGGTGTCAAACTCATGGCCCTCCAGTTGTTATGGACGACAGTTCCCATCATCCCCTGCCAGCATTATGCTGGCAGGGGATGATGGGAACTGTAGTCCATAACATCTGGAGGGACGCGAGTTTGACACCTATGTGTTCGAGCCTAGTTAGATGCTGGTTGAGAAGATGACGGAAGTTTTCCTTTGACTCTGACGTCTATCCACCTCCTTTCATAAAATTTGATTGGACAAAAATGAGAGATGGGTTTAAGACTTCCAGCGTGGCATCCTGGTGCTTAGTTGCTGCCCTGCTCCCAGACACTTTCTACGCTTACTTCAATGTCCATTTCAAAATGAAACAAGAGTCCAGTGGCCTATTAAAGGCTGGCCAGATTTCTTTCAGCACAATCTGACGGCTCTGGAGTCCTGTTTGTGTTTTGCTGCTGTTGCGGGCTACCCACCTGGCATCGTCCTTTTCAGGATCCTTTCTTTTCTTTGTCCTGCTTTGCCGTGTTGGCTTCCTTCTTTTTCTGGTGTTTCTTTTGCCACCTTTCGCACTTCTTCCTTCCTTTACCTTTCTCTGCCTCTCTTAGTCTCTTGCCTCATTCTGTCTTTAACCCTAACCCAGTCCATTTCTGCAGCCAGATTTGAGGTGTGTAGGAGGATGGAGGATGTGACAGACAGGTAATGTTCTGCCTCTCCCTTAGAGCAGCCAATTGGAGCAAACAGAATTTTAGGGAGAGAGTTCCAAGTTGGCAGCTGGGGTGTAGGAGTTAGAGTCTGATTGAGCAAAACTGTGGGGAAGAGCAACTTAAAGAGGGGTGAAGATCGTCAATTTGTAACCAAAGAATCTCTGTTGTGGGAATTGGACCGCAATTCTGAAGTTCAGTGGAAGTGCAGCGTTGTAACTTCTATCTTGCTTTCCTCGGTGTTGTTAATATGTTTAATAGTAAAAGTTAACGTCTTGTTATGCTTAACCCGAAGAGCTACATGTCCAAGGGAAAGAAACACCCGCCCACAATTTAACATCTTGTCCTGTATATATTATAGAATATGAATAAATTGTGGCAGTGTGTAGATGGAACAGTGTCTGAGTCCCCAACCACAATAAATCTGTGTGAGTTAGGACATGTTGTCAAAGGGCTTCTCCTGTCTGGGAATGTCTCTGGGAGTGAGCGGGGACCTGAGGTGTGAAATGCTCATGGCTGTCTCGCCACCCCCCACCCCCCAATTCCTTGCGCTCTGCTGTGTTAGAACATAGAAATCAGCCTTCTCTGAAGGTCTTGTATTCCACACCAGTGCTAGTTCACACAACCAAATTCGGCAGGTGGTTTGTGCTGTTCAGTTGGATTTGAGCTGAGTCCGGCTTGTCATCCAGCAGTTAAAAGATTCCTTTGCTGCACAACTCATTTGCCTTCCGGCCCACAACTCAAATTCTGCAGTGCAGCCCATTTTGGGGCACTTTTGTAATTGCATGATCAATGTGCTTTTGCCTCTCTGCTGAGATCCCAGCCTGTAATCTCCCAAGCCTGTTATTTCTTTGCCAGAGACCGACACTCCTAAAGACTTAAAGTGTGGCAAAGAAATTGGGAGCTGATCTACAAACTGGATTTATGGTGAAGCAGCTGTGCGAACGTTTCACCAGCCGTCCAGCCCACTTGCTGACCACTCCAGTCTGGCCACAAGCCTAAGCACCACTGGATTTGATGGGGACTGATTCCAAGTATAAACTTAGCAAATTAAGTCAGCCTTGTAAATAAGTCCAAGGAAGTTTTTGTCCGGTTAGTTAAGAATGGCCTTTGAAAGAGAAGGAAGACACAAATTCTGCACAGCCTCCTTAGCCAGTTTCCTAGAATCAATCCTTGCTTATCTAGAATAAATCCTGGAAGTGACTCATTCCAAAATATGGGTTAGGTATGGTTTGTTCACATTACAGAATTGTTTATTTGGGTTAGGCTTGGTACAGGGTTATTCCCCCTGTTCTCCCATCAGTTTCTTTATAGCTTTTTCTTTCTGCAGCTCTAGACCAGTAGAAGGACTCAGTAACAGGGAGGATGTATTTGCTGGATTCCATAATTGTTAGAAAGTACTTAAGAAGATCAGGAGATTTTTACATCCCCGCTTGGTAGTCCTGAAAGGAGAAGCAGCCCTTAAGTCAGGAGAGGAGATTTCTGAATCCCAGCGAGGTTTGTGAGTGACAGCTGAACAGACACGAAAAACATTAAAGAGGCAGACTTTGCCCTCTGCCAGTTGTGAGAGTCATCAGATGGTGTGAAAAGGGAGCTGTCAAATCCCTAATTGGACCGATAGACCACTTGTCCCGGAGAAAACACGAGACAGCTGCTTTTCACTCGAGTTGTGAGGACTTTTATTCCCAAGTCTGAAATACCCCTGCCTTCAGGAAACCTGGCATTAAAGCCATTCAGGAGTCCGTGACATGTTATGACAGGACTTAATTGCCTCGGGGGAGACAAGGGTGCATTAATAATGATACAGAAAGAGTTTGTAACAGTGGAATGTCAATGCTGTATTGATTGCAGAAAACAAGAATTACAAGATAGGTAAGGTGATCACTTTCTCCCCCTTCCTCCAATTGGAGTGGCTCCTGTTTAATAAGGCCTCCAAATAATGTGAACATATTCTACCTGGCAGAGCACCCCATGAAACACAAAAGCTTACACATGCCTCAGACCAGAGGACTCTGCTGGGTAGCTTGTGAGCTGCCAGTAGGTCGTTGGCTGCTGTGGAGTCGCTCATGCATCCCCTAAAAGAGTCAGGAAAAGATCGATACTGTTCTTTTTGCTCTGGGCTTTTTACTTCAAAAAACAGTTTTTGCTTCATGGGATTTTTCTCTGTGGTCTTCCTGGGCCTTGTTCTTTTTCTAGGCTAGAACAGAACTTGGTAGCAAATGGAGGGGAGAGCATCTCAGCATATTTTGGGATGAGGGGCTGGGCTCAGTGGGAGAAGGTCTGTTTTTGATGCAGACGGGAGGTCCCAGGTTCAATCCGTGGCATCTCCAGTGAAAAAGGGACCAGGCAGTAGATGACATGAAAGCCCGAGACCCTGGAGAGCTGCCACCAGTCTGGTAGACAATACTGACCTTGATGAATCAGTATACTCAGTATAAGCCAATTGTATATCTTTATTACTCAGAAGTAGCTTTCATTAAGGAAAAAGTTGGTGACCCCTGCCTTACTTTGCAATCCAAAGGAGGGAAGGGGGAGTCCACATTAAAAGCGGCGTGACCCCTGCACCAGTGGAATTGCCACCAGCACTGCACAAAGTGGCACAGGCACCAGCACAGAGACAGGGTTGCTACACAGTGGTGGGGTGCTGCACAACTCCATGGTGCCCAAATCCGGGTGTTTACTCTTGTGTCGTTACTTCTGTGCTTCTGGGGCCTGCACCAGCATGGGGGGAGGCATTCTGGGGGCGCTCCTGGAGGCGGAGCCAACTTTAAACAGCTCCCAATTGAGTTTTGGCCTGGGAACACCCTCTTTTTGCAGTGCAGACTTATGCCACCAAAAAGTGTAGCATAAATCCTTCATGGCGATGGACTTCCCCATAAGAAAGGAGGATTTTCTCCTCCCCTCCCTCCCCCCCACCCCCATGCTCATGCTGCTTACTGCGTCTCCATGGTGCCGTCCCTAGCCACGGCTCTGTCGCCTCCTCCCTCCCTTTGGATTGGGCTGCCTGACATCATGTAATTAAAAATATAGGCATTGGACTCTAAGAAGACTACAACAAAATTCTTGGTGGAACTTGGCGAAAATCTAAAATTCTGGTTTCTGACATATTTCAAGGTTTTTTTCCTCAATTATGAGGTTATTATTTTTTAACAACTGAGAATCTTGGGTCATAATAAGTTTCAGAACAATAATGGCAAGCATTAATGTTAGTGGGTTTTGTTGGTGGAAAGTGCCGTCTAGTTGCAGCCAACTTGGTATTACCTTATTCAGGGGCTCCGTGGCCTTCCTCTGTGTAGCCACCCTGGGCTGCTCTGCTGGTTTCCCATCCGAGTAGTAACCAGAGCCAGCCCAGCTTAACTTCCGAGATCCGACTAGCCTGGGCCGTCCAGATCAGGGCAACATGACTGGTTACGAATGTTATGGACTACTTGTTCTTGAAACCTCTCAACAAAGAACATGCATCCATGGCAGTATTTAAAAAAAATTGAGGTGATTAGTATTTCTATCCCAAATTGATTTCAGATTGCCCTGTAAAATCAATGTCTGTTTCTTAGTCTCTCAGTCTCTCCTGTATCCGAAAATGTCTTTGGATCAAGTGGCCCTTCATTGTGTTAAGAAAGCTGCATTGATTTAGTTCTGCTGACAGACTTTGGAGAGGAGCACCCTCTGGTGGATTGTGTAAGAAGTTCAGGTCACGGAGGAATCTACCGAACAGCCTGACATTTCAGTTAGGCCCCCTGAAATTGTGCAGTAGTTAATTTGAGGCGATTTGTGGCTGTTCTGTTCCTGCCTTTTTTCCTTTTGGGAGGAAATGTGAGGGTGGGGCCAGGGATCAGAGGAAATTCTGGGCTATCTTGCATGGACGTTTTACGCCTCAATTGCAAACTTGTGCATTTTGGCCAAATCCTTCTTTGACTCTCCTCAACATCACAGCTAAACTCCCTGCCAAATGCCAAGGAAGTCACCATGGTCATTTTGCTGATCTCTGAACTGCTCTGTTATATCCGCCATATTTATAGCTGTTAACGGTGGGCAGGGAATGCAAGCAGGCCGGTCCTCGTTTGACTTCTGTGACTCCATGGAGCCAGCTCAGCTTAGGACAGCGCATTTCCCTGCAACAAATGGCAGCAGTCCCCATCGCGGGTTACCATCTGAGCAGACCAGGGGGGCAGTACCTGGACCAAACCCCTTCCAGCCTGAAACAGGTGCGTAGGATCAACAGGCGCACCGCTTCCTGCTGTGTGCTTATTTATTTTAAACATTTGTATCCCATCTTATTTCTTTAGACTGTGGAACTAACAATGCAAGTTTGCAAGGATAAAAAATAATGAGTCCGTTAACAAACAACAGCTTGCAGATTACAAACACAGTCAAATTTGCCAGAGCTGTTAACTGCTTCTAAACATGCCCGCTGAAATAGAACCATCTTGCATGCCTCCCAGAATACAGCCGGCAAAGATACCCTCTGCATCCCGTATGGTAGGCTGTTCCAGAGGGTTGGACTTGCCAGAAAGAAAACCTGTGACCCAGCTGTTGCCATACAGACAGTCCTAAAAGAGGGACCCAAAGGGAGACAGCTGCAACTAGAGAGTTGGGCATATACCAGAAGATTTCCGTAGTACTCTCAATACACAGAATTCTTTATTACTCACTCATCAGTCCTCTGAGGTTAGTTGGCCTGAGAAAGTAACTTGAGATAAATGGGCTGAGTAAGGTTTTTAACCTGGGACACCCATTCCCATTGAGCCACACTCTACTTACTGGTTTAGCCCATTACGTGCTCAGCCGGCTAGGGAAGGAGTAACACTATCAGCCAACATTTTCTGATGGACAAGCAAATGCAAGTCAAGGCCATCAGCTCAACCTTTTCCCCTATTAGAGAAGATGACAGGTGTGTTGAAAGACAGCAAGGAAATCATCTTCAGTGTAGAAACTTGAAACATTGTTAACTTTCCAGTGGCACAGAAGGAGATTTTCTCTTCAGTGTTGTACATGAATATGCAAAAAGTTAGATGCTTTGGCTCTGTGCTGGCAATTTATATTTCTATTAAATCCTCTAATGTTTATTTATTTTCTTATTTTAATGTATCTGTGGACTGCTTTTCCTAATGTAAGCTCACAAAAGTTTCTAGCCACGGAGAATTTTTTTGCCATCAAGTCACATCCGAATAGCAGCAACTCCATAGGTTCTGCAAGGCAAGAGACATTCAGAGGTGGGTTGCCATTGGCCCTGGACTTCCTTGGTGGTCTCCCATCTAAATACTGACTCAGGTCAACCCTGCTTAGCTTCTGAGATCTAATAAAATCAGACTAGCCTGTGCTACCCAGGTCAGGGCAGACATAAAAAATGCTGTAAATAAATTATTAGAACGTGCATTCTAACTACCTTTTTTTTAAAAGCCAGTGTAAAACCACATTCAGCAAAAGGCCCTTCTAAAATGTTGTGTCTTGCATCTCTTTCTGAATTGCTGAAGGGATTATAAGGCCCTCACTTCATTTGGCAGTCTACTAGCCCATAGAAACAGAGCTGCCACAGAAAACATTCTTACCTGGCTGAGGTTCTCTTAGAGAGAGAACAGAGAGTAGACCCAGATAGGAAAATTGGAAGCTCTGCCTGGGCTCACATGAGAAGCAGCAATCCTTTGAAACCTCTGGTTTTGCCAGTGACACTAATAGCCTGATTTGGGGATGGGGTGAATTCACTCCTGGATGTAGCACAGGCCCACGCCAGTGGATTTGCCCTCTCCGGGGCATTTACCCCTGCAGAAGGGCAAAACGGCAGTGGGCAGATGCCATGGTGCTCTGGGATGCCCAAACACAGTGCTGGGTGCCGCATCAGTGCTCCTGTGCCCCCGTTGGCCCCAGCAGCTTCCACCCAAGCTTTAGAGCCAGGAATGCCATGGCCTGGGCCTGAAAGGGTGACATAACTCCATTCAGCCCAACGGAGGGCTTTCAGGCGGCTGGGGTTTTTTTTTCTTTTTTGCTGCACCCTCATCACCTGCAAGCCTTCTGAAGGTGGCACGGTGACAGAGCTGTTCCTGGCTGTAGCGGCCTCTGGATTGTGCTGCCCATCTGAGACAGTGGGTCTTTCAGTTTTTCAGATTATATAGTGGAAGGTTCCGTTTGCAGCCTTCCAGCAGCACTACTGAAAATGCATAAATATCAGAATTCCAGCTGTAAATACAGTTTGACCAGTTGAAACTCTGCAAATCCCGAGCACAAGCAACAAAACCATATGTCAGGTCACAATTCAGTTTTGCCACTTTTTTATCCCCACTTTGGGCCTATAGGCAAGTGTTATAGAATAATAGTGAGCAATATGCTCAGCTTCTGAAAAATTCCACAGGATATCTACTCCGGGTATAAAATACTAGGACTAGGGTTTTAAGAATCGGCCTTCTCCTCTCCCTTTCCCCTGCGTTACACAAAAGATGCTGGGACAAAACCTTGTGTTCAGAATGATAGACGGAATTGTCTGTCAGAAGGCTGACAGGAATTGAGACTCATTCTTGCCTCTGGTTGGAAACTGGGCTTGAAGGAAAGGATTCTGGGACTTGGGGCCAGTTGTGAGGTAACAGGTCTGCCAAACTATCCAGTGAGCTTTGGCCTGCAAAATCTTTTCCCGCAAGACCTAACAAGAGGCTTAGCAGCTAGCAAGAGGATTGCTTGCTGAAATAAAGTAATTTCCCTCTCTGAGGATTTTGCTCGACTTCTGCAACCCATAAGCTTTATAGTCCCACTGTTTCCTGGGAGAGGGCGTGTAAGACACAAGTGCTAACTGTGCAGACTGGAATGAAAGGGCCCTCCAGCGCAGCCCTCTGTCTCCAGCTGCGGTCAGCCACATGCCCCAGGGATGCTTCCAAGCAGTTTTTGGCCTCTTGTGGTGAGGAAACAAGTTGTGCGAGTGTGTAGAAGCTCTGTTCACAAGGTGTGTGCCTTGTTGCCACAAATAGGTATGGTCTCATTATTGGCCAGTCCTTGGAACACAAGGGGGACACTGTTTGATGCTGCTTGTTAGAATGAAGATCTTAGAGCCAGCGTTAAAATAGAAAAAAAAATTAGGATGTACAGTTGAGACCATAGTATGTGGGCTGGTTGTGGTTACTAATTCCACTTCACGTAGTCAGCAGGAGTACAGAAGAACCGCCTTCAGCAGACTCCGAGGAACATGATTTCAGCTTTCCCATGTGGCACATTCCCTTGCTCAGCTGGAATCGACAGTGGGGCTCGCGTGCGCTTCCTTTATTTTCCTGTTGCCAGGCAACCTTAAGAACACTTTGTTGCTGTTGCATAGTCAGTTCACAAAGAAAACAAGGACTTGCAGGTTGACTTCGCCCTCCAGTCCACAGCTGCATTAAGGCTTTTCGATCTAGCAAACGGGGCAAAGGGGAGAAAGTTTGTGGCCAGGACCCACCCCAGAGCCAGAATTGTCAAAGCTGTCAATAAATGTGTCAATAAATAAAATTTTGAATGTCCATTACTACTAAGGAACCGGTCCTGCTTTTCACACATCTAGTATGATGAGGGAGGGCTTCTGGTACCACTTCCAAACCCAGCAGAGGCCCAGCCCTGAAGCGGACGGTGGCCGTGCATTTTAGTTACCACTGAAAGGGATGGATTATGGGCACAGCTCACCAGGAAATGCTCCTGGGTGAACCGAGCCTCATCAAAACGAATGGCAGGAGCCAAAGAGGGTAATGCTCTGTGTAGCTCCTTTTCATCTCAGCCAGGCTTGAACAGGACAACTGCCCAGTGAGCTGTGAACTATATCCGAGGGTGAAGTGGGTGCACCCTGCCCCTTGCACGGAAACTGCAAATTTGGGCCACCTACATACAAGGTTGGGGGTCTCTGCTTACTCAGCGGTTTTAGCTGTACTGGGGATGATGACTTTTCAAATGAAGCAAAAGAGAGCCCCCCACACACACACACACACCCCATTTGCAACCTCCTAGCCTGATCAGGAGTAAATAAGCTTCAGGAGTATAGAATTCTGAGAGCAGCAGATAATCAATTGAAGGAAGACCAGGAAGATTAGCTTTGTGAATCCCATTCATAGGTGTCAAACTCACGGCCCTCCAGAGGTTATGGACTACAGTTCCCATCATCCCCGACCAGCATGAAACTCGCGGCCTCTGGAGGGCTGTGAGTTTGACACCCAAAGGTAAGCAAGATCAAGGGTGTCACACTCTGACGCTTCAGATGTTCATGGACTACAACTCCCATCAGCCCCTGCTGGCATGGCCAATTGGGCTGATAGGAATTGTAGTCCATGAACATCTGAAGTGCCCACAGTTGGACACCTCTGCCATAGATTCTACTTGCACCTTTTTATGATAGACTTCGTAGGAAACACACCAAGAAGAATCAGACTTCTGTGATATTTGCCTCATGTAACCCTGTATAGACTTAGAAATACAAGTCCTTTAGATGTACACATTTAAATTTTCTTGCTGAAAAGGAGCCTTTCGGGCAGGGGCACAGTTTTTGGATTTTTCGTAAGCGACTGTTGTCCCCATGTCTTTTTTTGTAGACCAGTCATTGTGAGCGTCAAAAAACCCAACTTACCATGTGATGATGGGAGGTCCATGAATTGATCTCCTATGATTTTGTAGCCGCTGTGAATTGAGAGGTCTCCTCACAATTCAGACGAGGGGAGGCTTTCATGGATCCAGTGCAACAAATCAGAACAGCATGCTTCTGGCCAACAGCATCCTCTGTGCAGGTCTATCATTAGCGAGGATACGCCTTTGTGAAAACACCACTAACTGGACCTGTGATCCGTATCCATTCATCGCTGAAAATACATATAGAGAAGCCTTCAAGGTCCCAGCTTGGTGTGCTTCTCCTGCTCCACTTAAGCAAACTGTGTGAATGTGGGGCTGCCTGGAAGACCCTCGAGGGCAAGATCATGCTGTTCTTTGAGGGTTACCTGATGTGACAGGAGCTCGAGATCAGCTTGAATTCATAAAGCCATAAATACCATCCTAGGAAGGGGTTGGAAATATCAATAGTGGAACATCAGGCATTCTCTCCTTTCCTCCCGTCATGATCTGAGAGTTGCACCACCTGCAGCATTGCAAGGGAAGAATCCCACCAGGAGCTTATTTCTGGGATTGTGTTTGAAGCAGAAGTATATCCACTGATGTAAAGGGCGGGGGGGGGGGGGGGCTTGTTGTTTCTCATGCCAAGTGATAATGTTCCCTTCCTCCCATGAATGGGTTCTTTGTTTAAAAGGAACTTTCAGCAAAGTGTTGCTATTTTATATGTCTTCAATTTGCCCAGGATGACTAATGGCTTGGCTACTACTTGATTCTGCTAGTTGTCATAACCCCAGACTTGGTCAATAAAGGAATCAGTACTTTGAAAGCAGCATTCTCATTTATTGATGGCAAGCATAGAAAAACCGTTGACTTGTTCTGTCAGAACGGGCAAAGCATTATGTCCCCCAGCATAGAAGTACTGTCCCACACTCACACATTCACATGTACACACATTTCTCAGACGGTGAGAACTGGGATGAAAACACTCAGCTCCAGCATCCATTCTCTCTGCAGCTGCAGGCACAGATAAGGGCAGACTGGTACTGAGGGAGATGAAAGGTAAATATTCCCAGAGCTGCTTGAGCAGTAAGCATTCAATGGAAAGAAATATGGCAGGACCCAGGCTAAGACATTAGAAAGTCATGACAACAATAATAGGCTATCCTGGTGTTTGAACCAGCTTTGCTAGCCAGTCTCAACCTTAGCCATCTGAATGCCCTTCTGTGTTTTTGCATTCTCCCATTTTGCTTCAAGACAGACTAGGGTTCTCTCTCTCTCTCTCTCTCCGTGTGTGTGTGTGTGTGTGTGTGTGTGTGTGTGTGTGTGTGTGTGTGTGTGTGTGTGTGTGTGTGTGTGTGTGTGCTTGCTTGCTCACAGATTTGACATGTAATGTTCTTCTCCCTAGCAGGATTACCTGAACTAGAACTGGGAGTCACAGAGCTCCAGTTTCGGCCACTGGCGGCGGAGCCAATGCCATGGCCTGACCTGACCTCCATCAACCGAGGACCTGTGAGCAAACCAGATGAGTAAGTACAGAGCTGTGGGTGGTGGTGTTTTCATTGCTATCAGTGAGTGACCATGGGAAGGATTGTGGGCACAGAGTAGCACTGGAAGGGAGCAAGTCATGGCGGACAGTGCTGTCAGGAGGCCACCAACTTGGGCAACCCCTAGAGTTTTCAAGGCAAGAGAAGTTCAGAGGTGGTTTGGCATTGCCTTCCTCTGCACAGCAAACCTGGACTTCCTTGGTCTTCCATCCAAGCTGTTTTCAACCAGGCAAGTTTTAACCACCCTCTGTTTCCACAACCAAGTTTCACTTTTGCAAGTGCTTATAAATCAGTCCAAAACTTCCCCATCACCACAGCTTATAACCAAAAATTCAGTCCTAAATGCCTTTAAATCCAAATATTATCTGAGTCAAAAGAGTGTGTAATCCATTTGGTAGCAAAGAACCTTGCAAACAACTCCAGTCCAAAACAAATCTCAAATGGTGTGTTTTTGCTAAAGGGTCTCTCAAATGCTTATAAATCCAAAAGCTTCTCACAACCGAGAGGGAGTCCACATACCTCATCAAGGGAGGATAAACCAGCTTTGTAGCTGGCCATCTGTCTTAACTGTTTTAAGTCTGAAAGATTTAAAAGTCCATTTAATATAGTTCCAAAACAGCTTTTCTTTCTTTTTTGGTAGAAATACCTTTTAAAAAAAGAAATCCTTCAATGCTCAAAATATTTTTTATTGTGGATCCAAAAGAAACACTTAAACAGAAGAAAGTGAAAGTAGGAAACTTCAAAGAAAAAGGGTGTGTGTGTAAAGCCTGTCTCTTCTGCTGAAACGGCGTGCTTGCCATCACTGATCCTGGATTTTATCAGAGCTAGTGGTTCAAAATAAACCCAGACTAGCCCATCTGTCAAATTAAAGGTGCTAGAAAAGAATTGAGGAGGCCAGAGTTAGACCCAGTCTACCCTTTAGCCAGCTATTTGCTCCTTTCAGTGAGTGCAGCCAGGAGCTAACGAAAGCTCAGACTGAACGAGGCGCCGTGTCTTCCGCCAAATCCAGATGCCAATATGAAGTTTCTCCCAATGTGGGCAAAGAAGGTGAATATTATATATAGTTGCAGCTACCCACAGTAATGTTGGATAGTTGCCCAGGGCCCACAGAGGATTGAAGTGCCCATCAAACCCCCACCACATAGCCTCATTCTATCCCCCCCACCCCCTTATTGTTCTGCTGGCCAAAAGAAACCAGTGGAGGAGGCTGGTTAAGGATCATGAAGCGTGTTCTCTACTTGGGGAGCTCCACGTCTCTTTTCCAGATGGCTGGAAGCCCTGTTGCAAGCGTCTTGCCCAAGGAACCACAACAAATCTGGACTCAGCTGTGGTATTCAACCAGCCTACATAACACAGGATGGATTATCCATTGATTATTGATGGCAGGAAGGAGCAAACTGGTTATTTATTTTACTCTTCAAGAAAATATGTCCCCAAAATTTTCTGACCCTCCCCCCACCCACCCCCCAATCCTCTTCTCATGAGTGAACCCATCTCTACCTCTGCATTTAGGACTGATGGATGTGTTTTCCTTCTGAATGGTATTGCAGAAGTTGGGAACTGTTCACTCATCTGCATTCTTGCAAAAAAAGAGGTTTTTTGTAATGGATCCGTGTGTCTTCTTCATTTAGGTCCACATGCCAGCTCACTCAAGCAACATTTTTCCCACAGTAAGCAGACACACAGACTGGCTGTTGCACTTGCAGGACCCTTCCAAAACGAGATGCATTTCTGCCAGTCCGACTGTTGAGTTGTGAGGCCTGGTTCACACAAGCAGTAGATGGTAAAACTATTCCTGGACTTCAGCCTGAAGGCGAGACACTGTCTGGCTGAATATTCTGCTGTTTTGTTTTTAACATCCTCTTTCCTTTGAGACTTTCAAGAAAAGCCACACGGGCAGACTTTCTGGGGTGCTTAAATTCGGGGAGTGGGGGGGCAATAGCAAGAGTGAGCCTCCATACCCTTCTTCCAGGCCTTCCAGGGAAATCTGGTGGTCCACTGTGCGAAAACAGGAAGCTGGGCTACAGAGGCCATTGCTCAGATACAGCACGGCTGTTCCTATGACTCTTATCAAAGTTAACCATCTTCCTTCATCCACTTAGAGTGCTGCCATTTGGGAAAAGGTAAAAGTGACCCTATGTAAGCACCAGATCATTACTGACCCAAAGGGTGACCATCATGATATTTACTAAGCAGACTATGTTTAAGGTGTGGTTTGCCGTTGTCTTCCCCAGTCGTCTACACTTTACCTCCAGCGAGCCAAGTACTCAATTTACTCACCTCAGAATGATAGGAGGCCAAGACAATCTTGAGCCAGCTACCTGAAACCAGCTTCCAACAGGACTGAGCTCAGGCTGTGATCTTGGATTGCAATACTGCAGCTCACCACTCTGCTCCTCGGGGATCTATTTGAGAGCAGAGGGAGCATCTGAGGACATAGACCAGGATGGGCTCATGGATCTATAAATTCCCATCAACCCTCCTGGCCAGCAGGGGCAGCATATCATTGGCCATTCTGGCAGGGGCTGATGGGAATTGTAGTCCATGAACATCTGGAGTGCCATAGGTTCGCCACCATGGATCTAGTGTCTTAGATGTTGCAATAGGAAATTTATTGTTGTGAATGTTTGACTTTGACCCGACTTGTTGTATTAAAGTTGACTCTGCACAGAATGTTACCTCCTGAGCTCCTAGTTCTTCCCCATGCTCTTCCATCCACCCTGCCTCCTTCTCACTGTCCCACTTTATTATGTAGTTATTTTTCACTACTTCCCTTGAATAATTCTGCAAAAACTATCTTGAACATCCAACCTCTTTTGTGACTGTAGTGGAAAATCAATCACACACAATGTATTGTCGAAGGCTTTCACGGCCGGATTCAACCGGTCTGTTTGGTTTTCTGTTATAGGGGCCATGGTCTGGTAGATCTATTTGATAATGTTTCACTCTAGAGCAGAGTCTGTGGGAAGTTGGAGACTTCAGAGGTGTATCACAGAGGGAAGTCTGTTACACACTGTGTCCACATATTACACACTGGATACAGTGTGTAACAGACTTCCCTCTGTGATACACCTCTGAAGATGCCAGCCACAGGTGCAGGCGAAATGTTAAGAAGATCCACCAGACCACGGCCACACAGCCCGTAAAACCCACCAGAACCAAGCACACACAGCCCGTAAAACCCACCAGAACCAAGCACACACAAGGTAGCAGGATTTAATGGTTTGAAATCTCCCTTGTTCGTCCCGCCCTGCTCACTCAGATTCAAGCCACGTCAGCTATTTTGGAATGGCTGAGGAGCTCAGGACAGGCAAAAGGAGCCCGAGTGCGTGAGCTTCTGAGTGGGAGGGGATCCAGTTACCGGTTCTTGGCCACGTGCCCCAGTTTTCCACTTGGCCAGCCACCTTAACACTAAAATGGAGATTGATATGTAAAGCTTCTTATGGTTCCATTATGTACTACATGAGCTTCCCCTAGAGAGAAACAGCGACTGCTATTGTGTGCAGGACCTATGCTGAACAGGGTCGCAGGGAGCCGCTCCATTCGTGCGAGGAGGACCCACAGCACGGACCAGCTGCTGCAGCTCTTATGACAGTCCTCCGGAAGTCAGGAGGGGGCATTTCTCTTTCTCTTTCCACTCTGCTTTTGTGTGTATGTGGGGAGGGGGGGCTTTTGAGGGGAAGGGGAGCTGATTGTTCTGCATGGAGGAACGGTGGTGGGATAGTATAAGTCAGAGAAAGAAACATGAGCAAGTGAAGAAAAATGAAACTTCTTGGTCATATTTAATTTCCCTTTCTCTATAAAATGTGTGGTTTCTTAATTTCCTTACCCTTTGTTCAGCCTCTTCTGCTTCCTTTAATTAAACTTTTTAATTCCTTCCATTCATTATTTAGATTGTGAGCATGTGTGGGAAAATATAAATTTCCGGGCGGGGAGGGGGTTTAAAAATCACCGTGTTCAACTTTGAGCCTGGAAGGATGGCAGGGGACTATAAAATGGCAGTAAGCAAGTGACTTTGAATAGCCTAGCTGCTCTGGGGTTTGAAGAGTATGAGGGGTGGCGAATTTCCTTGCGTAGCTAGACAGCAAACCCTCTGAAGCGTCTGCCTCCTTGGTTTTACATGGGAAAACTTGCACCACCCTGTGGCTGTACGTAAAGAAACCTGTCTTGCACCTATTTGAGACAGTGACGCTAACAGAAAATCTCAGCCTTTGTTCCCCTTTTTTAGCACCTTTACACAATACCTTTTTTACACCTAACTTTTTAAAAAGTGCACACCTGAAAATGTGCTGAGTGAACGTGGAAAAGGCATATCTCCTGAATGAAAGAGAATGTGTGTATCCAACATGAGAGAAGCTGCTATTGGCTACATCCCCGGCCAGAGTGTATGTTCCGTGTCAAACCCAGGTGTGTTGTAGTCCATGCAAAGCCCTTGAATTTCAGAGTGAACTTTGTTCCCTCCAGTGTAACCGAAGACCTATTGGTCCTTACGATGCCACAAGGTTCCTTCCTGTGTGTGTTCCTTCCATTTTGCAGTCACTGAATCTGTACTTAAGTGTGAGCGTGCTGTACTGCCACACGCTTTTCTCCCCATTAGGTTGACCAGAAGCTGACAAAACGTGTCCTGTGACTTAGCTGTGCTCCACAAGCAGTGTTTTGTTGGGAGGCCGTGCCGTGTTACGAACTAGTTTTAAGTCCTCCTTGCATTTCCTTTCACCCTTCTGTAGCCTCCCGGAGAACCTTGTCTCCCCTCCCCCACTGAGACATGTGTGCTGGCAGGACTGTGTGCAGCTAGATCGGTTCCAGTTACTTACATGTGGTGCTCATCTGGAACTGAACGAGTAGACTTGCTGACTCCTCGGGAATTTTTGATGCTGGAGAGCCCCTCTCCTCTGGCTCCTTCATGCTTCCCAGTGAATGTGATTTGCCCACCCATGGCAGTTCCAGACCCCAAATCCCATTGACTTATATTAGACCTGTCGTCAGGATGTGTCTCATTACATGTTCAAGCAAAAGAGATTGGAAACAGCTATTCACGTTGGAGAGGGGAAAGGAGGGAGGGGGTAGGATTTTCTTTTGTTTTCTGCCTGCTTGTTCTTACTTTTCCCAAGCTTTAGCTTCTAGTGCACAGAGGTCAAACTCGCGGCCTTCCAGATGTTATGGACTACAGTTCCCATCATCCCCTGCCAGCATCATATGGGAACTGTCGTCCATAACATCTGGAGGGCTGCGAGTTTGACCTCTGTGTTCTAGTGGTTTCAAACTGTATAAAATCTAACTACTGTTCCTGATAACAACAACAGTAATAATAATATTGCCAGTTGCAAGCTATGAGTATGTGTGTCTGCACCATCAAGTCACAACTGACTTATGGTGACCTTATAAGGTTTTCAAGTCAAGAGACGTTCAGGGGTGGTTTGCCGCTGCCGTTGCCTTCCTCTGCGTGGACTGAGAGAGTCCAGAGAGAACTGTGACTGTCCCAAGATCACCCAGCAGGCTTCATGGGAAGGAGTGGGAAATCTAACCCAGTTCACCGGGTTAGAGTCCACCGCTCTTAACCACTGCGGGTTTTACAAAAGCTAAAAGCAGCAGGAAAAGCCACACTGCCTTAATTTGAAGGGAAGGAACCTGCCAGTGTTTGGATAGTGCAGGAATGATGGGAACAGGGTGCTGCGATTGAGGGACTTTGCCCACGTCATGGCAGAGGACACTGGGGAGGGGGTTTCCAAAAACTCTTGGCATAGAGCCTGAACAAACCAGCCACAGCAGAATGGTGGCAATGGCTTGCATTCAGCAGGCTCTAGGAACTGCCTGACCCTGTTGACCTCTGGGACTGGCTAAGTGGCTCTTGAGATGGGAAAGAATTAACATGAACATGTGAAAATGCATTATAGAGAGTCAGACTATTGTTTGCAGGGGATCGGCCGTGGTTCTTTAAAGCTTCAGGCCAAGAGAGGTTTCTTTCCCAGTCCTATTTCCAGAGATCCCATTTTTAACTAGAGATGCCAGGAACTGAAGCAAGCAAATCACAAGGCTAATCTTTAGCCAGGAAAAGGACCGGTTTACCCAAAAACGTACCAACCATCTTCTCAAGCCTTTTCTTCACATTTCACCATTTTCACCACTGGCTTTCTTTGTTTCCCTTTTCCGGTTCTTTCTTCTATCTTGTCTTCTCTGTGCTTGATGGCTGTCTTTCTGATCCTCTCCAGCAGACTGTTTCTCATGCCTCTCTTGAGATCTTCCTCAGAACCAAACCTACCCTTCCACAAGACCTTCCTTGGACTGCCTGAGTCTCACCTGTTGTACACCTTGTGCAGTGTCCACCCTGCCCTCCTTTTCTATAGCCCTCTGTTCAAAAAGTGTCATCCCACCATACCTCTGGGTATCAGTGGCGTAGCACCAAGGGGGCTGGGGTGTGTGTGACTTACCAGGCGTGTGCCATAGCAGAAGTGTTCAGGGGCGTGGGGCTCAGGTGTGCCCAGGCGCAGTTCCCCCTTGTTCCGACTCCGCTGGGTATGGAGTGATCTGCACAGGATCTACCACACCCTCATTGCTAAACAAACAATAAATAGCAGCAGTATAGGTTCGGGATTTTAGCAGAGAAGTCATCTAACATTGGTGTAAAAAACATGGAGACACTAACTTGGGATTGATGTCGTCCATGACGAGTGTTTTGTGCACACCAGAAGTGATCAAAGATGTGTGGGTGGATATGTTCAATTGGGATTTTTTTTACTTTCAGTATAACATTTTGCAGAGTGAATGTTGTGATTCCTAATGTAAAAAAATGATATTGAAGAGCTGGAAATGATGCAGAAAAGGGGCTTCCCAAATGTTTAATGATTTGGAAAACACTTTCCCCGTGAGAATACATATTTTTTAGGCTTTTAGGTGGGAAAAGGAAAGGTTAAGTGTGTGTTGGGGGGGACGGACAGTTTTATAAATTAAGGTCTCTTCTCGCATATTAACACTCAAAAGAATGATCCAGTGAATCGGATTGGCGGTAGATTTAGAAGTGACGAAAGGGATTACTACCTTACAAACTGTACAACTGATTTTATTCACCACTGTAAGATACGGTAAGTAGCTTAGGTGGCTTTGAAAAAGAATGGACAAATTCATAACTGTTAACCACAAAATCTCCATGTTCAGAGCATTTAAGTACCAGACAAACAGCAGGGGGCTCCAGTAGTTCCTTCCAGCCAGCTGTATCCTGGCCCAATTTGTTGTGTGTCTATGGCAGGGGTCTGCAACCTGTGGCTCTCCAGATGTTCATGGACTACAATTCCCATCAGCCCCTGCCAGCATGGCCAATTGGTCTATGGTATGTAGGGCAAGTGCTAGTTGATAAAGCTCCTTGATCACGCTGAAACAAATGTTGGCCTTCATTTTGGGAAATCCTTCTGTCAGTTTGTATACGAGAATACTTAATGCGTATGAGGATGATTTCAGGGCAAGAAAACGGGCATTCCGATGACTCACCTTTCTCGTTTGCATTGTTGTCCCTGCAGCCAGTGTATCGCTTCTCAGCTGGACGAGCTCTTGTGTCCTCCCACCACGCCAGAGGGACGAAATGACGAGAAAGCCCTTCTCGAGCAGCTTGTGTCCTTCCTGAGTGGCAAAGATGAAAATGAGCTGGCAGAACTGGACAGAGCTCTTGGCATTGACAAACTGGTCCAGGTAGGCAGTTGACTTGTATATGTCATGGAGACCTGGTCTTGACGGGCCCTGGAACAGCTTCTGCAAGGTGGGCCAAATGTGAAGAGGACTCAAAGCACACTGGAAACTTCTCAGAACATAGTGGCAACCTTGACAGAAAGCACTTCATTTTTCTCCTGGAAACATTTGGTTGAATCCCAATTCCTCTCCTGTACATAAAGGGAGCATTTTGCTAGGGATCCCCGCCAATAGTAGCATCTCATGCTGTCCCCAGGATCTTTCAGTCCTTGGGATCTGCATTTGAGGCAACCCGATAAGCTCCCAAGGGAGGAAATTCCCACTCTGCAAGTTCTGCTGCACACAGAGTCCTGGGGATTGAATCCATTAGCTCCTGTAAGCGTTTATGCTCCCAGTTTCCCATTCCATCTTCCTTGTGGCTTGTACTCTTCTACTTTCAGCAAGCAAAAACTGAAATTTCAGTGGTCCAAAAAGCTGATAATTTGCAGATATTCTTCAATCATTCATTTACAACATCAGCTTTGGGTTGATTCAACACCTGTTAAACATCACATCAAATGAAAAGAGTTTGGGTTAACAGCTCTATCCTTAACTGGCAACAGAGTGATCAAAGCGGGTGGATGTTATATCCACTGAGTGGCTCAGTGGATATAAAGGAATTGGAGATGAACCAGACCCCCACCCCAGTTTCAGAGGCTTCTGTAGAGACAGGACAGAATCCAGAGGAAGAGGCTTCTGTTCACTTCCCACCAAATTCAGCGGAGCACTTAAGCGCTCACTCAAATATTGCTGACTTCTGTGGTACTTGAACAGCTGGTTTTGTGCTTACTGCCTTCCCTTTTAAAAGCTTGTTTCAAATGCAGATTTTAAGGACTTCAGGCTGCTTGTTTCTCTCATTGGGAAGAATCAAGTGGAGTTAGATTGTCTGACAGAGTTTCAACAACAGGAGGATTACTAAATTGTTCATCTGTCTGGAAATATGGTTTCAGCTACGAATTTCTAGGCATGCTTATTGCTATCTTCCATCCTCATATTTTCATGTATCCTACAGCAGCCTGATAAGATGGGACAACACTATTACCCCCTCCCCCCATATTGTTTGGGGGTTGGAGCTGAGATAGAAGAAATAGTGAGTTGCTAATGAGTCCACTGCCAAGGCAAGATTTGAACTGAAGGCAGCTGAAATATTCCAGCTCACCGTGGACTTTCAAGAGTGATACAGTAGTACATCTCTTATTTTTAATTTTCCCAAAAGTACATTTAAACTCCACAAAGCAGAGTCTTGTGAGAGGAGCAACTTCAGACTCCTCACTGCAGATGTCTGTGACACAAACCTAAAATGAATGTGTGAGTGTGAAAAATGCATCATTGTTACATGCTCTTCTGGTACATTCATCATGGACCCAAGGTTAGCGGTGGTTTGCTCTCCACCTCCCACACTGCACTGTTCCTGATTTTGTCATTGATCAACAGTGAAACTCGCCTGAAAAACACTTTTTAGGAAAGGGCAGGGTAAAATTCAAATAAATAAATAAACATCCTGAAGACTGTTGAAGGCTTTCATGGCCAGACTCAACTGGTTGTTGTGGGCTTTCTGGACTATGTGGCCATGGTCTGGTAGATCTTGTTCCTGACATTTCGCCTGCATCTGTGACTGGCATCTTCAGAGAAGAGTAACACGCTTCTCTCTGTGATACACCTCTGATGATGCCAGCCACAGATGCAGGTGAAACGTCAGGAACAAGATCTAATAGACCACGGCCACACAGCTCGGAAAACCCACCACAACCAAACATCCTGAAAGTCGGCAGCTGTGCTTGAGAGCCTTCAGGTGCAGTGCCCAAAATGTGCTGTTTGCTTTTTGGGTCATTTAAGTTGCTGTGTTGAATCTCAAGGGACCTCATGCTTCTTTCCCTCTTTGAACAGGGAGGTGGCCTGGAAACACTAAGTGAGCGATTCCAGCCACAGCGAGCAACACCACCCCCGCCCCCTCTCGTGATGGATCAGAAACCTGGCATGTATCCGCAACCTTATTCCTCAGCCTCTCCCGCCACCAACCTCCCTGGCCCTTTCCCAGGCATGGTCAGGCAGAAACCGCCTTTTGGTCCCATGCAAGTCCAGGTCCCACCACCCCGTGGGGCCTTCCCCACCAACATGGGGATGCAGCCTCGACAGGCTCTCAGCAGACCTCCAACAGCACCCAACCTGCGGTTGCAGCTGCAGCAGCGGCTCCAGGGACAGCAGCAGGTGAGTGTACATAATGCTCGGCTGGTCCTAGAGGTTTTGCCAGTAGGGCCACGTTGCCCTTTGCAGAGGCTGCAGCCCACCATTCTGGCAGCCTTCCAATTTCACTTCCACATGCTGAAAGACCCATGCCCCCCCCACCCCTTATTTTAAGGAATCGGGGGCTACCAAAGAAAATGCTCCCAGGGTCATTTTAACATTTGCCTGGATGATGAAAAAAACCCATAAGGTTGTCTTTGGAGTGCAAGATAAGCTGCAGACCTGTTTTTGTTCTCAGACGTTCTTTTACATGGCACTAGACCCTCTTGATGCTTGTTCCAGGTATCTTCCGATATCAGAGTCGTGGAGATGGATGAAAAGAGCTGGGGGTTGCCTTTTTGTTTGTTTTGCCATTCCAGGTATTGGGGAAAGATGGCAATCGTTCTCTTCCCCAGTCCTGCCTTCTGCCATCCCATAGATCAGAGGTTTTCAACCTTTCCAAGTGTGAGGACCCCTTGCAATATCATACTTCTCAAGTATGAGGACTATAAATGACGTAACACATTTCTAAAAATTAACATAACAAATTGTACGGCCCCACTATGTGGTAGTAGTGTTTATTGACTGAGAAAATTAATGGTAACAAAAAGATCCAAAGGGACAATGCTTAGAGAGCATATGGATTCATGGAGCCCTTGTGATATCTCTGCACCCCCCAGGGGTCCCCAGTCCCCCAGGTTGGGAACCACCACTCCAACTGTTCTTTAGGGCTGTGTAAACAACCAGTCCAACTATTGTGGGAACTTCCTGGCAACACTGTTCTACAGATCCCCCTGAAGAAGCAGAGTTGATACGTGCAACAATCGTAAAGCTGAATATTTTTTCCAGTTGCTCTTTTGCACTTTTTAGTTCTGGTTACTGTTGCAACCCTCTTTGTCGTTTTTTTGGGGGGGAGGGGGGACTTATGCCCTCTGTATTAGCTGATGGAAAGGGGCTTCCTGTGCAACCTCCTCAAAACAATCCAGCCTTCCGCACTGTAAGGTCTCCCTCATTTCCTCCTCTCTAGTTGATACACCAGAATCGGCAGGCTATCCTGAATCAGTTTGCAGCAAATTCCCCCGGTGCCGTCGGCATGAGGGCAGGCATGCAGCAGCAGATCACACCGCAGGTAAATGTGAAGGAAGAAACCTTCAGTCCTGGAGTTTCTCATTCTAGGGGAAATGGATGCATGGTCAGTAGGGCCAACCCTTCTGGTCTGTAATGCTTCATTTATGTAGTTGGACCTCTCTTGCCATTAGCGCTTACTACATTCTTTGTGCAACCAGTTGGTGCTTTGATTTGCTTTTCTGGTATGAATGCAACCTGGCGAACCCCTTTGCAGGTTTGATACTTTTTACAGAACAGCGAGTGGCGTTTGGTACCAGCTGTGGGATTGAACATCCTGACAAGAGAAACCCATTCAGGCCATAGCGGTGCTCATAATCCTTCTCAAAATGTCAGATGTGACCACAGTGCTCAAGGTTTGGGGACCCATGCTTCACGAGATCTTCCTTCCCTGCATTTCTCAAGGGAACAGCTTGAACGATCAACACAGTGTAGCAGCCGTATCGAAAAGGCAAATCCCTGACTGGGAAATGGATCATAAAGCAAGGCAACCTTACCCAAAAATTTGCAGCACTTTAGCTTAGCAAAATGATAACAGCGGGACAACACAGAAGTTTGTGGACTGTTAAGTAATGCAGAGAAGGAGAAGAGTAAAGAAAAAGGATAGATTCTCTTTCAGAATGTAAAAATGACACAGGAGATGGTGATAACTGTGTCATCAATGGCTTTTCAAAAATGTTGTAAATAAAGATGTGGCGACTAGTAGATCTGTCGGTAAATGTAGAGGCAACAGCCATCAGGACAGCATCCACGTTCAGTGAGAATGTACATCTGGCATCCAAAATGGTGACGATCAACACTAATGGCTATATGTCACCATCACATGTGGCCCTGAAGCATCTGTCTGGCTGTTCTGGGATGGCAGATTGCTGAACTTGATGGGCCATCAGCTTAACAAAGCATCCCATGTTTATGTTCGCAAAGTTTAATGAAACCTGTGAGCTGGACGAGAGGGAGAGGGAACAGACTTTGGGGAGTTTCCAAACATGTTGTTTTGGGGAGGAACATGTTTGTGGGCATAAGGGACTGGAACATAAAGGAATGAGTGTTCAGTGCGCTGCAGTCCAACAGCAGCTGTTCTTCAGCAAGGGAGGTGGGGAGGCAGCTGGCATTTCTCCACCATTTTTTCTTTTGCAAGTTAACAGCTGCACTGAAGCCAAGAAGGTGGAATGTCTGTTAGCAGCTGCCACCAGGACAGAGCTGGGCAAGTGAGACCCCTCCAGGTTGCATTTGGGTCGTTCTGAAAGAGCTGTATGTGTGTGTGAAAGCCATAAGTCAGATGTGACTTGATGGGGGGGGAAAGTCTTTATATTTTTAGGATGGTGAGCTTGTCAGCTGATTGGCTGGACTCGCTAGAGCAGCCTACAGTGAATCTATTTTGCCAAAAACTCTGCAGGGCTCTTGCAATGTGTGCAAGGGGGAGGTTGTTCATTACTTTCTGGGCCAAACTAATGGCATATGCTACTTTACTAGACCAGTCCAAGATCCCATCTATTCCATCTCTCCCACAGCAACCATTCCTTCGCCTCTAGAAGTTCACTCTACCAAAGGGACCGAGTAGTTGAGGGCATGGCTCATCTGCTTGAACTGCATGGATTATTGTATTATAAGCGTCATTTGCCAGGGTGTTTGACTGAAACAAATATTAGCATGTGACCACTGCCGTTCTATTTGCATAAGCAGCGCGATGTACCGTTTTAACACTCACTCTTAATTGAGCTAACTTGCTTGCACCTCCGTGTATGTTGGATGAAGGGGGAGGAGGGGATTCTGTAGGGAGGCTGAATTATTTGGCATTTTCAGCAGCTGGGTGGGAGGCAGTTGGGCTGCAGCTGGTCCTGACCAGAGTGATCAGCCACGGCCCTGAGAACTCCCGAGGTCGCACGTCCCAAGCTTAGTGTGGGAGAGTCAGCCGGAGGGGACGCTGGCCAAGTGCAGTGGATCAGCTGGGGACAGAATAAGGGGGCTGCTGGGCCAGTAAAGCATTCAGGACTGAGAGGCTCCTAAGAACAGGAGGGTGCTGAAGGGACTTCTGCTAGTCAGGAGTCCAGATTAAGGTTGAAAAGCTGGGCATCCAGAAGTTCAGTGTTACCAAGACGATTCCTGATGCGGTTGCAGCCCACACTGCTTCTGACTGTCTGTTTGTGACTTGCCATCTCTCCCTTTTCTCCAACTCAATTAATCTGCCCATGCTAATCCGTGTTTTGGTGATCTTATGATTAGAGTACAGCAACACACTCCAGGTGTGTTGGAGACATCTCTTGGAGACATCTCATAAACTGGCTTAGAACGCAACAGCCTGATTATTTGTCA
Organism: Sphaerodactylus townsendi; assembly: GCF_021028975.2. Taxonomy (NCBI): domain Eukaryota; kingdom Metazoa; phylum Chordata; class Lepidosauria; order Squamata; family Sphaerodactylidae; genus Sphaerodactylus; species Sphaerodactylus townsendi. Next base: position 32,188,140 of record NC_059425.1, read on the forward strand.
GTGGCCAGCCAATGGGGACACACCTTGCCTATTTTGAAACAACTGCTTTGGCCACCAGCTTGTTTCCAAGCTCAACTCAAGGTGCTGGTTATGACCTTTAAAAGCCCTTATGGCTAAGGACCCTCTCTCCCCACATGTGCCTGTGCATCAGTCAGGGTCCACCAGCTGCCACTTTCTGGCTGTCACCCTATTTAAAGTGTGTGGAGGAGGATATCTTATGTGGCATCCCACAGAACTTGTTCCTTTTTGGTAGTGCCTCTCGCCTTCTGGAATGGGCTCCCTGATCAAATGAGCAGGGCACCACCCTTAGAAGCTTCTGATCTGTACTGCAAAGCTCTTTTATCTTCTATGACTTTTAATGGTGTTTGAGCTAAAGTCATTTTCGGGGGTTGGGGCAGGGCTTTACAGGGTTTTTTTAAAGTTGTAGATGGTTATAATTTAGAATTGCAAGCTCCCTTGAGCCACAAGGGAAGGGCTAGAGCAGGGGTAGGGAACCTGCGGCTCGAGAGCCGCATGCGGCTCTTCTGCCCTTGCACTGCGGCTCCATGAGCCGAGCCGCCAGCCCCATCCTTGCCCGCCCTGCAAGCAGCAGGTCAAGGTATTGCATCCAACTGCCCGCTCCCGCCAGCTGGCTGCGCCTCGCTGGCTTCCCTCCTCGCCCCACCCCTGCTCAAGCTGCAGGGGGGGTGCTTTCCTGGCGGTTGGCGAGGCTGCGCCGTGTGCTTCCCCTCTCGCCCACCCCATTCAAGCTGAGGTGCTTTCCCCGGGCGGCCGGGTAAGGGCAAGCCAGCCGGTTTCATCCTTGCCTCCCCTGCCGGCAGCAGGGTGGGCATGCGACATAATTGCCCGGCTTCCCCTCTCGACCACCCCGTTCGAGTGGGGCAGGTGCTTTCCCTGCGGCCAGCAAGGCCGAGCTGCTGGCTTCATCCTTGCCCGCCCTGCAGGTAGCAGGGTGGGCGCACCAATTGCCCAGCTTCCCCTGGTAGCAGGTAGCAGGGCGGACGCATCCATGCGCTTCTCAGAATGAGCGGAGCAAAAGGGTAAAAAACCCAATATATACAGTGTTATCTTTATTTTAAATGTCAAAAATTATTTGTGGCTCCAAGTGTTTTCTTTTCCTGTGGAAAACGGGTCCAAATGGCTCTTTGAGTGTTAAAGGTTCCCTACCCCTGGGCTAGAGACTTTAATAAACAAATGTTGATGGTGGAAATGTGTGTAGAGGGCTCTGCGTTCCTGCTCTGTCCCTCTCCAGATGACTCCTTGCATATTTTTTCAGCAAAACGGTTGATACCTCAGTTCTCCAGTGACGGCCACGAGCCCCCTTTTAACCCATGCCTCACTGTTTTCTCTGTGCTTGTCTTCCTCCTCCTTCACCTCAGCCCCCCCTGAATGCGCAAATGCTGGCCCAACGCCAGCGTGAACTCTACAGCCAGCAACACCGGCAAAGGCAGCTAATGCAGCAACGAGCCATGCTAATGAGGCAGCAGCAGAGCTTCGGGAACAACCTCCCGCCCTCGGCTGGGGTCCCTGTGCAGCTGGGGGCCGGGCGCCTCCCCCAGGCTCCCCCGCAGCAGTTCCCCTTCCCCCCCAGCTACGGTACGAATCCAGGAACTCCCCCTACCTCCACCAGCCCATTCTCACAGCTGGCGTCAAACCCTGAGGCGGCATTGGCCAGCCGCAACAACATGGTGAACAGGGGGATGATGGGAAACGTCGGAGGACAGTTCAACTCTGGGATGAACCCTCAAATGCAGCAGAACATCTTCCAGTACTCAGGCTCAGGTGAGTCTTGGGCCAGGCCTGCTAAGGGGTACTCTTATATCTTGCTGGGGGAAAGGAGGGTGGACTTTAAACTATCAACCAGATTGTTTGAAATCCCCTCCATCCAATTCTAGGACAGAAAATAACACTGGCAGTTCTCCCCAGAAGATGTGTGTGTTTTATTACTCACATTTTTATCTCACCCTTTCTCCAAGGAGCTTGAGACCTTAAACATTGCATTCTCACTGTAACCCTCTGAGTGGATTCAGTCCAGACAAAGTGGCTGGTCGAAGGCTGGCACTGGCAGGTTTGAACTCAGGCCTCCACACCGTGGTCCAGCATACTGACCACTGCACATCACTGGATCTCAAAACTGGCAGTTCCTGGAGCCAAGACTGAGAGGCAGTAGCTTCTCTAATGCTGTCTAGTGAACTTTGGCTGGAGCTGAGCTTTGGACCAAGGGCTTCCTCTTTCTAGTCTCTTAGCCCCTGTGTGGGCGGTCTCTCGCTGGAAGCGGAGTTCAGGGGTTGCTGGTCATTCAGTAGGGGTATCATTGCCTGTGGTGTGCATCCACCCCTGATCGAAGAGGGCTTGTGGGGATTTTTATCTGTAGTAGTTCAAAAACCCACAGAATTGGTATGATCAGATAGTAGAGTGGAAGGGGGGAAAGTGAGAGTTGAGAAGGGGCTGTGGCTCAGAGAAAGACCCTCTGCTTTGCATACCGAAGGCCACAGGTTCAGTTCCCAGCATCTCCAGTTGCAAGGACCAGACAGTAGGTGATGTGAAAGACCTCCCCCTGAGGCTCTGGAGAGCCACTGCCAGCCTGAGTAGACAATACTGGTCTTGATGGACCGATGGTATGATTCAGTCCAAGCTTCACGTGTGATTTCACGCACCTTTGGGATACAGTGCATTAGGATCCTGAAATGCTCTTTGGCAAGAACGCAGCTACACTCATTCAAGGAGGGGTACATGATTTTGGTGGACATCCCTTGCTGTGCCCAAGTGTTGGGTCTGGATACCATCAGCAGAACCAGAACAGAAAGGGGAAGAAAAATCTCAGGCCAGAAAAACCAGGTGTCCAAGGAAGGTTGACAAACACCCTAAGAACATTAGGAATACCAAGGGGTTACATAAGATAAACTAGCAGAACTTCAATGTAGTACAAATAGCTTTAAAAATTACAATATTATTTTCAAAATGGATTGAATTTTTTTTAACCATTTATATTGTATTCAGGTTCTGCTAGTTTATCTTGGGTAACCCATCAGGATTCATAAGGTTATTAGGCCATTTCTTTGAGTACCTGTGGATGCCATTACATTTAGTTTTGGCCCTCAGGAGCAACGTTCAAGTGCCATGAGACAGCAGCAGACAGAGAAGGGTAGAAATTGCCTTAGGATCCCCCCTGAAGCCTGGGTTGTACCACCTTCACTCTCTGGTCAGTATTTAGCAATTAAGTTGTTCCGTTCCAGGCTGGAGCTCTGACATTAAAAAGCAGTGCTGGGTTAGGCTGATGAACTCCATGACATGGATTCAGCCACAGACTGTATTTATATTTTTCATTCCATTTACAGAGGCAATCTGCAGATGATAATCAGCTCCCGGGCTGCTTGTTGTATAACCAGCTTCCCCAGCTGTGGAAGAAGTTCAGGGTCACTGAGCCACCAGATCATGACAGGATTTCCAGCTGTTCTTGGCCATCATCCCCAGAAGATAAGCCTAGCAGTCGGCTGTTCCAGAGGTCCAGACTAAAGGTTGTTGCTCTCTTTTCCCCCCAGGAATGGGTCAGCAAGGTGAGGCTGCTTTCACCCCATCTCTCAGTCCCAGCAGCCCCCTGATGTCACCACAGCTCCCTCCTTCTCAGAGCCCCATGCTCCAGCCAGCCCCGCCCACGCCCGGGTACCAGTCACCGGACATGAAGACCTGGCAGCAAGGAACCATGGGAAATAACAAGTAAGCACGATTCTTAGGTGTAGACACTCCTAATCTTCAAGTTCCAGACTTTAGCAAAGCCTTTTCAGCCTGTTGTTTTAGAACCCTGTAGTTTTACAGGAGGGTCAGTTTCCAGAGGCAGTGGAAAGTGCCCCCGCCCCCAATACACACACTCATTGTCAAGTTCAATGGCCACAGCTGCCACTCCAGGCGCTCTTGGAGTTACGGTCCTGAGGATGCCAGTCCTGATACCCATCTTATAGCAATGTCCGAAGTTCAACAAACCCAGTTTGGTCAGCTTCTCTGTGAATGTCATACTCTGAGCTATTCCTATTCTGCACCTCTCCTGGGCTTGGCAAAGTTCTGCCATTCAAAAACATCAAGGTAGAATCATGATTGGTACAATCATTCTGTCGTCTTAACTCAAGCAGACTTTTTTTTTAGCTGGTGTTCGTCCAGGCTGCTGTCGAGACGGTTGTCAAGGGGCTTCCTTCCTGCTTTCTTCTAACTAGCCCGTGTGGGTGGCCACTCTTGCCATGCCACTCTCACTGGGAGTGCCTCCCAATCAGTCACTGGAATCTGGGACTTTTGTGGGAGTCTGGATGTGTGTATTAGACATAGTGGCATTCTGAGACTTAAACCATTCGTAGACATTCGCTCCTTTTCTCTCTCTCACTCACCTTTCTCCCCCTTATTTTTTGTTACGTAGTGTGTTTGGCCAAGCTGGGCAAGCCCAGCCCCCACCAAATCAGCAGGGAATGTACAACAACATGAGCATCACAGTCTCCATGGCTGGAGGGAATGCTAACGTCCAGAATATGAACCCAATGGCAGGACAGATGCCGTTGAGCTCACTTCAGATGCCTGGGATGAACCCGCTGTGCTCGGAGCAGGTTAGTGCAACCAACGGCGTCTTCCTTGTGCGTCCCAGAGACTCGTTTCAGCTGTTCCATCAGAAATAGACACTTCCCCCACTCACAAAGAGCAAGACATTCATGATCATACCATGGCGCTCATCCTGATAATTGGTTGGCACCATGGTCACAACCAGCTGCTGAAGAACAGTGACCTTAAATGCATTAAGTCAGTGCCACCCCAAATTGGAATCAACGTTGGCGTTCCATGGTAGGCCTGAGGTTGGGAACCCTGATTTATGCCAAAGAGCTAGAAAGGGGAGAGTGCATGGATGGGAGAGAAACAGAAGGTGGGGTTGGAGTCCTCGGATCTTCCAACAACCCCCCCCCCCCCCCGGGTTCATATGTAATGTGCTTCTCTGTCCCAGCCCTAGAAGGAGGAGAAGCAGCAGGCCCTTGGGGGCTTTAAGTAATTCCCCCCTCAAAATCAACTCTCCCACTGCCATTTCAGTTTAAATGTTTGGTGTCGAGCTGATCTCCAGACTTAGGCCTTCTGCCAAAGATCTAGTTCCAGAATAAAAAGCAATAAGTGGAGGGATTTAACGTGTGTATTATAATTGAGGGGGGGGGGGGGGTTGGCATTCTATCTCCTTAAAAGTTTCAGTCTGAAGTTTATTATCAGAATCTGGGAGGGACGGGAAGTCTCATTTTGCATGCTGAACGTGTTTAGGGTATCCTGAAGTATAATTCTTAGGACGGGTTTCATATGAAAATCTTACAGTGTGAATGTAAGAATGCTTATGCGCTTTCCAAATGATTCTTTCCCCCATTCTTTGGCATATCAACTGCAATGAAAGTAATTAACGAAAGGGAGATCGAGGGTGAAAATGCTGCCGTAAGCTATCTCCACAAAACCCTATCTCCACAAAACGATAGTGACCCCAAAATAACTACCACACTTTGTATGTATGAATCAAGAGTTCAGACCTTTTTTGCTCATCTTGCTTTACAAGCTGTCGTGGGTTGCTCAGGGAAAAGAATTGTGGTTAAGTGGTAGGGGGTGCGTGGGCTGCACCTTTTGCATACTGAAGGCCCAGGTCCAATTCCTAGTATCTCCAGTTTAAGGGATCCCAGGTAGCCATTCAGTCAGGACGAATCAGCTCATCCCATGCAAATCTGCCTCCAGGTCACCATCATTATCCAGGTGGATGAGCTGTTGAGGCACCAGTGCCTTGGAACTCCCTACCCAAGCTTTTATGAGTTTTTTAAACTCATAATATGTTACTATTTTCTGCGATAGGATGTAAAATGTTTAAATACTGTGTTAGGATCTCCAGTTTATTAATTGCTGTTTAAGATGCTCTTTAAATTTTGTGTACTGCAGGTACAAAAACGTTAAATAAATAAATGTTTCAAAAGACCTTCCTCTGTTCCTGACATTTGGGAGAGCTGCTGCCAGTCCGGAGCAGACACTCCTAGATTTGATGGAAAAATGCTCTACTTCAGTATAAGGCCGCTTCACTTAGTCACTTGGCTTTAAGTCTTCCTTACAAACTATGAATTGTGCCTTTTCATTCACTCCTTGGAAGCATTAACAAATCCAGCAGTGCCATTCAGGGTGCTTATTAAAAGTTAGTTGTAGCTGCAAACAAGCCCACAGGGAAAGATTTGCTTCCGCTGATCCATAGATGGATCGCTTTCCCTAATATTGCTTGGGGCATACCTGTACTATGCATGAATTGGTGTTTTACCAATTCAGCTGTCATGATTTCGCCAAAATAGTAATTGAAATCGTAGTTTGGTGAGCGTATAAAGAATCCTTCAGCAATTCTTAGAACCCTTACCACCTCACGAAAATTAGCTTCCAAGTCTGCTTAGAGACAAGAGCTATTAAATCAGTTTGAGTATGAGGTGTATAAAGATGTCAGATACCCTGTTTCCCCGAAAATAAGATCTACCCTGAAAATAAGCCCTATCATGATTTTTCAGGATTTTTGGAGGATGCTTGAAATATAAGCCCTACTCCAAAAATAAGCCCTAGTTACAGATTCCCCAGCGCAGCTGATCTAGTCATGTGGGGGGAGCAAAATCATGGAAAAAATAAGACATCCCCTGAAAATAAGCCCTAACACATCTTTTGGAGCAAAAATTAATATAAGACTCTGTCTTATTTTCGGGGAAATATGGTACTTCTGAATTAGACTTTGGGAGCTGTTCAGGAAAGCCAGCTCCTGCTGTTTAGCAGTGTAGAGTCACAATCCCTTCAATTTGACAGGGGTATATTCTGATGGTCAACAGCAGGACTTAGAACGCTTCTCTTATGTAGCACAGCTAGTCTTGAGGCTCCCCCACTGCAGTTCTCCATTCTTACTCCTTCGCTTGTATGAGTGCTGAACGAGATGATCTCTGAATTCTCCATGTCGGCTCTTTTCAGGTAAATGACCCAGCTCTCAGACCTACAGGCCTCTATTGCAACCAGCTTTCTTCCTCTGATCTTTTGAAAACAGAAGCAGATGGTGCACAGGTCAGTAAAAGTCTCCAAAGCCCTGAACAAGGTGTTCAGGGAAAGCTGGAATGGCTGCCTCAGTTGCTATGGGAATCACTGCACTGTATTTCCTCTGCAAACAATGAGTGTGTAATAAGGGCTTTCAAGGGGTTGGGAGCCTTTGGGATGCCTTGGTCCAAAAAAAGCCATCTCAAGGGCTGTCCTAGCTGGGACTGAATGTGACTGGAGATAGCCAGCATTCTGGCCTTGTGGTCCACGCACTCATTTTGGCAGCAACTCCAGTGTCTTTCACAGTGCAAGACAGCTGCCCCACGGCGAATAGAATTCCTTCTGTGTGATTAGTTTTGAAGTAACTCAGGCTGCCCTGTGACACCTAGGGAGGAAAAGCAGACTAGTAAAAAACGTGAGGGTTATTTTTAAATGGCAAGTAAATTTGGAATATTGCAGTTCAAAACTGGACATATCCTCCCCCTCCCCTCAAGCTTGAAAGGACCCTAAGCCAATCAGCATATAACTTTGTAGAACATCTGACCCATGTAACCAACATGAGAACCAGCCTCATTTTCAGCAAAGGAAGAGTCAGGTTGGAAAAGGAGAAGCTGCATAGAACCTGCATGACCAGTTCTTCTTTGAGTCTAGCTGAGCTGCTTCTTGTATTGACAGGATCCGCTGCGTCTCCGTCTCATGATGCAGTTGGAAGAAGTACCAGGTGGTCTTAAGGTGCAGACTTACTTAGGGCAAACTACCCCTAAATCCCAGCAGTGCTTATTTCTTGGTTATTTGGGGTGGTCAAGATTGTTAAGGAGGCTGTGTTTTCACATGGGGGAGATTTTTTTTCAAAGTACTGCGGTTTAAAAGCATGAATTAACGTTGAGCTTTTAAGCAGTCCTTTGAAACATAAATCAAGGAGTGAGGTTTATGACAACCAAATATGGATCCCATTTATGTGTTCTGCATTAATCCTTTGGGTTGATAGGAATAAGTAGCAAGAGAGAGAACTTCCTAGAGGATTCATAGATGGGACAGTTGAAAAGATCATGGAAATAATCCTTCATTGCCTTCAGTTCTCAGACACACAACCTATTTACAATCAGAAATCTCCTAGATACAGGAAGGGCATTGCCTCAAATTGAAGGGTAAAGAAGCCAGGAAAAGTGAATTTACAAATTTACTTTCTAACCCTTTTGCGTACTTGTCTTCAGACAAGATGCTGAACCTTTTGCTGTATCTTGGTATGTACTCCACTGGCATCACTAAATCCGCAGCTTTCAGTAAATGATGTAGCAAGCCATGATGTTGCAATCATTCCATTGGATTCAGTCTTAATTGCCAGTTTCTCAATAACCTGAGACTTCAACTAATAATAAGACATAGTTGCACAAACATGAACATGGTTGTTTGTAATCCCAGCCTGGCTGATAAATATTGGGGGAGGGAGGGTAATACAGGCAGCACACAAAAGTATTTTGTGCAGATTTAAACAATCTGACTTCTGCAAGCTCCCATCATTCAGCTGAGAATGATTCCTCCATGAGATAATAATCCAAACTGGGCAATGACGTATCTAGTAGGGGAGCAGAGATGGCAGATGACCCATGCACCATTCGCCTCGGTCACATGGGGGTGCATTTTGGCCACCCACCCCCTCCTCCTCTCCCTCCTGCCCCCAGCCCCTGGCTGAACTCCCCCCCCCCCCCCGCTATACAAAAAAACCCCCTACAAATCATTCCTCCATCCGAGTGGTGCCAAAGCCAGCAACGCACTGGGGGCTTCAGCATTGTTCAGGCAGAGGAAATGTTTGTAGGAGGGGGGGGTATTTGCAAGGGGGGCAGGAGGAGTTTGGCATTTGGAGGGGTGCGACATCTCGCTATGCCACTGTAATTGGGTTCACTTTCCAGCATCTGCCTTCCACAGAATTGAAGTCTGGCATTTAACGCCAGGCACAAATGCATTTTTGGCTTTGGAACAAAGATTCCAGTGTTAGTGTTTAACGTTTCCTTGCAGTGAGATCAGAGTTCCTGACACCTTGGACACTCAAACGAGGAACACCCAGAATATGGAACTGAGAGACCATGTATGGAAAGAGATTGTTATATATGTTTTTAATAGCCTTTGCGTAAAGAATAGTCTCGGGACACTGAGCATTTGTTGCTATGTGCAGAAGAGTCCAAAAACTTGATGCTATAGGAGCTGGGAGATCTCCAAGATCAGAAGTAGGGGAAATTCTAAGTAATCTGTAACAAATCTGAAAGCAGACCAGCAAAATATATTGAATAGTGGATATAAAGGAAATCAGATATTTTAGGTTGTCTCTCCGCAGTCTGTGACATTCCAGGGGTTTAGTGCCTCTGATGCAAAGCTGATGGGAATTGTAGTCCACGAACATCTGGAGAGCCGCGGGTTGCAGACTCCTGTTCTAGGGCAATGTGGAATGCTTTGAAATCTCAGTTAAATTATAGGATATTGGCAATATTAGGAGAAAGATGCTGGGGATCCCAAGAAAGCAAGAACTGAAAAAGTAAAAAGGAGGGTTTGCTTCTACTTTTTGGCCCCAGCATGAAGCCTCTCCATTATCACTGAGACCTTCCTGTTAACCTGCCAAGCGCAAGGAAACACTTGTTATTTCTGGTCTGCTATTTCATCAGTCAAGACCTCATGATTCCTGGCCCCAAAGAGACCAATAGGCAAGCATTTATACGGGAGGGGTGGTGGAAAAGAGAGAAGCTGCTTAAACTTGGTTTCCCAGAATCCCTGAGGTTGCATTCTAGCCTCCATCTTGTCTGCCGGAACTTGCTGACACCAGAGGGGTTGAGGGGCTCCTGTTATCAATTTGGGTCACTTTCCCTGCCAGTTTCTGGAGACTCAGGATTGCTGCTGCTTTTCTTAATGCAAAACATGTAACCTTTTCAGAGCTCCTATCCAAATGAGTGCAGCGGTTTTCTTTTTGTAGGGCAAGAAGACAGAAGAGTTCTACTCTGTGGTGACTACAGACTAGAGGAATTCTCTAGTGAGTTTCCACTTAACCGTAGTACCTGCTCGGTCAGCCAGGGGGCCCTTTCCCATTGCCAGCTAAAAGCCTCTCTCCTTTCTTATGTCCCAGCAGGTGCAGCAGGTCCAGGTGTTTGCAGACGTGCAGTGTACAGTCAACCTGGTGGGGGGAGACCCTTATCTGAACCAGCCAGGCCCCGTGGGCTCACAGAAGAGCTCGGCGGGCTCCCAGACCCCACAAGCCCAGCAGAAAAGCCTCCTTCAGCAGCTACTGACTGAATAACCCGCTTTTCAAAGGAATGTGAAATTTAAATAATGAGACATACAGAGATATATAAATATATATATATATTATATATTTTTCTGAGATTTTTGATATCTCAAAGCGCAGCCATTCTTCAGCTCTTGTAGTGTTCGGAGCAAAAAAAAAACATTTTTTTCTCTCCCCTTTCTTTCTTTCTTTCTTTTTTTCTTCCTTTTCTTTTTTTGGGTAAGTGTTGGATATCAGCGAAGTGACAAGACGGAACTGTTGAGCCAAAATGATAGATGATCCTTATTTTTGTAATCGGGGGCTGGCTTCTTATCCCAGAGGGCGGTAACTTGTGCTAGGGGGTTACAAGCGTGAGGGAAGGCATTGGGGGTGGGTGGGGAGGAACCAAGTTCTCAGTTTCAGCTGGATCTGTCACTGATTTGTGTCTTCAATGAAGCAGGAATTGGATGAATAATGGCACTTGTCTCTTCTCTGAGAAGGAATGTTTTTAGCTGTTCTTTAAAAAAAAAGTACACCCTCCCCCGCTGCACCCCCTCACCCCCCCAAATATGTTTGTGCAATCAGCTTTTTCTAGCAATTGTGAGTATGTTGGTTTTAAAGAAAAATAATAATAACAGAGTATTTTGACCCACCATTTTTTCCATGTTTTATGCTGGTATATAGAATGCCTCCTTAGTGAGAAAGAGGCCCTCTGTATATATGACAACTGGGTGGGAGGGAACATACAAAAAAAATTAATATAATAATTTTTGAAAAGAAAAACAAAGTACCGTTTGGGGGATAATTGCAATATTTTTAAAGGGGGACAGGAAGAGGTGGTTGTGGGAGCAATCCCTCACGGGGTACTGCTGTGATTATCCCATTCATTGCCATGAGATCTGTGCGCGGGGGGGGATCTGCCCTGAAGTGACACACACACACCCCCCCACACACACAGACCTCGTCAAAATGAAGAGGCGGCTGCTCAGCAGACACCTGTGGCTAGTTGCACCCTCTGTCAGATATTGTAGATAAACATTTTTTTCTGATTAAAATTAAGCAGTCAGTTCTCTCTGCTTTGATTGTGTTTAACAGCTAAGGGTAGCTTGAAACTATTTAAAATAATATTGATTATGATGATTATAATAAAAAGGTGATTCTCTGTGAATGGGAGACAAGCTTATTCTTTGCCCCCTTAAACCTTTCATTGTAAATAGCTCAAAACCTCTTGTATAAATCTGTTTCTTTCTCTTTTTAGTTGAGGATTGCTCTTACAATAGCATTGCTTTTGGAGGGGGGGTATTTCTTTCCTCTTCCTCTTTCTGAAATTTTGTTGATGTGTGAAAACAAACTGTGTAGCTTTTGTTAATTGAATTTGCAAGAGTTTAAAAAACAAAGAGACAAAGTTGGTGGCTACCGTTGCATTATTACTTGGAAAGGACGAACAGGGGTTTTTCACTGACTGGTGGAGGAGCATCTTCGCAGGGTGGGGACCAAGAAATAAGAGAGAGCTAATGCTGGATGGCCCAGGCCAGCCAAGTCTAGGAGCTAAGCAGGATCAGCCCTAGGTAGTACCTGAATGAGGGCAGTGGCCCTCTGGAAACCCTCAGTCGCACTTTCCACCACCCAATGCTGTCAATAGTGAGTGATTGCCACTAAGGCAGGATTACCAAGAGGAAGTTCAAGAGATATATAAATGCTGTCAATAGTGAGTGATTGCCACTAAGGCAGGATTACCAAGAGGAAGTTCAAGAGATATATAAATATATATAGAGCAAAGATCTGAAACCTGAACCACCATACTTGAGTTTTCTCACATAGGTCTTTGAATGTTATTAAAGCCCAAGACACACAGAAGGAGGAGGGTGTGAGTAATGTATTGTCGAAGGCTTTCACGGCCAGATTCAACTGGTTGCTGTGGGTTTTCCAGGCTGTGTGGCTGTGGTCTGGTGGATCTTGTTCCTAACGTTTCGTCTGCACCTGTGGCTGGTATCTTCAGAGGTGTATCACAGAGGGAAGTCTGTGTGTGAAAGTCCCTCTGTGATCCACCTCTGAAGATGCCAGCCACCGGAAAACCCACCACAACCAAGGGTGTGAGTCTTTGCTAGAATCTGGACCAAGCAGCAGGCACATCCCCGCGCCCTAATTCTGCCCTGATTACAAAATATGGGTAAGTCCTACAGAAACCAAGTTTCCCTTTCAAAACTATCCAGAATCAGCACTGACATGAGCTACCTGATGGAAACTAAAACTTCATTGTACTAGTAGAAATGGTAAAACACCCATTCAGAAAAACACTGACTACCTGGGACAGGGACACTTGGTTTCAACGACAGCTCCTAGACAACCCCAGTAAGAAGCAACGTTTGACATCTCTGAGCACGATGTCCGGTTCAAGATAACAGGCACCCAAGCCTTCACCACATAAATATCAGAAAGGAGAAAGCATAGCACAATTGTTTGGTCTCAAACTTTACTATTGCCAGCCTCTCACTAGCTGTCTGGCAGCCCCCAAACAGCCTCCATTTCTGCTTTGTCAGGAATAACACAACAGCCATCAAAACTTATGCAAAACAACTGCCATGTGAACTACAAATAGCCAGAGTAAAACCCCTGATTCTGTTTCTGCACCCTTAGGTGCTGCAGCATGGGGCCAATGTTATGACCATATGCAGCCAGGTGACATGCGAATGCCGTACCTTCACAATGAATCTTCCCGCCCATTTTGGCAGGACACAGATTGTCTTCCTTTAAGATCATGCAGGAAAGAACAGTCAACTGTCTTTTGAGGGTTTAGATACAAGGTTTCGTACTTCAGTACTGCCTGATTTATTGGATACTTTCCTCCCCCCTTCCTGGCACCCAGTTAGTCAGGTGACAAGAAGCTTCTGCAGGGTTGTTAACTGGGAGCAAATAAATGAAGAAAGCAAAAATCTGAAGGCCTCTTCAAAGGCTGTTCTTGGCTACCGCTCAGAGCCCTTTGGGAGTGAGCAGTTTATGAAATAATAATAATAATAATTAATAATAATAATAATACATTACAACTTCCTAGGCCTCTGGGTGAGGCTCGAATTGTAATGAAGGCCAACAACCAGCTAAAGATCTGGCAGCTGTGAAATCTACAATCATCATCATCATCATCATCCATGAAACATCTTGTTTTCCGTCTTGTCCATCAGCACTGCCTCAGTTTCTCCTTCCCATGGAAAGTTCTGCTTAATGCCCTTTCTCGACCTAGCCCCTAAAGCGATTCTGCAAAATTTAGGATTGAATTTTGACACCTGATCACATGTGACTAGAACTGCTTAATTAAAAAGCTGTATGTCCAAATACCAGTTATAGGGCGGATGTGATGTAACAGCGGATGGCTTTTGTCTTCATATCTGGCTTTTAGGTCTTTTGAGATAGTCACTGCTAGAATGCTGGACCTGCCTTTGGTCACATTCAGCTGAACTATTCATTTAGCCGTTAACTTTTCTAAACATGTGGCAAAAAATGACCTTTGCCCCAACTCAAGAATCAGGACCAGCAGTCAAGCTTTATTCTCACTACCCATAAAGTACCAGTAAAAAAATTCAGAAGGCTACAGCCATTCCTTTGAGCTTGATAGCACCATCTCTGTACCAGTCCCATTCTTCCAATAAAACTGTGCCATCTGCAGTGTAAAATACATACTGAGCTTGTTGGGAAGCCCATAAGGGCTTGTCATGGCATCTGTTCTCTGGCTCCATCCAGCTTTGCTCCTCTCCAAAGCGCCTGCATACTCATCTCTCTCTCCAGCCACAATATATTTTCTTCCCTTCCTTTTCCTTTGTCTAACCCATCCATCTACTTTCCTTGCCCTCCCCACGACAGCCCCCTAAAGTCATCATTCTTCCCTGTCCTCTCTTTGCTCCTCCTATTGGGCTAGTCACAGTTCTCTCAGAACTCTCTCAGCCCCACCCACCTCACAAGGTGTCTGCTCTGGGGAGAGGAAGGGAAAGGAGCTTGTAAGCCACCTCGAGTCTCCTTACAGGAGAGAGAGGTGGGGTATAAATCCAGCCGCCGCCACCGCCTCCTCCTCCTCCATCATATTTAAGGTTTCAAATTATTGTGAAGATCTCAACTCCCCGATTGCAGAAAACATTACCTTTGCCCTGGGTATCATCCCAATCCAGTTTTTTTTATATGAATGAGAGGTCACCCATTGCTATGGGATGGATGACAGTGCTTACTTAAGCAGTTACCACAAGCAGAGTTTCTTTGGTGTTACACACATAAATGGCAATGAAAAGCCAACAAAACTGACCTCTCTAGCACATCTCATTTGGCAACACAACTTTTCTTGTATTGTTGTATGGCTGGAATCTCTAGGATGTTGTGGGTTTTCTGGGTTGTATGGCCGTGTTCCAGTAGTATTTTCTCTTGCAGGCGAAAAGTCAGGAGAAAATGCTACAGAAACATGGCCATACAACCTGGAAAACCCACAACATCCTACAACTCTTCTTAACACTGTCTGTCAGATTTTAACCAAACCCCAAACAGGAATATTACATACAAAGGATTCTGCCTCTAGGGGGTTGTTTGTGAACCCATGAAAGCCTAAGCTATACACCAAATGCAGATAAATACATCTTTAATCCCCTCTACAGCCACACTTTGGTTGACAGCATAGAGTTGCCATCAACATGAAGGGATATCATGCTTCTCCAGCCCGGTTTTATGCCTTCCAGTGATGCTGCTACACAGTAGAGTCCCAGAGAAAAGCTGTCTTTCCTAGTCTAACCTGTACATAAGCAGAGAAAAGGACGCTCATTTCAGCAGTTTGAACTTCTTCACATGACGATGCACTTCTTCCTTAGGGTAGGGTCGGAGAGCAATGCAGGTGGGAATGTCTTCGGGCTGCTCTGTCCACACTTTATGATCAATGCTGTTTTGCTGCAGGGCCTCTGCTAATGCAGTCAAAGCACTTTCATCTGGTGCCTGGGAAGCAGGAGGAGGAAAAGAATCAGTAGCACTCCAAGCAAACAACTGGGAGCAAGCTTGAACAGTGATGGTTTTCATGAGATCCCAGCAAAATGGTGTGGAGAGCAGACGGCTTCCACTTACGTCAGCCAGAACACACATACCTTATCTAAGATTTTCTCAAACCACACTGTCAGAACTGGCCTAAATCTATGGAGTAGGTTCATCCCAGCCCTGTGGGAGACATCATGGCTGTAAGATTCCAACCTGCAGGTGCGGCCTGGACTTCTTGAATTATAATGGCTCTCCAGACAATAGACTGGTTCCCCTGAAGAAAATGGCCACCTTGCAGAATAAATTCTGGCATTATATCCTGTTTGGGTCCCTCCTGTCCCCAAACATGCCTTCCCCAGGATTTACCCCCCAAACCCCAGGAAATTCCCAACCCAAAACTAGCAATCCTATGTAGCCGAGCCGTTGTGGGGATCCTGTGACTCTCAGCTGCCTTGGGGTAACACAGGCAGAAATCCTAGGCCAGGGAAGGAAGCATGATAAATTTGCTTAGCAACAAGGGGAAAGTCAGCCCCCTTTTTGTTAGACTGGCATAAAAAAGGTTTCTGGCATGACAAGAAGGATAGCGTGGGGGTGGAGAGAAAAGAACCATTTCCCCATATATTAAGTTTGACTTTCCCTTGGGTATGATAACAGAGGTTATGTGGACCATCACCAGTACTGGGCTTTGTACATGTGGCTCAGGGTATGTCTATATTTATAGTTGTGAATATGCGAGTTCAAAATTTGCATTGCTCATTCTCCATAAATGTACAAAGGAGCCCATACTTTGTATGCAAAAGCTTAAAGTTTGATCCACAATGAAATGTTCTGAGCCCTTGGAGTGCCACTCTAAGTCTGGGATATAGAAAACAGGGTTAAAGTATCCACTATCCTGATGTCACAGACAATGGCGCTAGGAGTTCCCTGCAGCGGAGGGTCACCTTTTGCATGCTAAAGGTCCCATGTTTAACCTCCAGTTCAAAAGGATCTGAAGAGGTAGGAGTGTCAGTCAGGGGAGGAGGTACAGACTGGGCCAGCTGTGGCCAGGGCAAGCACAGCAGACAACAGGCGGAACATTTGACAATGGCCAAAATTCCATTGAGAATATGCTTGGTATGGATTCTGGCTCCAGTAGCTCATGTTTAAAGGGACTGGAAAGAGCCAGGAAAGATAGGAGGCAGGCAGGGCTACTGCCAATCACAGGAGGGCGAGGAGCCCTGGCAGAATGAAAAGCGAAAAGAGCCGTCCTCGTTCTACATAGTATGAAGCGTGAACATACACATTCTGCATATGTGAATGAACATACACATGATCCTCTGAACATACACATGATCCTCTGAACATACACATGATCCTCTGAAGATGCCAGCCACAGATGCAGGCGAAACGTCAGGAGAGAATGCTGCTAGAACACGGCCATACAGCCCGGAAACCACACAGCACCCATACACATTCTGTTTTGTAACATTCACATATCACAAAATGAAGCATCCTGTGACTCCTAAAGGCTAACAAACTATAATCCAGGATAAGCTGCCGTGAGTGAGGGCTTATTTCACCAGGCAGATGAAAAGTCCATCCATTTGACAAATGCACTGATACTGGAAATCGCGCATGCAGAGTTCTTATACAGCGAGGAAGATGAACCTGTTCAGTCCCAGAGGCTACTTCTGAACCCTTCCAGGGAAAATATGTGCTAAATCATAGGTGTCAAACTCGCGGCCCTCCAGATGGTATGGACTACAGTTCCCATCATCCCCTGCCAGCATCATGCTAGCGGGGTGATGGGAGCTGTAGTCCAAAACATCTGGAGAGCCGGCCCGCGAGTTTGACACCTGTGCGCTAAATGATCCCTCCACCCTAACAGGCGAAAGGCCATTCCTTCCCTCCTCTCCCCGCCCAGCAGGAGCCACTCCCCTTCGCCGCAAACTCCACCCACAGCGTTCTAAGATGGCTTCGGCCGCGTCTCTGTGCTCTGCCCGGTCTCACCTCCAGCACGACGGTCCTCATGTTGCCTCCCTGGGCCAAGTAGGTGCCAGTGTCAGGGTGGTCGAAGTACGAATAGGTCGCTGCCAGAGCGGCGTGACAGGCCTGAGCTACCAGGGCGCCCAACGGCCACGAGTGCGGCTCGCCGCGGAGGTCCCCCCTCAGCACCACGTACTGCACCAGCGCGCGCGCCGCCATCCTGCCGTACGGCAAACACGGGGCATTCTGGGAAACTGCGTGCTGCCACTCCTTCCCGAGAAGCGGCGTCCCGGTGACAGGGCAATGGCGTCTTACCGTACTGAGGAGGTAAAGCAGTGAGGGCAGCCATCTTGCTGTACGGAAGGACAAATGAAAAAATAATTACGCGAAGCGCCGTTTCTGTCCATAAAATAATCCTCTTCCCGCCCCCGTTGATTCCTCCAAAAGCATTAAAAGGCGTTGTTGGGGAGCGCATGGAGTGTCGAGAAAAGGCGGGCCTTATGTGGGCAGTTACTGATGACGCTTTTAGGAGAGCGGCGGGAGTTTTGAGCGCGAGCGGAGGGGCATCTTGGCCGTTTCGACTTCCCGCAGTTCTTCGGAGTCTTCACAGCAGGACCTCGCCTTGATTTATTTATTGTTTATTTTGTGTAAATCTCGCTTTCCTTCCTGGTCGGAACCCAAGGCGGCTCATCACATTGTTCTCCACTTTGTCCTTACTGCAACAACCTTGTGAGGTGGGTCAGAGTGACAGACTGTGACGGGTACAAGGTGAGTCCTGGATCCTAAGCCAGGCCAGGCAGCTGAATATAAGCAGGAGCTGCTTGAAAAGAGGCTGCAGAGCCCAGAGGAGCTGCTTGACTGCCAGTCCCAGGCAGGCTGTGCAGTGGCCAATTTCAAGTCCCTGAAAGTCTAGGTGTACTTTACCTTGTAAAATAGGTCTGTGCTGTAGCTATTTTGTAGCATGGGGACAACGCTGAGAAACAGTGAGTTGTCAAAGTCTAACAACTCAGTTAACGGCAGAGACGTCTTAATTAATTGTTTTCCTTACTCATACATTTCCAGCATTTCCTGTAGTCAACTGCACAATAGAATAAATGAATGCAAATCAGATGTTAAAGTCTGGCACATTCAGAGAACAGAGGAGTATTTTAACTTCCCATGTTTTGCAGCAATAATAATAAAAGACCAGTAAAAATTTTCAAGCCCTGGATAGACCAGGCTTGACTAATCTTGTCAGATCTCAGAAGCTTAGCAGGGTTAACCCTGCAAGTATTTGAATGGGAGACCTCCAAGATCTGCCCACCTACGCCCTCCCCAGCCCGCCGCCACCAAAACCAGTGGCCACTTTTCCACTGCAGAGAGCAGGGATAGGAAGTGAGTAGAGCACAGCCTCTTGTTAAAGAGCTGTAAAACAAATGGGGACAGTTTTTTCATTTATTAAAATGTATTTTGATTTATTTATTTTGATCTACAGTTCTCTGGAAACTGCCCCAGCTTTTCCTGCCCTGGCTGCTTTTCCTTTTAAATATTAGACATTATTGTTGCTGATTGTTCACAAAGGGATAAGGGAATGTTCTACTTGTCTGCTCATACTCGATATAGCCATTGAGAAGACAAAAGTCACTGAAAAGACAATATGCCAGGAAAAGTTGAAGGCAGCAGGACAGGAAAAGAAGAGTTTGGATTTATATCCCCCCTCTCTCTCCTGCAAGGAAACTCAAATGAGCTTACAATCTCCTTTCCCTTCCTCCCTCCCAACAAGCACTGGCAAAGGATGGGAGCTGGGGCCATGACCCAGCTATGAGGAGCGCCAAGGGAAACTTCAGCTTGTTGTGAAGACATCTCCCCCCCCCCCCCATGGGTATATTGAAAAGCAGATGCTGCCCTTGGCCAGTTCATGTCCATCCTGCTACTATTTCAAACTCAGCTCCTTTGAGGGGGGGCTCAATTTCAATGCTTGGCCTGGGTGCCATTTTCTGTAGATACGCCTCTGGTTATTTGTCAGTTATTTACACTATTTGGATTCACAAGAGGTTGCCAATTCATCAACAAGTGAAAGTGGTCTACTGTTTTAACTGGATATTGTTTTCATTGGTATTTTGTAATATAATGTCACATACCTCGTCCTGGGCCTTCTGTGAGTGTGATAAGTGTCATCAAGCTGCTTCTGTCTCATGGCGACCCAATGAATTAATGTCCTCCAAAACATCTCATTGTTAACAGCCTTGTTCTGGTCTTGCAAACTGAGGCTTTCTGACTTTTCTGTAATTACTCCACATAGCCCCACACTTCTACTGCTTGTGTTTTGGAGTATAATTTTCTCTGACCACTGAATGTGACATTTGCCTCAGATAAACTGACCTGTAAAAACTTGTAAAATGGCAATACATTTTTAGTCTTCACAGCACAAAAACACTTATGGGAATAAGAGACTGGATTCTTAAGCATTCCCTTTTCTCAGTTTATCATTCTTCAGGAACCCAAGGGCAAGCTGCAGTTCTGGATCTTGAACCAGCTAAGGAGATCTTGTGGTTTCTGCTTTCTAAAGATCTGGAAGTGAACAATGGGAGAATCTGCAACTTCCTTGAGGGATGGTAAGTCAGAAATCAGGTGACATTCCATTTCATGTAGGAGCTATGTTACTTCTAGGTTTAATGACATCTTCCTGGAAAGGGGGAATTGGGAGCTATGAGCACCTGAGCTAATAAATGAGCAACTGACCTTATGCGTTGTGCAATACACTTAACTGAGGAACAGTGATAACTTTCATTAATAAAAATAACCTGGTGTAAACAATTGGTTGCTCATTTCTGTTCCTTATTTTTTTACCCATTTTTCTGGCTGAAAATAGCCGAAAGCTGCTAGCTGTTAAGATCGAACCATCCTACAACAAGTAGTCTTCCTAAAACTGGTGGTTACAAAGAATTCCATTGATTTCAAAACACAGTTGGGTATATTTATGAACAGGATCTTGTGCTTCAGCTGTGGCACATCAGGATCTGAAAGAATCCATAGGCTCTTTCTCCTTCTTTGAACATCTTTGTTTTCTGCTTCAGAGGTTGCTGCCACTAAAGATGGTATGGGTGGGACCATCTTCCAGGCCAGAATAATCCAGAAAGCAATTTTTGCAGCTGCATTAACTTGCTTCTCCAGCAGTAATGTTAGGTCCAGTATAACTCCTAGGCTCTTAACTGCATCAGGAATGCTCAGTGAAGGTGGAAAACACAATATCCTTCAAGATCTCTGTCTTCAAACCAGCTTTACTTTGTCTTGCTAGGATTCCGTTTCAATGTATTTATCCATTTATCCACCGCAGTCAGGCTGTGGCTCAAGACCTGTTCCACATCACCAAGAAATTTGGATAAGGAAATACAGAGCTAGGAATGATTTGTTCTGAGGGATTTACATAGAGTTTGGATAGCACAGGGGATTAATGAAATAATCTGGATCATCAGTTGCGTGTAGGATCCTGCCATGGAGCACAAAATGCGTTTTTTACATCACGCTGGAGAGATAGATCACTTGTACTCTCTGCTCCCCTTCTCTGTCCCCAACTTTTCTCCATAGGTATTTTATCCCATCTGGAAAACCTGGAGGCTTCTAGCCACCAACTAGCACTGAAGCAAAGAGGAGGGGAGCAGCAGCAGGAAAAGGTGACCAGGCTGAAAGCAAGGATCCGGGAGCTGAGACACAAGAGAGACGAACTTAGGGCGAAAATAGCCATGAGTCGCTCTGGGGTAAGTGCAAAGTGTACATTATTGCCGCCTGAGCTCAGGGCACTCATCCTATTTTAAGCATCACACATCAGGAATAACATAGTAGGGAGAGGGTCAAGAAGATTGTGTGCACAGGTGCAAACTAGACACAATTTTTTTAATTTGACATGGCTCTGGAAGTAAAGAACCTGGTTGAATATAAGAAGCTGTATGTAACTAGTGATTTATAGCTTGGCACCTCTGCTTTATTGGTCTGCTGCAGTTGGGTAGGGGTTTTCTCCACTGCACAGCTACAGTTCCTCAATTATGTAGGTGTTCCTTCCTGCCTGTATATCAGGAACTGTTTATTTATTTGGTTTATTTACAGCTGACCTATCTTGCTGAAAGTAAAGGTGGGTTCCAGAATTAAAGCAATGTACTTATATAGCACAAGTCACGCAATGGACAGTGCTGTACTACAGAATTTTTAAAAAAAATACTGGGAATGATTTGCTGCTCAAGGCAAAGTGTACTTTGAAACTGCATAATAAGTGAAATTGCAAAGGAGGATGGTGCGGTAAAAAGCAGAATAACGGCCAGAACAATCGTTGCAATAGTTCTGTCCATTATGAAGGTGCCATCCTGGACTCTTCATTCTGCCCAAACGTTTAGTACTTAAGTCTGTCTTAAAGGAAATCTAGACCATCAAAGCCTACAGATGGGTGACACGTTGGAGCGATGGGTAGGGATATACGTCCTCAGACTGGCAAGGCTGTGTAGTTTAACCCTCAGGAACTCATCATATTAGAAATCACTAAGTAATTTTTCCGTGCATGAGGCTGGCATGGGATGAGATCAGGTTAGAAGGAGTGGGGTGCATCCTTTCCCTTACAGCATAGCCTGGTTCAGTAATCATTTGGAACTCTGTACTTGTGGCCTGGAGCGCACCAGGGGGTTTCTGTTGAGGGGGGCCATAACATGGAACAGTTTGCCTCCAGACCCTTCCAGTGAGTCATGATTCTTTTGGGTGTCAGCCTGAAATTTCAATGCCAGTCAACCCACAAAATTCCTGTCATCACCTTGTCTGGTTGCAATTGTTGGGTGATTGCTGGCAACTTACACGTGGTAACGATCTAAGATGGCTTGTCACACAAAAGCTGATAACAGCATTTTCACTGTCAAGCGATCATGGTAGTCATTTGAAAGCAGTGGGAAAGTGTGGGCTCAGTTAACTGGGCAGGAGGAGCACAGTGGAAATTTGGTTAAGGTGTTAAACTAAGATGTGCATTATAGTCTGTCCCAGTCCAGCAGGAACAAGACTATTGGATCTCCTGACTGGGAAAATCAAGAGTGAGTGTGATACTTGGGCTTTGCTTTCTCTTTGTCTTGCCTTTCAATAGGCAAAAGAGAAGAATGTGGCTTGGATCCACCAGAGTGTTTCTGTGGACGGAAGGATTTCTGTCTGCAGGCCATAGAATCATAGAGTTAGAAGGGACCAAACAAGCCATTTAGTCCAACCCCCTGCTCAAAGCAGGATCAGACATCCCCAACAAGAGCTGTTGCTTGAAGTTTGCTAGTGAGAGGGAGCTCACCACTTCCCTACAGTCAATTCTACTGCTTAACTCCTCTTACTTTAAAAAAATCTAGTATCCAACTGATACTTTTCCACCTGTAATTTAAGCCCATTATTGCAAGTCCTTTCCTCTGCTGCCAATAGGAACAGCTCTCCTCTGAGAGACAGTCCTTCAACTACTTAGAGAACAATCATGTCCCCCCTCACCGCCCTTCCTCTCCAGATGGAACATTCCCAAGTCCCTCAACCTTTCCTTACAGGGCTTTGTCTCCAGGCAGAGGTAATCAGGGTTATCCTCATCACTCTCCTCTGCACCTGCTTCTTTCTGTCCACATCCTTTTTGAAGTGAGGCCTCCAGAACTGCACACAGTACTCCAGGTGTGGCCTGACCAATGCAGTGTACAGCAGAACTAGGACATCTGGCAATCTGGACATTATGCTTCTGTTGATACACCCCAGGATCACGTTAGCTGCTTATATTTCACTTACAGGCTATCTGTACCCCTAGATCTTGCTCACACACACCGATACCCAGACGTGTATCCTCCAGCCAGTATGTGTGTTTCACATTTTTGTTACCCCAGTGTAGGAATCTGCACTAATCCTTGCTGAATTGCAGCCTGTTCACATCTGCCAGTTTGTTCAGATCTCACTGAATTCTATCTTGAGTGTCGCATGTATGACTATCTGCCACTAGGGCAGAAGTCATGGGTGTGCCCTCGCTGCAATGAGCTCCTGGCACTCAAGGAACGTGTCCGTTCTCTTGAAGCCAAGGTGGCAGACCTGGAGAAGCTGAAAGAGGCAGAGAGGGTGACAGATGAGGCTTTCAGGGACCTAACAGCCGGGTCCCACTCCCAAGGTGACATCTCTTCTTGGATGTCAGCAAGGGAGAATGAAGGCCTTGGGGATGGAGGGAGCCAGTCAGAGGTGGGGAAGATGCTCCCTTAGATGGGATCCCCTTCCTTAACTGGTGATCAGCTATCCTCTCGCGACTGAGGATACCCCCCGGGGAGGTGGGGGGGCTCCCTTGTAGTGGGTGATTCGGATCATTAGAAATGTCTTAGAGAGTTGGGTTTGTGAGAGGCGTGATGACCGCATGGTGACTTACTGTCTGCCTGGTGCGAAGGTTATGGATGTCAGCAGCTTGCGTCCTAGATAGGCTTTTAGACAGTGCTGGGGTGGGAGACAAGCAGTTGTGGTCCATATGTGGCACCAGCGACATTGGGAAATGTAGCGGAGGGTTCTGGAAGGCTAAATTTTAGGCTGCTAGGAAACAGGTTGAAGTCCAGGACCTCCAAGGTGGCATTCTCAGAAATGCTAAATTCCGTTCCACGCCGCAGAGGCCCGAGGCAGCTAGGCAAGCTGGAGATACAGGAGTCTCAAATGCGTGGATGAGAAGGTGGGTGTAAGGCCAGAGGGTTTCTAGATTTGTCCAGGAACTGGGGAACCTTTTTGGGACAAGGCCAGAGGTCCCTGTACTAAGCGGGATGAGGAACTTCATCTTAACCAAAGAGGAACCAGAGCTGCTGGCGCTCAACGATTAAAAAAAGGTGGCAGGAGAACAGCTTTTAAACTGATCACTGGAGGAGAAGAGAAGCCGACCCAGAAGCTGAGGTGGACTTCGGTTCCAGAATACAGTATCTATGGGGGATGCAGACAGAGAGGGAGGTTTTTCTAAATCCAACCACATACAAGCGAGGAACATAGCAATGTGCATGTGACAAGGGATGAAAAAGTGTCTACAAAAAGACTTGAGGGTAAAGCACATACATCCCAGGTTAAGGACAGAGAGACCCAGGAGTATACAGGTGTCTCTATGCTAATAGTAGAAACATTACGACCTAAAATGGGGGAGCTTAGAGTTACAAGAGTTTTGAAGGAGGACTTTGATATAGTGGGCATTACAGAGACATGGTGGGAATGAGGGAGAACCAAGTGGGATGCTGTTATACTCAGGCTACAGGCCTCTATAGGAAAAGCTGGATAGAGGACAGCAGAAAAAGGGTGCATTGGGGGTGGAGTTGCCCTTTACATCCAAAGAGAGCATGAGTATCTACATAAAAAATAGAGCAATTACCAAGGGGAGCTGGGTTCCCCTACAGAATCCACTGTGGATATCAATACCCAGGTGTGAAGGAGACAGTTTTAATATTAGGAATATATTATAGATCCCCTGACCAAAGTGCACAAGAGGAGTTCTGAGATGGAAAAAAAAAAAAAAGAAATTAGAGAGGCCAACAAAAACAAAATGTAGTGGTAATAAGGTTGATTTTAACTATCCCCATATAAACTGGAGAAAATGCAATGTTCAGATCACTTAGTAAGGAGAGAGCATTCCTGGATATGCTAAATGACTGTGGCTTAGGAGCAGATGGTTTGTGGGAACCAACCAGGGAGAGAGGTGATCCTAGATCTAATTCTATGTGGGGACCCATAGGACCTGGTGCAGGAAGTCCAGTGTTGTTGGAGCCGATAGGGGAACAGCGACCACAATGCCTGTCCAGATTCCAGTATCTCAGCTTTAATGCAGAACAAAAGTGAAGCTTAACTACTAATGTAAGTTACATTAGCCTTCCAAGAAAGGGAAATTTCTCCAAAAAGAGATGAGGGGGGATAGTGCGCAGGAAAAGGCTGGAAAGGGAAAATCCAAGAGAGTCAAAACTGTCCAGGATGCTTGGAGGTTATTTAAAAACACAGTAATAAAAGCTCAGCTGGAATGTGTTCCCACAAGGTTAGAAAAGGCAGGCGCCCAGTCCAAAAAGAAAGCCACCATGGTTAACAATAAGAGAGGTTGAGGAAATTATCAGAAAAAAGAAAATGTCTTTTTTAGAAAATGGAAGTCCAGTTTGGCTGATGAAAGAATATGAGAGGGGAACACAAAATGGTGGTGGCAAAGAGAGAAGCAAGTCTAGCTGTAAAGGGGGAGGCAAAAAAGGATTATAGAGGAACGACATGTCATCGCGAACATCAAGACCAGCAACAAACAGTTCCTTCAGGAGTACACTCAAAGAAAGCAGGAAGCCAGCAAGGGAAGCGGTAGAGCCCGTTAAGATGACAAAAGGAACAAAGGGTGTGCTAAAAGATGGCAGGAGATTGCAAGAGAAGCTGAATGAATTCTTTGCATCTGTCTTCACCCAAGAGGAGGTGAGGAACATTCCTGCACCTGAACCAGAAACTTCTTGAGGAGGAGTGCGAATCTGAGGGAACTAGCATGTAAGATAGTGGTAGCCTCAAGGAAAGAAGTTCTGGCAGCCATTGATAAAACTAAATGTTACCAAATCCCCACAAGGCCCAGATTGCATTCACCCAAGAGTTCTTAAAGAGCTCAAGCTAATTGTAGAAATTGCTGATCTTCTCTACTTTAATATGCTAACTTATCCCTGAAATCAGGCTCCATCCCTATGAAGACTGGAAGATGGCCAATGTCACACCAATTGTCGTTAAGAAAGGATCTAGGGGGGACCCGGGAAATTACAGGCCAGTCAGTTTGACATCTGTTCCTGGTAAATTAGGTCCAGAGATCTATCATTAAAGATAAAATTATAAAACATGTAGAAAAGCAGAGACCTGCTGAGAAAGGAGTCAGCATATGGCTTTGCTGAGAAGTGCAAATCCTGGTCTTACAAACTTACTAGGAGTTCTTTGAGGGTGTAAAACAGGACATGTGGACAGGGGTGAACCGGTGGACACTTTTCGTCTACTTGGATTTCCAAAAGGCTTTTGACAAAGTTCCTCACCAAGAGACTGTTGAGAAAACTCAGCAATGAAAGGGAATAAGAGGGGGAAGTCACCTCCTATGGATTAAAAAAACTGGTTGAGAAACAGGAAACAAAAGAGTGGGTGTAAAATGGGAAGTTCTCACAATGGAGAGATGTCGGGAGTGGGTGTCCCCAAGGGATCCGTTTTGGGACCAGTGCTCTTTTAACCTATTCATAAATGGTGACCTGGAGAGTAGGGGTGCAGGTAGCGTTGGTGGCCAAGTTTGCAGATGATACCAAATTATGTAGGGTGGTGAGAATCACAAAGGATTGCGAAAAGAGCTCCAAAGCGGACCTTTGATAGAATTAAGGTGAGTGGGCTCAGAAATGGCAAAATGCTAAGTTCAATGTAGCAAAATGTAAAGTGATGCACATAGGGGCAAAAAATCCAAACTTCACATACATCGCTACAGGGGTCAGTGCTATCAGTCACAGAGACCAGGAAAGAGGGATTTAAGCGCCTTAGATTGATAGTTCCATGGGAATGCTCAACTCAATGCATGTGCAGCTGTGAAAGAAGGCAAACTCTATGCTGAGGGATAATTAGAAAAGGGATTGAGAATAGAAACTGCAAAAGATTGTCATGCCCACTTATATAAAAGCAGTGGATGCTGACCGCAAGACTTGGAGTACTGTATGTCCAGTTCACAATTGGTCAGCCGCATCTCAAAAAAGGATATTGAGGAGATAGAAAAAGTGCAGAGAAGGGCAACAAAAGGATGATTGAGGGACTGGGAGCACCTTCCCTATGAGAGAGAGGCTTATGGCAGCGTTTGCAGGACTCTTTAGTTTGGGAGAGGAGGCGGGCTGAGGGGGGGATATGATTGAAAGTCCTACAAAATTATGCATCGCGGTAGAAAATGTTGACAGAGAGGAATTTTTGTCTCTTTCTCACAATACTAGAACCAGGGGGCATTCATTGAAAATGCTGGGGGGAAGAATTAGGACTAATAAAAGGAAACACTTCTTCACGCAACGTGTGATTGGTGTTTGGAATATGCTGCCACAGGAGGTGGTGATGGCCACTAACCTGGATAGCTTTAAAAGGGGCTTGGACAGATTTATGGAGGAGAAGTCGATTTATGGCTACCAATCTCTTTGATCCTCTTTGATCTGAGATTGCAAAATGCCTTAACAGAACCAGGGCAGGATCGGGAGCAGCAGTCAGCAGAAGGCTGGTCATTAGCGTTCACATCCTACATGTGAGCTCCCAAAGGCACCTGGTGGGCCACTGCGAGTAGCAGAGAGCTGGACTAGATGGACTTTGGTCTGATCCAGCTGGCTTGTTCTTATGTTCTTATGTTCTTATCTCTATCCTCTGGTGTGTTTGCTAGTCCTCCCAATTTGGTGTCACCTCCAAATTTAATGAGTAGTCCTTCCACCCACTCATGCAGATCATTTATAAAAATATTGAAAAGTTCCAGACCCAGAACAGAGCCCTGTGGCACCATCCTGGACATCTCCCTCCATTCAGGAGAAATGCCATTAACAACAATTCTCCATCATGGGGAACCCTATCAAAAGCTTTACTAAAATCCAGGTAAACAAATCAACATCATTCCCTTGATCTAGTAAGCTCATCACTCAGTCAAAGAAGGAGACAAGGACCTGTTGGTGACAAATCCATGCTGGCTTCCCCAGATAGCCAAGTTGTCCTTCAGATGCTTGCAAGTGGCCCCCTTCAAAATCTTCTCCAATATCACTGGGACAGAAATCAGACTGGCTGGCCTGTCGTTTCCTGAGTCATTCCCCCCTTGTTTGAAAATTGAGATAACATTTGCCCTCCTCACTGCAGCCCAAAATGCCCCCCCGAATTACTGCTCCTTTGGGAGCCCCCAGGAACAGCAGTGGGGTCCATTTTGGGCTACAATGGGAGAGGGACATGAAAAGGTCCCACTCCACAGGAGGAAATTCTTCCAACTGTGGAAATGCTACAATGGATCCAGTGGGTCAAATCTATGAGCCATTTCACTCAATTAGAATTTGCTGCTTATATTCCCCTTCAAAAAACTAAGCAACCTTTCAAAGTCTCCTGTATCTGACTGTGTGCACAGCTCGTTGATAGCTTTCTCTTCTGGCCTCTTGAAAACTCCCTTTCTGGCTGCCTTGTAAATCTGCCTCTGCTTTAGTCTTTCTGTGTATAAAATTGTCCAGTATTCAGGGCCCCTGGCTCCTGTTTTTGCTCTCTGCGCTATGTACACCCATCTACTGTCTGCCTCTTCTGCTATACTATTCCCATGGAGGAAGCTGTGTTGGTACAACTAGTTTCAATAACGAGTGCAGACAAACCAATTGGTAAAGTCTGAGCTGTGCCCCTCCTTGTCTCTCTGTAGCTCATCGGGGGCAAAGATGCCACCCAAAATACGTCTCAGACTCCCCAGGCTTCAGGTACCAGCACACAGGCCATCCTGGAGTGGAAGGTGGAGAACATGAAGAATCTCCTGCAGATGTTTCGTCTGACAGGTGCGTTCCTCTGGTGCACTGAACGTTCTTATCCTGGCCTGGTGGTTGGTAGCCTTGTTATGCCACCACACATGCTCACACACACCCAGTTAAGATCCAGCCCTGACATTCTGTCAACAGTTGTTAGCCATAAGAGGTAAATGGAACCTCAGAAAGGGTATCACTGAATGTCACTGACTGTGGAGCAACAACAAGAGTCATCTTGGGCCTCCTTGTCATGAGGCTGAGGTCATTTCAGTTGCCCGTCTGGGAAATGGGATATTGAGGTGGATGATCTAACAGGGCTGTGTTCATGCTCGAATACTATTTGTTTTTGATGATCGCCAGTATTTATTTTAATTCATTTTTTATAACCTCCAGCATGCTATAGTCATGGAAAGGAGCATGGAAATGACTTCATGGTTTAGTGCTCTTTCTCACAGGGCAGCACCCAGCCGGGAAATTCATCTTAGGGTGCTGACTAACAATGCCTTTCTCTCTCTAAGGCATCAGTGGGAAACTGACCAGAAAAGGAATCTGCCTGTGCATTAACACTGCTTTTGAAGGCACTTATCTGGACTCCTATTGCCTGCACCTGCGCGTACGACAACCTGTCCAGATTCAGCACCACACAGTCCCAGCCTTCATCCCCTTGAAGCAAATAGCTGACGAATATTTGCAGACTGACATCAAACGTTTCTTCTCTGTGCTCTCCAATCACCTGAATGCTTATGTGGGGAGGAAGTTTCAGGCAGAGCAGTTACAGGTAGATATGATAGCTGATATCTCAAATGTGCTCTATGGAACTGTGAATACATGTGTGTGCGTGAAAGGAGGCTTGTCTCTTATTCAGCTGGGTCTGCTTTTATCTGTGTGGCTGCCAAATCCTTACATCTGAACAATCTTTCAGAATACAGATCATATTACTGAGATTAAGTAGTGCACTCTGGACCTCTCTGACAGAAAGGCTCAGACGTCTGCATATGCAGCCTCTTCTTCAGACTGCTGGAGATGGAGTGAACATCAGCCTCCATTCCAGCAGCCATAAAACAAGGTGGCACTTACCTGTGGCTGTTGAGTGTCTTTCATGCAGGCACACAAGAGCCTGCGCATGCAGACTCAAACGCAGAACTGCGCAGTCGACAAAAGGATGCACTCATGGGCCACACAATCCAGGGGACCGTGGCCCAGGCAGCAAGGAGTTATCCCCAAGGTGATGAAACAGCTGCACGAGGAAAATTATTCTGCTTTCCTATTTTAATAATGATTTAGATTTGGATTCCTCTGGTGAGTCTGAATCTGGGAAGATAGTTCATCTTGTGGCAGGTATAGGCCAGGAGACAAGAAGGCCAATTCTTCTGTTCAGTGGCAGTTCTATCTGTGGCAGTTTGTGGGCTTCATGAAGGGCCTGAAAAGAGTCACACCTATTTGTTCATTGTCCTTTCCACTGTAATAAGAGCTTGGATTTGTCCCGATTGTCTTGATTTACAAACGGGTATCCTATCCAGGCTTTTTCCATCAGTCTGGGAGACTTCTGAGCAAAGCAGAGCAGTCCACCAATCTAAGTTGACATTCTGCAGCCTTCTGCCCACTAGAAACCCCTGCTCTCTGAGTTTTGTGCAAGTCTGGGATGTTGGAAATGTGCACCCTTTGACTGGCTCTCCTCTTTGCTTGCAGAAGCATTTTGCTGCTTTCCTCGCAGGGCCCTTACAGGGGAATTCTCTGTACAATCTGCTGGAGTTTAGCTATCGCGTAAAACCAGAAGGCAAGACTTTTCCCTTCTCGGCCAAGCTGACATACGGAGACCCTTTGAGCTTCCTCCCAACAGAAGCCACTGTGGCACATAAAGGTAAGAAAACTGCAAGGTGGGGCAGAAAAGACACCGGTATGTTTTAAAAGATGATAGAACTGCCAATAACCACTTTAATGCTTACACTGTGAACACTGTGCTCAGGCTTCCCCTGCAGTTTCTGCCTGCTGTTGAAGCATGGCCCTGTGTGACAAGCAATGGTCTGAGCCCCTCTTCTTGCACTGGCTGTTGCCAGAAAGCTGCCTTTATTCCCTACAGTTGCTCCCAGTCGGTTTGTGTACTACAAAGCTGCGTGTGTGTGACCATGCCCACCAGACTATGTAAAAAGTAATCTTGTTCTTTTTCTCTGAGCATTAACAAGCTGCAGTCCTTGATATGCAGGGCTGTTAATTTTTTAAAACAAATTTCTTATTTATTTATTTATTATTTGAATTTATAGACCGCCCTATCCCCGAGGGGCTCTGGGCGGGGCTCTTAGATATTGAAGGGTAAATAAGATGTCTTTTGTCAACCTATGAAACCTGTTTCAATAGATACCCTCTCAGGGACAATAAAAAGAGGTGTCCAGCCAAAACATTATGGGAAAGAGTCAAAGGGAGTAGATAGTAAATTGTCCCTCGTGCCCTGATTTGGTAGTGCTCTCCCTCTCACACGCTCCCACTTGTTCTCTTCCCCCAACAGAAGATGCTGTGGCTTCAGAGGCAGAGATGGCAGCCAGTCATCAAACCTTATTCCACGAGAAGCCTCTTCATGAGATCTTCCACTCCTTCACAGACGCAACAGAAAACCTAAGTCAAGCAGTTCCCCGGGAGTTGTCTGCTTCTTCGAAAGGTGTGCCTTCAGACCGTGGCAAGGCTACTGCTGTGTAATTTCTTCTAGATGGAGTGAACCCAGATCTCCTGCCCCAAGGAACTTTCTGCTGTGTGTTGCTGAAGGGCAGGTCTTTTCTTCGGCAGCAGCCATTTCTGGGAGGCTTGTGGATCCAGCTCTCTCATAAATAAGCGTGTGTTTTCAAAGAAGGACAATGACTACTTAGGTGGAAGAAAACAAGGAGAAGTGAGACCCTTGGGGACTCAAGCAGTCTCTCCATCCGCATGAGGATGGGGGAGACCTAGCAGCCAATTCCAACCACTAGAAGCTCTCTTGGTTACTGCAAGACTATGATTTGTGCCTGCATGGTTCCTGTCACTCATTCCGGCTCTTGCTTGCTGAGATTTTCACAAGAGAATCAAAATGTTTTATGTGGGCTGCACTGGAATGTTAGTCCTTCCAGCAGAGATTTGTTTTTGTGTGTTTGTAATGTGTGTTGCTACTGCAGGGCTAAGGATGGGGGGGGGATATTTGGAGCATTCTACCAAGGACTTATCCTGCATGCTTCTGTCTAAGAATCTGGGGTTTGGAGGGGGGCTTCCCCCTCCCCCAGGAGTCACTGAAATGACATTTTAGCAATAACTAGTGCCATATCTGCTTTTAGGTTGGCACAAACTATTTCAGAGAAATTTCATTATGAAACAGTCTTTTTCAATTTCTAATGAAGTATTTCAATATTTGTAAATCATAATTCTATGTTGGAGAACAAACTGTTCACATTTGAATAGGAAGACCACGTTAGAAAGAAAGTCATGCCTTTTTGTATTGCAGAGTTCCTATGTACACTGAGGATATAGCATTGATTGCTATATTTTATTTTAAAAATAACAAATAGTAAGCAGCTTAGCTCAAACATCTGCCCTTAATTGCACAGCAAATGCCGGTTTTCCCCTCCCCCTCCACTCACCTTCCCGTCCAGCGCTGCTCTGGAGGGACACGCCCACGCTGCCCTCTGACCCCTGGAGGTCGGAGGGCAGCATGGGCGCCGGGTGGAGAGAAAGTGGGGGCTGCTCGCACAATAGCGTGCAAACAGTCCCCGAGCCTCCAATTTATGCTGGTGGAGCTGCGTTTCCGCCACTGTGCAGGGGCAAGATGCAATCCATTCCTGAACCCTACTGTTAACTCACCCCCCCCACACACACACACACATCTCACAAAGACAACAAGAAGACACGACACAACTTCTTAAAATCCAACTGATTCTATTTGAGAAACTAGAGAAATAATTACAATTTTTATGTGAATTCAACGTACCAATTGGATGAAGGCAGTAATAAAAACAGTCTTCGACCAGGCCTTATAAATCTTTTCCTTCTGAGCAAGAGCAGACACGAGAGCAGCAGAAGGGCACTCTGAGTCCCCTCCTCCCCCGCTTTTGGAATTAAGACGCAATTAAAAATATAAAGTTAATCTGTCATTTATATATCTTAGCGGCAAAAGAAAGAGGTTGAGCTTTTTTTCTCCCTAGCCATGGTGATTTGGTGGCAAATGTGTGCTTACTTTATGAAAAATAAATCCCATGCGTGCCCTAGCATGGCTTTCTCTCCCAGATAGCTGCTTGCTGTTAACACCTACCCTGAGTTTGCAATTTATTCCAGCAATAAGCTCTATGCAAAGGTTAGGTCTGTGACCACTTAAAAAAGCCACGACACCCGCCCCTCATGTCGACTAAAAAGATAGATGCACAGCAGGGGTATTGGGCAAGGCAGTCCTACCTGAGCAATGCTGCGTTGGGGATCCAGCCTCCCCTGACTACATTCAGACACAAATGTGTGCAAGGCCCTTGTGCAAAACATAGGACTCTCCTACCAAGATCTCCTTTCCCCACATCTACACCCAATGCAAAGACAGATGCTGAGGAGAGCCCCCATACGAGTAACACATGTTCAGAAGAAAGGAACAGGCAAAGGGGGTGGGGAGTGGTGTCTCAGAAAAGTAAATGTCTGTGGTTATGGTGTTGGTATCAGTCTCCCACCTGGTGTTATCACTGAAAACCATTTTGGGGCATCCTCACTTTGGTACCTGCTCTGATCTGCAACCGGCTTACGGAGAGCCCAAGAGTCGTCATGAGCTGTCTACCACCTGGTGAGGCAAAGTCACGGAGGAGCCATTGACAAAAGAGCCTTGCTTGTCTCGGCCTTTCATGAAGTAGGTCAGCAGTTCTCCTTTGCCTTTAACAAAGATGGGCCCTCGGCGCAAGAAGCGGAAACCATGTTCCTTCAGGATCAATTGGGTCTCTTCCACCACCTGCAAGGAACAAGATGTTTACACTGTATACATGTCTGAGGCTTTCTAAACAGCGACCACCTGTTATTCCAGTTTGTTCTGTCGCCTGGCAGCATCTCTTTTAGGCTGGCTCACAAGGGGACCCTAGAATGAAACTTGGGAAGCCGGATTGATTATGCTTATATGCAATGGTGGGATTCAGCAGGTTCGCACCACTTCGGCAGAACTGGTTGTTAAAATGGTGCTTGTAAACAACCAGTTGTTACATTATTTGAGTCCCACCACTGCTTATATGATGTTCCCATGGGCTGGGGAAATACTGAGGTACGTTTCTACATGACT
The DNA here is from genome assembly GCF_021028975.2 of Sphaerodactylus townsendi. Classification (NCBI taxonomy): domain Eukaryota; kingdom Metazoa; phylum Chordata; class Lepidosauria; order Squamata; family Sphaerodactylidae; genus Sphaerodactylus; species Sphaerodactylus townsendi. The sequence goes on from NC_059425.1 coordinate 32,222,113, forward strand.
GGAAACCCCTGATGCAGGTCGGTCTTTAAGCATATTTTTACCCTGCTTTTCTCCCATGCTGGGGACTCATGTTACAAAAAGTTCAATTCTACAGGTCCACAAAATAGGTGACAAACTACAAGGGTATCCCAGGGTGGGGCTGGTTCTATGGATGGGGCTCACCTAGCCAGAGGCCAAAAGCCAGGTCACACCCAGGCCTGAATTACCTGCTAAAAGGTAGCTAGATTGGAGTGATTCCTGTTTAAGTTGGAAATGCCATCTTTTCGCTCCCTCCCTGTGGCCACAATTTCCAAGCTACCCCACTGGTACCTGATGGGAAGACACTGAGTCCTTCACCACCACCACACTTCCAAATGTACAGCACTAGTGTACATATGTGATATTTCCCTTGCCGCTACCAACATCTTTTTCACTTGGGGGGGGGGGGGGGCTGAAAGGGTACACCCCACCTGTATATTTCCCATGACTCCTGTAGACTCCATTCGGCTGGCTACATTCACTGTGTTCCCCCAAATGTCATAGTGAGGCTTGCGGGCACCAATGACTCCTGCCAGCACGGCTCCTTTGTTCATGCCTGTTGGCGCCATCAAAAAAAAATGTTTCAGTTAAGTATACTGTCTTCATGGCCAGTTTAAGATTGGTGTGTGGGGGGGAAGGGGGGAGGGACAATTAGGAACTTTTCAAGCCCTACTGTAACAGGCCAAAAGTCCATCTAGTTAACAAGGCCACAAGCAAGGGCATTGTCAGTGCCCAGCATCTGATTCAGAGGGGTATATTGCCCCTGCACATGGAAGTTTCATTAGCTACCATAGCTAAGAAATGCATTTAGACGTTTCCTCCATGAATCTGTTCCTTTTTAAGCCAATGGTCATCACCACATTGCATCATAGTGAATTCCACACAACAACTCTGCGTCGCATGCAGAAATATTTCCTTTTTGTCCATTTTCTGACCTTACTGCCAGTCAATTTCGCTGAGTGACTCCAACTCCTACAATTAAAGGGAGCGGGACAAAAAGTCTCTCTACCCACTTTTTTTCACACCAGGCACAAAGCTTTCAATGAGCCCCCACCCCCCCGATTTCCTTTCAGAGGTAGTTCAAGCTCATAGTAACCCAACCTGCTCCCACACCCACTGGTCTGACTTGCCTATTCGCAGCATGAAGTTATTGAAGGACTGGTAGTTGATGTTCATCAACGTCTCTTTCATGGCTAAGGCAAAGTCAGCAAGATCGGCTAAGTGCTGCCAGCGCTCCTTTTCAGAAAGATCTTCCTTCTGAGGACAAAAAGGTGGGGGGGGGGGGAAGGGAGAACAGAACAGCTGGATGCTGAAGGGGAATACACCGAGTTTGAGCTGCAGGGCAATAAACATAAGCAACTGGAGCCCAGGATAGAGTCAGAGGTCACATGAGACAGCTACCTTGCTGAAGCAAAGCTGCCTGGGTCTGCTCAGCGCCAGGATGAGGGACCACCTGGTAACCCCCTCATTTGCTATCTTGAATTCCACAAGGGGAAGAAGGTTCAAGTGCAATACATTATGAGAAATACATAATAAATGGGTGCATTTGGGCACACCCCCCCCCCGATCCCTGTCACTCTGTTCTTCCTTACCTTAACAGCATTATTGTATCCATTGGTGCTGACATCTGAAGTCATTCCAGAAGCGGCCATGTATGTGCTGCCAATGGTTTTGATCTTGGTGATACACCGAAACTGGGGCTCGTCCAGCAACTGTGCACATCAGGAGGCAAAGGGACACCCCAGCCCCGTCATTACTGCAGGCATCAAACGGGTGATTACCCTAACTGCACAAAAGGAAGGGTAGTTCTTTTCCCCGCAGGAGTGCCATCAGGAAAAATAAGGGGTTGGCTTCAATTAGAATCTGCAGGTATGTACAATAGTAAAAAAAAGATTCTGCACAAAAACTGTTTTTAGAAGAGTTGTATTATATTCAAGGTGATTTCCTTTTCAGGGAAATATGATAGCAAGGCCATTGAAAAAGCCAAGGAAATGCAAAGGATATTTCCCCAGCCAACAATTTACTTCCTGTGGTGGAAAAGTGGGTAGATGTGCCCCATTCCTGGAAGAATGTGACATACCATTAGTTTAACTGAGATGGTTTAGCTGGAGTAGCCCTTCCCCAGTTTGCACAGTAATTATGTAAGGCTTGCATGCCTTTATATAGCAAGGCAAGGGAGGAGAAACCCATATCAAGAGTTCATGCCTATGAATGGGTACCCACTTGCTCTTTAACAAGCATCTAAATGTCTAATGATTTAACTGGCAACATCTGTAGATGCTTAAATCCAGAGATTAGAGCCATAAACAGACAAGACAGATCATTCTGTAAACTTGAAAAATATTCCAGGTTTGCAGAAAAATCTGAAATTTTAAAAATTTTGTTTTTTAAAATTTATTTTTAAAATTTATACGCAAGAACTCAAAAGTGGCCACAACATTAAAACATCTCCATACATAAAACCATCTCCATACGTAAAATACATACCTGCAAGCAGGTTAAAAACAATACAACATACAAAAGTTAAAATCCCAACCCTAAATCTCATTCCAGTCCCCCCAACCAGCAGTATAATAGAAGGGGGTATCTAGGGAGACTAACCAAATGGCTAGGTGAAGAGGAAATTCTTCGCCAGACGCCAAACTCATAAAGGTTAGGCACCCAGCAAACCTCTGAGTCAGTTTGCTGCCAGTGCCCGGGCAGGTATATACAGGTGCAGGCATTCTTTTAAATAGGGTTAGGGCTTTGTATATGTCAACACCTTGAATTGGGCTTGGAAGCAAATTGGGAGCCAGTGCCATTTCTTGAGGACCAGCATAATATATATTTGGCCAGATGTACCAGCAGCCAGCCTAGCTGCAGCATGCTACACCAGCTCCAGCCTCCAGATTGTCTTCAAGAGTAGCCCTACATAGAGCACATTACAGTAATCCAATCAGGAGGTTACCAGAGCATGTAACACTGTGGCCAGGTCCCCTTTGTCCAAAAACAGATGGAGTTGGCAAGCCAGCCAAAGCTGCTGGAAGGCCCTCCTGGCCACCACTGCCACCTGAACTTCAAGGGACAGCAATGAAAGAGCACGCCCAGGTCTCACACCTGGTCCTTCTGTCAATACAACCCCATCTAAAACCAGGTGCCTCTGGATCTCATGGACTCAGGAATTAAGAACATAGAGAACCTCCACCTTGTCTAGATTCAGATAATAATAGAGCATGCTCTCAATTTACTAGCGCATGCTCCCAATTCTCAACATTCATAAAGTCCCCACAGGCACAACAAGACTAGAGATCCCTGCAAGCATGTCTCTCTACAAAGATGCAAAGTAGCCACTCAGACAAATAAAGCTTTGCCTGATTTTGGGCCAACTGACCACTCTCTACCACTTCTACAGACAGGATGGACTCACCGCATCAAAATCTGAGATGATCTCGTTGAGGAAGCGCAGGCACTCGATCCCACCATTGTTGATACTCTCCTCCGTGTAGAAGTCCGCAAAGTTTGGGAGAGAGGCAAACATGACACCAATTTCATCATAAGACTGACTGTACAGCTCCTGAAGAGCAGGGAAGACGGAGAAAAGGAAAAATGAGGGGACACAGCCACAATTCAGGGCAAGCGCTTAATAGGTATTGAGAGTCATTCTATGGAAGTCCAACTATAAAACTAGCTTTTGAATCATTCACAGCAATTTCCAGCCATAGGTAGATCTAAATTCCAAAACCTTTGAGACCGCATCTCCCCATATTGCCCTGAAACCTCCTGTTGATCCCTTGCCGGAGAGACATCATCCAGCTGGCTTCAATGAGAGCCAGGGCATTTATGGCCCTGGCTCCGGCCTGGTGGAATAAGCTACTAAGTGATGCTAGGGCCCTGTGGGAGTTGTGGCAATTCTGCAGGGTCTGCAAGACATGGCTGTTCTACTAGGTCTTTTCATCTAGCCAGCCAGATTAAATACTGTATAGACCACCTCTTTTGGCTGCCCGGGTGGGGGGTGGGGGTGGAAAGGTTGGTTGGTTGGTTGGTTGGTTGGTTGGTTGGTTGGTTGGTTGGTTGGTTGGTTGGTTGGTTGGTTGGTTGGTTGGTTGGTTTGTTTGTTTGTTTGTTTGTTTGTTTGTTTGTGCCATTGGTTTAACTTATAAATGTGCACTTCGGCTGATTTGTATTGTTTTAGATTGTTTTTAACTGCTTTATGGGAATGTTATATTTATAAAGTTTTATCGACTGTTATTTCATGTTGTGACCCGCCCTGTGCTCTGCAGGGAAAGGGTGGGATATAAATTAAATAAAGTGAATAATAAATGAAATGAGGACTTCTGCGTTAACTGCTTGGAGATCAGATGTCTAACATGGGGGGGAAAGCTGCAAGACTCAAAAACATACCCGCTGTCAAGATTAAAAAAACACACACACACAAGTTAAAAGCACACGGCCAGATTGGCCAAGACCAACCTGAACGAAAACTGTCTTACATGCCTCCCTGAATGCAGCCATTCTGGAAGGCTATTCCAGAGGACTGGACCTACCATAGGCCTGTGACCTAAGTATTGCCAAATGGTCAATCCTAGGGGAAGACACAATAAGCAAAAGGCTGTTTATGTCAGCTCCAACAGACATGAGAGTTTCATCTGGGATTCAGAAGCGGGAGTGAAATGTGCAGTTCCTTCTACAAACGCACAAGAACTGCCTTGTTAGAGCCAAGCACAAGCCCAGCATTCTGTGTTCCAGCAGCTGCTAACCACATGTGAGAAGATCACAAGCAGAATGTTAAGGTGAGAGCCACATGGTAGTGATGACCTGTCTCTTTACTCAGAGATATACTGCCTCTGCTCAGAGAGATTCCATGTAGCTCTTATCCAACGATATTCCCCAAGCAAACCATTCCAGCATTGCTCTCGATTGGAAGTTCTGCTCTTTCGCCCCATCAGTGGTTACCTCATCCCGTTTCTTGGAGCCAAGGAAATGTCGAGCCACATGCTCTGGCAGCATGTTGGCAACAAGGGCCTCGTTCCAACGCCTCATCTCGTACACGCGCTCCTTCTGATCATGCACATCAATCTTCCACAAGAATAAAGTCCTGGCCAACTTCTCCACCTGCCATGGCAGAAAAATGACGATGCAAATGTCTTTCTAGGCAGCATCTGAACATCCATAGAGCACATCAGAACAATCACACAGCCACTGCCCACATTCGGGCCCAACCTTAGTCACACCACACTGGTCCAGCTAGCCCTGTGCTTGGTCCACTCTGACTGGCAGCTGCTTTCCAAGGTCTTAGGACTGTCAATCACATTTGTATCTCCTGTGTACTTTACGGAGCTCAGGGTAGCATATACGAGTCTCCATTCCTCATCTGAACATCAAAACAATCCCCGTGAATTGGATAGGCTGACAGTGATTGGCCCAGCATTGCCCAAAAACTTCATAGCAGAGTGAGGTTTTGAACCCAGGTTCTACTCCACATTCAAGGCACCCTGGCAATTGCTCCTCCTGCCCATTTTCTTGCCATGGGCAGATCTCCCATAATACCAAGGGCGGGGTAGGTACCTTAGGCTTAACTATACCAAATCACTCTGCACCACAGGCAATCAATACAGCGTGGTGTAGTGGTTAAGAGCAGGTGGATTCTAATCTGGAGAATTGGGTTTGATTCCTCCACCTGAGTGGCAGAGGTTTATCTGGTGAACCAGATGTGTTTCCATACTCCTACACTCCTGCTGGGTGACCTTGGCCCAGTCACAGTTCTTCGGAACTCTCTCAGCCCCATCTACCTCACAAGGTGTCTGTTGTGGGGAGAGGAAGGGAAAGGAGCCTGGAAGCCACCTTGAGTCTCCTTACAGGAGAGAAAGATGGGATATAAATCCAAACTCTTCTTCTTCTTTCTTTCTTTCTTTCTTTCTTTCTTTCTTTCTTTCTTTCTTTCTTTCTTTCTTTCTTTCTTTCTTTCTTTCTTTCTTTATTTATTTATTTATTTATTTATTTATTTTTGGAACTTTTATACCGCCCCATCCCCGAAGAGCTCTGGGCGGTGTACAACAGGTAAAAACAATAGTATAAGTAAATAAAACATTAAAAGCAGCAACAGTTAACCACAATTATCAGAAGAGTAAAAATATAAATGGGCCCAACATCTTAATTTTAAGATTCCCTCCCCACCCCCCACCCCAGGGGAGGCATGGTGGTCTCGCTAGATGACAATGACCCAATTGTCCGGGTCGGGCGAGGGCCAAACAGGGAAGGGGGGCACCACATCAGCGGCCAGTTCCTCCAAAGGCCCGGTGGAACAGCTCCGTCTTGCGGGCCCTGCGGAACTTCGCCAAAGGTCCCACAGGGCCGGACAGCTGGAGGGAGAGCGTTCCACCAGGCGGGGCCAGAGCCGTAAAGGCCCTGGCCCGTGTGGAGGCCAGCCGCATCATTGAGGGCCAGGGACCACCAATAAATTGGCCTCAGCTGACCCGGAGAGGCCGTGCAGGGGCATTATGAGGTGATGCGGTCACCGAAGATACGATGGTCCCAGGCAGCGTAAGGCCTTAAAGGTCAACACCAACACCTTGAAAGTGATCCGGAACTCTACTGGGAGCCAGTGCAGCTGGCGCCAACACCCGGCTGGATGTGTTTCCCAGGTGGCTACCGTCAGCGAAGCGGCGCGCCGCTGCATGCTGGACCAGTTTTAATCTCCGGATCAAGCGCAAGGGAAGGCCCGCGTAGAGTGAGTTACAATAGTCCAATCTGGAGGTGACCGTTGCATGGATCACAGTGGCTAGGTCTGCTTGGGAGAGGAAGGGAGCCAGCCGCCGGGCTTGGCGAAGGTGGAAAAAAGCAGCCCGGGTTGTATGGGCCACCTGGGTCTCCATTGAGAGAGACAAATCCAGGTGGACCCCCAGGCTGCGGATGGAGGGGGTCGGCGCCAATGTGACCCCCTCCCACACCGGCGGCTGGAAGGTCCCCCCTCCCCCTCACGGCCAAGCCAGAGGATCTCCGTCTTCGATGGGTTCAGTTGTAACCTGCTCTGTCGCAACCAACCAGCTACCGCCTCCAAACAGTGCTGTAGAGCCGCAGGGGCGGCGGCTGCTCCCCCCTCCATCAACAGAATGAGCTGAGTGTCATCTGCATACTGATGACAAATCAGCCCAAAACTCCGCACCAGCTGAACAAGGGGTCGCATATAGATGTTAAACAACAGCAGGGATAGTAGTGCCCCCTGGGGTACACCGCATTGAAGCGGGCACTTCCGGGAGGCCTGATCCCCGCACCTCACTTGCTGATTCCGGCCCCGGAGAAACGAGACTATCCACTGAAGGACAGTGCCCTGTACTCCGGAGACAGCCAGGCGGTGGGTCAAAAGGTCATGGTCGACCATATCAAACGCTGCGGTAAGATCTAACAACACCAGCAGCGCCGATCCGCCTCGGTCAAGCTGGATGCGGAGCGTATCTGTGACGGCGACGAGAACAGTCTCCATCCCATGCCCAGCACGGAAGCCGGACTGGAAGGGGTCGAAAGCCGATGCGTCATCCAGAAAACCTTGAAGCTGCTCCAACACCACTCTCTATTACCTTCCCCAGAAACGAAAGATTCGAGACGGGGCGGTAATTGGCCAGATCTCTCGGATCTAATGATGGTCTTTTTAAGAGTGGGTGGACCACTGCCTCCTTCAACCCATCCGGGAAGGCTCCTTGCTCGAGGGAGCCATTGATTATACTCAACAGATGGGGTAGTAGCTCCGCCTGGCAAGCTTTAACAAGCCAGGACGGGCACGGATCCAGAGGACAGGTAGTAGGTCTAACAGCAGCTAAGGCACTGTCGACAGCGGCTTCAGAGAGCAGGGAGAACCGGGCCAAACAAGGGAGTCTCCAGTTCACTAATTGTAGCCAACGTGGGTGGAAGGTCGTGGCGGAGCGACGCAACCTTATCCGCAAAGAAGCTCATGAATGCCTCACAGCTAATATCCAATTGAGAATTTGATGAACTCCCCGACAGGGAGGTCAATGACCGAACTATACAAAACAATTGAGCTGGGCGAGAGCTAGCGGACGCGAGGGAGGAGGAGAAGAAAACCCTCTTCGCGTCATGCATCGCCATCTCATAGGCTTTCATAAACGTCCTATAAGATGTTCGCGCAGCTTCGTCACGAGATTTCCTCCACACTCGCTCTAGACGTCTAAGTCCCCGTTTCATCTGGCACAACTCCTCTGTATACCATGGAGCGCGTCTGGAACGGGGACGTAGAGGACGCCGGGGGGCAACAACATCGATGGCATCGGAGAGCCGGGCATTCCAGTCCTCCACCTGCTCATCGAGTGTGCCGGTAGGGTCAGGGTCCCGAAGCGCATTCAGGAAACCAAGTGGATCCATAAGTCTCCGCGGGCGGGCATAAATCAGCCCGTCGCCTAGACGGGGGTGTTGTGGCAAGTCCACCCGGACCTTCAAGGCATAATGGTTGGACCATGCCACTCTGTCAGTAGAGGATACGACCAAATTTATCCCCAACCCGAAGACCAAATCCAGCGTGTGCCCGGCCTCATGGGTGGGGCCAGAGTTTATTAAGGAGAGTCCTAGTGTCGCTATGGATGACACTAGGTCCACGGCCGCCACACATGAGGCAGCGTCGACGTGGACGTTGAAGTCCCCCAAGACAATAAGTCTGGGGAACCGCAACGCCCAGTCCGACACCACCTCCAGCAGCCGTGGCAGGCTGTCTCCCGGTGCGCTAGGCGACCGGTACACCAGGAGAACAGCCAACCTCTCCAAGGCCAACCACTCCAGGCCGACACACTCTATGCCGGTGATTTCCGGGGTGGGGACTGCCCTAGAGGGAATAGACTCACGGAGGAACAATGCCACCCCACCCCCCACCCCGGCCCTGTGTTCGTGATCGGTGGAGGCATGCGAAACCGAGTGACTTCGCCAAAGGCGACGGTCTCACCTTCGCGCACAGGTTTCGGTAATGCCTGCCAGAGTCCACCTGCTGAGCTCCGAGAAAATCACCGGAGTATCAGCGTCTTATTATTGATGGACCTGGCATTAATTAACACCAAAGACGAAGCAGAGTGTCCCTGATCCAAACCACCATCGTTTCTCGGGATAGGTCGGAGGTCAGAAGGCGGACGAGCATAACTATATCTCGTACGTCTTCTATCATGTGGCCGCCGCCTACCGCAATATCTACCCCGTCCCATCAGCACAGGGATCCCTAGCCCCAGGGTTGGTGCCCCCATGGCTTCACCAGCCTCTCTCTTATCTAACAAACCTAACTAATATCCTCACTAAACAATCCAGCTCAAATAGCTATCTAGTCCTAACCTATCACCTTAGTCTAAACTAACTAAAATTTGATTACAATTTCTGGTGGGTTATCGACAATTCATAACAAGGTATGGCCTGTAATAGTCAAATTAAATATCTAATATACTCTAATTATAGCACCTAAATTACAGACCTCATATCAGGGGTGGGGAGGGGAGAAGTGCGGATTAAGGGGTACAAGCTGCAACAAGGGGGGAGGAAGCGACTCCTTGGGACGGTATAATTAACACCTGAGTCCCCAGTATATCAGTGAAGAAAAAACACAAGATTCATTCCACAAAATCAAATATAATATTGCTATCCTCAAACCTACACAATTCTTGCAAAATACATAAAAGTATCCCCATAGTACAGATTCTCTAATGTTGAACAATTTTCACAAAAAGAATACAGCCATCTACTACTACATAAATAGAGGTGACCACAGTCTCTCTCTAGAATACTTGGATTCAGGGGCACAGTGAGGGGGAAATGTGCTCGGGTCACACGTGCGCCCTGCGCCCCTGCCATGCTCCCATCCGCCACACCCCAGAATGCCCCTGCAGGGGTGCATACCTGGTGCATCACACACACTCCACCCCCTTGGCACTAGGCCACTGCTTGGATTTTAAAGGCACAAAAACGACTGTGGTTGTAAATAATATGGATACAAAAAGACTTTTCTCAGGCTGACCAAACTCCTGCAGAGTTTGATTTCAGGGTTTCTTCAGCTTGACCCAATTAACCAAAGTATCCAAGAATCACCAAATCAACAAAACAGCTCCTGACATAGAGAACAGCGAGTTCAGGTCATTACTCACTTGCACATACACTTTGAGGTTTTTTTATCAGCAAGTGTATTTGATGGCAACCACCAACCCAACAGCCTCTGGAGTGGATTACTTACATGGCGTGAAAAATAATAGAAGCTCAGCATCATAATAGACACCATCACTGTCATGGAGTACTTGGATGGAACAAGTTTGGACCTGTAGAGAGAGGCAGAACTAAGACCAGAGAACCACGTGTTCTTCAAAATCACATGCCAGAGCCCTTCCTGGAATATACCACTTCCAAACGGCATGTATCACATATGCAGCTGTGCTTCTGGGATGGGGCGGGGGATGACTCTGTAGGCAGGAAACTAGCGCATCGAAGGGGAAAAGGATGTCCATATTATAGATGCTGGTGTTCTAGATTCAGCCACTTCTGGGATTTTTTTACATGGGAGAATCGCTCAAAAAAAAAACACCCTACACTTGCAATCTGAAGTGTTGAAGTCTAGAGAATGCTCTACCATGTGATTTTGGGTGAATTCATAACCTCTTTTCTGGTCACCCAGACACCTGGGAGGGAGAGAACGCTTTGAGTGCTTTTTTTAGCAAGAACTTACACACCCGCCCTGGCCTCAGGTGGCTTCTAGAGAGATGTGCATTTAGAATTTTTGCCTAACTCTGCCTGCAGCCTCCACTACTCCAGCTCCATCACTCAGACCTGCCTGATGGCTTCTCGCTTCCTCAAACAACTCCTCCCCATGCACAGAACTGCCTCCCCAGAACACCAGCCTGAGGCCATCCGTCAAGGCTCGTCTGCCTTCAAAACCCACCTCTCTCAAAACGACACACAAGTCCTCTTTTTGTCTCTGAACTTTAGTTTCACCTGGAATGAACTGAGATTCTTTCCCAGCCTGTCCTTGCTTCCATCTTCCTCCCCTCTCTTTGCTCCCTTCTTTGGGTCACATTTCAGACTGCAAGCTCCTCAGGGCAGAGACTGGCCTCCTTGTACTGCATACAGCGCTATGTGGCACTTTTAAAAGGAAGGATTTTGTTATTTCTTTACTTCCCTTTTACCCCACTTTTCTCCCCAAAGGAGATCCAAGGCGGCTTACGTTGTTCTCCGCTCCTCCATTTTATTCTCACAACCACTCTGTGAGGTAGATCAGGCTGAGAGTGTGTGTTGCCTGGCCCCAAGTCACACAGCAAGCTTCCATACTCTTACAGAGGTGTCAAACACAGGCCCTCCAGATGTTCATGGACTACGATTCCCAGCAGCCCCTGCTAGCATGGCCAATTGGCCCTGCTGGCATGGGCTGATGGGAATTGTAGTCCACGAATACCTGGAAGGCCTGAGTTTGACACCTGTGCAAGTCTAGTCCAACATTCTAACCACTGCACCACACTGGTTCTCGAGGATAAGGAATAACAACGAGAACTCGTTTTTAAAAATGACGCAGGCAATACAGCTTCATAGCCACACTGTGGAATCAACACTAGGTGGCGCTAGCTGCTCAGGGAGGCCATCTTTCCTTCCTGGAGGGAATCACATTCTGAGCTCAGAGCTCCCATCCCCTTCCTAGCCCAAAGGTGCTTACGTGGTCTCCAGGAACCTCTGCTTGTCGTACGTGTCGAAGATGTGTCGCCAGGCGTAGATGTTCACCACCCCCACGGCCCCAGTGATCATCAGCATGAGGGTGAGCTTGACCATGTGGCTGACCTGCACCAGCATAATGGTGGCAATGAGCGCCAGCACAGCGATGTAGCTATAGTACTTGGGGTTCTCCACACAGGTCCCCAAAGGCAGCTCCGATGTCGATGTAGTGACATTGATGACTGTGTAATATTGCTGGCAGCTGAGCTGAGGAGGCAAAAGAAACTATGGGACCGGGCTTGTTGAGAGAGTGCCCTGCTTCAACCGAGGAGAAACACTACTTTTTGAAGGGGCAAGGAGATTTGCTTGAAGCAAGAATATATGCCAATGGGGACCGCCGATGAGGCAAGTTGGTTCTTGTGCTTCCATGCTGTGGCTCATGGCCTCTGGTCCCCCCTCGTGCCATCTTGCACTTCACCTCACCCTTCATCCAAGAACATTGTGCATTTCCCCTCCATTTTCTCCTCACAACCACCCTGTTAGATAGGTGAAGCTGAATGACAGAGATTGGCCACTGCTAAGGTCACCCAGGGAGCTTCCTGGCAGAGTGGGTATTTGAACTCGGGTCCTCTAACTTTGACATTCTAGCCCCCTCACCGCACAAGCGTGAACAGATGACTGCACCCTTTACCAAGTTTGCCCATCAAGCTCTACACTATCTACTACTTCCCCCATCATGTCCCCCCCAAATCCTGTTCCAAATACTTCCCCAGAAATAGGATTTTGGATGGCAGATGAATGGGGGAGGTGGGGAAATGAAGCTGCCCAGGTGGAAGTCCTTCCACCTGCAGAAACATCAGCCTGGATCCAAGCCAGCGTCTCATGCAGCTTGCAATGTAAATGTGCCACAGCCACCTCTCTTCCTCATGCTCCCACTGCATCATTTCAAACAAGACCCAGGGTGTGTGCGCTGTCACACAGGCAAATTCTTTTGTCATCCCAGCACCACATTTAAAAGAGGAACTAAACTTCTCACGCAGTCCTTTCATTAGGATTGAACAAATGTTTTTCCACACTTTGCATACTTGCAGTTCTCCTGCACACTTTATTCTGCTTGTCCTCGACACCGGGAAGGGTAGAATCAGCACACAGATCACATCCCACTGCTTCAGGGAAAGCACTTTTAAATGGTGCCCGTGCAATGTTCAGGTTCATTTTCATAATTGTAAAGGCTATTCATTTCTCCAGTCATTGAAAAAGGTAATGAACTTCTACACCCAGTGTCACTTTTTACATTGGCTGGGACCATCTGTGAGCTACATGGAGCAGACATGTGGAAGGTTAATGCATACAGGATCCCACCCTTCAGTGAGACAGCTGGGCCTATTGATTTTCACATTTTTACCCTGCCTATCCTCAGGGCAGGGGTCTTCAAACTATGGCCCTCTAGATGTTCATAGACTACAATTCCCATGAGCCCTACCACTTGGCCATGCTGGCAGGGGCTGATGGGAATTGTAGTCCATGAACATCTGGAGGGCCATAGTTTGAAGACCCCTGCTCCAGGGGCTTCATAGTTGCATGTTTGTTCTCCATTCTTCTATTTTATCTTCTACACAACCTTGTGAGGTAGGACAGCCCAGGCAGGTGATGGGGGGACCGACTGATCCAAAGTCAGCTGAATGAGGATTTGAATCAGAATCTCCTTCAGTCCAATCTAACACGTTAATCTACTTTCTGGCATCCCCTTTAGGTATGAAACTGAGTTGCCAGAGAGAAGCATCTTACTCGCTAAAAGCATTAGTCTTAGGACAGTGTATTCCCAGAAATGCAATCTCCATTCTTCTCTGACTCATTAAAAGTCCATAACCCCTTCATTCATTTGACTAAAGAATGCTCAAACACATTCTGGAACATGATCCTTGCTGATCGTGGCTGTCACAAGAAGTACTAAGCAACAGTCTCTTTCTTACACGCATGGGTAAAAGTCAGGGCTCTCTTTCCACACCCACCTCTTCTTCAAGCCACCCAGCGAGGAAATGGCAGCCTTTCCATATCAGCATTGGGAGACAAGGGTTCAAGGTCTAGGCAATTATTAACAGGTTCTAAAAATAATCTGCCGCAGCTGGCCTTTAGCTAATTTCACTTAATGCCCTGTGCTTTACAGTTCTGTAAACAATTATCAGCTAGACGAGAAGAAGAAGGGAGGTCATAATCGACGTCAGTGGCGTGGCAGGAAACAAAAAGAGGACTTGGCAAAAGATACTGGGAAGACCCCTGGGGTTGCTTAACTCCAAACAGACCCATTGCATGAAGAGAACACCAAATTAAATGTGACCTGGGGATCCCTGGTGCTTGTCATTTTAATGTGACCAAGAAAGGCGACTGCTAGGAGCACGCTGCAGAAGGACTACCATATATACTCGTGTGTAAGTCGACCCGCATGTAAGTCGAGGCACTTAACCTCCCCCTGCCACTGTCTCATGAACACTGTTCGTCTCCACACACACTCCATTGTTCCCTGTACCGTTGTCCCAGAATAGGAAAGCAACAAAAGGAGAAAAAAAATTTAGCAAGAGGAGCAAAGGTGAAAGCAACCGCTCCTTGCTGCTCTTCCATTCCAGATTACAGCCTTTCAAGGTGTCTTTTTTATTACACAAAATGCCAGGGAAAGGAGATAGAGAATGGCGCATCATGTGTAGTCTGGCCCAGTTTTCTTTGAGATTAAAGGTGGCAGGATAGACTTGCTAGCAGTGTGAATGCATTATTTTTTCATCCCGTTGTACTCTCTGATCAAACTAGTGCCGTTTCACCAGCCTGCAACACCTGTGTGAAATGAGTCCAGCCACCATCCACAATAGAACTTTTATCGCATTGTATTTTTAAAAAAATTATTTTCTCCAGCTTACCTTCTTTAAGTGACTCTTTTTTTCCACAAAGCTGGAGAAAGGAGGTAACAAAGAAAAGGGCTGCCAGGGCTGCTATTCTTAACATTCTGCTTACCATATCTACAATGTCTGCCATCGTAAGGATGAAAATGGCGGACATAGCCCACGTATTCCTGGCCCATCGGGTGCGATCAATCCAAGTGGAAAAAGCCACAAGCTTTTTGGGGAAAACCTGAAAGAAGAAGAAGAATAAGAAGAGTTTGGATTTATATCCCTCCTTTCTCTCCTGTAAGGAGACTCAAAGGGGCTTACAATCTCCATCCCCCCCCCCCTCAATAAACACCCTGCGAGGTGGGTGGAGCTAAGAGAACTTCGAAGAACTGTGACTAGCTCAAGGTCACCCAGCTGGCATGCATTGGAGTGCACAAGCTAATGTGGTTCACCAGATAGGGCCTCACAGCTCGTGGCAGAGAAGGGAATCAAAACCCGGTTCTCCAGATTAGAGTGCACCCACTCTTAACCACTACACCACAAAGACTGGAGGGGAAGATGATCAAGACACAAAGACCATTTCACTGGTCATCAGAGGCGTCCTGGAGAATGGAGTCTGTACCACGTATGAGCTTCATCCATGCAACCAGAGTGGAAACTGAAGGAATAGCCACAGTGACTCAACAGAGGTCTACCACAAGACTCTGACATTTGGAGTGACTTCCCATGACTGGAGTAATGGGAGAATCTGAGACACTGAATGCTGGTTTATCAACTTTAGGCTTATTTACATGATTAACTGTGCCAGTTTAAACACAGTTACATCCATCTAAGTCCATTGAAGAAAACAGGCTTAGAAAGGTGTAATTATCTATATATATAAAAAGCTAACAGTGTATTTGTTAGTGGTAGTATAACTCAGTAACTGCTGGGCCAATTCCTCTGAAAATTCCCAGCCACTATAGTCAGCCAGGTGTGAGTGTTTTTAGAGGTTCACATACCTGAAATTTCACACCTGGCCCAGGTAAAACGCCTTTTCCCTGGCGCTCCATGGTGAAGGACATGCAGCTGTCTGTGTGTAATTGTCACCCTTAGAATGTTCGTGCAGCTTAGAATGTTCACTCAGATGGCCAGATATGAGCAGTGGAAACAGTACATAGGCAGTAGCAGGTGGAAGTGGAAACACATACACACACAGCACATACACACAAGGGAGAGAGGAGAGGAGGGAGGGAGGGAGGGAGGAAGAGTGGCATGCAAGGGAGTAGAGAAGGGAGGAGAGAGGAAAGGGACGGAGGGAGGCATGCAAAAGGGAAAGAGAGAAGTGAGAGAGGAGAGGGATTACAGTGAGGGGTGGCATTCCAAGGGAGGGGAGGGAGGCAGGGGGCCCAGCATCTTGATATGAGCCCACCCACCCTAGCTTGAGGAGAGAGAAGGGGGAAGAGAGAGGAGAGGAGGGTGGCATGCAAGGGAACAGAAGTGAGGGAGGGAAGAGAGTGAAGGGCGACATGCAAGGGATGGGAGGGAGGGGCCAGGCACCCTACATTCCCTGAATACTGCAGTTACAGGTAAGAAAACCAGGAACGCATGACTCAGGAGTACGCTCAGTACAGCAACCGTGACATACTTTGAATGGCTGCATCGCGCCCCTCAGAGGGTTTCCTCAGAAGCGACACCCATTGCCACCAGCCAAACTTACTCCCAGGTAAAGGATCATGACCAGCCAGTCTAGATGTGTGGGAGGGGTGCCTTTCCATTTTCCCCCGCCCCAAGGAATGCGGGCACACACATCAATGACATCGCACAGTGTCAGGCTACGTGTTTGCATGAGCACGTACTGCTGGCCTCTGCAATTGATTTGCTGCTACTGTTCCTTTCCCATTACACCACAATAAGCCACAGCAACGCGTGGCCGGGGTCTGCTAGTACATAGTATAATACTGTTAGTTCTTGATAGTGGCGGAAGGGAAGACAGACAAAAAGAGAGAGACTGACTGTGGTTCACATCATAACTGGGTTGGCGCCCCTTCCGGCAACGTTCCATACAAGACTGGCAATAGAAGTGGAAGCAGAAGTGGAAGGAAAAATCCTGATTTCACAGTGATGCAAATATTACAGTACAAACGATGGGAAAATATGCTGTTGCCACAACCGGAGGACTGTCTCACGAGCAGGCATATGGGTTCGCTGCTACAAGTGAATAATAATTATGCATTTATTTGGGGAGAGCTACAGTCGGGAAAGGCCCTCACCCTGGGGAAAATGGCAGCCAGTGAACAAAGGGTCAGGATGAGCAGCAGAACCTCTCCAACGACGAACGTCACATAATTTGCCACCAGCCTGCGAGGGAGAGGGAAGAGGAGGAGGAGAGGAAAAGGGACGGGTGGATAAAACAGCTTTCAGCTCAACTTTCAGACAGTCAAATTATTTGTTTTAAAATAACGTACCTGCATAATAACTTAAAAGCATTCTTCAGTGAATCACCACTGAGCAGACGGCTCTACCTCTCGTGAGCACAGCCTGAAAAAGGCTATGACAATCCCCCACTTCCTGTCCCGCTTAACCAAGGGGCTCCTCTGAGGCCCATTAACACAGACCCAGCCAATGCTCACCGCGGATCAATGAAGATTTCCACCAGGGCGGTAAAGAAGAGGACAACGCATGAGCAGCTGAAGGCGGCCCCGCTCTGCTTCTCCTTCTCCACAGAGTAGCGTGTCTCCATCTCAGGGTCAATGAAGCGCATGGACAGGCGGTAGGTGGATTTGCCTTTTAGCCTGCCAGAAACAGACAGACAGACCGTCCATTAGTGGGACTTCGGAGATTACTTGTGGCACAAGGGTGGGGTGGGGGCACCAATGCACACAGAGCAGGTCCTGGGCAGGGACAGATTAGCCACGGCAGCCCCAGGGACACTACCAGCCCCATCATGTCACCCAGATTCACTGCATTATCAGCAGTAGCGCTGGAGGTCAGGGTGTGCTGCTCACTCAGCTGGTCTTCCATTCCTGCCCCAGCTGGCTCCATTCCTCTGATGGAGGAAGGAAGAAAAAGCAGGAAAGCACACTCCGCACGCCATGTGGCTAGTGGCAGCAGCAGTGGTTCCTTTCCTCTCCCACTCTGCATGCATCTGGGGAACAGTGGAGGGCCCACCTGGGTCACTGTGACTCCACACCTGGCCAGGTCCCAGCAGAGGGCACCAAAAACTCTTAGGCCAATCCTGCAGAAACATGGACAACCCCCTGCCCCCAGGTGTTATTTATGTTTCTAAAACTTTCACATCAAGATGGATTTTAGGTATTATCTTGTCAAGGCTCCCAGCCATTTTTCCTCAATTTTGAAAATAAATGTTATTCTTGGCCATGCGGACGAGGCACAAGGCTGACGTTAGAAATCGTTGTGTCTGCTTAAAGCTTTTTAAAAAAAAATGTCTTGTGTGTGTGTGTGTTTTTTTAATCCCCAGTAAAGCTGTACCATTCTGAAGTTGGAAGGAGATGACACGTGTAAACGGCAAATCCAAGTGGAGGAGGGAGAGATGGAGAGGAAGTAACTAGGGGGCAGCAGGTGCCTGAAGTGATTGTTTCTGCTTGCCATGAGGGAAGAAACTACGCAGTTAAAAAAACAGCTAGGAGGAAGAGTTGGACCATACCCAGAAGTAGGAAAGCTGGTGCCAGAAAAACATTAATTTTATTTACTTCAATTATACTCCACCTTTCTCTCCAATGGGCACCCAAAGAAGCCCAGATCATTCTTCTCTCCACCATTTTATGTGACAACAACCTTTGAAATAAGATAGACTAAGAGAGTATGACCAGTCTAAGGTCACCCGTTGAGCTTCGATGGCACAAGCAGGAATCTGAATCTGCTGTATCTTACAGATCCTAGTCCAACTGACTTAACTACTGTACCAAACTGGATAATTTATCCAGCAATCCATCACATTTTTATCTTGCCTTTCCTCCCCAGCGTGGGTAGTGTACGACATTCTCTCTTCCCCACTTCATTTTCACAACTCCTCTCAGAGATCAGGCAGACTGAGACTGGTCCAAGGTTAAACTTCATGACAGAATGGGGACACAATGCGCTACCCCTCACTGGTTCCCATGATATCCGAGGAATCATACAAGGGGCTCCAAGAAACTTACACCTGCACGGTCTCCCTCTCCAACAAGGCTTCATTGAGCAATTTGTTGAGCTCCTGTTCGTTCTGTGAAGCATCCACTACCCTCTCTGCTAGGTCACGCAGCCGCAGGCGCCTCCGAGGGTTGGGAAAGGAAGGGTTAACCACCTGGACAGAAAGAGTCACAAATGAAAGAAATTCATGGAAATGGAGATGGCGTGTACTGCGTACAATGCTGTGGTCCCTGCACTAGTACAGGAAGAAAAGAACCAATTTGATTGAGCAACCCAAATCCGGTAGAGAAAGGAAGGCAAAGAAAACAAAGCTTTGACAGTCTTTCAACATGGTAAATCAACACCTCTGGCCTATCCATGTTCTGCACTTAAAGACTGTTTCCTGCTTCAGCTCAGACTGAAGCTTGAGGGGTGAATGGCTTGAAGCAGGAAGCAGCCATTGCAGGGTAAGGTCTATCACTCAATGGCAGAGCACTGGATTTGAGTGTAAAAGGTCGCTCTTGGCCTCTCCAGTTAAAAGGTCTCAGCTAGCAGATTTCAGTAAAGACCTTCCTCTGCCTACACTCTTGGAGGTCTGGTACCAGCCACAGTGGACAATACTGAGCTAGATGAACCAATGGTCCATAGGAAGACGTTTCATGTTATGTCCACATGAAGAAACTGGAGAAGAATGAACAACAGTTCCTCTTGAAACTGGCAATAGGGATAGTACAGCACAAGAGCAAGGAACTGGGGTTTCAGGGGTGGAGAACGCAGCACCCATTTGTATAATCTCTGGAGAAATGCACTGAACGCCCACTCCCACCTTTTATCACCACCACAGGATCCCTGATCAGGCCACCCAGTGTAGAGGGTATAATTATGCATTCACTCGCCCCATGTTAACACTCAAGTACCCATGAAGCTGCTTTATAGCAAGGTCTTGGTCTTACAAGGTTAGTCTAGCCTACTCTCCCTGATAGCATTTTTTTCAGGTGGCCACTTGTCACAGCATCTACTGACCTTTTATAACTGGAGATGTGGATGCTCGATCTGGGCACCTCCTGTATGCAAAGCTCAGCCACAGCCCCATTTCTTATGCAGCTACTCACTTTCTAGCCCACCATCTGCTCGTACAAGGTGCTCCTGAGAGCCACTATTGAAGGACTATGTCTGTTGGCTGAGACCAGTGATCTAGAGATTCAAATCCCTTCCTATCCGTGCAGGCCATCCCTTCACTCGCACTGCTTCAGCCTTGGTTTTGTTTTGTGATGGAATGTTAATATCATGGAATGTTAATATCATGATCATAATTGGCGATGATGATACAGTCTGGACTGTGTCTGTTCTGCAAAACTCAGTACATAACACTGAGTTTGTAGCCCTGATGGCTACGACTGTAGCTTTAGAGCATGCGATTGGCTCCCAAGGAAATCTGAAAAGATTGGGGAGGGACTGCTTGAGCTAAATTTCCATTGATCAAGGAGCTGGCTCTCCTGTGTCCTTCACATCTCTTTGCACCCTCAATGGCTAGCAAAAGCAAAACAATGATAGAAACCAAGTACAGGTGTACAAATTGCCTCATTAATGTATAGAGGCTGCAGAAGTGGGGAAGTTGGCTGCAGGAGTTTGCCAGGTATTTTTTTTAAGTCATACAGCTTCCCCCTCTCCCATAACCCTCTCCTCCCATCCAGCCCCTCCCTCCCCTCCCCTCTTACTCGGGTGTCCAGGTCCTCCGCTTCATCTGGGGTGGTACAAGTAGTGTTAATGCTCCCATTGCATTCTTTGGTGTTGATCAGCTGTGGCGAGTTCCCATGGGATGACGAGACAGACAGCTTCTGCAGCACAAAACAGAGAACGGCCAAAGGTAGTCAAGGCAAGGGTTGGTCCGGTCAAGAGAGCAGTGCCAAGAACTGACTGTATTAGGATTAGAGAAATCAGACTTTGAGGGGAGGGCAGTTCCCCAACAATCTCTCTCTCTTCCCTTCGACTATGGAAATACACAAGATACTTATTGCAATGTGTTGTGGCTCCATTTTGATTCTACCTCAAAGGAGAAAACCAGTTTGACCGTGGAGTCCATGTTTCCTTGTGGTGGTGGCAGAAAGCGCCATCAAGCCACAGCTGATTTATGGCAACCCCATAGGGCTTTCAAGGCAAGAGACGTTTAGTGGGGATTTGCCATTGCCTGTCTCTGTGTGGGCTGAGAGAGTCCTGAGAAAACTGCGCCTGGCCCAAGGTCATCCAGAAGGCTTCATATGGAGGAGTGGAGGGGAAATTGGGGGTAGGGCAGAGTATAAATATAAAAATAAATTAATAAATTATGGTGGGTCAAAGAACATTTATCCAAGAGACAATGCCTTCTACTGTCTTCTCCAAAATATCTGTAATGTAGGCTCAGGATCAAAAAACCCTGCCTTAAGACCCCAATTTTCCAGAAAGCCCTAAACTACTCAAGCGTCTTCACCTCCCCTATTATACAGAATCATAGTGTTGGAAGAGACACCAAAGGCCATCAAGGCCACGCCCTGCAATGCAGGAAGACACAATCAAAGAACTCCTGACAGATGGCCAGAGGTGTATGGCCTACAGGAACATGGGGTCACACCGGGCACACACACACACCCCACATATGACCAAAGGGCATGCACCCCAGCCATATGCCACTGAGCCCCGCCTCTCTGCAGGCCAGCTCAGGAGCTGACCTGCAGGGAGGTGGGGGTTGGGACTTGGTGGCAGGCAGCTGTAATGCCCACCTAGGTCGCCCACCACCTCTGAGCCCTGCCTCCCGGCCTCTGTGCAGGCCGACTTTTGCCCTCCCCAGGCCCTTACTGTCGTGAATTTTTTCCTGATGTTTAGGTGGAATCTCTTTTCCTTCACCTTGAACCCATTACTCCTGGTCCTAGTCTCTGGAGCAGCAGAAAACAAGCTTGCTCCCTCACCAACATGACATCCCTTCAAATATCTAAACATGGCTATAACTCTCTTATTCTGCTCATTCACAGTTGTCACGGTCAACTGAATAGCAGTAGGATGGTTTTAAAACAGCTTAAAACAAGCAGTAATCCAGTAAACAAAAACAACTGTGAATTCTGGATGTTGACATGTTACCACATAAACTAATGCTAACGTATAACCCTTGCATACTCTCTTGGAAGCCAAGAGTGTGCCAACAATATTCAGGCAGCCACAGCATACGTTCCAGCTGGGAGTTGTGCTCAAAGGAAGTCGAAGCACAAGTCAGTAGCTGACATTTTAAAAGTGACAAATCTAAACAGGGAAGAACGAATCCTCTTTAGCTTTGAATGATTAGTCCTTGGGACAGGCTATTTTAATTCCTGGCTGAATACAGAATGAGGCCTATTAATTGACTCTATTGATTCCTGCTTCCCAGGAGATACAAATGCAAATGTAGTGTTTAAAGACACACAGAGACAGAGGCTGACTCCATCCTGTTTTGCCCTGCCTTGACTTTCAGACTGGAGCAGTGTTTTCTCCAACCGTCCCATTTCCAGGTTTCCCCCCACTTTTCTCCAGTTCTTCCCAAACTTGGTTTGGGTGCAATATTTCCATAAAGACTGCAGTCCATAAAGACTACACAGAAGGAAAAGGTGTGTATTTCTGACACATGTGCCATATCAATGCTAGTTTCCTTTCCTCAGCCCCATGTGCTGCCGTCCCCCACCCCCACCTCAGTATAACATCACAGTGTTCTTTTCTTCATTGGCAATTTTTAAAAAATGAAAAAACCTTTTGGTGGTGTAGGGGGAATGGCACCTCTGGGAAGAAGGGGACGGGGCTGAAGAAAAGGAAATGCATGGCAAGTGCAATATGGAGGAATCCAAGCACAAGCAAAGTGCAGAGGCATCCAAGCACAAGCAAAACTGGACACGAAAATCTGTTTCGCTCTTACAGTTATCAAAATGGTCATTAGCAAAACAGACCTCTGACTTGCCAATGATCACCCTCCAAATGTGATGATAGAGTTGATATCTTGTTGAACGCTTTCACGGCCGGATTCACTGGGGTGTTGTGTGGTTTCCGGGCAGTATGGCTGTATTCTAGTAGCATTTTCTCTAGGCTACTACAATGCAGATGCCCTCAGTAACTGATTATGCTATCTTCATGGTTGCTCACATTCTAAATGGGTGAATCCCACCCAACACATGCAAATCAAGTTTGCTAATTGCACCCTTTCCACTTGTTAACAGGCAAATGGTTCTTTCTCCCACACTGGATATCCCACAGGTATATATACTCCACTGGCTTTACTACCATCAGATCTCTGAAGATGCTAGCCACAGATGCAGGCAAAACAGGAGAAAATGCTACTAGAACACGGCCATACGGCCCGGAAATCACACAACACCCCACCGTCAATAACCTTCATCTGCCCTTTGAAATGCACATCTCCCAGGTTGTTTGTTTATATATTCAATTTCTCCCACACCCTTAGATAGATTGGACGGACGGACGGATGGATGGATGGACACACAAAATGAAAAACTTACAACACCATGAAAACCCTCCTTACATAAAAACATAGAATGGTCTGGTCAGTGTTGCCTTCTCCTGACAGGTACAAAACCAATTCCCTCTTAACTGCACAGCCAGCTTTAAGCAACTGCACAATTAAGACGTAGGAAGGCTCCCACCCTCCTGGTTTTCTGAAACTATGAAAAATTGAGGACTTTTTTGCACAGGCCGATAGGACTGTACTGCAATGAAATGTACTGCAATGAAATGTTTCAGAAAGTTACATTGGTAAAGGGACAGGGACCATGGCCTATACTGCGATATTGCTGCCTAACACCGTAAGTACGCTCCAACTAAGTATTTGCTACACCACTTAATGAGTTATGTGTAAATGTTTATGCTTTGGTTCAGAAAAAAAAAAGTTTGAGTCCAGTGGAGCCTTTAATTCCAACAAGAATATGAAGAAGACAAAGAAGAAGACGATGACGAAGAAGACGAAGACGAAGGAAGAGGAGGAGGAGGAGGAGTTTGGATTTATATCCCTCTTTTCTCTCCTGTAGGAAACTCAAAGGGGCTTACAATCTCCTTGCCCTTCCCCACTCACAACAAACACCCTGTGAGGTAGGTGGGGCTGAGAGAGCTCCAAAAAGCTGCGATTAGGCCAAGGTCACCCAGCTGGCATGTGTGGGAATGCACAGGCTAATATGAATTCCCCAGATAAGCATCCACAGCTCAGGCAGTAGAGTGGGGAATCAAACCCGGTTCCTCCAGATTAGAAGGCACCTGCTCTTAACCACTACGCCACTGATGCTCCTTGGTATATTCTTTGTATAAGCTTTCATATGCTTTTTTCCTGCTGCTTTGGACTAACATGGCAGCCCTCCTGAAACTTTTGTTTCAGGTGTGTTTCAGCTTTGTTCTAAATTTCTGTTTGGTTTTCAGATTTCTGCAGTCTAAACCCTATTGCACTGTTCATTGGATGTCTCATCTCATTGACAGTGCTTGATCTGTAATCTGTGACCTGCCTTGGGTCTCAGTGAGAAAGACAGACTATACATAATGCAAATAAACAAATGCCTGTAAGATCTCAAACCCAGACCCTGTGGGAGATTCTTAACTCAGAATGTACACTTAAAGGGCAAAAGTTAAAGCTCTTTTTTTAAAAAAAAAATCTACTGTCCAATTTCAAGACATGGCCATCTGAAGCTTCTTGGGATTAGCTCCCTCCTCCCCCTTCGTCTCCTCTCTAAGGCAAATCACTAAACAGGAGCAACGTTATGTAAACTTGGCAATGTGAAGTTCAAAAGGCCTCCTCTCGTAACACATTTGGAGGCATGAACCCAGGACATTTTTAAAGCTAAAAATAAAGCTAAAAATAAAAAGTGTGATCATGGCAAACAAAAATCCAGTGGCTTAAAAACTAGCAAAACTTATTCCAGCATAAGCTTTTGTGAGTCAGAGTTAACTTCATCAGAAGCACCAGAGTGTGCAAACATGTATCAGTTGTAGCTCTCTTCAAGGATGTACTCAACAGCAAAACTGGGTTTAGCTCTGTGTATTGAGTGAAACGGTCTACAGTATTTTTTTTGCAATTCAGATGGATTTTTGGAAGATGATCATACTGAATGTATTTATAAAGATGACTACCCTCGGGTTTTTGGAGATATTTTTTCTTTAATTATGGGTCAAGCAGTAAGCGGGAGATGGGTGGAGCTTTCAGAAGTCCAACCAATCACCATTCTATGGATTTTGAAAAGTTGGCAGGTATGGAATTTGTTGAAAAGGATACTGTTTTATGTTGCTGTCAGGGTGGTTTAGGGAGAGAAAGTCAGGGGAAAACCAGAGACGGAAGATCCTGCTTCTCCAGCCTCTATGAAGCCATCTGGATGTTGCTTGCCTCCAAAACACAGGATAGCAGCCTATCACTTTAAGATCTGAAGCAGAATCTGGCAGCTGAAATTCTGGCCCTCTTTGTTACACACAGAGCTTATTCAGCTGAACCAGTGATTCCCAAACTTTTTCAGACTGTCACCCCCTTGGATCCCATGTCACATCCCTAATGTAGTCCCCCACAAACACACACATATGAATACATATCTCTTGCTTGGTGTTAGATCTACTGCAAATTCAAAACAACACTGTTAACACATACCGTATGTATTTCACAAAATATGACCTAGTAAAAGTAAATCAATTTATTGAGTTGTTTTGGTTGGTTGGTTGGTTGGTTGGTTGGTTGGTTGGTTGGTTGGTTGGTTGGTTGGTTGGTAGGTAGGTAGGTAGGTAGGTAGGTAGGTAGGTAGGTAGGTAGGTAGGTAGGTAGGTAGGTAAGAGTGGGTAGTAGGTAGGTGGAGGGTAGGTGGGTAGGTGGGTAGGTAGGTAGAGTAGGTGGGTAAGTGGAGGTAGGTGGAGTAGGTAGGTGGGTGGAGTGGAGGGTGGAGTGGGTGGGTGGGTGGGTAGGTGGGTAGGTGGGTAGGTGGTGGGTGGGTGGAGTGGGTGGGTGGGTGGGTGAGTGGGTGGGTGGTGGGTGAGGAGGAAGGAAAGGAAGGAAAGGAAGGAAAGGAAGGAAGGAAGGAAAGAAGGAAGGAAAGAAGGAAAGAAGGAAGGAAAGAAGGAAAGGAAGGAAAGGAAGGAAAGGAAGGAAGGAAGGAAAGGAAGGAAAGAAGGAAAGAAGGAAAGGAAGGAAAGGAAGGAAAGGAAGGAAGGAAGGAAAGAAGGAAAGAAGGAAGGAAAGAAGGAAGGAAGGAAGGAAGGAAGGAAGGAAGGAGAATGTGTGTTCTGCCTGCTACTCAGATAATTCAACATCCATTCAAATCCTCTGAAGGTGCCAGCCACAGATGCAGGCGAAACGTCAGGAGAAAATGCTACTGGAACACGGCCATACAGCCCAGAAACCCCACAACATTCCAGTGATTCCGGCCATGAAAGCCTTTGACAGTACATCCATGGCAACTTCTTTAAGGGGGAGAAGGCTGTTTGTGGCTTGTTGCCAGGAGAATATCTACAGAAAATGGTGTCTGGGGCAAACACTAAAATTGCACCCCCTTCAGCACCCTAAATCAGAAGACAGCATAGGAAGAGGGGCCATATTACAGTATGATTAGTTCTCCTCCTCCTAGTCAAGCACAGTAACTAGTCCACAAGGCTCA
Source organism: Sphaerodactylus townsendi (assembly GCF_021028975.2). Lineage (NCBI taxonomy): Eukaryota > Metazoa > Chordata > Lepidosauria > Squamata > Sphaerodactylidae > Sphaerodactylus > Sphaerodactylus townsendi. The sequence continues at coordinate 32,248,394 of NC_059425.1, forward strand.
AGGGAAGTTAATAAACAACAGATATGACAGAAGCATAGAGAAGAAAAATGGAGGATTCTGGGTTATGGGGGGACTAGAGAGCACTGCTTGAAGTCCCAATTCAGGACATGGTAAGGTCCATTCCAGGATTTGGTTTATTGAGATTGGGGGCAGGAAATATTAAGGGAATCATACAAGGACTCCCGCAACTTTTAACGAGATGCAAACAGTTGTATGAATTATCTTCAAAATGAAAAAAGGGTATGAGGTCTGTCATGATACAGCAGCATTAATATTTTTTCTGTATATGGAGAGATCCCAGATACAATTACAGATATTCAGATTTCTTTTGCTGACTTTGAACCAAACAAGAGGCATTTTTTAAAAAAATCTTCCTTTGTTCAATGACAGCCCCTGAATTCACAATTAATTACAAGCCTTCCTTTTGTCTGAGATGTCACTTGCTTGGGAGCTCTGAGAGGTGTTTGTCAAACGCAGATGCGAAGCCCCCAATCAACCTCCACTTAGTCATCTCTTTGAAATCGGCCTGTTATCCTTCTGATCCTGTGTAGGAAATCGAGCTTACGTGTGGCAGTTCATTCGACATCAACATATTAGCATATTATTAATCCTGAAGAAATTCATTTTATTGTTCATTAGATCATGGGAGTCAGGTCACTACGTTGTTTAGGAGACCAACCATCATTCCTAAGTGAGACTGTCTTTTAAACAAGGAAGAAAAGGAAGAAAGAGAGAGCTGGTTGGTAGAACCATTTTTTTCCTGGCTGGCTCCACAGATATTCTGTATTTTTGGCTTCAAGATGCTCAGATCACACACTTAGGTCACCAAAATGTTGCAGGTTAGGATGAACACTCCGCTATACAAAACAAAAATGCCCATTCAAGCCCATTCAAAATAGCATGTCAGTTTTTCCCCTGCTATCAAATTTCCGGTGAGGAGGGGTTGTTTTTCAGAGAGCAGAATTCAGTCACATGAGCCGCGACATGCAGACTTAAGCGGCACAGCCCAGATGTAAGTTTACCATCGATGTAGGTCGAAAACTGCCTGCTGCCCTGAAGTAGGCAAAGGCCAAAGAAATAACATAATGAGCATATGCCTTGTTTTTAATTTTAAAAACCTAATTATGTGCCTGGAAATCTGTGCGTGGTTCTTTTCTCAGTATTTGCATTTTCCTCTGTCTCAGAAAGACTAACCATACAGAGCTATGTAGGTCACTCCAGTCTATTGATTTCACACTATTGAATATCTATTTCTCTTTCACATGGGAATCGATTCACCACACTTCCCAAACCATTAAATACCGCTGAATACACAATGAAATTGTATTTGTATGCAAGCTGGGTTCTTCCCATTAAATAAAAACACAGTGGTGGCAATTCTACCAAATGTATAGTCGAAGGCTTTCTTGGCGGGAATCAACTGGCTATTGTGGGTTTTCCAGGCTGTGTGGCTGTGGTCCATAGTTTTAGCACCTAATGTTTCACTCACATCTATGGCTGGCATCTTCAGAGGCACGCCACAGTAAGATGTATTTAATTCCATGGCACAGTGTGGCATGCCTCCAAAGATGCCAGGCACAGATGCAGGCGAAACATTCGAAGCTAAAACTAGTAGACCACAGCCACACAACGACCCGGAAAAGCCGCAAAAGCCAATTCAAACTTTAAGGAACCAGACAATCGCAGTTTTACTAATTTTGAAGTCCTGTAGTGGGGAACACCTAAAGTCAACAAGACGTTGCTTGGGACAGGGGAAGCTTCCCACATTTGGGCTGTAACAGCTGGGGTAGTGTTTCGAAGAGGTTTGGAAGAAGAGAGGTCTCTGTGACAGCTGCTAACCCTGCAGTGAAGAATTTCTACAGGAAGACTGGGGCAGTCAGAGGTCACATACTCCATATAAAATAGCTTTCAAAAGAGGCTGATGAAGATAGCACTTTGCTACCATTTACAATCTGTGAGAAAAGGAACAAACAAGGGGAGAAGAACAAGGTGTTGGAAATTCCTTCTCCTGATTCTGAGACTCTTCGGTTGTGGCTGGGGGTGACAGTGAAGACAGACCAATGGCGTGACAGCCCACCCTCCCCAACCTGAACAATGCTCCATGCTAGTCAGGTGATTTAAAGGGAGATCAGAGGTAATTCCCCAACATCAGCATTCTGTTGTCTTATAGCAACTGGATGGCAAGTGATCAGCCAGAAATGTCAAAACTGAAGGCCAGAATCTGGAAACAATATGGCTTTAAGCACTTCCTTTCTGTCAGAAGCCCTGACCTGGATGTCCCAGGCTAGCCCAATGCCCCCAGATCTCAGAAGCTAAGCAGGGTCAACCATGGCTATTACTTGGATGGGAGACCACCAAGGAAGTCCAGAGTTGTTATGCAGAAGCGGGCAATGAGAAACCACCTCTGTCCATCTCTTGCCTTGAAAACCCTACTGGGTTTGACTTGACAGCCCTTTCTACCTCCACCATTCTGTTGGAAAGAGACCTGGGAAATCTGGAGGGAGTGTAATAGCAAAAAGATGATGTCTGGAATGGCAGCTCACCTTTTAAGTCAGCAGTAGCTGAGTAGCCTTTTGCTGAGTTTGCTTCCCTCACTGCTGCACACAGGCACTGAAAGCCTGAGCATGTAGAGAGATGTAAACCTTTGGGCCCTATTTTTTGGATCAGCCGGAGGACAGAGAAGATCTGCTCAGCAATCCAAACCTTTCCCCCCTACCGTTTTTGTTTGTTGTTGTTCTTATTTTTCTTTACTATTATTAGACGCTTTTGGGTCCCTGTTGGGAATTAAATTAAATAAATCCATGGGAAAATGGCAACGGCATGCTCTCCTCCTTGTACAATTGGAAGCTGAAAATGCTCAGGCAAGAAAAGAGGCAACTGTTGCACCAGCCAGAGTTTTCTGGAAGGTTCTGTGCTGAGGCCAGAACGTGTGTTCATTTCCAAATATGGGATTGTGTAGAGGCTGTGAAGAAAGAACACTCACCACACCATTGATCCCATTCTTCAGTGGCTGCTTGGGTACTATTACAAGGTAGGTGACAATCCCCTTCTCCTTCAAATATTCACACCGTGATCCACCATCTCCTGGTTCCACCTCAAACTCTCCCTTCAAGCAGTCCATGGTGCTCTGAGAAATATGTACACGTCTGCAAGAAACACACACACACGCAAACAAACAAAAAAGCAATCAGCTGTTACTGGTCAGCACTGATGCTGAAGGAAGAAGATCCCAGAGGTTCAGAGATCCTTATGCCTAGAGTTATATCTAAAGACTCATCAATATTAAGTGGGCCCTTCAGGCGGTAGCCCTGCCATTATGGAACAACATCCCCAGGGAGGTGTGCCCGGCCCCTCACTTTTGGAGCAGCAGTGGCGTAGGAGATTAAGAGCTCGTGTATCTAATCTGGAGGAACCTGGTTTGATTCCCAGCTCTGCCGCATGAGCTGTGGAGGCTTATCTGGGGAATTCAGATTAGCCTGTACACTCCCACACATGCCAGCTGGGTGACCTTGGGCTAGTCACAGCTTCTTGGACTTCTCTCAGCCCCACCTACCTCACAGGGTGTTTGTTGTGCGGAGGGAAGGGCAAGGAGATTGTAAGCCCCTTTGAGTCTCCTACAGGAGAGAAAGTGGGGATATAAATCCAAACTTTTCTTCTTCTTCTTCTTTGATCTTCAGGAGGCAGTTGAAGACAGTGTTACTTAGGACTGAATTTGATTAATTTAGCTTTTATTCATTGGTCGTCCTAACTGAGATTTAGGTTGTGGTCTTTTATGTGTTCTTTTATAATCTTTATAAATCGTTTTATAATTGTTACACACCAGCATGGTGTTTGAGCGGCAGACTCTGATCTGGATGGGGCTCTAAATTATGCACAATTGCACAGTAGGATCCTGTTTCAACAAGCTATATACAGTAATGTAGACCATAGCCCCTGATAATTTGTGAATTCTTAAGTACAGCGTAAGTCTATAGCCTGCACAGAAAAGCCCTCTGGAACAATTCAGTTTTGAATAGTTCCTGGAAAGCCAGGAGAGTGGGAGCCTTTCTGACCTCCTCTGGCAGGTCGTTCCACAAGGTGGGGCCACAAAGAAGAAGGCATGGGTACAGGAAGTGGTTACTTTTGCTCACCTGCAGGTCTGTACCTGCAAAAGACCCTGCTTGGATGAATGAAGCTGTTGTGGCAAACCATAGGGGGAGAAGGTCTTGCAGATATGTGGGTCCAAGGCCATGAAGAGCTGTGTATGTGACAGCGAATACCTTAAATTAAGCCTAGTAACTGAGGGGTAGCCAGTGAAGTGCCTGCAAGATGGGAGTAATATTTGTGGTCCATCATTCCTTATCATTAACCTGGATAGCTTTAAAAGGAGCTTGGACAGATTTATGGAGGAGAAGTCAATCTATGGCTTCCAATCTTGATCCTCCTTGATCTGAGATTACAAATGCCTTAGCAGACCAGGTGCTCGGCAGCAGAAGCAGCAGAAGGCCATTGCTTTCACATCCTGCATGTGAGCTCCCAAAGGCATCTGGTGGGCCACTGCGAGTAGCAGAGTGCTGGACTAGAGGGACTCTGGTCTGATCCAGCAGGCTCTTTCTTATGTTCTTATCACCAGCTAGAGTTTCTAAATTGATTTTGATAGGAGACCAATGTACAGTGCATTGCAGAAGTCTAGTGTCGATGTTACCATGGCATGGATCCAGGTGGCCAGAAATTATAAATTATTCTTAAACAAAAATACACTTCTGCCATTCAACCTTCTGGGAGCAGACTGGCAACTTTCCCATGCAGAAGGGCACCTTTAAAGCCAACACATCTTTAAGCTATGAAATTAATTGACACATGATATTGTGACAACCACTAGCATTAAAGAGAACCAGGTCAGAGACTGAAAACATGCCTCTTGAAGATCACCAACAAGAACTTTACAGGATCAGATGAGATACTGATCATTAATTTAGGCTGCAATCCTTTATACACTTACTTGAGAGTAAGTTCCACTAAACCCCATGGAACTGGGTTCAGCAAATATGCATAGAACTGGACTACATACCCTGTTTCCCCGAAAATAAGACAGTGTCTAATATTAATTTTTGCTCCCAAAGATGTGCTATGTCTTATTTTCAAGGGATGTCTTATTTTCCCACTCCATAGCTGCATGCTCTGGTCGATGGGCATGCTTCCAAACAAAAACTTTGATACATCTTACTTTCGGGGGATGCTTTATATTTAGCACTTTTTTCGGGGATGTCTTATTTTTGGGGAAACAGGGTATCAAGTGAACTATTTAAGTTCCCCACTATACACAGATTTTTTATACATCCAACAACATGAGTAAAATGCAGCCCCATCAATATTCTCAACCATGTTAATATCTCATTCCATATAGAGTGAGAAACTGACAAGATCATTTTAAGGTCATATTCTTTTAAGAAAATGCAGGGCGATCTGGCAGGACCTTTAGATAGCACTTTCCCCAACATTTCTTCAGAAATAGAAGAACTAGGTTTTTTTCCTTCTCAATTTCTCTTACAGTTATTTCCGGACTTGTGTCTCATTCCAATAACACAGAACACATGGCATACAAATCTTTCTGTCAACTCAATATTAACAATGGAAACTGTTTCAAAGTCAGCGATAAACATGAAAGGAAAAGTGACAGGTTGGGAATCGGGGTCAGCGTGGTTAGGAACATGCCCAATGCACAAAACCTGGCAGATGGCTCACTGTCAACCATTGGCGCTTGGCTTACCCGCTCCCACCAGGAAAGGGGAGATTGCATCAGAAACTCTTGCAAGGTCCTCGAAAGATGATGCCCCATTTCTTGATGGGAAAGATGAAGGGGGAGGCAAACATGTGTGATAGAATTAACCATTCCACTTCCTTCCAGGCGTCCCAACAGGAAATGTGAGATTTACCCAGCAAAGGCCTGGATTGACATGCCTTTTCCTTATGGCAAAAGGCACAGCAAAGCACATCTCCCTTGCATTAAGCCTTTGAAGAGATTCCCTATTTCCTGATGAGAGGGACACCTGGACAAGAAAGCGAAACATGGCTGTCATACTTTTTGAAGTCCTATCTATATTGACTGGGGTAAAAAGAGCAAAAAACAGTTAAGAGTTCTCTATTCTCGCTTGCATTCCTCACAGCATGAAGTCACGTCAGAGGAGCACACAGAAGATACCAGCTGAATGTTGGCATCCATCAGGAAGTGTAGTGGGGTGGGCACATGCAAAGCAATGTCATGCCAATGCCACTGGTTTCCAGGTTTGCATCAGAAGAGTTGCTGTGGCATCAGCCTGCTGCCTACCCCCGTTTGCCCCCCTATCAATCCACAGGTAAGGAGGGATGCAGTGCAAGAGGTCTCCCGTTTACACCAGGTGACCTGGTCAGCCTCCAGCATTGAAAGGTTGGTCAGAAAAAGTGTTGGAAGGAGCAGTACAACAGCTCTCTCCGGCATCCTTTAGGCCCCTTCCGCACATGCAGAATAATGCTCTTTCAATCCACTTTCACAATTGTTTGCAAGTGGATTTTGCTATTCCACACAGTAAAATCCAGCTGCAAAGTGCACTGAAAGTGGATTGAAAGTGCATTATTCTGCATGTGCGGAAGGGGCCTTAGTCCTGCCAGAATCAAAATCAAACAGGAGAGAAGGAGAGTACATGGGAGTGGGACAGATGGAGTGGAGGAGAGGCAGCAATGGAGTACTTAGTAAAGGGACTCCTAAAGGACCTCTTGCCCAGTCCAGGCCCTTTCAAAAAACAAAAAATCTGTGATGCCATTCCTGAAATGTGATAGTGGTGTTGGTACAGGAATGGGGTTGGCTTTAAGGACTATGAACAGTACATGGCACAATCTTTTCCCCTTCCTCTGGAAGCTCACTGCCAAACCCCAAGAAAGATGTATTGTCGAAGGCTTTCACAGCCGGATTCAACTGGTTGTGGTGGGTTTTCCAGGCTGTGTGGATGGGTCTGGTAAATCTTGTTCCTAACGTTTTGTCTGCATCTATGGCTCACATCTTCAGTCTGTCCACTGGACACAGTGTGTAACAGACTTCCCTCTGTGATATATCTCTGAAGATGCCAGCCACAAATGCAGGCAAAACATTAGGAACAAGATCTACCAGAGCCAGGGGTAGGGAACCTGCGGCTCTCCAGATGTTCAGGAACTACAATTCCCATCAGCCCCTACCAGCATGGCCAATTGGCCATGCTGACAGAGGCTGATGGGAATTGTAGTTCCTGAACATCTGGAGAGCCGCAGGTTCCCTACCCCTGGTCTAGAGCATGGGTCTGGACTACAAATCCCATCAGTCCCTGCCATGCTGGCAAGAGCTGATGGGATTTGTAGTCCATGAACATCTGGAGAGCCACAGGTTGCAGACCCCTGGTCTAGAGTCACAGTTGAATTCACCAATCATGTTAAAGGTTAACTGCTCCTTTGCCCCTAGACTGACTTTCTCCGGCCTTGCTGTGTTGGGCAAACTTCTGCTGACTAGAAATGACTTTTTAGTGAACCTTTATTCTCTTTTTTCTATATCATGACACATTCTACCCTCTTTAAGAAGAGAACTAGAATCATGACATGGGAGAGGCAAAGAAAACGCTTGAAGTGAATCTTGAGGAGGAACGGGAGTTTCCGGGCACAAGAAATATCAAAGAGGAAAGGCAAAGAGGAAAGAATGTGAGGAATAGCCAATAGAGCAGTGATTCTCAACCAGGGTTCCATGGTACCCTGGGGTACCATGAGCACATCCCATGGGTACCATGACAATGCTACCGCCTGCCTCCCCCAATGGAACCAAATGGATTTTGAAGTGGGGGGGGGGGTTGAAGTCTCATGGGCATCCTTTAAACAACAATGAAAAACAGCATTGTTTTATTTGCCTAAATTTGGCGTGGATTGGGGGGGGGAGATTTAAAGGGAGCTCTCAGCTGTCAATGCTGCTTTCCCTCCCCTTCCCTCCCCCTGCTTGCCACTCCCCGCACCTACAGGCCAAAAACAAAAAAACCCTAAAAAATGCCCCAAAAAATCAAACGAACTTCAAGGGTACTCTGAGATATGAAGAACAAGGTCAAGGGTACCGCGACATTGAAAAGGTTGGGAAACACTGCAATAGAGGGTAATAGGTGAGTGTTTGTGAAAGACCTCAAGGAAGCATCCTTAACTCCCATCTTGTAATATTTTCTGATTATATTGCCCTTGATATGGTGTAACTGGCAGATTTGAAAGCACGCATGCATGAAGAAATGCATAGCAGTCACCAGCAGGTGGAAGGAGGAGGAGGCTGGTTTTTATTCCCTGCTTTCCTCTACCTTAAGGAGTCTCAATGCAACTTACAATCACATTCTCTTCCTCTCCCCCACAACAGGCACTTTGGGAAGTAGGTGGGGCTGAGAAAGTTCTGAAAAATGTGACTGGCCCAAAGTTACTCAGCAGGGTTCATGTGGAAGAGTAGAGAGTTGAACTCAGTTCTCCAGATTTGAGTCCACCACACTTAAACACTACGCCATACTGGCTCCAGGTATGAGATCCAGGCTGCTGTTTCATAGCAGTCTGGGCCACTTACCCACTAGTGGACCTAATCAAGTGTAGGTGCCCCAACCAACCATGTCAAGTAGCAAGACTTCACAGAATAACATAGGCAGCATGAGCAAGAATGCCAGCAAGTTCTTGAGCCCTTCGGGGATAGGACGGTATAGCAAGTTTAATAAATAATAATAATAATAAAATAAGTTAAAAACTTCTCTCCACATAACAAAGATCAGAGTTGCCAAATGTCAGGTCTGCTCCTGTTCCTTTACCGGATTGATTTGTAGACACTAGCAAGTGAAGCTTTTCATGGTCCCACTCATTAACAGCTGCACACTAACCAGCTATTAAAGGCAGGGAATGGTAGAAACACTGACTAACCAAGACCATCACCTACAGTGAGGTCTGGTGCATCTCAGCTGTTCCTAAGATGACCTAAACTAGGATATCGAGTTGGTTCGGTCTGAACGTCTTTGCTTTGCCTGTCAGACTTTCCAGATGCCCTTGCTCTGATCTTCCTCTTCATTAAAACTTGTTGTGGTGTTTTGGAAAAAAAATCTTATCAGGTCTCTTAAGCATCTAAGTGCCGAGAGGCTGGATAGCGTCTGGGGACAGCAACTTTTAAAACAGAGCTGGCAGCGAACGCTTTGTTACGTATGATGCTCAGTCAGGGAAACAGATCCCACGTAACTTGACTGAATGCTGCTAGAAAATATCTGATTTTATGGATTTAAAAAGTGAAGCCTCTGAGACCAATAATATTTTATGAGGACAGCTATCGAAACTACACAGCAGGCTCTCAACCGACGCAAAAACAGTCATTTCTTCCTTTCCAGATCTGTTCTCCCTTTCTGCACTGAGTGTAGGCAACTCCACTAGTAATCACTTCTTTGTGGCCTTTTTCTTAGTGGCGTTCAGTCTTGCCGGAATCTTATCAATCATTTCTGTGTGCCCCTCTTTCTATTATATGAAGAAGAGGAAGAAGAGTTTGGATTTATATCTTGCCTTTTTCTCCTGTAAAGAGACTCAATGTGGTTTACAAACTCCTTTCCCTTTCTCTCCCCACAACACATTGTAAGGCAGGTGGGGCTGGGAGAGTTCCAAGGAACTGTCACTAGCCCAAGATCACCCAGCAGGCTTCATGTGCAGGAGTAGGGAAACAAATTCAGTTCACCAGATAAATGTCTACTGCTCACGTGGCGCCGCTCATCTGCCCAAGTCTCATACAGGTGGCACAAAGATGTTTCCTACCTTTCTCCCCTTCCAGAAGGGCCCTTAAGAAAAGATGTTTCCAAATTTCTACCTAATAGGAATTCTCCTGGGAATGCTGTGTTTTAACGCCAGTTGTCTATGATATAGTGTGGAATTGCACACGTATTTTTTTCTGCCCCTTTTCCATTTATGTCTCAATGGATAGGGATTAAACATTTGGATATGTTGTATTATTATTACAAAAACATGTATTGCCATACATTGGATACATATAAAGCAAGTGTTCAAGTGAGCATCAGGCGCCCAGCCTTGCAAAAAAAGTTTTGCAGTAGAACCTCAGAGGGATGATGAACAGGTCAATATACCAAAACCCCGGCACAAAAAATGCTCATGCAGCTCCATTCTTAAGGCATTTAACCCTCTATTTACAAGGTGGTTGACTGTAAAAGGAAAGCTTAACATGTTACAGAAAAAGCACAACCTTGGATTTCTACAGTGAACAAAAATGTATGAAAATTACACCCAGGAAAGTGCAGTTCCTTGGTGAGCATTTCTCTGGCATCCTCAGCCAGCATTTTCCCCTTTCAAATGTTACTTCAGAAGGCATTACGAACACAGCATGGAATCATGACAGCCCATTTCTTCTGTTAAAAGCTTCTCTGAGGGCAAAGCCACATTCATCCTGCTTCTGTTTTGCCAGCTTTATGATCCAACTGGGAAAATACATGCCAGCTGACTGAGGCCCAAAAGGTAGCAAGTTTAGGATAGCTATCCAAAAGTCACTCTCCCCTCCATACAGTTAAATTTGGCTGGTGGCTGGCAAAGGTTGTGTTTTTCCAAGCATAAGCACTTTTTTTTAATAAGAAAAGCAATTTTCTGGATATTAATTTAAACTCATCTTCTTTGGTGTTGCTAAGAGACAATAAACAGACTGACATGTTTATCATGCGCTGTATTTGAACAGTAGGGGTTTAAGGGGGGAAATTATTCTCACACAACACTGTGTAATCTTCCTTCTTACTATAAGCGGAAATATCAATAATGAACTATGTGACAATGATGCTTCCACAGAACCCCCAGTTCACTCAAGGTGGAAGGAAGCTCTTACTATGGTCAGTTACGCATGACTTGGAGGTACTGTAGATATTTATTGTGAGTATAGTCAGTTTTCACTTGGTTTGGCAGAAGAATACTTTCCCAATGCCAAAACGAATGGAAATAAACAGGGCTAATTTCTAAACTGAGAATTTGTGGCTTAAATTGAGAAGCCACACGCTCCTGCTCCTTAATCCAAGAATTTGATTCCTGTGCTAAGTTCCAGAATATCTTGTGTAATACCAGCAAACTGAAGTAGTTTCCTGGGAAATTTTGGACTCAGAGGAAACCCTAGAAGTCTGTAATTACTACAAAGTTGTGCCAAATACATTCTCAGTACCTAGATCAGTGGTTCTCTACCTGGGGTCGGGACCCCTTTGGGGGTCGAACGACCCTTTCACAGGGGTCGCCTAAGACTCTCTGCATCAGTGTTCCCCATCTGTAAAATGGATAAATGTTAGGGTTGGGGGTCACCACAACATGAGGAACTGTATTAAAGGGTCGCGGCACTAGGAAGGTTGAGAACCACTGACCTACCGGTAGATAGTTTTTATCAATGGCTACTTCGCAATGACTACCGGTAAAAGGAACTTGCACCCCCCGGAAGCAATTAATCTCTGAATACGAGCACTAAGAAACAACATCAGAAGAGGACCTCCAGAGTGGGTGGCCACTGTTTTAAAAAGTATGTCAGACCATGAGTCTACTCCAGCTTAGACACCTCATACTCTTATGTTACAAATTCCTGCCCATCCATATCGTTATTTTATTTAGCATTTCTATGCCATTTCTCTTCCATCAGAACAGGAGAATGACACCTTTACCTCAGAACCACAGCTTGGGCTCTTGTAACCCACTCGTCTTTCAGTTCCTTGCACCATTAGATAGGAGGCAGACGTTCTGGACAGAGTCCAAAGCACCCTCAGTGCCCAAGCCTGTGGCATGCAACTGAACTTTAAGCCCTGGGGATAAATCTAACAAGGATTCAGGCTGCGCATATCGCTATTTACTAAGCCCTGGCCCCAGAACAAAGAAGATATGAAAGAGCCCTCTGATCTTGACCCTGGATTAGGACGGGCCTGCTTGTTTAGCAACAGAACATCTCCAGAGTGGAAATGATGATAAGTCTGTTGCAGCAAAAACAACAAAGTCTCGGGGCACCATGAAGACTAGCAAATTTATTGTGCCATAAAATGTATTATGGAGCTGCAGCTGCTCCCGGCTACCTAATCGCAATGCTTCAGTCTGTTTCTCTGCCTCCAGTCTTCTGACACAGGCTTGCTTCACCAAACTACAGCAGCACGGTAGAAAGGGAGCAAGTGAAGTTGATCTCAACACTGCGGGCCCTTCACTGCTTCCCCCCCTGCAGTATGACAGCTCCGGACAGGTCATCACCATCTTAATTTCTGATTTCTTTCTGGCTCTATTTTTCTGTTCTCAGGATTGACATTGTCTCGTTTTCTCTTCATACCTCATCCCTTTTTGCCTCAGCATTTCTGGAGTATCAATCTGCATGAGGCAGGAACTCTTGTGCTTTTTTACCCAGTGCTTAAACTCTGCCCCAAAAAACTGGTGATGGTTAAAGCTATCTCTCTTAGATTTTTGCCTGCCCCGTAAACAGCCTCGCTGACTCACAATCACAGGCCGGTCAGAGGTTTTATAAGTAGCAATAAGAGGAAAATCCCTTTCAGCAGGCAGGGAGGGGATGGTGAGGGAAACACCCCCCAATACCAGGGACTTGCTATTTTTAACACCTTTGTTGTTGCCATGACAACCAACCAGTTTTCAAGCAGGCTCATTGGCTCTGCAGGCTGGCCATTACAGCTGCTCCAAGGAAGCATGTAGGCAAAAAGTATACTTGCTTCTCTTTTCTATAGAGGCCTTTTTAAATTTGAGAAATCTCAGGAAATCGATAACTTTCCAGAAAATAAAACTCGGAGTGCCCAAGCACCTGTGGTTTCTCCCTTGGCAATGTATATGCTACAAAACGAATTTTGCTACCTTTGGCCTTCTCACACATACCTCCCCCTGCTGCCATCTTGTACAGCTTATCCTCAGCATGGAGATACATCATGGAGCTGTTTCATTAAAAACAAAGCAGCCTTGACCTATAAAAAGATGGCAGCTCTACAGTTAATTTGTATGGGCTGCTTTATTTATAATTTAGCCTCTAATTTGGGGTGCCAACTCGGGGTTTGGGAATACCTGGAGATTTGAGAGTGAAGTCTGGGAGAGGGGAGTTTAGAGAGGGGAGGGACCTTGGTAGCAGGGGTGGAGTGAGGAGGAACTGCACCTGGGGCATGTGCGCCCTTGCGGCGGCGGCAGCCACCCCCACCCTACCCCAGAACGCCCCCTCCACGCCCCTGCTGCAGCGAGTGCCCGGGGCATCATGCCTTCCCTCACCCCGTTGGCACTACGCCACTGCTTGGTAGGGTATAATGCCAGGCCGTTAGGGCTGCCAGCTCCAATTTGGGAAATGTTGGTTAGGAAATTAAAATTTTGGAGGCGGAGCCTGAGGGAGTGGGGTTTGGGGAGGGGAGAGACTTCAGTGTCATAGAGATGTCATAGAGTCCATCTTTTAAGGAGACCATTTTCTCCAGGTGAACCAATCTTTTGTTACCTGGAGAGCAGTTGTAATCCCAGGAGATCTTCAGCCACCACCTGGAGGTTGGCAATTGTACATGCAGCCCACCTGCCAAAGCAGCCATTTTCCCCAAGAGAAGTGGAACAAACGTTTTAAATAAATAAAAAATAAACAATGTATATTTTAATCATCACTATTGGTTACTTGCATAAATATTAAGGTTTGATATTTTTATTATGTTTTATTTTGGAAGCTGACTTGGACCGTTCCCAGAGAGGCAGAATAAAATAAACTAAGGAACTCTACTGTTGCTTATGAAAAATGCTCAGTCAAATCAGATGTCTCAAATACTATCAGCCAGACTGCCCAAAATGCTCCCATCTTGTTTTCTCCTACCACAATATGAAGGAATCCAAGGAGAGTCAGGTTAGCCAAATCTCATTAGATCGTGGAAGTTAAACAGGATCTGCCCTGGTTAACTGTTGGATGGGAGACTTCCAAGGAAGTCCAGTGCCTCTTGGTGTGCGAACTCTATTGGAGCACCACAAGTTAGCTGCAGTTTCTACCCACCACCAAGGGTATGAGGGGAATATTTTTAGTTTAACCTTCTCCAGGGCAACATTCACAATCAAAATTAAGCCTATCCTTTGTGTTTTTTTAGGGCCAAATTATATGGCTGGAGCTCTAATCGTGGAAATTGAATGGAACTTTATGGAACAAAACTGCACCATTTCCATCTATCCATTTTTGTCTTTCGATCCTCCAGGGAGCTTGGGATAGGGTGTATTATTCCCCCTTCACAATTTAATCCTCACAACAATCCAGTGAGGCAGGTTAAGCTGAGAGAGGAACTGACCCCAGATCACCCAGCAAGTTCCATGGCTGACAGAGCATTTGTATCAAGCCTGACACTCTGTCCAGTACACTTCGCTGGCTAAGCTTGCAGGTCCTTCTAGTTCTACCTGCTAGCGATTGGTAGACTTCTATATACTATTAATCAAAGGTACTGTCGATATGTGGAACAATACACACACAACACGCACATGCCAAAAAGGCTGGTTTGGATCTTCCCTGTGGATCAAAGTAAATCTGGGACACCTTGCTCCAAGCTTAACTTGCAACAGAAGGTTTTTAGCCCCTTTCAGTGCCCCTGAGCTGTGTTATTGTGTTCTTCTGACTCAGGAGGCTGCAGACTCCCTGCGGAGGCAGCCCAGGGCTTCAGTTACCTACATTAAACACAAGCAATTAGCTTTAAAGAGGGCAGGGAGACCAAGAAGCTGAAAACACAAACAAACCCCAACAAGAGCACCACAGCTATTGTGATAGCAACTTTGCGTACACAAAGCTCTGTAAATAGCACAGAACGCTGCTAGCCAGGCAGCCCCTGACCCAAGTAGATTAGAGTCTAAATGAAGAAACAGCATTGTTTAATTTGAGCAGGGCCCTGGGGTTGCATGAGGAGCTGATAATTCCAGCAGAAAGGAATGTTCTTAAGTCAAAAGCCAGGGGAATCGGGTCATCTATGGTTAGACAGAATAGTTCTCCCCACCCCCCATTCATAGGCTGCTTAAGAAGAGTTCCTCTGAGCATGTGTTCAAGTTGCTGCCCAGTCAGGGCACATGGTCAGCACAAAGGCCGGCCCGGCCTTTTGTAGGCTCTGGCCAGCCTCCCCCTGGTTACATTGCGCCTGCCCTCAAGGGGCATGGCTGGGGAGGTCCCCCATCTGCCCTTACTAGGGCGGATGCCCCTCCTGCCCTTCCTGGGCAGCAACTGCGGCTGTGCTGGTTGACAGCTGCTCTTTTCTCTTTATTTACATCACGTGTATCAAACTTCTCTGTTCATCTTATGGCAGAATTTTTTGAAAACTTAACACTTAAAACCAAGCCATTCTTTAAACGTGCACGCACACGGACGCGCATACACTAAAAACCAACCGCAATTAGAAATTCTGCACAAGTAGCAATTCGGTAATTCAGTCAGTCTTTATTACCAAAAGCCTTGTAAGCAGGCCTTACATTTTCCCACAGAAAGCCAGAGGCATCCTTTAGGTGACTGACCAATAACTGATGTTTTACTAGTTGCCAATCCCAGCATAAGCAATTCCTGAAGATTTGGGACTGGTGGTTGCACTCAGGGGAACTTGGAGAGGAATTTCAACTGGAATCTATGGTATCCCATACAGTTTGCCCTTTGAAGCTGCCATTTTCTCCAGTGAAACTTATATTTTATTTCTTTCAAACTCCTCGTTCTTAGATCAAGGTCCTGAACAATAAAACCAGAAAACTTAAATGCTCCCCATATGTAATTACAAGTGCATCACTTGTAATTTCAAAAGAATTCCAAGCCCCAACTGGACCTTGACAGCCCTGTATGTCTCTGCACTATAGAGCAGAAACAGACAGATGTCATGGGATGGTTCTGTGTGTTGAGTGATGTCAAGTCACTTCTAACTTATGGCAACCCTATGTATTAATGACCCCCCAAAACATCCCTTCACAAGAAATCTTGCTTAGCTTACCCTGGGCTTGTCAGAGCTTGGGTACTAAGCAGGGTCAGTACTTACATGGGAGAACATCAAGGAAGATTGGGGGGGGGGGTGCTATGTGGAAAAAGGCAATGGCAAACCAGCTCTTCTTGTCTTTTACCTGGAATACCCCATAGTCAGCTGCAACTCAATGGCACATTCTCGAACAGTATGCTGGAATTTCAAACCATAACCGGTGTAGGTGTAGTGATCCCAGCTTTGTACCGCCACATTCAAACAAAAAAAATGAGGGCAACAGGTTGGGATAATGGGTGTTTTCTGCCTAGCCCAACAGAGGAAGGGGCTCAAAAACAACATCAAATTCCTAGCCCAACAGAGGAAGGGGCTCAAAAACAACATCAAAAAGGATGGATGGATCTAGGGAAGTTCAACAAGCCTCCAAACATTCTGGGACAGCTACCAGAAGCTAGTTGCAATTTAAAGTAATTGAAAACATATCCCATTTTGGCCCTTTACTATTGTGCAGTTTCTCTGAAGAAACCATAAGAATCACGCTTATGATATGATCAGAAGTTCTGGATGAGCTACAAAAATGATAAGTCGAGAGGGGAAATCCTAAACTGAAAGGCAAAGGAAACGGTGCTTGTTCCTTGTTCTTCAAACAAGAAAAGGAGTACTCACACTCTATGGAACGTAGATTTTTTTTAAAAAAAGGAAGCCAGATGAACTGTGGCTAGGGTTGCTAACTCCAGGTTAAGAAATTCCTGGAGAATTTGGGGGCATCCAAAGCGGCCATTTTCTTTAGGTGAATTGTTGCAGGGGTAGCCTTGGGGGAGGTGGGTCAAGCCTAATGAATATGGGACAGGGGGAGGTGGTGTAGTTGGGTCTGTCAAAGGTGAGGTTTGAAGAGGAGATGAGAAATGAGATGTGAACGTTTGGGGGCACTGGCTTCATAGAAAGATACTGGGGATAATCAGAACGGAAGATTTTAACAAGGTGGGGAAAAGAAAATCATAGAATCAAAGAATCATAGAGTTGGAAGAGCCCACAAGGGCCATCAAGTTCAACCCCCTGCCATGCAGGAACACACAATCAAAGCGCTCCCAACATATGTTCATCCAGCCTCTGTTTAAAACCCTCCAAAGAAGAAAACTCCACCACTCTCCAAGGCAGTGAATTCCACTGTTGAACAGCCCTGACAGTCAGGAAGTTCTTCCTAATGTTTAGGTGGAATCTCTTTTCCTGCACCTTGAATGCATTACTCCGTCTCCTAGTCTCTGAGGCAGCAGAAAACAAGCTTGCTCCCTCTTCGACATGGCATCCCTTCAAATATTTAAACATAGTTATCATGTCCCCCCTTAACCTTCACTATCAGCAGCGATGGATCTCATATCTGGGAGAGGGCTTCAGCTCAACGTTGGCCCTTGACTTCTGCCACACCCACAACCCACTGCCTTGTTTCACCCTCTTCTGCTGCTCCTCAAACACCACTCTTGCTAGGGTAGGCAGCTGATCAACAGCACATTCCCAGAGGGACCATCCAAACATCGACATAACAAAGATCATAATGATAAAACAGATCAGCATAAAATGTTTATTTCTGGACATCATGTTCCTCTTTTTCCAACGTGAGGAGACTTGGGCATGCTGCGTTGCCAAGGTTTTGCTGGCCCTGTACTCTCTGTACCACTGAAACAATTAGCAGAGAGAGAAGCAAGAAGCAGCCATCCAGGCTGCCGCTGCAGTTATCAGACAAGCCACGGCCTCGCTATCACCCAATTGCACCCTTCCCAAATAGGAAAAATATTATTTATTCAGGCTTCTTTAGGACCATTCTTACCTCTGCTCCAAAGGGAACTACAATCCTGTATGTTTTCTTTGTTGGTAATTTACGGTAACTGTATGCAAGCTTTAAAAAAAAATTAGCTGAGCTCGGACAAATAGAAATGGCTAGGAGGTTTCAGAAAACCTAATCTGATAGAAGTGAATACTTTTCTGCATGGGCAGTAATTGCCTACCCTGTGTTGGCTGGCAACCCCCCCCCCAAAAAAAAACTGCAGATGGCTCAAGTTGGATGGCTCAAACAAGCAAGCCAAACTGCATACCGCTTTATTAACACTGAATGGCATATGTATGGATTTAAGCATTCCAAACATTAAAATCCAGAGACCTTAAAGTTCACTATCCTTTCAATATTACAGCTGTGAAGCTGAGAAAATGGTAGTTAAAGTAAGACTGGAAAACCTCATGCTGTATCAGGAAACCTAAGCTTCTTTAAACAGATGTTGTTAATATAGACTAGTTAGGTCTATATTAGGTCTATATTAGGTAGTTAGGTCTATATTAGGTAGTAGATATGAAGCTGGTAGAAACTCATAAATATATATATGAGTTTCTACCAGCAATTAGATATGAGTTTCTACCGGCAAAATTGCCATATACAGGGACATGAAATGGAAGTCGTAAAAATTTAAAAGATGAGATGGGCAGAAAACTTTGACAAGCACTTTGAGGCATCTGTTGATGACAGGAGTTCACCTAAGCCCACAGCAGCAATTGGGTAGGCCAGGACTTGGACTACCAGCACTGCGGGTGGAAGGACCCGTTTGGGGGTCGAATTGAGCTGTACTCACGAGAGACTAAGAGGGTCTGCATTCAGTGACTCTCCATTTGCCAAAAACAGGTTGAAATATCTGCCAGGGGGTTGGGAGTCACCACAACATGAGGAACTGAATTAAAGGGTCGCGGCATTAGGAAAGTTAAGAACCACTGGGTTAGGGAGGCATGGGGCTGGATCTAGGGGGGCGGGGCAAGTCTCCAGGGAGGCAGAGAGAGAGAGAGAGAGCGCATCAGGAGATGGGGCAGGCTCCATTGCCTGGAAGAGATCATTTGTTCTGCAGTGCACATATCCATTCCTCTGATTAGGCTGCTGCTAGCAGGTGAGGGAGGCTCTACAGAAGAAATGGCTCATTCTTCAGTGGGTGCATGCCCTGTTCCCCCCATTAGGCTGCTGCTAGAGGTGGGGAGGGGGAGGAAGAGGGAGACCCCAGGCCTCAGAGAGGAGTCACAGCCTTTGATAAGGCAAACACTGGGCCTGTTATTTGGCTGAGAGTATGAGGAGTAAAGAGCAGGGAGAGCTAAATCTTCCTGAGGAGATGTTCAAAGATGTCAAGT
The DNA here is from genome assembly GCF_021028975.2 of Sphaerodactylus townsendi. NCBI lineage: Eukaryota > Metazoa > Chordata > Lepidosauria > Squamata > Sphaerodactylidae > Sphaerodactylus > Sphaerodactylus townsendi. Next base: position 32,267,473 of record NC_059425.1, read on the forward strand.
TCCATGTAGTGGGAGACATAGACGCCCAGGTAACCTTCTTTGGCCTCTTCCTCCTTCCCTGGCTGAGGCACCCTTCACTCTTCTGACAAGGCCTTCCAATTCCTTGTCTTCTTGCACCCCCTTTCAAGAACTGTACATTGACAGTGGCCACAGTAGGCTTTGGGCATGCAAGACTTCGGGGGTGGGGGGGGGGGAGATTCTAAACCCACAAGGATAAGAGTTTTGGGGGCTGGTGACCACTAACAGTTTAGAACGCCTGATGCACCCCCTCTTTCCTGCCCCCTCCCTCGTGCTCTGCTGAGGCACTGCAAGCACCCAAGCAGTGTGGGGCTAAAGGGGGCAGAGGGAAAGAGGAGAAGCTCTTCTCTTGCCCCCCCCCCCAACTGCCACTTTAAAACTGGGAGTTGTGTTATGCTTGGCTTTGCCAAAGGCTGGGAGTAGATCTGCCCCCTCATCTGAAAGGCTTGGCCTTCCCCAAAGAGCCAGATTTTGCACCTTGGAAAAGGGGGTGGGGGACATGAACAGTTATGTGTCATCAAGGCACTTCTGACTTATGAGTCAATGACCACCAAATGTTCTCTCATGAATCGTCTTGCTCAGGTCATGTAAACTAAAGTCCATGTCTTCCTGTATTGAGTCAGTCCATCTCTTCTCTTTTCCTCCTGCCTTCAACATTTCCTAGCATTATTGTCTTTTCTGGTGAGCCTTTTCCACTGACAAAAGTATAGGTGCTTCGCTTTAGCTTTTAGCAACATTAGTTTAGTTCAGGGGTAGGGAACCTGCGGCTCGAGAGCCGCATGCGGCTCTTCTGCCCTTGCACTGTGGCTCCACGAGTTGAACTGCCGGCCCCATCCTTGCCCGCCCTGCAGGAAGCAGGGCGGGCATGTCCATACGCTTCTCAGAATGAGTGGAGTAAAAGGTTAAAAAAACCCTATATATATAGTGTTATCTTTATTTTAAATGTCAAAAATTATTTCCGGCTCCAAGTGTTTTCTTTTCCCGTGGAAAACAGGTCCAAATGGCTCTTTGAGTGTTAAAGGTTCCCTACCCCTGGTTTAGTTTATGTGTGCTGTTTTTAAAAAAAAAAGTTTGGGAAAAGGCTAGACTGAAAAACATTCTCCTTGGGTTGGGTTTTTAAGTGTGCAGAGAGGTTGAGGGAATATTAAAACATTATAGATAGATAAAATAATGTATGTATAATTATTCATTAGCAGTACATAGAGGTCAACATAATTTATTCTACCATTTAAACATGGATTATACATGTACATATAAAATGTATGTAATATATAGGAGGCATCATTTAGTACTTTTGCCCCACTTCAAAAATATATATATAAATCCCCTGGGGGGGGGGCGCACAGGGAGAGTGTTCTCTTGGTGGTGTGCAGCATTAGCTGCCATCCAGTATGGGAGGATTTGGTGGGGCTCAGCACCTCTTAGCACAATTCTGTGCCATAAATTTTTAAAAAATTTAAATGTCTGAGAACAACCTGGTGCTTCATGATGAACCTGCCCATCGGCTGGAGTCATCATTTTAAAAAAGAAGAAAAGTGGGAATTACTACCAAAAAAGAGTAAGATTTCAACCACAAGCATCTTAGCTCAAACTCTGCTATCACTGAACATGGCTTGTTATGTCTCACATTTATAACCTGCTTTATTCCATCACAGGAGGTTTGCAGCAGAGACTCCCTAAACGTACTCAGGCATTGGTCTGGCCAAGACCTGCTCAGCTTTAGCAAGGTGCTAGCAGGCATTTAGATATCACCTCAAACCTCACTTTAATATCTGAACAACCTAAGGCTGATTTCCCAGGAATTCAGGCACATAGTGGCCCACTTATTTTGTGATTTATTTTATTTATAATTTGATTTCTAGGCCGCCCTTTTTCTGGTGGGCTCACTGAGGCCCCTTCCGCACATGCAGAATAAAGCACTTCCTATCGACTTTCACAATTGTTTGCAAATGAATTTTGCTATTTTGCATAGTAAATCCAGCTGCAAAGTGCATTGAAAGGGAATTATTCTGCATGTGCGAACGGAGCCACAGGCTTACAACAATGACAATAAAATCCATGCAATTCCTATAAAAGACATCCAGTAGCAACTTAACCTATTTCTAAAATAGGAGGGGAAGGGTGGCAGGAGGGAGCCAGGGTCTATGGGAATGCTGTTACTGCCCTCAGCTACAGGCCTGGCAAAATAGCTCCATCATACAAGCCCTGTGGAATTGTGACAGGTCCATATCAACCAATATCTAATTGTGTATAACGGAACTGTGACAGGTCCCACAGGGCCTGGGTATAATTTGACAGAGCATTCCACCAAAAAGCTCTGGCTCTGGTAAAGGACAGCCGGATGTCTTTCAGGCCAGGGATCACAAATACGTTATTTTCCATGGAGTGAAGTCAGGGGTGTATCTTGGAAGGGGGATGTTAGAGTCCCAGGCACTACTCACCTCGATCACATGGGGGCGGATCCAGCCACTCCTTCCCCACACACACCTTGCCCGCCGCCTCACCTAGCCCACTGCTTCGCCTGGCCCACAGCCTGCTGCCTCACCCAGTCTGCCACCCGCTGCCTCACCCAGCCGCCTTGACTCTCCTTGCTTTGCCCAGCCCATCACCCCTCACCTTGCCCAGCCAGCCACAGCCTCATCTCGCCCAGCCAGTCAGCCACTGCCTCACCTGGCCCGCCACTTGCCACCTCACCCGGCCCACTGCCTCACCCAGCCACCACCTTGTCCAGGGATGCTGTTCTTGGTGGGGAGTCAGTACAATTTGGGGCAGGGGAACAATTTCAGGGCTCGCCCTGAGCACCATTTTCCCATGGAACACCATTGAGTGAAGGGCTCTCCTGGGGATGTATCTGGAGAGGTACCCCTGCAGGTACGAAGGCTTAGAGTCTCTTTCAATCAGTCACGCTGTTAGTCTTGAAGCAATCACCTGTACACTCCATCATGAGCATGAAACATGATTCATCAAGCCACCAGCCAAACTGGCTTTGTCTACAGTGTCACGATGAATCATGGTCTGCATTTGTGAAAATGGAACCAGGGCTTCCATTTAAACAGAAGCGCACAAGGGATTTCGACTCAGAAGGACAGTCCCTTCAGTGCCACTGGAATCCATTCAATATAAGTAAAACAACAATAATGATTATCTTTAGACTGTCTTTCTCTGGCTAATGAACTGAGCTTATCTAAACATGATGGTTCCTAGGAGTGTGCCATTTTAGACTTGATGTGTGTGGGGAAAGCAGATTACGCATTTGAAAATTCTCCCACCTCATCATTCTCTGCTCATTTTTTAAAAGAGTCAGGGAGAACACAGTAGTAACCTAACCGTTGCTTTCATTTATGGTAGTTTTCTATATGCAGGAAAACCTGGCAGCAATTTTTAAATTTTTAATTTCCCCTGCGAGTTGAAACCTTAAAGCCTTAGGAAATCTTATCTCTAGTTACCCATCTGTTTCCAGGCACAATTCAAAGTGCTGATTTAAAGCCCTAAACAGCTGGAGGCCAGGGCACCCAAAAGATCATCCTCTCCCATACTGTCCAGGCCTCCAGTTAAGATCTGGCTTCCAAGACCTGACCTCTGTGCCCCTGCTCTCAGAGTGCGGCAGGAACCAACTAGAAACAGGGCTTTTTCTGTGGTGGCACCTCGCCTCTGGAATGCCCTCCCCTACTTTACTTTTGCTTGGGTACCAGGCCAAACAAAATATTTTTTAACTTGGACTTAATTAAAGGTTTCATTTTACCATTTTTAAAAAGGTGCTGCTGTTGTACATTAGTGCGAATAGCCCAGCTTTGTCTGAGCTCATCAAAACATGGAAGCTAAGCAAACTCAGCCACAGGTAGTACTTGGATGGGAGACTACCAAGAAGAAGAAGAAGAGTTTGGATTTATATCCCCCCTTTATCTCCTGTAAGGAGACTCAAAGGGATTCACAATCTCCTTTCCCTTCCCCCCACCCACAACAAACACGAGTTGGGTGGGGCCGAGAGAGCTCCAAAGAACTGTGACTAGCTCAAGGTCACCCAGCTGGCGTGTGTTGGAGTGCACAAGCTAATCTGGTTCACCAGATAAGCCTCCACAGTTGAAGTGGCAAAGCAGAGAATCAAACCCTGTTCTCCAGATTAGAGTGCACTTGCTCTTAACCACAACACCACGCTGGCCAAGAAAGAACAGGGTTTCTCCGCAGAGGAAAGCAATGCAGATGACTGCCTCTACTTGTCTATTGATGGATGGAGCAGCATTGAATCACTTGCGATGCAACGGCCCATTCTTTTTCTTCTTCTGTTTTAAGAGTAGTTTTTATGCTGTTTATGGTCAATGGCTTGTTTTTATCCTGTTACTTTGTTTTAATTGCAAGCCTCCTCAAGCAGAGTTCTGAAGGAGTGACAGAAACATCAGAAGTAAATAAAATAATATTAAGTGACTTATTTGCATGTGTATAAATAAGACTTACCAGTTTTCACTTGAAAGCAAAATGGAACATCTAGCTTGAAAAACAAATATTTCTGCTTTTGAAATCAAACATTAATCAATTCTCAACCAGCTGTTCTTATCTACTCCTTTGACTCCACCTAAACATGGCAAAATGTATTCCTGGGTTGAATCACTTCAGACTCTGGGTAAGATTTTGGATATTTGAACACTCCCCTGAAAATACCCTTACAAATTATTTCAAAATGTGTTTTAAGGAATAGACTAGAACAGCACCTTTCATAGTGACATTAACTTGAGTCATCAAAAAGAGGGGGCTTTGGTTGTGATTCCGCCCGATCTGGTGTGTCATAGTCCAGAAGTAGGTTTACTATGGGATGAGTTGTTTATCTAGAATGAGCCTCAAAGGAAAGACTGACCATTTCTTTATTATCAGTTGATACTTATCACCAGTTTCTAATGCATGTGGAGTGAAGCATTTCTAAGCATTCCATCAGACGTTTTTATAAAACGCCCAAAATGTGATTCAGTTCACGACCCCTCACGCAATACAGTGACAAATCATGTCCAACGTAGATGGTAAACAAGGAATCAGCCACGTGACTCCGGGACATGCTAACTGCTTCTGAAAAGTAAATCCTGTGTGTTTGTTCACTAGATAAAAGTCTCAATTGCACAAACAAGATTCCATAGAGTTTTGAGGAGAGTGATAATGTATCTCCCTGGTGCAATACCAGCACTTCCACATCACACCAGAAGTGACATCATCCCGTATGGCTGTAGATCGCTCCCCCCACTTCGGCCGGCCTGCTTCTGCCTACCTAGCAGCTGAGTCTTACTGGGCAGTGGAAGGAATACCTTGGAGATTGCCCACTATTAGCCGGCACCTGGAACCCCTGTTCATTGGAGAAAACCCAAGGTGAGCAAATGCCCACCAAAAGTATTGTACTGACACCCCAGCTATCTCTATTTTCTTCATAATGTGCCAGGAGGGTGGGGAGAGGTTTCACGATGATGCACTTGTCAAATCTCTGTTGCTTGCCAGGGCTTCATTATCCTGGTTCTCTAGAAGTTAAACCTCCAAATGGGACAACATGTATGCTACCGTGTCTCTCGGGTTCATGTATAAACATGAACCCTCCACAGGCCAGCACTTCATTTCACTTGCTGCAGCTACTTAGGTTCATTCTGAAGTGTGGATAATGTCATGCACGTAGGTAAGGGGGGGGTTCTTGGGTTTGAAACCCCCCCATTCATGTCCGAAGCTCCACCCACCCGTTTGTGGGTTTTAAAAACATTTTAGTGCTTTTTCGGTTTTTGGCCTGCAGGGGGCGCATTGTTTGGGAATCTGGAAAAATTGTTAAGCTAGCAGCACCAAACTTTCAGGGTATCTTTAGGAGTCTCTCCTAATGATACCACCCAGGTTTGGTGAGGTTTGGTTCAGGGGGTCCAAAGTTATGGACGACTCCCAAAGAGGGTGCCCCCATCCTCCATTGTTTCCAATGGGAGCTAATAGAAGATGGGGGCTACACCTTTGAGGGCCCATAACTTTGGACCCCCTGAACCAAACTTCACCAAACCTGGGATGTATTATCAGGAGAGTCTCTTACTGATACCACCCAGGTTTTGTGAAGTTTGGTCCAGGGGGTCCAAAGCTATGGACTCCCAAAGGGAATGCCCCATCCTCCATTGTTTTCAATAGGAGCTAATAGAAGATGGGGGCTACACCTTTGAGGGTCCATAACTTTGGACCCCCTGAACCAAACTTCACCAAACCTGGGTGGTATCAATAGGAGAGACTCCTAAAGATACCCTGAAAGTTTGGTGCTTCTAGCTTAACAATTTTTCCAGATTCTCGTTTTAAATCCATCCTCTTCGGCATGGATTTAAAGGGAGAATCAGAGGTCCTCAGTTTAGAAGAAGAAGAGTTTGGATTTATATCCTCCCTTTCTCTCCTGTAGGAGACTCAAAGGGGCTTACAATCTCCTTGCCCTTGCTCCCTCACAACAAACACCCTGTGAGGTGGGTGGGGCTGAGAGAGCTCCGAAAAGCTGTGACTAGCCCAAGGTCACCCAGCTGGCATGTGTGGGAGTGCACAGGCTAATCTGAATTCCCCAGATAAGTCTTCACAGTTCAAGTGGCAGAGCAGGAAAACCCGGCTCCTCCAGATTAGAATGCACCTGCTCTTAACCACTATGCGACGTTGAAAGTGATGCTGTTTCAGGGTGGGGGATAATCCACCCCAAAACAGCATCACTTTCAATGTTGTTTAACTAGGGGCCCCATATTCTCCCTTTAAGGTGGATTTAAAAGGAGAATTTGGGCTCTCTAGTTTAAATGCCATTGAAAGTGATGCTGTTTGGGGGTGGATTCCAGCATCACAGCAGCTGCCCGAAGGGGGGGGGGGGCGCAAAACTCAGATTTTGCACCAGGCTCCATTTTCCCTCTATGCCTCTGCCCAGAGGGGAGGGGCAGGGGAGGGCAGGGCAGAGGAGTCTGCCTTCCCCAACCTCGGAAAGCTGCTTTTATAAGCGCTAGGCCAGGGGCGGGGCTTGGGGAGGCGGGGCCATGCGCTAGGGGCGGGTGGGGGTGTGGCCCCCCTGAACCCCCCCCATAAAAAATCTATACCTACGTCCCTGGATAATGTATTCTAAAACAATGCTTTTAACAGATTCTTCCTTTACTTTTAGCCTAGTACAAAAATCAGTTAATACAGCACACGTTAAAGTGAGAAAAGTCAGTGTGTTGTGGGTGTGGGTAAGGGAACGAAGGCAGTGAGCTTTGATTGAAGAGCAGAAAAGTTACAAGTTGTATAGCTGTAAAATCTTGGAGGATACAGGCACAGAGATAGAATACCCTGTACTTCACTAGCAGTCCAGAGGCCCAAATCAGTCCTGGCAGTTTTCTCAGGCCCCTTCTGCACATGCAGAATAATGCGCTTTCAATGCACTTTCACAATTGTTTGCAAGTGAATTTTCCTATTGTGCACAGTGAAATCCAGCTGCAAAGTGGATTGAAAGTGCATTATTCTGCATGTGCAAAAAGGACCTAAGACTAGCACCACTGTGTTATCTCTTTCCCACTCTTCCTGTTCCATCACTATTGCTAGTGTACCCTCTTCCACACACTCTGCTTCTGAGTATTAGCAATCCAGTACAGCCTGTCATGTTTGACCTCATGAAGCTGCCTTAAAATGAGTCAGACCATTGGTCTTTTAAGGTCCATATTGTCTACCCTGGCTGGCAATTGCTCTCCAGGCTCAGACAGAAGTCTTTCACACCTACTACCTGAGTTTTTTAAAACTAGAAATTCCAAGCATTGAATCTAGAACTTTCTGCATGCAAGAAGAAGAAAGTTTGGATGTATATCCCCCCTTTCTCTCCTGCAAGGAGATTCAAAGGGGCTTACAATCTCATTTCTCTTCCCCCACAACAAACGCCCTGTGAAGTGAATGGGGTTGAGAGCACCCAGCTGGCATGTGTTGGAGTGCACAAGCAAATCTGGTTCCCCAGATAAGCCTCCACAGCTCAAGTGGCAGAGCGGCAGAGGTGAAGCTACAAGGGGGCCAAGGAGATGCACACTGCACCGGGCATGCGCCTGGGGAGCGCAAAATTCAGGTTTGTGTTTTTTGTATTTTTTAGTATTTTTTCAGTTTTGCCTGCAGGGGGCGCAGTTTTTAGGCTAGCTAGCAGCACCAAAATTTCAGGGATTTTTGGGGAGACTCTCCTGATGATACCACCCAAGTTAGGTGAGGTTTGGTTCAGGGAGTCCAAAGTTATGGACTCCCAAAGGGGGTGCCCCATCCCCCATTGTTTCCAAAGGGACCAAATAATCTCATGCCTCTGAAGATGCCAGCAACAGATATGGGCAAAACATTAGGAATAAAACCTGCCAGACCTTGGCCACACAGCCTGGAAAACCCACAACACCCAGAACTCTACAGGTGGTTCACTGGCAAGAGAACTGGAACAGACTTTGCTTCCTAATATTGTTGTTTGTCTCCACTGTCACTTCTGGTCAAATAGGTAAGACACACTTATCAAAAAATACTACCTCCTGCCAACAATCCAGCTTTCTTTTAAAATATCCCCTGTCTCCAGCCTAATCAAATCCTCCCCAAAGAGATTCCTGCTCAGTATTCTGGAGATCTGCTATGCAGTTTTATATCATTGGCTTTTTAGAATATTACACACGTGCACAGGGGGCAAGTGTGCACACACACACACGCAAAGCATGTGCTCCATCTGTCGCAAAACACTAGCCTTCCAGAAATAGCAACGTGATAAACACACACTCCATGCTTGCTTGGTGACACACTCAAATCTCAAGTGTTAGCATTCACAGCTGTGATACAAACAACCTTATGAGAAAAATCTTCAAAAGGTCAAATACAGTCTCAGGGAGAGGAAACACAACCAATACCCAGCAGCAATTGCTGGGGGAAGATGGGGCAGAAGCAAGCTCTGTGCTAAATGCAAAGAGGGCTGCTTTTATAATACACATGAATTAAGTCTAATCCACTTGCTTTCATTCAAATACCCATATATGAAAACTTTGAAAAGTGAGTCACAACAAAACAACAATGAGTTTGTTTTACAGGAAAATGCAAACAATCTTAAACACGGTATCGTACAATTCAAGCTGCTCCCAGCCTTTAAAATATCAGCTTGATCTGGGGAAGCAAGAAGGAGATTTAGAAACCTTTTCCTTGATTTCTGGTAGCAAAAGCTGAATTTAAGTTTGAATGGAAGAAGAAGGAGAAGGAGAAGGAGGAGGAGAAGAAGGAGAGGAGGAGGAGGAGGAGGAGGAATTGGCCATGCTGGTAGGGGCTGATGGGATTTGTTGTCCATGAACATCTGGAGAACTGCAGGTTGCAGACCTTTGGACTAGCCCAAGGTCACCTAGATGGCATGTGTTGGAGTGCACAGGATAATCTGAATTCCCCAGATAAGCTCCACAGCTCAAGCAGCAGAGCAGGGAATCAAGCCCGGTTCCTCCAGATTAGAATGCACCTGCTCTTAACCACTACGCCACTGCTGCTCATTTAACTCTTGAAATGTTTGTATTTTCTTCAGTTTGTTCATTTCTACATTTTCTGTCATGGCATCAGTTAATTTATTGTTGGAATGAGCGACTTCTGCATGCCTGGACACTGGGGGGTGCTATGTGTCTCACTTTAACTTTGTTGTTGCCTCTCTTGTTTGCCCTCCTTGTCTGGGCCAGGAGACTGCCCACTAACTTCCTTTCTTCCCCATGCTGGCCACACTTCTAACCTGACCCTTGCCCTGAGCACAATGACAATGGGGCTTTTCCACTGAAGCTGCTTCTCACTTCCACACACGTGACGGCGCGTTAGAAAGCCCACTTGTTGTAGGGAAAGTAATTCTTAGATTAGGATTTCTGCCTATCTACCTCTTACCTGAAACAAAGCTGCGAACTGGAGATGCTTGAATAAATTTTTTTACCTTTTGTTTACCTTTTTTACCTTAGGTTTTACCTTTTACATTTATGTCTTGGGAAGTTCCTATAAACTGCACTCACACACACTACTGGGCTGATCCATAATTCAACTAAATCTAACATTTATAAAATCATGAATGTTTATAAGATCAGATTTATTGTGGTTCTTCACCCACCCTTCCTCCAAGGCTTTCAGGACAGCATCAATGGTTCTTCCTGCCTCCATTTCACATCTGAACTTTTCTTGCCTCAGCTCTCATGTGGGGCTTTCAACCTACAGATGGGACCTGGAGATCCCTTAGAATTGCAACCAGAAACGAAAGAGACCAGTTTCCCTGGGGAAAATGGCTCCTTTGGAGGATGGACTCTGTGGTATCACATCCTGCTGAGGTCCCTCCCTTCGCCAAACGCTGCCCTCCCCAGCATCCATCCAAATCTGAAGGAATGCCTCAACTCATAGCTGCCAACCCCATGGCCACGTATTCCCCCCTCCCCTGCACTGCCAGAGCACTTCAACTGGCATTTGATAGATTGCTATAACACAGTGGTGGCTTGGGCCGCTGGGCTGAATTATTAGCATTAAATCCAAGACCAAGTTTTGGGGAAGCAGTGTAGGTACCCTGTTAAGCGCTGTTAAACCCCACTGATTTTAATGTGAAGAACTAAAATGCAATCTTTTACCTGGGAGTAAGCTCAATTGCTGGCAATGGGGCTTGCTTCTGAGTAAACCCTCCTAGGGTCGTGATTCACCAGTTGGAAGAGTTGCCCGGTTGCTTCAAAGCAAAGCCACCGACTACCATCAAGTTTACTCCCGAGTAACGGACGCCTCGGAGCCAACTAAACTATAACCTCAATATTCAGGTTAAATTGCTGTGTTGGCACTTTGCGATAAATAAGTGGGTTTTGGGTTACAATTTGGGCACTCGGTCTCGAAAAGGTTTGCCATCACTGCTATAACATTAAATTGTCTATAATGGTGATCTACTCTTAATTCCCAATTTTCGTTCTTTTTCTTTCTTTTTTTTTGTTGGGGGGTAAATCCCAAACAATTTTTATCGCAGAGATAAGGCTTCAATCTCTGTGCAGGGAACACACACAATAAGATCCTTTAACAAATGGATTAGATATGCTGCCTTAAAACATCTGTCAAGGTACTTAAAATGTGGACATTCCCTTTTGTATACCAGCCAAGGGGTAAAGCAGAGATTAAAACAGAGTCGTGACTGTTATCCCCTGTGGAACACAAGGGTGAGATCTTGTATATACCACAGCAGAGAAGCAGAGGAAAAAATAAAGGCCGTCTGCTTGTGCCAACCTATGCATGTAACCAAAAAAATGGTTGGTTATCAACTGAGGCACGTTTACATTTGCAACATTCAAGCAGCAATGGTGTAGGGCAGGGGCTTCCAACCTTTTCAAGTCTGTGGGCACCTTTGGAATTCTGACATGGTGTAGGGAAGCAGTCATAAAATAGAGACACAAAGCAGACACATCTTTTAACATTCCTCCATTTTGTCTAATGTGGTAGGTTAGGCAAGGAGTGATTGGCCCATGGTCCCCCAGCAAGCTTCCACGACAGAATAGGGATTTGACCACATCATAGTCTGACATTCTATCCCCTATACCAGGGGCCACTAATGTGGTGTCCGCAGGCACCATGGCACCCACCAACACCTTTCATGGTGGCCATGAGGTATTTTTAGAAAGTGTGTGGGCCAAGTAGGACTCTTACACAGGAGGGCTGATGATTTGCCACTAACGATCTAATCAACCACACTGGCTTTGGAATGCCCTCCCCTTGACATTCATCTGGCACCTCCCTTGCACCAGGTCAAATCTTCACCCAGGCGTTCAAACAAGGGCTTTTATCTTTTTTTATCTTTCCCATTCTGGGTCATGGGGCTCCTCAAGTGACTCTAGAGAGGCCTAAATTAGAGGAAGGGATCATGCGCTGGAAAAAGGCTGGCTCCACACCACTGCATTCCAAAGCAGAGTTACACCCTGTTGTCCGGCAAAATCAAGGGTGTGCTAAAGAGTGTTACTAACACAAACGGAATTCAGTAGCCCTTATTGTTTGTCTCTTGTCGATTTCAGTTTTCAGTGAAGTTATGAGAAGGGTTACACAGTAAACTCATACAAGGCAGTTTAGGTTGGAACTATATGTGGCAGCAGACTCACGCTTTCACATTATCTAAGAATTAAGAAAGAAGCCAGCCGTTCAGAGTAAACTCCCAAAGGTGGCTAACTTCAGAAAATTAAGAATAAATTAAAAACCACCCGCAAAAACATAAAAACCAGCACACAAAGTGATAAATGAAAGCCAATGTGGTATAGAGGGTGGCATGTCAGAACAGGACCTTGTTTCCAGACCCTACACTACGCTTGCAGGGTATATTTGGGCCAGTCACCCTCCCTTAGCTTTCAAACCACACACATTTGTTGTGAGGTTAACATGGATGCATGCTGCCTTAAGCTCCTTGGATGAAGGATCAGATAAAAATGCCCTAGAACATAGGTGTCAAACTCGTGGCCCTGCAGATGTTATGGACTACAGTTCCCATCACCCCCTGCCAGCTGGCAGGGGATGATGGGAACTGTAGTCCATAACATCTGGAGGGCCGCGAGTTTGACTCCTGTGCCCTAGAAAGTAAAGGAAGAAGAAAAGCAGAGTTTAAGCTCCTTCCCCTTTCTTGGATTGGCTATGAGCGGAACCCCTTCCTGGAAACTATCAGCAGCCACTCCACTCTTCCAGCTTTGAGTAGGATCCAATGAGTCATGATGTGGCTCAAAGAAGAAAGCCCCCAAAGGTCGAGGATTCATGCTCAAAACAGAGCAGGCCATCGTGTCGAAATAAGGTTGCCAACTCTGAGCTGGGAAATTCCTGGAGGTTTCAGGGTACAGCTTAGGAAGAACCTATTTCTCTAGGTATGTGAAAGGAGATGTTCTCTCTGGGACCATGGGCCATGTAGCTCCCCACTCCCCATCTGCTTCCATCAACAGCCATTCCACTTCATGCATCAGTGGGAGGGAGTGGGGGACTGCTTGTCTGGGGCCATAAGCGTCAGTGCCCCCCCCCCCAAGGGGTGAGATAAAGGAGAGCATATGCTTTAAGATTGTTTCAGTCCACCATTCAGTAACCAAAAACACCTGAAGGAAAAGCATTTGTTTTGCCTGCAAAAGGTCACATGTTCAATCCCTTAGCATCTCCAGTTTAAAGGAGCAGGTGGCAGCTGAAATGAAAGACTTATCCCTTAGAGCCTGAAGAACTAGTATCAGTTAAGAGTAGGCTGTATTCATCTCTTATAGACCAGCGGTCTGACTCGGCATAAGGCAGATTCATGTGTTCACGCAATCAGCTGTCCTCCAATTTATGAGATGCCTCCTCCATTGTGATTCTGCCAGAGTTGTTCAGATTTTTGCCCCCTAAAAAAATTGCTTTCTGTAAATAAATTATTCAAATCAATACTTATGCAGATTTGCATCACCTGCGTGCTTTGCTCTGGGCCTGATTTTTCTTTCTTAAACTTGGTAATTTTTTTCAACAACATGATGGGAAGAAAATTGTGGGTGAGGGAATCCAGCAAAGGAACTTAAGAAAGGGACATGCAGCACACTGAGCCCTTTGTAACAGAGCTTCCTACAAAATCAGGAGTGCTAGAAACCTTTTCTTGTGACAGCTGAGGTTTCTGGGAATATTGTCTGTGCAGCAGTGCTTAGAATTTTGCATGTGTGGAACAACACAAAACAGTTCCGAATTTCTGCCAGGTTCTGCCTTTACCCACAAAAATTTATATATTCCCTGAGCAGAAATGGGGAAGGGAGAAAGGATAATCATACTCCCAGAACTATGTGACTTTTTTTTTCAAACCAGTTTGCTTTCTCTGCAAGCACAAGTCCATCTTCCCTTCCATTACCTCATAGGCCATTTTTGCCAAAATCTGCAAAAGTCCTCATCCTTACCTGCCACAGCAAGTCCTTTGCATTGATTGAGTCTTGCTGCTGCTGAGCTATGGTGACCCCCAGCACCAAGGTGTGGATGCTGCAAGAGACGGCTGAGATAAGGACAATGGGTGTGAGGCGCAGGGGGAGGGTGATGAAAAAGGAGAAGACGAAAAAGGCCTGCCAGCCAACCGTGTCACTGGCCTCATGGAAGCGAGCAAAGCTCAGGCCCAGGTAACAGAATATCTGGGCCGCTATAAGTATCCACAGGATATAGGGCATGAACTTCCGGGTGACTCGGTCAGGCAAGAGTTGGTACTTGCATAGGACAAAGAGGAGAATCTGAACAGCCAGGCCAACTGAGGCTGCCAGGGTAGATGACAGCTTGTCTGGGGTGTACAACACGGTGCACATGATGATGACATAGCAGTCAAAAAGAGCAGCAAAGACCACCAAGACCAGCAAAGTCTCATGACGCTGCCGCCGGAAGTAGGTCTGATAGAGGTTTTCCAGAGACTCGGGGGCAAACGTGAGGCGCATAAAGCGTGGGAGACAAAGGCATGAGCCAGAGCTCCGCACCGTCACTTCATGGGTTCGGCCTACCCCATGTTCAGGGTCAGAGGGCAAGCTGACCGAATATTCTGCAGAGTACTCCGCGGAGTGTTCTGGCTCAGAGAAGGCCCTGTTTCGAGGCATCCTGCTTGTTTTCACCAACCGATCCTTGGAGAATTTGTGAAGAGGATCTGCCTACGGTCAAGAATTACCTCGGTGAAGGCTCAAGTAGGTCAAGGCATGGAGGCATCAAGAGTTCGTTTTCTCAGTTCCTTTCTGAAACACTGGCATATGTGACGTACTCCTCAGTCAGGCACACATAGGTCCCTAATGGAGAGAGGAACATTTTGGTAACATAGAATACGAAACCTCCACATATCCCACCTCTGGCCTCGTGCAGCAAATACTGAATCTCCCCAAACAGTTGGGTTGAATTCCCTAATCTCATTTCTTCTGCCACCCAGTCACACTGCTACTTCAAACAAAATAGATTTTGTCTGGCACTAGACAAACACTACTGAAAAATTAGAGTCCAAGTCTTGATGAGTGGAGGCCATTTCTCTGTCTCCGTGCCCAGTGGTGGGATCCAAAAATTTTAATAACAGGTTCCGATGGTGGTGGGATTCAAACAGTGGCGCAGCTGCACACACGCACCTACAGTCCCTATTGGGCAGGGAGGTTGCTTTAGTAACCCCTTCTCGGCACTCAGAAAAAATTAGTAACCACTTCTAGAGAATTGGTGAGAACTGGTTGGATTCCACCTCTGTCCGTGCCTTTAAAACACAGAGTGGAATACTCTGTCCTTGAGCAAACATGGGATTTATCCCTCTCCACTAATTTTCACTGCTCCTCCAAGTTGTCCTCAAGAATGGGTGAAATTTTCAGCATCCACATACAGTCAGAAAAGCAAGCAAAATCAATGGTCTGCCAGTTAACCCCTCCCCCCCCCCAGCCCAGCATGTACCCTCTCATCAGCTGCCTCCCTCAGTTTCCCCCTTTGTTCAGGTCGCCCACGATCCAACCTCTTTTTCCACAGAGGGCCAAGCCTCCCTTCTTACCATCTCAACTGTGTGCCTAGAAGTGACTTGGGTGGAATCTTTGGCCTCGGTGAAATGAAAGCCAGCCGACACAGTCAGATTTTCCTCACAGAGGGAAGGAGCAAATGAGGTGGGAGCAGGATCCACGCCGTGTCTTCTAGCATCCTTTTTGTGGCTGTCCACTTTCAGTGTGAGGGTCAGAGAAAGGGATGGCATTAAGGAGAAAGAGGGGGGGGGATCTTCAATGGCGAGACGATCCAAACCAAAGCAGTATCCTTTTAAAAGGGAAATGCTCCTTTCTCAGCAGTATATTCACGCCAAGCTTGGCTTCTTCATCCTCCTCTTCAAATCCATCTCCCCCAATCTTCACTGCAGAGCCACATCTTTTCCCTGGCTCCTTGGGGTTGGGATGAAAGATGGTTCTCCTTGTCCCCGTCCCCCCCAGCGTAAGTGGTTATTTCTGTCACTTGAAAGTCCAACTGGGTTTCCCACTGGCAGGCAGGTGTGTGTCTGTATGTGGCACACACAAGAGACAGGCAGAAATTCTCCTCCCCAGAGCAACACCAAAGGGTGGGGGAGGACGTGAAGGTGCAAAGTGGAGGCCTTCTGGCAAATGATTTTTTAAAAAGGAATTAAAACAAGCGCATGGTGAACCAAACACAGGCACACGTGTGGTGCTTCACCCGCTCCGCTGCAGCCACCAGGGCACTTCCTATCCCCCAGCTTAGCTTGAGTTGAAGCAAACAAGACCCACACCCATTCTCAGTGCTGGAGTTGAGAAGCTACTTTACCTCGCTTGATCCCTAGAAGGACAGGCCAGGCGGAGCGGTCCAGTTTGTCCTGATGCCCGGCAGGAGGGATGGAGGTGGAGGCGGATGGTCTTCTGCACAGGCAGGAGGCTGGAAGGGAAGAGGAGATGCCCTCGAGGAGACCCGGCGGAAGGCTCCTTCCTCCTCCCCTCCCCTCCGGCGCCTCCTGGCAGCGCCTGCCCCACGCGGGCTGCTCTTGGCGCTGCTCAGCCGGCTCCAGGATCCCAGAGGTGCCGCAGCTGGAGCTGCCCGAGGCGCATCCGATTGCGGGCGGCGAAGAGTTGCCTGGACGGATCCTGCCTCCTAAAGCGGCGGCTGGTCAGCCTGCACCGGCCGGGGGGGAACGGGGGGCGGCGGAGTCGCCTCTGCAAGCGGGGCGGACTGCTTGCTTTCCGGCTCCTGGCATGGCATTGGGGAAGGCAGGGCGGCGGCGGCGGCGGAGGAGGAGGAGGAGGAGGCGGGCGCTGGTGGCTTCGCCTGCCCGCCTCCCCTTCGTGATGCGCCCCTCTGCGCACCCCACCCCGGGCGCGCCCCGGACCCGCTCCCACGCCTCGCTCCGGCGCTGGAGAGCCTGGGAAAGCGAAACAAGGAAGGATGGGAAAAGCGAGGCCCCGCCGAGGCTGCCCAAATGATCCCACCCTCTTTCGCTCTAACCCTTTAAGCTCCATCCCTCCATCCCCGGGCCTCTCTTGGCGAGGGAGCCCGGCCCTGGAAACTCCAGGAAGCCCCCTCCCCTGATCCAAGGCTGGCAACGTGGACCCTTCATCCATCCATGAAGGAAAGGCGCTGTGCACATGATCACATACGCCAGCGTGGTGTAGTGGTTAAGAGCAGGGGCACTCCATCTGGAGAATCGGGTTTTGATGCCCTGCTCTGCCACTTGAGCTGTGGAGCCTTATCTAGTGAACCAGATAAGCTTGTGCACTCCCACACACACCAGCTGGGTGACCTTGGGCTAGTCACAGTTCTTCAGAGCTCTCTCACACCCACCTACCTCACAGGGTGCTTGTTGTGAGGGGGGAAGGGAAAGGAGTTTGTAAAAGCCCCTTTGAGTCTCCTTACCAGAGAGAAAGAGGGGATATAAATCCAACACTACTACTACTACTAATCCCATCCTGGGTGGGCATTTGAAGCAGATTTGAGGCCTTTGCAATCAGCCTTGTTTGGGACTGAGGAGGCTGTGGACGCAAAGCAAGCTTACAATATCGGACTCCCCTTCTTCATATCAGATCAACATCCCTGTGATGTGAGTTGGGCTGAAGGAAAGGGACTGGCCTGAGGTCAGCCAGTTAGCCTCCCTGGGCAAAGTGGGGATTCAAACCTGGGTCTCCCCAACTCTAGCCAGACACTGTAAGCTCAGTCCGAGAAGCCCTGACAGACCTTAGATCCAGAGGTAAGAGACAGAGCTTCAAAAATCCCAATCTGGCCTCAGTAGCCTGATGCAACTCACTTGCCCTGTCCACGCAATGGCAGCAGGAGGAAGCTGCTTGGTTCCTGTCCTGGCAAGGAAGAAAGACTGTAACTGGACAATGCTGCTGTCGAGAATTTAGTGTTTGCTGCTACTCTGCCATGCCCTGCCCTGGATGACCACAACATTGTAAAACAGAAGGATTCTGCCCGCTTTTTAAACCCTCAAGGGAGCAACTTGTGTAAGGGATTTCCACAATCCCGGAGCCACCTCAGCAAAGACACTGCTGCTCCTAAACATCCTTTTGTCCTTCAAAAGGGCAGATGTACAAAATAAGACCTCCAGAATAAGACACCAGGGCAAATGTACAAAATAAGAGACTCCAGAATAAGATACCACTTATGGTGGACAGAGAGAGAGAGAGAGAGGAACTGAGTGGAAGGAAGGAACCCCAGAGAGTAATATTCTGGGTAACAAAGAGACAACAGCAAGACTAAGGAAAGCTCAGAGAACAAGCATCCTATCTACCCTTATACTGACTCTCTACTGCCCTCCCCTGAGACTTCAAAGTCTGTGCTAGCAGCAAGCAATAATTACTTCTAACAATTACACTGTGTTGAGTTTGCTCATTTCCCCAAATCCCAGTCACTTCAAACTCTACACCCAAATGTCTAGGAATTTCCCAACCCAGAGTTGTCAACCCCATACTCAGGGTCTCAAGTAGGGTTCTTCCTGAAACTTGCTATCCGAGATCCACTAACAGGAAATATTAGAGATTGTTGGGCCTTCTACATGCATTCCATGTGCTTTACAACTGGACATTGGATCCCCCCGTATCTTCTGTGATCTAGACCAGAAAGTCTTCTACTTTGTTGAATCTGTGGGGACATTAGGAATTTTGACAGCAGTTAGTGGAGTGCCACAAAAAACAGCTGTCATAGTGGTTGGGACCAATGGCTGACATACAGTGTTTACGTCCAATCACAAAATACTGGGAAGTTCAACAAAAAATTGAGGTTCCCCTGTGATGGAGCATGGAAGCAGCTGTTTTCAAATAGGTGCTCTCTGCAGACACAAAGAATTTGCTTGCTAGAGACTCTTCAGAAACATCTCCAAAATAGTTATGGCCAACTCTTTGCTTTGGAGAAGAGATGCTTTGAGGAAGAAGCAAGGGCAGTACATATGCACAGGTACCACTCTGGGAATTCCAGTTCCAGACCAGGCATTCTTTTACAATGCTGAATAATCTCATGTTGGTTGTACAGAAAGTATTATGAATTTACCTGAGAGCCCTCTCTAGCTCGTAATAAGGGAACACTCATACCTTTCTGTAATACCAACATTTTTTACAGAAATTCGGGGCCAAAAGGGAAACAGCAGGATTTTAACATTCGTTCTGCTATGAAGTATTTAGAATGATGACTTACCCATCCCTGGCTATTGGGTCTTTTGCAGATGCTGGGAAGTGCTTATTCACTGTAATGCCTTTGAGACCTTACACTAGTAATTGTGGAATGACCTTTCTCAAAACACAGATCTCACACTTGATTTCGCTCTACAACAGCCCAACTAAAATAGCTTGCAGTGCAATCCTGAAGTGGCATTTATGCCGGGCAGAGGCACTTACGCTGGTCATCAGGGCAACATCGGAAGCCAACACAGCGGTAGCATCAGTGCTGCTCTGCCACAGGAACCTGCTCTGGCACCAAAGGGCATGTTTCTGGGGCGGAGCCAGCTTTAGACAGCTTCCTGAGCCCTTTTGGCTTGAGAATGCCTCATTTGCTGGCACTCAAGCTAGCAAAAAGGTCGGCATAGCCCATTGTGTTGCATATGCGGATTTCACAGAGGTTGCGAGAGGATCACTTTTTGCTTGTTAGCTGGGGTACAGCAAATCTCTTAGGAGGCCATGCAGCTGCACTGTCTCTGGGTACTCGGCAACTACCCACTCCCCAGGATTGAACTGGCCATGAAATTTAACTCTGAACAAGTACACAAAGCTGCATGCTGCCATGTTGAAAAATCCCTTTCTAGGCATACATTTTGCATATGGTACATGATGCATTAATGTGTTCAGTGCCTTGTTTTGTTAAGCCGTTTAGGATCTGTGATTCTAGATTTCACCATTTATTCCTGGTAGTAGATGTTCAATTCATTGTTGCAGTTTCTTGTTCCGTATTCATAAATTAGCTTTTACAAATCTTAAATATTCATCAAATATTCTCTGTTATGTAACTTGTTTATTTAACTGGCAGGTTACCACTGGTTCCCCATGTGCTACACTTTGGGAAACAGAATTTAAATGATCAAGAGGGGATTAAACAATTATAGCTCGCAAAATGTGTTCGGCAACCCCTCCCCCTAAATTCTCAAAGCTTCATTTTATTACGTCTTGTATTTATACATTTCAGCTACAATACATTAAGCCATGTCCAACATTTTTGTATGTAGGTATAATAAATTGTTCCATTACTGATTGATTCATTCAGCACACCTGGTTACGCCAGCCCCCCTATCATGCCAGCCGGAAGCTTCCTCTGCTCTTTTGGCTACTGATATGAAATTCTTGTACCAGGGTCAGATCACGGGCAAGCAGACTCCTTGCACCAAGTTCATCTCATGGTTATTCTAATGGCTGTGCTTTGGTTGTGCTTGTAAGCTAACCAATGATTATATATATTTAAAGTACTACAAATCCCCGGGTTGTTTTTGCTCAACAGTCTAACATGTCTGTTTCCCTGGAATTTAGTCAGGTAATTTGTATGCCCCTTCTCTGCCAAATAGAAACACCTCAGGAAGCTGACAATCTGAGAATTAAAAAAAAAATAACAAAATGAATTTGTAAAATTGCATGAACCAAACCATTTAATTTCAGGTAAGTTAATGACAACTCAAACACTTTCATCCCAAGGCCTTCAGGAAGAGACCTGTCTTTAACCTGCTCTGGAAGACCTGTAAACCCCATATCCAGATGCATAGTGACTGCTGTTTTTCTTAACCATATAACCCCAGATTTCCTGCCATAATAGGAAAAACAAGACATTCTATATGTACTCAGATGTACTTGTCGAGCTCTTGGGTGGAAGGGCAGAATAAAAAAGTGATGGATTGGATTCAGACAGACAGACAGACAGATACTGTGTTTCTCCGAAAATAAGACAGTGTCTTCTATTAATTTTTGCTCCCAAAGATGCGCTAAGTCTTATTTTCAGGGGATGTCTTATTTTTCTGCTCCACAGCTGCATGCTCTGGTGTTCTGTTCGACGGGCATGCTTCCAAACAAAAACTTTGCCACATCTTACTTTCGGGGGATGTTTTATATTTAGCATTTCAGCAAAACTCAACTACGTCTTATTCTCAGGGGATGTCTTATTTTCGGAGAAACAGGACAGACAGACAGACAGACAGACGATAGATATGTTTTCACAGGTCTCAGAACTAAGATTTTTGCACTGGAAATAAAGGGTATGAGGCTAGGCTTAAATAGTATATGCTGCAATACACATCCTACTAGGACCCTACTGCTTCCTTCCCTCCATTGGAAGAACTGTCCATTTATTACGACTGTTTGCTTCCTGTCGTTTAACCAATGTTTAATCCATAATAGCGGTGTAAATCCATCAGTACAATTTATATGCACAACAGAAAGCTGGGGGGATGTTACAAAGGTCAGTGGAAAACAAGATCAAATCCAAAATGCCACCAGTTCACTCAGCACAGTGACTCACAACTTTTGTTAGATAGCCACCGGATGAGATAAGCAGATACAATAGGAAGTTACTGGGGTATATCTGAAAAAATAACAGCAAGGGGCAAAATAGTGACTTAGGAATCCCAGGTCTCTGTTAAGCTCTGAGCAGAGGCGTAGCGCCAAGGGGACCAGGGGTGTGTGATGCATCAGACGCGCACCCCTGTGGGGGTGTGGTGAGGGCATTCCAGGGGCGGGGCGGGGGGGCAGAGGATGCACCAGTGCACCAGGCGCTTTTCCCCCTTGCTAGGCCTCTGGCTCTGAGTCAGGGGTTTTGTTTTTAAAAATATTATATCTCTTTGTCTTTAAAATTATTTAAATTGACACATTCCAGAACAAGTGCAATTAGTTCAATTGAACTGAGCTCTACTTAATTTATTCCTGCAGTTTGCACATGGCAGTTTTTCATTCAGAAATTCAGACTACCTACAGTTGTGGGGAAGGGAGACAGAAAAATGAGAATAGCACAAGGTATTAATTGGGGCAAGATGGGCCAGTACAAACCCTAAGTTCTGTGAATGCTCATCAGGTCCAAGACACAGTTTTTGCTGCAACAAAAGACTGTATTTTGGGGGTCCTGCTTTCAAGGCTGTATTCGTACCACTTCAAACTGGCAGTTTTTAGCATGCTACCACCATGGTGATATTGATGCCTAGCTATTTTTAGTGTACCTGGCCCAGACCCAATGCTTCAGCAGTACTAGTGTATCATATAAATGAAACAGGCGAGTCTTTAGATAAAGCCTGCTTTTAAAATCAGCGGACATTCCTAATCACTCTTAGTAGCATGTAGACCGACAATGGCACCCAGTGGCCGCTACAATTAAACTCAGGTAAACATAGTTTGCCTAGTAAATGCTGTGATGTGACATCACCGCACGTCAGCAAGGTTTATTTTATTAGAAGTCACAGAGCAGATTTGAATAAGCTTAGCTTAGGATGTATTAATATTCCTATACCCAACATTCATATGTAAGGATATTGCCCCTCTAAATGTTAACTTGATGGTCACAAAATGGAGTCACTCACAAAGGCAAGGATTTTTGCTTAAGTGGGGGGACTCTCCTGGTATGCAGAAGGCTGCTTTGTGCATCAAAAAAACCCCTTGCCAGATTAAGAAGAGTTGGCATTTTCTATATCTTCTAAGGATCAGCTTACAACCATCTCCCCCCCGCCCCCTGGTACCAAAACAGCCTCATGAGGGATGAGCACACTCACTGCTCTATAGAAGCCAGAGAATTTTAAGGGCAGCTGAGCATCCGTTCCAGAAAAATAATGGGTGAAAAGGGATTAGCCGACTCAAGCCCCTGGCAACTGAAAACATTATGGTGTGATGCTGGCATTGCTGCCCCAAATCCTCTTCATGGAGCCCAGGGAAGGGGCTGTTAAAACATGCTCCTCCCTGCACTGTGTGGCAGTGTTTAGGCTTGCAATCAGAAAAGCAGTTTCCTACTCACATAGCCCTGAACCACGATAGAAAGTGCTGGAGGGAGACTGGATTCTAGCACTAGGCAATGGCTATTCCAGACTAAGTGAGCAGGAAGCTACTCATTTAGCCTCAAAGATCAGCTGGCTTATATCGCTATGGGGAGAAGGCAGATCTACCAATGCTGTACCCATTTCTTGTGAGCCTCTCACTTGCATACCTTTCCCAATGCTGGACTCAGTAAACGGTTCCAGGCCCACCAACTGGTCCTCTTGCCGAGCAACCAGTTTTCCAGATATTCTGGTTGCTTTGACACAGTGGTGCAAGTTCCTGGCAGTTGTTTAGTTAACATCAGGGACATGTTTCCCCACTGCCTTGAGGGGCAGTCTAACAAATGCCATGTTGTTTCTCTTCTTTAGGCCTGGCTTCAGAATGGCACGATGCTGGTAGCCAAAGGAAATGAATAGTCCAGGGACCAGAAACAGCAAAGTGACCATGACTTATCTCAAATCACTCAGTGAAGCAGGGAGGGTCAGAATCCAAGATGTCCCAACTATAAAGCTCATTCTCCCATGACTGGACCATCCAAGGTCAACTTTTTGGCCAGCAGCCGTTGCTCTGCTTTGGTCATGTCCCTCCATGCTCCTGAATTACTCAGATGTCAAAACATCAAATTGTTCCAACAGACAACTGTGAAAGTGAATGAGGACCTCAGATTCCAGTTAGACACCAAGAAAAGAGAACTTTGCGCACAACAAAACAGCAAAAATATTACAATGAAAAGCAAAAAGAAGTGAGGTTTAAATCAGATTTAATTTGGTAAAAAAATACATAACTTCAAAAGAACATAAGGTTTTCTATACAAGACCATGCAAGTGTCATCATTTATGTGTTTCCCAGCAGCTCACATCAGGTTCATCTATACGTTTGACTGATGAGTAGTGAGCAGCATTTGGGTTAAGTAGCACTAAGTTTAAATACAGTGCAATCAAATCCATATGTAGCTGCACACGAAGAAGGCGGAGGGAGTCTCTCTGCATGGCAAAAAAAAAAAGAGAGAGCTTCATAACAAGATTTCGGCCTTTGTGGCTCCGAGCTTAGCTGTCCTCCTGCTAAAGCACTTTTTGCTCTTTCAAAAGCAAAGCCTGCCTTTGCAGAGGAAATTTTCCACCAAAATGCTGTCTGGAGATTCTCTTGCAAGGCCATTGGCACTCAAAGCTCTTGGAAGGGACAGATGCAGAACTACCTTTCATCTCGTCCCAGCCATCCGCTTCCACTGAAGCCCCCATCTCATGCAGGCTCCCTGTTCTCTACCTGCCCAACCCCTGGCTATGCAGGTTGCACAGCTGAAGCAAGAGCTGCAACAGCACCCAAAAGAAATGATCTGCATTGGACAAGTTCCTCTTCCACTGGCTTTGCACATGTCTGGCTTAGCATGCAAGCATGAAACTCAGGGCACAATGAGCTGCTATGCAGACACAATCACAGGGTCAGAGCAAGCCTGGCTATATTAGTGTCAAAATAACTGATGCTTTCATCTTTTCACATTGCAGTTTGGTTTTGCCATCAACCGAGTAACCCTCATGTCTCAGATCAGGACTGCAATGCGTTCTGCAAATGGAGAATAGCAGTGCACGCATACGTTTGCGGCTTCAATAGGATTGCATGAGTGAAACTGCAAAGCCTGGACATGTGGAATCAAAATGGTAATGAGAAAAGGGAATCTGACTACAGAACCAAGGAAAAATCAAATTCTCATTTGCATAAGGGAAGATACCAACTTTAATCCCCCCTCCCCCCAACCTGGTCAGTTTAAAGTTTCCTGGGCTGTCATGATTGTCCTTTTCTACTCTTAAGTACACAACTTTTGAGGGTAGGGGGAGAATTGGCCGAATAGAGAATTGCCAGAGACATCCACAGTCTGTTTTACTGGCACCATTTCCCCGGGGCAGCCCTTCAATTGCAGTGGGAAGCCAAGCACAGGGACTGCAGAACCCACTCTGGTCCGGTGGCAGTCCTTCTCATGAATGACAAACGGGATGACCAGTGAGGGCTGAAGTGGCCTCCAACACATCTGGGTAGCAGGGATTCAAAAGCTGCAACAGCACAGAGAATGAGCAGGGGAGGGGTCTTCCAGAAGGAAAAAGCACCATAGCAGGTAACATCTGTGGGTCCCAAGGAGAAGGCAGAGCTCATCGAGGCAACAGAATATGCACAACACACCAGGCAAAAAAGTGCAAATGCAAAACTCACAGCAACCCATCAAGTCACAGGGATTGTACAATACAAGGCATTCACTGTAGTCTGAAGACCAAGCTTCAGTTTCAAGGGAAAGTGAGGTGGGGAAATGCTGTTAGGGATGGGCTGGCATTTACAGGCATAAAAACCACTGCCCAAAGGGCAAAGAGACAGGAGATCAGTGTTTAAAGTGCACACCTGGATCGACATGTATTTATATATACACTGCAGAGATTTGTTTCTGGGTGGCAGGAGAGCTCTCTCTCTCTCTCTCTCCAGATCATTTTTACCAAAACCCTAAATGATTTGCATTGCAGGAGTAACACTTGCTCGTATGTGCAACCCTACAGGGCTCCTCTCCACCCATCTCAAAGCAGCAGGGCTGCAAAGAGAAAATCTTGGCCCTCTCCTGACATATAATGTTTGGTGGTCTCCTGATTATGCTTAAAATGATGCATGAAACGTGCAGCTACAAAGGTCACTTCATGGGTACTTATATGGGGAGATGCAGCAAATTCAATCTTGCCCTCTAAAAAACAGCATATGCCCCAATACACACACAGCTCCCAACTCCTCTCTCCTCAGGTATCCATTAACTCTCTTAGGGAGTGGGAGAAAAGGAAACAAATAAAAGTGCAAGACAAAGAAGAGAGTGACACCCCCCACCCCACAGTATGTTTTCATTTGTGTGCAAGCAGACAATGAGAGAATGGAAGGATGGCCAAGATGCCGCCCCAAGCATCCCATTGACAAACCAAGTTGCCAGCCAGCCAGCCAGGCACACACACACACATTTCCCAAAATCACTATATTATACTGGCTTTTGGAAAAAATCATGTGACCAGTCCATTGTAATATAATTACACATGTATTCATACATAGGAATTAACCCCTAATAAGGTCGAAAGATTTGTCAGAGCTGGGACTGCTCACTCCTCTCCCAGGCTTGAGGAGAGTTCTTTTGGCACTTCAGATAACCCAACCCACCCACCTGTTTGCAGTATACTTGCTTCCTTTTTATTGAGCCACAGGGTGAAATCTTACCAACAGCAACCATCAGAGAGGGTGTTAGCAGTATCACAAAACACTGTGGGAATGCCACATCCACCACACTGTCCCAAAATTCCAGACATTTATATCCACTGTAAATAACCCCTACCTATTTTCAGGGACTACAGCTTGTGTCAAAGAAACTCCAGTAGAGGATTTCATTTACAACAGAGGCTGCGGTGCAGACAAGTGAGGGAGTAGGCCGGAAGTCCGTCCTGTTCCTGCAGACCACCCCAACTTCAGGATGTACTTGGGAAGCACTGCTTTTCTACTATTTACCCTGTTTCCCAGGATGTTCAAGAAAAATAACACAAAACTGTATGAAATTATTGGAAAGCATATTTCCTGCAATTTTAGACTTGAGAGAGACATTAATATGCAACCAGAGAGATTCCAAATAGTACCTCGCTGAACTCAAGTAGCTTTTTGAATTCAAGCTGAACAAGGTTTCTTTATCTGCTGAGGACCAGTACCTGGTTTACATTAGGAAATTTGGGAGAGAAATCAAGTGCTTGGTAAACCTTGGTATGGTAACTCTAATGTGGGGAAAGAAAAAGATCAGTATTTCTGGATATTCTGTGCTTCAGCAAAGCAAAGATAACACACAGCACAGAATATCCTAGGGCTGAACAAATCAAAACCATGAATTGGGCAGTCTGCTTTTTGACATGCTATACTATACACTTACAAGCTACGATAGCTTCCAGAGATCCAGTCCTTGCTGCCAGGTTTTCTTATCCACAGAAATGCAAATAAGAGCCCACAATTGTTAAGAAAGGGCCACTGTCAGTCAGAATATACACTAGGTGTCATTCATGGCCCTCCAGATGTTATGGACTACAGTTCCCATCATCCCCTGGCCAGCATAACATCTGGAGGGCCACGAGTTTGACACCTGTGAATGCAGATGCTGGCCAATCATTGAGGAAGAGGTCCCAAAAGGCAATTCAAATGGAAAGGCAAGTTGTCAGATAACAGGGTCAAGAGACAGCAGAACTGTGGTAAGTCAGATCAGGCTAAACTTTAGATTATCAAGTTTGGGATGACAAAACACAGAGATGCCACAGGAAGAAACCTGTTCACAGATGTTTCCTCTATTTCAGAATTGGCCCAATCCAAGGCAAATTTCTCTGCAAGGGAAAAGAAAATACATTATAGCTGCCAGGGCATTCAGGAATCCATCACAGAGGTGCGGTCCGCTCCAAGCTGATTGCTGAAGTGGAGGAACATTTTTTGGATGAGCAAGGTGCACGTGGAGAAGGGGAAGTGCCCCTACTTGTTCCTTACTGTCTTCACGCACACAGGAGTCGGCCCTAATTGTCTGAGCAGGAAGATCTGCAGGAAGAGACGTATCCTTCTCCAAAGGATCACCAACTCTTGGGAAAGCCTCTTCCCGCTTCACTTGATGTTTTTGAGCAAAGCAGTCCGTGCATTGACAACAGCTTTGAAGGCATCCTCACTGCCTGGGGCCATGCATTTGTCTGGATGGAGCAGCACTGCCAGCTTTCGATAGGCTTTGTTCACCTCATCCCTGGAAAACAAGGCAAGAGCTGAGTAAAATATGTGAACATGGTTATAAGCATCAAAAGGCAGTATCTCCACAATACAATGTACTGACGTTATCTGAATATTGAAATGTAAAAACAACACATTTGTAGCATGCTTTTGAATGTCCAGAGCACTTTATGTACATTCCTACTAACAAAAGCCCTACAAAGTAGATCTGTGTTATCCCCATATTGCAAATGGGGAGCAGGCCGTAAGAGAGTGTAGTTTGCCTTAGGCCACCTATTGACACTGTTGGAAAGGCAAGATTTAGGTAAGTACTTCCTGTTACCATACATGGAACAAGAAATGCCAGATGTTCAAGCTAGATTCAGAAAAGAAATAGGCACTAGAGATCATATTGCAAATTTCGGGTGGTTACTGGAACATACTAGAGAATTTTAGAGGAAAATCAGCTTGTGCTTCATAATTACAGCAAAGCTTTTGACTGCGTGGATCATGAAAAACTATGGTTGATTTTAAAAGAAATGGGTACGCCACAGTATCTGAGTGCTTTGATGCACAACTTGTTCCCTGAACAAGAGGCTACTGTTAGGACAGGATACAGAGAAACAGAATGGTTTCCATTTGGCAAAGGTGTTAGACAAGGATGCATCTTATCTCACTGTTTCTTCAATCTCTATGCAGAATATATCATAAAGAAACATGGATTTGATTTAGATGACAGTGTAGTGAAAATTGGTGGAAGGAACATTAACCATTCGAAATATACAAATAACACAATGTTGCTGGCAGAAAACAGTGAAGACTTGACATGACTCCCGATAAAGGCTAAAGCAGAAAGAGTCCAAGCAGGATCACAACTCAACATCAAAAAGATAAAGTAATAAATACTGACAAATTGCACAATTGACAATGAAGAAACTGAAATTGTTAAAAAGTTCTCTATTCTTTTAGTCTCATAGTTAGCATCCTAGAGTAGCTCCTGTAATTCACAAAGAAGGGACTGAGCCTGGGACCCTCTGCGGGCAAACCAAGCACTCTTCCCCTAAACCTTGTGACTACTGCAGTAGCAACTAGGAAGCTAAACAGTGCCATGGCAGCCAGTCTGCTTTGCTGTGTTCTCTTTTCCTTGGATGACAGGTTGGGACCAATGGTCCACGAAATGCTCAAACATGACTAACAAAGAACTGATAGGGCGATGGGTTATGGACACCTGTAGCCACAACAAGAGGCAGGTAAAGATGTGGTTGTTTACAATTGTCACCGCCACCTGAGTACAAAAAAGGAATGACTGCCAGTCAAACTTGCCCCACAAAAGAAACCAGTTTCTCCTCAATAGCTCCAGGAAATCTTTCCCTTTGTGGCTCCAACCCCACAGCTTTGTCCACAGTCACTTCCTACTCTCCTAATTCCTCCTGTCTAATGGCCCGAGCCTTTGTTACCTTGTAGCCCCCGGCTTGACACCCAGCATGTCCCAGCTGTCCTTGCTGCTGCGGATCCTCCGGATGGTGTCTGCTTGCTCTTTGGTAAAACTGATGCTCATGCTGGCTGTGGGCCGTTTCCCACCATTGTCACACAAATCAACAATAGCAGAGTAGAAGGTCTGCAAGCAGGCAGAAGGAGGTGAGCACAGTTTGGTTTGAAGCTGCTGCTTCACATTCCTGATTTTACCTGACCAGGTTCAAAACCTTCTCCATATTTTACTGCAACTACTCCTTTGTCTCTTGGACACCCCTCAGTTCCCACATATAACTGAGCTGGGAGGGAGGGTTAATTTGTTGCAACACTGGGTATTATTTATTCATGTGTAATGTTCTCCTGGCAACTGAGTGGTAGGGATCGATAATTACAGAGTTAGCTCGGCTTGGTCTCTCTTTGGAGGCTCTTTTGATGTTTATCTCCAAAGAAATTATGAGGGAAATTAAAATGCGCCTTCTTGACCAGGAACAATATCTTTTAAGCTGTGCTGACATCATGTTCCTCCCATTCACTTTTCTTGGGGTATAAGACTGCCAACTCCAGGTTGGGGAAACCCTAGATATTTGGGAGCTGGAGTCTTGGGAGGCTGTGGTTTGGGGATGAAAGGTACCTCAGCAAGGTATAATGCCATATAGTCCATCCTACAAAGCAGCCATTTCTTCCAGGGGAACTTAGGGAGCTGGGGATGTTTAGTCTGGAGAAGCGAAGGTTAAGGGGGGACATGATAACTACGTTTAAATATTTGAAGGGATGCCATGTCAAAGAGGGAGCAAGCTGGTTTTCTGCTGCCTCAGAGACTTGGACACGGAGTAATGCATTCAAGGTGCAGGAAAAGAGATTCCACCTAAACATTAGGAAGAACTTTCTGACTGTCAGGGCTGATTGACTGTGGAATTCACTGCCTCGGAGAGTGGTGGAGTTTCCTTCTTTGGAGGTTTTTAAACAGAGGCTGGATGATCATTTGTCAGGAGTGCTTTGATTGTGCGTTCCTGCATTGCAGGGACCATGGCCCTTGATGGCCCTTGTGGTCTCTTCCAACTCTATGAATCTATGATCTCTGTTGTCCAGAGATCAGTTGTGATTCCAGGAGATCTCCATCTGGAAGCTGTCAACTCTACAGGAGGGGGGAAATTCACCCGTGATTTTAGAACAGATGGCATCATTGTATCACCACAAAAGCAGAAGACTGTCAGAATTAACTAACCTAGGAAGAGGTTGTTTCATTTGTCTCTTTGTGAATCCTTCCAATGAAGTGATCCACCTAGATCAGTGATTCATGCAGAAACATAGGGGATGTGTTCCGAAAAGCATGGAAGGATAGTTCTTCATCTTACACATTCTAAAACTAAGCCTTTTGGGGTATAAGACGGAACAGTGATGGCAACTGTAAACAGTGGCGGAGTGGCAAGGGGACAGGGGGTGCATCGCGCACCGGGCACATGCCTGGGAGGGCGAAAAATCGTCCCCCGGCCCCTCCCCCTTTTCCTTGTGCCCCCCCGCCCCCTTCCCACACTTACCTTAGTTCCTTTTCTTTTTCTAGTACTTTTGCAGGCTGAAAAAAGCGGCCTATTTACAGTTCAGGCTCAAAAACTTTCTGAGGAACTACAGTTCCCAGGAGACCTTGGGGCTCACAAGGTCTCCTGGGAAGTATAGTTCCTCAGGCAGTTTTTAGCCTGAACTGTGAAGAGGCTGCTTTTTTCCGCCTGAAAAAGTACTAGAAAAAGAAAAGGATCTAAGGTAAGTGTGGGAAGGGGGGCGGGGGGGTGCCTCAGGGGGCCATGGGGGGGGGGCGGAAAAAAAACTGCATACCGGGCCCAGCTACACCTCTGACTGTAAATCAAAAATAACATAACAGAAAAGCCTCTGCCAGAAATAATCCGAAATCAAGAGGAAGAAAATGGACAAGGCTACAGAATAATTAGAATCCAGCAGTGACAGACTAAATGAAGCTCACTGGGTTCTCATAATAACAAAAGGCAAGAAGGAAGGATCATGTATACCACCTAGAGCCCTGAGGACAGATGGGATAAAAATGTAAATAAATAAATAAATAAAATCCCAGCAGAATCAATTCATGTCAACTCAAAGTTTCTAGGCTGCTAGGCAGACAGAAATGAAAAGCACCTCTCGTACACAGGCCCCAAAACACCACTTCAGAGAGTTCTCATTGTGGAGAGCTTATAGCATGCCATTTATTGGCGCCACAGAGAAAAACTGTTGGAAGACTACCACTTTGGCATATCAGTTCATACCTGGAACATTTCGTTGATTCCCTCTCCAGACTGCGCTGAGGTCTCAAAGTAAAGGAAGCCCCTGCTTTCTGCCCACAGTCGTCCTTCACTCTCATCGACAGAACGGAGCTTAGTACAATCAATCTGAAACACAAGTAAGAGAAAACCGTGAGCCTGCTTTCCAGCTGACCACCCAAATCAGCCTCTCTTTGTGAGAAGGCTTCAAGATCCTACACCTCTGAGTCATGCTATGGACCATTTGCAGAACTCAGATTTATCATGAAGGTATAATTGCATCCCAATTGCAAAGACAGAGCAACTGTCGGATATCAGAGAATTTCTAAATATTTCTAGTCCTCATAGTTACAGATATGATTCAGGATTACCATATTGAAATCCAAGGTTTAACAAATTCCAGGTGCCAATTGGCATGTTGCCTAGAAATTGTATCTTGGTGGCTGCTAACAGCTCTTAACAATGTCCTCTTTTCCCCCTCACCAACAATAACAAAAGGGAGTTCACTAGCTTTGGAAACCTCTGCCCACTCCTCAGAGTGGATATTTGTAGCATGAAAAGCTATAATGTAATACTCACAGTGCATTAATGCACTTTTAAGTAATGGAAGCTGTAGGCCTGCACTCTTGAGAACATCCTCACTGAATCAAATAGGTCCTTAAGTATATCTGTAAATTATCCTCTGAGTTCTACTTGGTTTTGTTTACTACAGTTCTGCAAAAATAGTGTTCATATAAGAGTTAAAGTTTAGCTTGCTGTGATGGCGACGACAACTGGGGTTATCCATGTACTTTTAGAACTTTTCTCGTTGAATTAATAAAATTATGAGAACCTGTAAAAAAAGGTTAAGATTAGGTTTTGTAGTAGCAGGAATTAGAAAGTGTGGCCATTAATCTACAAAACCCTTGAGGCAGAAAAATGAATCTGGCTCCTAAATTTCTGGACTAGCTCCCAGTTACACAGAAAATTAGTCAAGGCCTGCCTTAAACAGCCCCATCCAGATGAGAGGAGCCAAATGGGCTATGGAAGAGGTGCTGAGTTGCGCCAACGTGTTTGCCCCCTCCGCTGGTGGAGAGGGCAAAAACACCAGTGTCAGGGTGCCTCACAGCAGCAAAACCCGGAAGTGGATGCCAGCGTGAGGGCATGGAGACCGGGGCATTCCTGAGTGTGGGCTCCCAGCTGTTCTTTTGAGCCAGGAATGCCGTGGCTTAAGACTTGGACTTATACCACCTGAAAGCATGGCATAACTCTGTTCAGCCCTATGGAGGGCTTTCCAGGCGGCCAGGGTATTTTTCTTTTTGCTGGTTCATCATGCCACTGGAGGTCCTCTGGAGGCGGTGTGGTGGCATGACAGCACACCGTCCCCAGCTGCCAGAGCCCTTTGGTATTGTGCTGTTAGTCACACAGATTGCGGCCTTGTAATCTTCATTTATGCAACATTATTTATAATATGCAATTTAGGCAGACTAATCTGGCATTTCTGATGTAAGGGTCTTCAACAATCCTTATACCTTTTCTACCCTATGAACAGTGAAGGAAGAAGTAACAGAAGCTCTTCCCACATGACTACTTGCCATTGTGATACAATTCACATCAAAAGCTACATGCAGCTTATTTGAAGAAAATAAAGCAGTAGGAGTTTTGGATTCTGTGTAGATACTGTGACCCACAGCAAAATGCCTGAA
This sequence comes from Sphaerodactylus townsendi, assembly GCF_021028975.2. Lineage (NCBI taxonomy): Eukaryota > Metazoa > Chordata > Lepidosauria > Squamata > Sphaerodactylidae > Sphaerodactylus > Sphaerodactylus townsendi. The sequence goes on from NC_059425.1 coordinate 32,300,503, forward strand.
ATACAGACTCCATTATCTCAGATCACCTAAGGTTTTGTGAATAAATCATACGATAAATGGTTTTTCCCTTGTAATGAATTATACTATTTTGCATATTATTCTGCCTTTCACTATAATATTCCTAAGGTGAGAAACAGCAATAAAATAACAATAATCCTACCAGAAAGCAATAATAAAAACAGTTAACACACAGCAATGGCAGAGAGTATGAGCATCTCTAAGTGGCATATTCAAGAGATGAAACAGAAATCCAAGATCTGGGAGATTCCTTGTGGGAGATGATTCTATAGACTTTCAAAACACACAGAAAAGCCACCATGGCCACCTTCACAGATACTTGCAATTAATTGTTGCTATACCATTTGCAGCAGGAAAGCTGGACAAGAGTGTCCTGGTAGCAAAACTCTAACATGCTACTGATTCAACAAAAAATTATTAAATTTAAAGAATGAAGAAAGGGTTTTAAAAAATATCTTCTACCCTCTGATTTCATAAAACCTACCCACTACATTGGATCAATCAATCAATCAATTTTAAGGCCAATGATAGCCAAAAAGATAATAAAAAATGAGACACAATGGTGGCTGTAATTCGTATGGTTGTGCCTCCATACGTACAAACTGCATGCATGTTTTAAGGCTCCATTTTAGCGATAAGAATTGACCAGTCTTCCATTAATTTGTCTGATCCTTTTTTGAAGTCCCTAATTCACATTAGCAGAGGCTCACTGCTAAAAAGTGCTCTATGATTAGAGGGTATCAGCTTAAGAACAATATTACAAGCAGATATTATACTCCTCTTGGGTTACCTTGTTGGCACACACCACAAACACAATGTTTTCCATGTTTCCATGTGGTCCAAGTTCCTGTTTCATTTCAGCAAGCCATGAGTCAAGAGCATCAAACGAGTCCTTCTGCCCAACGTCGTACACTAGGATCACCCCCTGGGTGTCTTTATAAAACTCATTGCGCACCTATTCAGAGGACAGAATCAAAGAAGCTGGTTTCTCAGGGCCCTCAGGATGCACTAAGGCAGTGGTTCTCAACCTGGGGGTCGAACGACCCTTTCACAGGGGTCGCCTAAGACCATTGGAAAACGGTCTTTTAAAATATTTTATATATATCAATTTTATGGTTGGGGGTCACCACAACATGAGGAACTGTATTAAAGGGTCGCGACATTAGGAAGGTTGAGAACCATTGCACTACGGAGAAGAACTGACCACAATTACCACAAACCACCGTTGCATGAGTTTGGAGTCTACAAGACCGTCTCTTAACACATGCATCTCAATGTACAATCCAATACCAACACAGAACTGACAGATGTATTAGCATCTATTCTGAATTGAGAGAAGCACTGGAAGAACATGGTAATCACACACCGTAATGCTTGTTCTTGAAATAGTGCAATCTGCCTAAGAATGGGCAGTAGGAGCGGTTAAGGGCAGTGTTGGGATTCAAACAGTTTAACAATCGGTTCCAGTGGTGGGATTCAAATAATTTAACAACTGGTTGTTTGCAAGCACCATTTTAACAACCAGTTCTGCAGAAGTGGTGTGAACCTGCTGAATCCCGCCACTGGTTAAGGGGATGTGTGTCCTCTGTCTAGAAGTAAGGGGATATGATCACTTTATACATGATGGTTTTTTACAGATAATATAGAATATTTGAGCATGGTAGAATGGATAGTGACCATGAACTGTAAAAAAAAAGTAAATGTAAGATCAAATTCATATTTTTTGCTACCATATATTGCATCAATCCCACTCTCTCCAAATTTTAAAAGGCAAGCATATCAAAATAAGGGTACCCCAGGACAGGTTTAACCTGTCTACCAACTATAGCTGGACATGTTACATATTTCCACATAATATCTGACAGCTGTTATAATTGCAAGCCAATTGACAATTTAGTCACAGTCCTTCAACTCACAATAGGATAATGATGTGGGTCTCAGCAATCAACAATTGATTGTGGCATAGTGGTTAAGAGTAGGTGCATTCTAATCTGGAGGAACCGGGTTTGATTCCCTGCTCTGCAACTTTAACTGTGGAGGCTTATCTGAGGAATTCAGATTAGCCTGTGCACTCCCACACACCCTAGCTGGGTGACCTTGGGCTAGTCACAGTTTTTCAAAGCTCTCTCAGCCCCACCCACCTCACAAGGTGTTTGTTGGGAGGGGGGGAGGGAAAGGAGATTGTAACCCCCTTTGAATCTCCTACAGGAGAGAAAGGGGGGATATAAATCCAAACTCTTCTTCTCTTCTAAATGTACATCTAACACAGGTACAGGAATGGCAACTATGTTAGCACCTGTACTGAGTCATGAAATAAGAAATAAAATGAATAGTGCTGGGCAAAAGGATGTCCCATGTACTTAGACTTACAATAGATCTCCAGGATCTCAAGCAGAGAAAGCTACTACCTGAGATCCTTTAATAGGATAACAGTCCAATCCAGAGATGGCGGGTGGGGATGGCACCACTCTGACCCCCTCCAAAGGACTTTCCTGTGGTACAGGAAGCCCAAAAAGTAAAAAAAAGTTTTTAAAAGTCCCCAGGGGAAAGAAGACACAAGGTTTGAAAAGGCAGTGGAAGCCAACCAATGTCAGCTCCAGCCCCAGGAACACTTAAGGAGCACGCCCAGAAACACTGATACAGAGCTGAGTACCGTGGCTGGGTGTTCTAGGGCCCCACAGTGGCTGAGTGCCTGCAGATTTGCCCCTCTGCTGGGAAAAGTGCCGGTGCTGCCTCCAGAGGGGAATTCGCCCCCCCCCCTCCTCTGGACTGGGCTGCCCAACTTGATTTCCAGGCCCATTCTTGGCCTACAAATCATGAAGTCATCTTTCCCAGAGCCAGGAGTTCTGTTCTGAGCCTTGGCTACACCATCATCCACTTTTCTCTCAGTTACCTCATAGAAGAAGGGGTGCCCAGCCATGTCAAAGATGTTCACCTTAATTTCTCTGTCCCGAACCTGCACTCTGAAAGAAGAATGGAAAAAGCCATCAGATCCAAGAACAAAAAGCTCTTTCTCACTCTTTGTTTTTAAAACAGAACAGGCAGTAGCACAGATGAATTCTGCTAAACTGCAGGCGAAACATTAGGAAAAAGATCTACCAGACCATGGCCACACAGTCCGGAAAACCCACAACAATCAGTGTGTTATATTTGTTTAAAATTGGATGAGAAGACCATCTGAGAAGCATGCTGATAACTCCAAAAAAGAACTGGGGAATGAAATGCAAAAGCAATTTAAAACATATGTTCCTTCCATTTCTTTTCACTGAGGTGCTATCTACCATCACAGAAAGAGCTGGACAGACATTCAAAACCTTCTCCAACCATCCCCAAGGGATGCATTTGGTTGGAGAATATAGTATGCATCACAAGATTCTCAGAGATACAGCAGAAGTTCCTGAGCAGGGATTTCTGGCATCATGGTTACAGAATCACTGACCACCACAGTTATGTATCTAATCTGCTGTGACCCCGGACTGTTCAATAACGACTCTGTATTCATCATGTATTATGAAACAGCATCAGGAATAAACATTCAGACTTTAGAAGATGACTTGTAATCTGTCTTATTTCACGCGCATGCATTTTTCTCTGGTTCTCATATTGGATTTTATGTTATTACAGTTACTGTATTACAGCTACTGAGTGTGTTTGTTTGCTGTCATAAGAGAAGGGTACTCACTTGGTGACGCCATAATCAATGCCAATTGTTGCAAGGTACTTGGGCACAAATCTTTTTTCACAGTATCGCTTTATAATACAGCTCTAAAAAATAGAACAACAGTGAACTTTATTCAGTTGACCAAGTCATCAACACAGCTCCCGCTGCTTTCTGCAATTTGCAAAGGCTATGTCTAACCTTTAAAAAATCTCCTGCTTGAAAATATGGCCAATCAGCCTTTTACATTTAAGCAACACGAAATATACATACAACCCCAAACACTGACTCCTCCCATTTTGAAACACTACAAGCTGCCAAAATTTCACGTGACTTTCCTCTTTCGTTGCTTTAGACACTGCTATGGAACCTTACTGAATGTCATATGTAGGAGCAGGGAATCAAATCTGGTTCTCCAGATTAAAGCCTACTGCTTTTTACTGCTACACCACACTGCCTGCCAATTCATATTATACTTCTATTTTACTGTTTTCTGTATTTTGATTGTTTAGATTTGACTTTATAATCATTTATCATTATATAATTACAATTTATAATTTTTCAGATCTGACTTTATAATTCATCTTGGGTACTTTTCAGGAGAAAGTCAGGATATAAATGTTTTAAATTAAAGGTAAATAACGACTGTTTGGTCTGTGAGCATGTCCTTCCCCTCAGCCAGTGTCTCTCCTCACAGCCTTTACAGCTGGCGACAGGATTTGCGCCCACCGCACCATCCCACCGCAACTGTCAATCCAGCTCGGACAGTTATAGGCACACCCGATTGGTTTCTCACCAAGTCACTCAGAATCCTGCGGACCAATAACGCGCCTGCCCATCCATTACCTTGCCAACCTCCGCGTTGCCCATGGAGATGACTTTAATCCTCAACGATTTGCGCGGCTCCTTCCGTTTCGTCTCCATATCCGCGCGAAGGGAACCCGCTTCTTTAGCCAGCGCTGGATCCGATTCAGAGAGACCCGCCTGGACCGCCGCACGGACTGTCTACCCGGGTCTTCTCGCCCTCTACCCTGCTTCCCATGGTCCTGGCACTTGACGCTGCTACCGACGCTGCTGCAAGAGCTGGACAGAGCTCCGCGAGTCTTGGAGATGTCGCGAGAATTGAGAAAGAGCCCTCTGCACGCACGCGAGAGCTAAGAAATCTCGCGAGACTGAACCAGAGTTGTCTTGTCTGTCTCAGACCTACTGGTGCGGGCGCGGGAACTGAGTTGCTAGTTCAGTTCTTGAGTCCGGAGAGAAGCAGGGTAGGGGGGTGTTAGCCATATAGACCCTAAAGAACTGCAATAGAATAAATAGAAAATCTGCCAGGTCCCAGAGGATCTTCCAATTCTTTAATAATTTGCATGGTTTGAAAAGCAGAATAATGCTTCATATAATCGTTTTTCAAGCCAAAGTGGTAAATGTGGTGGCTTTCAAAAATGATGGGGTTCAAGTTATATGTACTATATAAACTGGGGGGGCTGTGGTCTGTGCTACTGTGTATAGTTTGCTGTGGGTTGGCTCCCGTAGTTTGGTTTTGCATTACTTAGTGTGTCATGTTAACATGCTCAGTTCTGGGTTGTTGTTTTTTATGTGCAACCCAAATCTTATTTCCTGTCGGGTTTATAAAATGGCCCATCTTGTTGATTGTATTGACTGACTTTGTGTAATCTGCTTTGAGTCCTGGTGAGAAAGGTTTACAAAAAATAGATAAAGGTCCAAGCACCAGGTCATTACTGCTCCATAGGGTTATGTCACTTTACCCCCAGCAAGCTTGGTCATCATTTGGAAGAATGGAAGGCTAAGCCAACCTTGAGCCAGCTACCAGAAACCAACTTCTGTCGGGATTGAACTCAGTTTATGAGCAGAGTTTTGACTGCAATACTTCAGGTCATCGTTCTGTTCCTTGGGGTGAAACAGGCAGACTATAAATTATGTAAATAAATCTGTAATGACGATTCTTATTAGGGCCATGTATATCCCAAGAATGGTATACAAATCTGATATGGGGGGATTCAGCACTTCAGGAAGCAAAGGGTGAACATCATCATTCCTCTCCATTTACAATTGCTTCTTACAGCCAGCCAAAAAGACTTATCCCTGCCCTGAGGATAAAATTGTAAAGTATTTCCCAGACCCTTAAAGTGGCACATGATAAACAGAATTAAATATGGTATTAAGAAGTTGGCTGATAGCCATTAGATATGAGAGTCTTATTGAATGTACACCTGAGATTTTGTGTTGTGGGCATATATTACTAGTTAATTTCTTTGCTACTTGTCTGGAAAATGGGATCGAGGCAATTTACATAACAGAAGATTAACATTTTAACCTTTATATTAATAAAGGTGTGTTGTCTGGAATGTTGTGAAGGGAAAGGGACTGTGAACTATATTAATATACATAATATGTACTATCAGTTGCTGTATATATTGCTTTGTAATTTCTGAATTGCTTAATGTGTCATGTTGATGCTTCTGCTTTGTTTCTACTTGGTTTCAAATTCCTCCAGTCCTAACCCTATTATATTGTTGATTGTACTGATTTACACTGCATATTCTGTCTTGAGTTTCAAAAAGGTGGGCTATAAATAATTAAAAAAATATTTGGGAAGAATTGGAATACAGGTTAAGTTCTTTTTGTTGCTGTAATATTATTCATTGTGGCTGCCCTTCTGGAATTCAGAAATGTTGATGCTGTGATGTTAAACTTTGGGAAAGGGTGTATAAATTTCCCTTTTCCACAAACATCAGATTTGATTGTTTTTTCCTCTAGATTGCATTTATGTGTTCGTTACCATTATTTTGCGGAGGGAGTTAGTAATTTTTATTACTTTGTGCTTTGCCAACTGCTTAGAGCTTACAGGTTAGCAAAGTACAAACATTTTAAATTAATCAACCGTCTGATCTTAGAAGCCTGCAGTGTCAGAAGGGTGGATGCTGAATGGCGTTACTGAGTGGTGAGTGGGAAGGATTTGTGGACCCAGTTATCTTGGAGAGAGACCTATAAAATCTATAAATAAATAATGTATGGGTTCAGAATGTTCCTCTTCACATCTGTTGAAAACTGTTTCTTGAACATTTTTCACTTAGGTTCTGTGCTTCATTTTCAATGGTGTTAGGAAGTGGTTTTTTTCCCTGCTTTCCCACAGTGTTGTGGTTATTTCTGGGTTTTATCCAGCTGCTGTACAGTCTTTCCCAAAATTGCTGTGCCGCAGAGCTTTGGGAAAAATTGCAGCAAAGCCTAGATGACTGCTATATTTGTGGGAAAGGTAAGTTTACCTGATCCTGCCCACAGGGCGGTTACTTTCTATGATCCATTGGGGGGTGTTTCTTAATCTTCAGTTTAATATGTTATATATGATTTCATAATAATCTCTGTGTGAGGTTTTCTGAATTCCTGGTTTTCACATTCCATTCCCTGTGGGGTATGAGAGTAGCCACTGCCAGAGCATTAGGGAAGAGAACCCTGCCATATGAAACTAAAGCAGCATCAGGCTAACCACACATGCCTGTCCCTGTGTGGTGTAGTGGTTAAGAGCAGTGGACTCTAATCTGGAGAACCGGGTTGGGTTCCCCAGTCCTCCACGTAAGTGGTGAACTGTTATCTGGTGAACTGGATTTGTTTCCCTGCTCCTACCCATAAAGTCTGCTGGCTGACCTTGGGTTAGTCCAAGGGTCTGCAACCTGTGGCTCTCCAGATGTTCATGGACTATAATTCCCATCAGCCCCTGCCACCACTGGAAAATTGGCCATGGTGGCCTGATGGGAATTGTAGTCCATGGCCTGATGGGAATTGTAGTCCATGAAGATCTGGAGAGCCGAAGGTTGCAGATTCCTGAGCTAGTCTCTCAGAACTCTCTCAGCCCCACCTACTTCACAAGGTATCAGTTGTGGGGAGAGGAAGGGAAGGACTTTGTAAGCCACTTTGAAACTCCTTATGGTTGAGGAAAGCAGGGTATAAATCCAACTGCTCTTCTAAGATTGGTGGTATGCTTCCCTACTAGGAAAACTTCAAACCTGTTCTCCAGGATAAGGATTTTGCAGTGCAATAACACCATCTAGTGTATTGTTGCAAGTAATGTATCCCATGTTTCTCAGCCTCAGTATTATGCTTTCAAGATACATGACCCTCTGATCAACAGAAAATCAGGAATAGGGCATTTTAGCATTCTTTAGTGCAGCCAGCTCCCTGACCTCATGTGAAGGGGGAGTAGATCACTATCCGTTTTGAGTCATAGCTGCCATTCTGGGCAATGGCAGGACTCAACTCTTTTGCAAAACCAGAAGTACTAGTGATCCTTAGGATGGGGTACAGGGTTATTTATTTATTTTTATTTTTTTCAGATTTATATCCTGCCCTATCCCCACAGGGCTCAGGGCGAGTCACAACAGCTTAATAACAATTCATGTAAAACATTTAAAAATAAGACCATATAAAAATTAAAACAATCGTACAAAAAACTCCAGTCACAGTTTTACAATAGTGAGTTGTTACAAAACAGATGGCGGAGCATAACCCCTTCCAAATCATCCTACCGCCCACATGCCCCCCGAGACCGAAAGAAGGTGGCTATATTCTTGATTTGAATAGAAGATAAGATTAGCCCTGCTGGGCATAATTGGCCATGCTGGTAGGCTCAGAGCCCAGCTTCAGGCTCACTCATGCCCCTGCCAGCACGGCCAATTGGCCATGCTGGCAGGGGCTGATGGGATTTGTAGTCCATGAACATCTGGAGAGCTGCAGATTGCAAACCCCTGTCTATTCACGGGCTGGCTAGATGGAAAAGGCCTGGTGTAACAGCCAGATCTTGCCCTGACCTCCCCTGGCAGCTTGTTCCACTAGGCCGGAGCCAGGACTGAAAAAGCCCTGCAAGAGCCCTGGCTCATGTTGAAGCCAGCCAGACTTTCAGGCCAGGGATCCCTGAAAGGTTAATCTCCGATGAGCGGAGGAGCCTTTGAGGGCAATATGAAAGGGAGATATAAAACGTGTGTGTTTATTTGATTGATAGGTTGCTCTTCTCCCACAGGCTCAGAGCAGCCTACAGCAGTTATATCACATATGTCAATGAAATATTCCTATGGTATCCTAGCACCTCAAATCTGAGTGATAACATTCTAATACCACCTTCCATACCAAACATCTTTCATTCACTTCAGAGGGATGGGGGAAAGGAGGCCGGCTCAATAGTATAAACTCATGTGTATACAGAACGCCAACCAAGTATTAGCTGTTACACACACACACATGCACACACACACACACACACCATACTCCCTAAGCTATGCACAGATGGTAAAGCTGCCCTGTGATCCTTGGGTCAGTGGAGCTGAGGAAATACAACTGTAAATGTGACTGGCAATCTGGATTAGAGTATTTACTATTGGTCTCCAAATGTACATTTGCTCAGCAGCTGCCACTGTTTGCTAAATTACTTCTTTATAACCTGGCAATAGAACTCCAAGATGAAGAGTAGCTTGAGGAGTGCAGGCATGTACCCCCTAAGGTCATGGGCAGGTCACTACATGACCAGTTTGTGTAAGACATGGAATAATTTGCTGTTCATGTCATCTTTGTACCTGCATATTGTTTGCTGTAAGTTGGATGTAATTTTGCAACATTTAATGTGTCATGTTAACATTTTGTTTTATAGATTTCTGGATGGTACTAAAAACCCAAATCCTATTTCGTTATTTATTGAATCCTGTGGATTGTGCGGACTCACTCTGTGTAATCCACCTCCAATCCCAGTGAGAAGGGTAGGCTATAAAAAACATAAATAAAATAAATAAATACAAGCCATTAGACTATTTGAAAGAACCAGCACTAAAAACAATAACAAGAAGCAGAGCAGGAACTAATAAAATGTAATGCAATTAAGGCAGAGAAAATCTAATACAATTGAGGCAGAGAAGTGGCAAGAAATCAGTTTAAAAGCTGCTGGAATTTTAGACAGTCTTGGCCTCTTATTGAAAGGTACACAATTATGGTGACCAGTTGCGCGGGGGGAGGGGGGGGCTCCAAACATCTGTGGAAGTGGCTAAGAAGTCCCTTTTCCTCATAAAGAAAAGTTTGAGATGAAGGCCACAGTGTCGGGGCATTTTATATCTGGGGTGCTTTAAAAAAAAAACCCTTTCAAAGTTTAAAAAAGTTAGCCTGTCAAGAAGAACTTTTAATGTACCATTAATTATCTTTTTACGCAAGGGAATATTTATAAGTGTAATCCTTGAAGTACAGCAGACAAGAAAACACTTTAAACTCTTAAGGGCATTAATAATAATAATATTTCGATTTCGAATACCTTTAATGGCATATAAATAGTTTAAGATTAACTTAGCAAGATAATAAGCTTAAGGGCATTACAAAAATGATTTTAGTAAATCCGTTAAAGCATTTGGCAGGAAGGATTCTCCAACCAGAATCTGAAGCAGCTTACATTGTTCTCCCCTCTTCATGTTATCTTCACAATAACCCTGTGAGGTAGGTTAGATTGGGGAAAAATGTGATTGGCAAGCTTCCATTGCAGATTGAGGATTTAAACATGCATGTCTCAGATCCCAGTCAGACATTCTAAGTACTACAAGGTGGCCTTGCTGGCTCATACCCTGAAAAGCTTTCATAGCTAGTAGCCATCAATAGACCTGCTTTAGAAAAAGTCTCTGTGGCACTTGTACCTTGTTCTAATAGGAGGAGGAGTAGTAGTTTTGGATTTATATCCCCCCTTTCTCTCCTGCAGGAGACTCAAAGGGGCTGACAATCTCCTTGCCCTTCCCCCCTCACAACAAACACCCTGTGAGGTGGGTGGGGCTGAGAGACCTCCAAGAAGCTGTGACTCGCCCAAGGTCACCCAGCTGGCGTGTGTGGGAGTGCACAGGCTAATCTGAATTCCCCAGATAAGCCTCCACAGCTCAGGCGGCAGAGCGGGGAATCAAACTCGGTTCCTCCAGATTAGATACACGAGCTCTTAACCTCTTACGCCACTGCTGCTCCTAATACAATGTTCCCTAACCCTAGGACTGTTCTTGTAGTTCACTTCTTTCTGTGCATGGAATTTTTATCAACCAGGCATCAGCTCTAAGCCCAGGAATTAAATACTTGCAGCTTTTTATATTGGTGCTGTTCCTGTTCTTTTAAGGTTAGCACCACTTGCAGAAAGATAGCAGGCAAAGTTACTTTGTCCCCAGGGCAAGAGAAGCTTTGTCTGCTATGTTTCTTCGTGACAAGCCTGCAGTTAAAAGCACAGGATGAGTTGAATCTGAGCTAGGCCAGGAAGAGGTAGGTTGAGCCCAAGGCTTTAGTACTCAGTTTTCTGTGCAAATATCAGCTCACTACTGACATCACATCACTAGGGTGTTTTGCCATTGCCTTTCCCATTCATCCATACTTTACCCTCAGCAAGCTAGGTACCAATTTACCAACCTTGGCCGTTTCCGCATGGGCGGAATATGGCGGCCTGGGGATGGCAAAAACGCCGTTCCCAGGCCACCATTATCGCGACAGGGCTTAGCTGCATCAAGAAGCCAGCGCCGCCGCGACCGCCTTCGCCTGTCCCCATCGCTTTGAGCATTTCTTCCCAGAGCGCTGGGAAGCGCTCTTGTTGGGGAAATGCCGGCTGGAAGCCCCTGCCGTGCGAACGGCAGCGGCTTCCCGGCGCTTCCCCACCCCACCCTCACCTTTCCTTACCCGCTTCCAGCGCTGCCGCCGGGCTGGGACACGCCTCGGCTGCTCATGGCGCACTCCGGAAGCAGGCATGTGGAGGGCAGGGGAGGTGCGTCCCCAGGCCCTGGCGATGGCGCACCGGAGGGCCGGAGAGCAGGTAGTATGACTGGGCGATGCATGCCCAGCGCTCGCCGTCTCCCCGGTTCTTTCTGGGGACCGCCCCGCAGACGGAAGCCCCGCATTCGAGTACGGCCACCCTCGCTGCTTGATAGGATGGAAGGCTGAGTCAACCTTGAGTGGGCTACCTGAAACTGACTTCCATCAAGATCAAAGTCAGGTTGTGAGCAGAGCTTTGACTGCACTACTGCAACTTACCACTCTGTGCCACATGGGACTCCTCGAGGGCTGCTAAACTGGTGAGGAAAAATGTGCTTGCGCCTTTCACAGTGATAGGGAACTGCTTTAGGGATCAGGTCAGAAACTGGCTATTCTACATTGCTGTACTTACCAAGAAACTCATCTCTATTTTCATCCTTGCTATAACCCCGTGATGTAGATCAGCCTGGGAGTGTGATTGGTCCAAAATGCATCCAATGAGCTTGTACAGCAGAGTGGGGATTTGAACCTGGGTCTCTCAGATCCTAGTCTGACATTTCAACCATTTTACCATTGTGTAAAAGTATTACTGCTGTAAATGCAGAGGTACTTAAAATGGCAATGGTGCATTCACACCAAGTGCTCTACGCATTTTCCTCAGACCTTCCCATGCACCCCTATTTCCCCCACTGCATCATCAGAGAGCTTTTAATGGATGGACCATTGGGATCTTCTTATATTCTTACAGACAGATTCCTGGAGGATGGGTCTATTAGTGGCTACTACCAAATAGTGGACTCTGAACATGGAGGTTCCCTTTAGTCATGGTTAACCTTTGACCACCCATGTCAGAAGGCCTCAACATCCATGCTTTGTTGTTGGACCTCCAGAAGAACTGTTTGGCCACTGTATGAGACAGGATGCTGAACTAGATGGACCACTGGTCTGATTTAACAGGGCTCTTGGTTATGTTTCAAAATAAACAGTAGTTATCCAAGAATTGTGAAGCATTTGGCTCATTGAGAGCAACCTAGAAGCTGCTATTTGCGATAATTAACTGCAATGCATGCAAGATCCAATTAATATCTCAGTCAGGCTACAAGTGAGCATCCTCCCCCTCCCCACACACCACCATCTTTTGTAGAATCTCTACTACAATTCACATATTGAAGCCCAGAAATACTGAAAGCTTTTTCTCTGGCTAGATCAATGGCAAGAAAAATAGTGGTAGGAATACATAAATAACAAGTGGTGAATTATAGAGTTCTTTTCTTCTTCTGTTCATTATTTTTTTTTAAAAAAACAACTCTTATAAATGTCTCTTTGTTCCTTTTTTTTTTAAATTCCGGCTTCTGTGATTCTGCTTGTAATGGTTACAAATGGCTTTGGTTGGTAGCTGTTAGATAAGGATTGTGCATCTCTTAAAAAGTACTGATGTTTTAAATTAAATCAGCATAATGAGCCTTTCTTTAATTCTCCCATGTCTGCAAGGCATGCTTGGGAATACCTAACAATCCCCATTTTTCTCACAGAAGTACAAAGAGAGGATTTAATGCACTGAGGCTCTAAAACAGAGTTGAGACACAATGGGGCCATCTATTAATATCTGTCCAGGTGCCTGATGCAAAGGCTGGTGGATTTGGGGCCAAATGAGACACTGTGGTGGAAGAAAATAAGGTTGCACTTGCCTGTAGCTACTGTTCCTCAAATGGTCATCTGTCCAGGCACATATGGGGACTGCGCAGGCACGTGTAAAGCTGCAGAAATTCAACTTTTACGCTTCTAGAAATATTAGCTCTGGAGTGCAGTGCTCCCCCTTCCCTCCACTGTGCTCTGGAGTTTGGGGTCTTTCCTGCCCAAATGATCATGTGACAGAGGGGGGAGGGAGCACTCCTGATGGTCTCAAACACAGCAGTCCCCAGCAGGCAAAGTGGGGGGATGTGCAGTAGCGTAGAGCCAAGGGGGCAGGAGTGAGCGCGATGCACTGGGCGCGAGTCAGTGCGGGAGCATGGCGTGGCAGGGGCGCAAGGCACACATTTCCTCCAGGCACAGTTTCCCCTAGCCTGGAGATGTGTGCCTGCACTGAAGACCATTCGATGAACAACAGTTACAGGTAAGTTACAATAGGTACAACTTTGTTTTCATCTTTGTGCAGTCCCACGTGGGAGAGTAGCAAGCTCAATTACCAAGGAGACAGGGGTGTGACTACTCAGTGAAATAATATCTGGAGAACTGCTCTCTTGCCAACTGCAACGCTGGAACAAAAATGAAAGCCCTTGGTGTTGTGCTCCATTGCAAACAGGTCTACTTGAGGATGTCCACACAACCAGAAAATAGGTGTTAGGTATTTGTTGTTTAGGAACCACTTGTGTTAATTATCTAATTCCCTGCTTAATGCATTTGCTAAGATGTTTGTTTGTTTATTCCCTTGTCTTGGTCTGCGGTATAGCTGATAGTGTCATTTGATGCTGGGCAGCCCGGTCCCAAATATGGCTTCTGCGTATAGTGCTATGGATCCTTGTTTGTAGATACAAATTTTCGTAGTAATGCGGTCTGTGACAGTGAATGGTGACCTTCCCATGATCACGGCTGAAAAAGAAATGAAAGCAGATTTGATAGCTCTGAACTGCTGACCAAGAGGGGCTTACAAACTCCTTTCCTTCCTCTCCCCACAACAGCCACTTTGTGAGGTAGGTGGGGCTGACAGAGTTCTGAGAGAACTGTGACTAGCCCAAGGTCACCCAGCGGGCTTCATGTGGAGGAGAGGGGAAACAAACCTAGCTCACCAGATAAAAGTCTGTTGCTCATGTGGAGGAGTGGGAAATCAAATCCGGTCCTCCAGATTAAGAGTCTAGTGCTCTTAACCTCGATACCATTCTGGTAAGAGAGCAGTGTTAGACCTTAGAGAGCTAAACACACTTTTTGCCATTAAAACGTTCAGGACGCTTTCATTGAATGAATTGATTCCATTGTTGGAGCAAAATGTGTGGTTTGTGTTCCTTGACCTTCAGGATGCATACTTCCAAATCTCCATACATGAAAAGTGTAGAAGTGTCATGCCCCCAGAGACACCCTCACTATTTTGTTTATTTGATCCTCAGTTGTCCTTTTAGTTAGAATGGGTTTAGTTGCCTTTTGTATAGTTTTCTATGGGAGGGAACCTTAGTTACACCCTGTCCCTTTAAAAAGCCCTCTAGAGGCAAGAGCCTTAGAGTCTTCTTTATTACCCAGTAGTCCTCCTGTTCAGTTAGTTTAGTTCAGGTGCCTGAGGAAGGCTGGAGACAGCAACATCTCAGATGTATAAGGTGTTATGTTTAAGGTGTATAAGACCTAAGACGTTTAAGGTGTTAGAGATCCACAGAACTCAGAGTAACCCAGTTCCAACAGACTTGCAAGGAAACAGAGTCCAAGTAGAGGACACTGTGAGAAGAAGCAAGCAGCACAGACTTCCTTAGAAGCATTCAAGGAAAGAGTCGATGATTGCAAATTTTTCAACCCATCTCCAAAAGTTTCCAGCATTGCAAGTATCCTTTATTTAGTTAGTCTTCATGGGAGGGGTCAGAGCCCTAAACTTTCAATATTATTAAACCGTTTTTGAACTGTTACTTATTTGTCCGTGGGTCTTACACTCTGTTCTGGCCAAGTGCAAGACGGCTGCATTTCAGTGTGCTTGGGGAACAGAACAAGAAGATTCTTGAGGTAAACACCATCATGGGTATTCGGTGTTACCTTTGTAACAGCAAGTAGAGGTCTTACAAAATGCCTTTCTGCATTTGACCTTGCAGGGGTGTTCAATATTTCCCTATTTCGGTGGCTGGTTATTATTTGTGAGAAGTTCACACAATGCCTTATCAGACCAAGTTGCTTTGGCTGTCTGCACATTAGAAAGTCTGTGACTAGTGATCAATAACAGAACCCACATAGAATATAGAGTTCATTGGTGCCTGTCGTGGGCAGGACATACCTTCCTTTAGAGAAAGCATGAGCTATTCAGACGCTAGTTTTCCAGTAGCAGGTTCCAAACAACCATCCATATTCTACCACTTCAGTGGTTTTGTATACTAGGCTGCACATGAGACCCTTTCATAATTGGTTTTTGTGTTGTTTAACACTGCTGTAGATCCCCAATGGGTGACCTTGGGCTAGTCACAATTCTTCAGAGTTCTCTCAGCCCCACCTACCTCACAGGGTGTTTGTTGTGAGGGAGGAAGGGAAAGGAGATTGTAAGCCCCTTTGAGCCTCCTTCCAGGAGAGAAAGGGGGATATAAATCCAAACTACTACTACTACTACTACTACTCTTCTTCTTCTTCTATGGTTGAAACTGACTATAAGTGATAAGAGTCCACTGCTCATGTGGAAGAGTGGGGAATCAAACCCAGTTTTCTAGATTACAGTTTGCCGCTCTTAACCACTACACCACACTGCCTCTCATGACAGAGAGGAATTGTTGAGGTTACTGGAGCCAAAACAAACATACAAAGAAGAGTTCAAGTGTAAATGTAAACCATATAGATAATATGCACTGAACCCAAACAGGAAACTATAGTGAAAGTGAATTTAATCACCAAGGAGAAGAAACAATGCACCCACACACAGCTAGGTGCTTCAGTATCATATCAAGTGTGACAACAGCTGTGTCACATACAAAGAATACATCAACTAATAACAGCACATATGCTAACAAAAATTCTAACCTGCGATTAGAGACAAAGCATGCAAGTCCCTTGAAAATATGAGCCATGCTGTTTCAAATGCAGGAACGCAGTGCACTCAAGTTGAGAGACAGGAGAACGAAATCGCCAGTCAACTCAAATCTCGTTTCTTGGGGTCTTGTCCCCACTTTGTCAGCTTTCTAAAAATATCAAGACTGCCTGCACCACATCTGGAGCTGTAGCAATGAATGATAATTAAGCTGTATCATTTACAATGGCATACAGATTCTTATACAGAAAAATTATAATATCAGCATTAAGTTGTAAAGCGCAATGCATATGTATTTCTTTTAAAAGTGCATAGTGATATTTTTAAATAAAAAATATTAAACTGTGTGTCTCAGCTGAAATGATTTATAAAAAATATTTATAAAGTGCTATATGCCTTTCTAATAAATATCCATAAATAACAATATAAATATCAATAAATAACAATAAATATATAATGTACAATATACTGTAGTCTTTAATCCACTTAAATAGCATGCACTATAAATTTACTTTATTTCACTTACAATTACAAGCCATTCATCGTATTTATTTCTCCTATGGGCTAAGCCTTGCCTGGTAAACTCTGCAGCACTATCTTGTTTAAAGGGACTACTAGTCCTATATATAAAACTAATTGCATGCAGCTGTGTTCTTCTCTAGGAGGTATCTTTAGAGAGCTAAGTATATTTAATCTGGAGAAGAGAAGGTAAAGCGTTACATGATAGCTGTGTTTTAAATATTTGAAGGGATGTCATGTTGAAGATGGAGTAAGCTTGTTTTCTGCTGCTCCAGAGACTAGAAAAAGGAGTAAATGGATTGAAAGTACAGGAAAAGGGATCCATCTAAACATTAGGAAGAACTTCCTGGCAGTAAGGGCTGTTCAACAGTGGAATACACTGCCTTGGAGTGTGGTGGAGTCCCCTTCTTTGGAGGTTTCTAAATATCTGTCAAGGGTGTTTTGATTGTGTCTTCCTGCCTGGCAGGGGGTTGGATTCAATGGCCCTCGTGGTTTCTTCCAATTCTGTGATTCTATGATCTTCCTCTCTGCATTGTTTCCCTGACCTGAAATATTCCTGAGGGGCACTGTATGGTCTATTGGGGAAGTTCACATGATTCCCAGGGAACACCTGGGTTTCCTCAGTAGGCCAAAATGTGACCTTCAGCCCAGCCCTGAGATCATTTCTGGTCAGGAATGCAACACAGGAGGAGGAAGGCAGAAGATACTTCTCTGGGCACTTCACATTTCTGATCAGAACTGGGCACCATGTAAAGAGGAACTGAGTACCCACAATGCATGCCAGACTGTCATATAGGAGGGAGATCCAAGACCAAACCTGTATATTTTGTAATGTTGTGGGTTTACTGTGCTTTCAGTTTGGCTGTTAGCTGTTCAGACTTTCAGTCCTCAACAGAATGAGTTTTACCAATCTTAACATTATATTGAACACTGCATGAATAAATTGAGCATTTTCAAATCAACGGGACTTATGGATACATTAAAAAAACTTGCTGAAACACTGAAGCAGTTGTTATGGAGCGTGTGGGGAAGTTTCAGAAGCTTAAGAAAGTGAAAATACGATGTCTCTTGTCAAATAGGATTGTGAGAGCCCAACAACTCCTGCCGACACTGTTAGTGGCCCCTGCTCTTATGTCTTCAACATCAACGTGATCTGCAGATATCAGTTGGTGATGGCGCTTAATTCCATACAATGAAAAACATCACCTGTTGATTCCTGTATGTCAAATGATTTTCCAAAAGTACAGGAGCAGGTCAGTTGGCATTTCTCATCCTACCTAAGAGATAGACCCTGTACTTTCAAGAGCTTATTTGCACGGTTGCTACAGAGACGTGCACTATCGCATTCTTGTCATTACGAAAAAACATGCAAGGAAGATGAAAACTGACAAGAGGGAGCAGAACTCAGCTTCTCTCTCACCTGATCACATTCAATGAAAACTATGGAGAGAAAGAGATGTCAGCTTTATTTTCTATTGCCTTTGTTATGGTGGTCTGAGCAACAAGGCAGCTGGGGCTGCTGGCTGGAACCCCAGGCACTTATCTGCCATGTTTGGGAGATCCCTGTCCCAGGGCCAGCCTCTCACAGTAGGTAAGGACAGTGAGGTGCTCCCAGCAGCAGGCAATCGACTATAGGGTGATGGGAGCCATCCTGTATTACCAATCCAGTCAACTGTAGGGGGGTTGGAAGGCTCCCCACTACCCAGATTATGCAAGAATGTGGAACCCACAACCTTTCTCAAAATTCTAGAAGTGCCCACAGGTTATGGGTTGCCAACTTCCAGGTGGTGGCTGGAAATCTCCCGCTATTACAACTGATTTCCAGGCAACAGAGATCTGTTCAGCTGGGGGAAATGGCCACTATGGAAGTGTATGCATGACATTAAAAGCCACTGAAGTCCCCCTCCCTCCCCAAACCACATACTCCTCAAGCCACTCCCCCAAATCTCCAGGTATTCCCCAACCCAGAGCTGGCAACCCTACTCCAGGTTCGTCAAGATTGGTGAACCTTGGTTCTGACTGGCAGTGTCTCTCTAGGATCTCGGGCACAGAAAATTCTTTCCTAGTGCTTTCTTCCAAAGACCCCCCACCTACAGATGCCAGAGAACAAACTTAGGGCTTTCTGCATGCAAAATCTGTGTTTTTCCTCAGAGCCATGGAAAACTGGCTTGGCCCATCCCTGTTCCTTTAACAGAACTTAGCTATGCAGCATTAGGGGAATATTTTGAACATCAGTTCAAACTTTGGCAACCTTGTGCCTTATGAGCTGTGGCTTGCAAATCAAGAGGCAGCCTGATGGATGCACCCAGCTGCCCTCTACAGAGTCAGACCATTGGTACATCTAACTTAATGCTGTCTTTTCTGACTGACCGCAGTGTTCTCAACCCCTAGAACTTTATTGTTTTATCTGGATATGCTGGGGATTGAACCTGGGATCATCTGCATGCAAAGCGAATGCTCTGTCTTTATCACAGATATTCTCCTATATTCACCCATCCATCCTGCTTCCACTTCTCCCCTCTAGAGAGATCTTCAACTTACTGCAACTTGTCCCACTTAAGGTTACCTACAGACCTAGAACAGTTTGATCCAAGTCCAGTTGCACCTTAGAGACTATCAAGAGTTTCAGGGTGTAAGTTTTCAAGACAGATTAGGAATGAAAATCCCCGAGTCTTTTTTTATCATTGTCGGAATGTGGGAGGAGTGTTGCAAAGAATGTGTACAAAGCATGCAGAGGGAGAATACACATTGAAATCAGCTTGCTTAGAGCAGAGGGGAAATGTCTGGAGGCAGAAAATTAGCATCAGTGGTGAGACAAGAATCCTATGTCCCTGTTGCTGTAAATCTGTGAGTTAACTCAAGTTCAGCAATAAAATATTTTTTAAAAAAAAATTGGGCCCAGAAGGAATCAGTGAATGAAACTATGCTGTTATTGGTATTGTTACCATCTTAGTGCCTGACTCCTGTAAAGAGAAGGGCAGCTATTTTCTGAATCAGTTACAATTTCCAAAAACTTTTCAAAGGCATGCCCATGTGCAGTGTGCAAAGGTTTCCTAAATTGGAAGTTGCCAGCTTATGCCATGTCTGACAAGTAGGGTTGTCATCTCCAGTTTGGGAAGTTCCTGGAGATTTGGGGGGTGGAGTCTGAAATGGGTGTGGCTTGGAGAGGGAAGGGATTTCAGTGGGGTATAATGCCATATGGGCTACGCTCCAAAGCAGCCATTTTCTCCAGTCTAATTGATACCAGTTGCATGGAGATCAGTTGAAATAGTGGGAAATCTCCAACTACCACCTAGGCATTGGCAACCCTACTAACAAGTTTGGCTTTGGCTCATGAAGGCTTGTGCCACAGTATATTTGTTAGTCTTTGACACTGCAGTCTTTGGTTGCCCTCCTCTGGGATGGGTCCAGAGGAGGGCAACCAAAATGACAAAAGGTCTGGAATCCATGCCCTGCGTGGAGGAACTCGGGGAGCTGGGTATGTTTAGTTGGGAGAAGAGAAGGTGAAGAGGTGTCATGATAGCCATGTTTAGATAGTTGAAGGAATGTCATGTTGATGAGGGAGCAAGCTTGTTTTCTGCTGCTCCAGAGCTAGGACCAGGAGTAATGGGTTTAAGGCGAAGGAGAAGGAGAAGAGATTCCACCTAAACATCAGGAAAAACTTCATGACAGCAAGGGCTGTTTGACAGTAGAATGCACTACGTCAGAGTGTGATGGAGTCTCCTTCTTTGGAGGTTTTTAAAGAGAGGGTGACCATCTGTCAGGAGAGTTTTGATTGTGAGTTCCTGCATTGCAGGGGATTGGACTTGATGGCCCTTGGGGTCTCTTCCAACTCTATGATTGTGCAGAATTTAAAACTAAAGCACCAGCTCATTACTGACCCATGGGATGACATAGCATCAGAACATTTACTACACAGACTTTGTTTATGGAGTAGTTTGCCATTGCCTTCCCCAGTCATCTACAATTTACTCCTAGCAATCTGGGTACTCATTTTACTGACCTCATAAGGATTGAAGGCTGAGTCGACCTTGAGCTGGCTACCAGGGCGTAACGAGGCAGCCCTGGGCAAACTGTAGCCCTGGGCAAAACCTGAGTTGGATGCTGCCCCCCCCCCCCCCCCGCATGGGCAGCCACTCCACCATGACCAAAAAATATTTTGCACCAGGACATTGGTGCCTGCAGGGGGTGCATTTTTAGACATATCAGCACCACAATTTCAGCATATCATCAGGAGACTGTCCTTATGCTACTCCCCAGGTTTGGTGATGTTTGGTTCAAGGAGTCCAAAGTTATGGACTCCCAAAGGGGGTGCCCCATCCCCCATTGCTTCCAATGGGATCTAATAGGAGACGGGGGCTACAGTTTTTCTGAGGGGTCCATAACTTTGCCCCCCCTGAACCAAACTGGCACCAAACTTGGGGGGGGTGCCATCATCTCCAGATGATCCCCCGAAATTACGGTGCCGATACATCCAAAAAAATGCAACTCCCCCCTGCAGGAACTATCCTAGAAAGTTGCCCAAGAATCTTTATCATTGAGTTTTCTGCATTGCGGTCAAGGGAGGGTGCAGGCTGTGGGGGGCACATTTCTGAAGGCACAGTCTCAAAACTTTCAGGGTATCATCAGGATACTGCCCTAATGATACCCCCCAAGTTTGGTGCAGTTTGGTTCAGGGGGGCCAAAGTTATGGACCCTCAAAACTGTAGCCCCCATCTCCTATTAGCTCCCATTGGAAACAATGGGGGATAGGGGCACCCCCTTTGGGAGTCCATAACTTTAGACTCCCTGAACCAAACTTGGGGGGTAGCATAAGGACAGTCTCCTGATGATACGCTGAAATTTCGGTGCCACTACTAGCCTAAAAACTGCACCCCCTACAGGCCAAAAATGGAAAACCACTAAAATTCCCAAAAACGAACCCAGCATTTTGATGCCCCCCACAAGGTGATGCCCTGGGCAGCTGCCCACCTTGCCCAATGGGCATTACGCCAGTGCAGAAACCAACTTCTGTCGGGATCAAACTCAGGTAGCAGTGTGCTTTGATTGCACTACTGTAACTCACCACTCTGTGCCACCGGGCTCCTTAAGCAGAGTTACGCTGTTCAAAACCTATTAAAGCCAAGGGGCTTAGAATGGCATAATTATGTTTAGGATAGCACTGTTAAGTGTGCATGCCACAGATTAAAGCAATGATTAGATGACCTGATCTATGTTAATAATGGTTTGTGTTAGTATATGTGGATGATGCCAGTAAGGGAGGGAAGAAGTAATTGTTCCTAGGAGGGGAAAAAGCAGGGTCTACTTCCCAATATGCAAACCGTGGTTTGCAGGGCTTGATTGGAAGTGCGTGGGCCTGTGTGCTTAACCAATCCAAGAGCTGAGTTTACTAGATCAGAGCACGGTGGAACCCAAGATACTCTCAAACTAATTAGCACTTTCCATCACTGTTAATTGCTCAAATCCAATTGGAAAGACAGTAAAAGTTCAGGGTTGGAAAACAGATTTCCACCAGCATCTATAAGCCTCCTGCAAATTAATGAAACATGACCCACCCCCTCCCCGTTCCCTGCAAGCACAGAGTCTGGGTAGATGAGTCAATTTGCCAGATCACATTGCTTTTGGCAATAGATTTGTCAGTAGGAAGGTTCAAGGCAAGACAGGTGCCTGCAGGAAAGGAGAGGGGAATAGAAGAACGGCATGTCAGAAATCAATTAGTGACGTGGTCTGCATTTCAATCAAGAGCCTTTTCCGCGTCATCGCCCTTGCAGGAAGCCGGAATGAGAGGCTTCAGAGTGAAATCTCACAGTACCAGGCAGCGTTTGTATACCTTGAAGCCCTGTGATCAATTAACAATTAGGGTCCCTGGGAGTTAGTCTGCCTTTAAAGATGTTCTCGTCTGGGGAAACTAAAATAGATTTTTTCAACACTTGTACTTGGCTTCAAGAACAGAAGGCAACTTGTATTTTGAGTTTTGGCCATTAAAAAATTGCCTTGCTAGGCAGAGCCAAAGGTTTTGACCACATTAACAACCTGCTGGATTGACACTGTAGGGAAGCTGAGCTGGTAGAAACATTCAAATGTCAGAGTTTGCTGAAGGCCATCATAGCCTGGCATTTTACCTCCTGCCCTGCTTTCAGAAGATTTCCTAGTTTCAGGATCTCAGCCAGCAGGTGTTGAGAGAGATCTTTTATTTGCCTGTCAATCAAAATGGAAACTGCTCCTCAAGACCAACGGAGCATCACATGTTCACAGGAGCCCACGCTATCGCAAAAGCAACCGGAATGCCAGGCCAGTTTTCTGAGAAGTTAATGAATGGATAACAGGATGGCTACTTGTGGACAAAGGACAGGAGACAGGAACTATGTGCAGCTTTGGAGACACTGGTAAAAGAAAGAGGATGGGAGAGGCAAGAATTGACTTCCTATACCTTTGCCTGGAAGCAAAGGGAGACACATCTGGGAGAAAGTGAGCACAAAGGAGGCTTGCCTGAACCAGGAAGTGAGACCGTGACTGCCAGTTCCTCTGACCCGCCATCCACATCTCCAGAGTCACCTGAGAACCAAAATGTCACTGTCATATGAGCTGAAATGTGGCAACCAGTCTTTTTGGCAAATTCCGTTCTAAGCGCATCTCCGTCTACTGTCTTGAGGGTGTGCCTACAATACAGAGTGCATGGTTTCTTCCAATTTTGTTCCCCCAAAAGAAGAACTGCATGCTCCCGAATTTCAAGGAAGCAGTCACACACATTCTGATCATGGATACTAGGGCTTTCCCAGATTAAATCTGGTTTAAAGGGGGAAATGCAGGATGGCTGTGGGTAAAGTGTCCACATGGGCACTTAGCCTGAAGACAAATAAGAAATAATAAAATCACAGAGGTGGAAAAGGCCATACAAGCCATCTAGTTGAACCCGCTGCACAATGCCGGATCAGCCCAGAGCAGTGGCATAGCCCTCACGGGACGAGGGGGGCGCGACGCCCTGTGTGGAGCAGCAGCAGAGGTGTGGCCGGGCTGTTGAGGGGGCATGGCGGGGGCATCCAAGGGTGTTGCGGGATGGGGGTGGGTGATGCTGCGACAGGGGCGTAGGGGGCACGGGCACCTCAGGCGTATTTTCCCCTAACTCTGCCTCTGGCCCAGAGCATCCTGAAGAAGTGTTCATCCAGGCACTGCTTGAACCAGGGTGCAGAGGGATATAAAGAGCTACCTTCATATGTAGAGTTAGAGCATTACTGGCCACATAGCACACCCTTCTCCACCCAGACCAGCACATATACCTCACAGTCTTTGCAGCCAGAAATCTCATTCCCAGCCTTGATACTACAGGCCTTTTAACTTGAAATGTTGTAGACTGAGTCTTGCCAGCATTTTAAAGGGATTTTAAAAAACTTTCATTACTACAGCGTGGCTTAGTTGCAAAAGTGGAAGGGAAGACCTGTTCACGTCCATTATATGCCTTCAAATCACTTCTGACTTAGGAATCAGTGACCTCCAAAATATTCTCTTGGTTAAAAGCCTTGCTTAGGTCATGCAAACTGAGGGCAACAGCTTCCTTGTGGGTCAATCCAACTCATGGTAGGTCTTTCTCCTTTCCTACAATATTTCCTAGGATTGTTGCAGTGATTAATGTACCTTTAGTTTAGTAATTTTAGCTTCTAGCAGCATAATTACCAGATAAAGCAGAGATTGGCCACGTGGGCACCATTTCTAGCTGCTTCCATATTGGTTGCTGTTGCTGCTACACTGAGGACATGTTTTTGTGCCTCTGGGGGCAGCCCAAATCTCTCAAATTCATCAATATGTTTCTTACAGCTCTCTCTGTCTCTCTGCGGCTATTGTTCTTCCCGCTGCTTGCTAGTTTGGGAGGGAAAGATAGAAGATGCTCTTGATGTTTCTCTCACCTCTCTCTCTTAGCCTTGTTGAACTCATCTGGGGAGATGGCATCGCTTATGGAGACTAGGACAGCCAACACTTTTACATTTATTTATAGCCATTTATTTTGGAGCCCTGTGTGGTAAAGTCCAGGGGAAGGCAATTATTCCCATACACTTACAGAATAATAGGTTTTTTACACAGCAACAATGCATCAAGTCTTCGTGCTGAATGGATGTAGCTATGGCAACTGAAGGCACAAAGATAGATGGATGACTACATAGTGTTAATTACATCACAGAATAGCCATCTTCATCAATAGCTCCTAATCACCACATCCGAACTGGGCCTTCATGGTGCACTAAGAGGAGGGGAGGGACTTCTTTTATCAAAAACGTTGTGCCAATAAAAGAGACAGGCAGTTTGACAAAAGTGTCAGCCTGAAACTGTTAATCCTCAGTTCATTTTGTAAGTGGTAAAATTAAAAGATGTTCCTCATTCCTGTTAAATAGGGCTGTGACTTGAATTCTGTCCTGGGATATGTAAAGAAATAATAAGGAAGAATGTGTCTCTGAGCATACACAAGTACTTCCCCCCACTGAGTAACCTCAGTTGATACCCTCCTCTGTTCCACACATACAACTGCCTTGTTATCAGTAAGACTCATGCTCCAGCTAATATTTTCCAGCATGTAAAGGATCTTAAAGCAGCAGGTGCTTGCCAGAGGGTCTGATGGTCTATTGAGTGTTGCACTGTTGCTGGTCTGCAGCACCATTATTGCAGATGGCCACAGACAGTGTGACAGCTAATGCTGCAGCAGGTATCAGTTGGCACAAGGAGCTGATAGGATCCCACTTTATAAAGCAGCAGTGGCATGGCTCTTCAACTTGAATTATTCATGGACTGCCTAGCTCTGCTTTGGCCAGAGGCGTAGCTACCAGGGGACAGGGGGGTAAACGTTGCATGGGGCGTGCGCCTAGGGGAATGGAAAATCACACACACACTGCAGTGCCCCCCCGTGGCACCCCCTCCCCACTTACCTTACTGAAACAGTGCCAAGGTCTCATGGGAAATGTAGTTCCTACCAGGCCGTTTTCAGCCTGAAGGGAACAGGCCACTTATCCAGCCTGCACTGTTTCAGTAAGGTGAGGGGGGGCAGGGCACCGTGGAGGGGGGTGGGGCGGAAAACACAGCGTGTACACTGGGCGCATTATGGCCCAGCTATGCCTCTGGCTTTGGCTCAATATCTACTAGCCCTGGACAACACTGAAACTGAGATTCTACATTTGTAAACCATGTGTTCTACCACAGGTCTAAGAGGACACTCTGCTGAGCTGGAAGATGGCCAATGAACTTGGGGTTAAACAAACATACAAAACTGCCTTGTTGTGACTTAAACTACTGACCTCTCTAGCTTTGTACTTTATGGGTGTGACTTTCCAGGGATTTCTTCCCAGAACTTATTAGGGGGGATTTGACTCTCGAAAGGTCATCCCCTGAAAATTGTTATGGTCTCAATAGTGCTACTGCACTTGAATCTATCTGTTCTACTGCAGGGCAACACAGCTTCCCCCTGAAACTATTTTCCCAGAACAGGTATGTGAGAGCCATTAGCTGCCAATGCTGGGACTGAACCTGGGATCCTGTTCCCAATTACCCTGTGTTCCACCTTTGAGCTATGGCCCCTTCCTTTCTCTCAGCAAAAGACCAGCATTACAATGGGAGCAATGCTGGGATTTCCAACCCTATATGTTGCTTAGGGCCAGCTTGAGGAACAAACATTCAGCTAGGCCAGTGGGTGGATCAGTGTTAGGTCTTGAAACTCAATAAACAGGCTCTGAAATTATGATAAGGTAGTTATTGAAGAGGTAGTCAAGCACCACACTTAGCAAAGCCAGTTCTAATGAACCTGGCATCTCAATCCCCATATATCCCCTCAAGAATTCCCCCTCCCAAATTCCCAGAGAAAGTATCTGGGCCTGGGCTGCAAGTGTGCCTGGCCCCAAGGTCAGCAACAAATAGCAGAGGAGCCACCTGGTCTCCTGCACACAACAAGATAACAATGATATCTCTTTTTTCATGGGACAGGCGAGGCAGGGGAGACCTACTTCACTACAAAGCATGCAAAGCCATAAATTGTAGGTCAAGGAAAGAATGCATAGATGGCAGTGATTACATATAACAGAGGTGGTTACATATATCAAAAAAAGTATTGAGTTGCATCTCACAGCTAGCTACTTCGATTCATCTTACACAGATAAGCACCACCCTGACAATCAGTTCCAACTACAAGTAATTTGGAGAGTGAAAGTAGAAGGGTAAAGAAATTACCCTCCAAAGGGAACCACTGGCTGGGGAAGGGAAGGTCATATGTCAGCAGAGGCGTATCTACAGAAAATGGCCCATGGGACAAACACTCAAACTGCACCCCCCCACTTCTTACAATCTGAATGTTATGCCCCTATTGATATATCCCATTGCATTAGCCTTTTTTGTTGCTGCATCACACTGACTGCTCATATTTAGCTTACTATCCCACACCCATACTCCAAGATCTTGTTTTCATATACTATTACTATCCTTCATCCAGAGATAAAGGGGAGGAAAGACAGAGAGAGAAGAGGGTGAGGGAAAGAGAGAGAAAAGGATGTATGAGAGAGAAAAATGGCTCAGCCTTGTCCTTGTCCTACCTTCATCAAACCTCTGTATGTCAGTCACTCGTCCATGGCAATTTCATACATGTTAATCCCTACCCAATTGCATCTGTTGGAAGCACTTGTTGGAAGCTGTAAAATAAATACATAAAACTCAAAGAGGTAATTGCTAACTATCTCTCTTTGCCTTGCTGAGGTAGAATAATAAGTCGCTGCTAAGATTGATTAGATGCTGAAGAGAAACCAAAGAGCACAAAATTAGAATGAAAAGCACTTTTCTTGATGAGAACTGTGTGCTGCAAGGCTACAGATGGCAAATTGAAATTATATTAGAAATTTCTGTCGGCTTTTCCCAAAATTGTCCGATCTCGTCACTGTGAAGAATTAATATGATAGTCAACAGTATCAATAACTATTAACTAGTGACTCTTTGAGACCTACTTGGAGCCTAAACATGTTCATCAGGTAAAAGTAG
This sequence comes from Sphaerodactylus townsendi, assembly GCF_021028975.2. Taxonomy (NCBI): domain Eukaryota; kingdom Metazoa; phylum Chordata; class Lepidosauria; order Squamata; family Sphaerodactylidae; genus Sphaerodactylus; species Sphaerodactylus townsendi. The sequence continues at coordinate 32,328,156 of NC_059425.1, forward strand.
TTATCCTAACCTCAGATCTCCTACTTCACCACTATACAACCCAAACAGATATCAAACATCTGTACAGTTATGTGATAGGTGCGAAGATTAAGTTTTCTTTACTTTTGTCTAGTGGGCACTTTTGAATCTGTCTGGAAAATGAAATCAGTTCTTCTCTAGGACCATAGATGGTCTGACCGGGTAATTAAATGATATCAGGGGCAGGACTACAACTTCCATGAGGCTATGCAAAAATGTGCATATATTAAATGAGTGTGGTAAAAGGACTTAAACACCAATCTTCCTCCCCTGCCACACACACACAAAATCTGTGCTTATTTAAATTATAATCATGAAGAAGAAGAAGAGTTTGGATTTATACCCTACCTTTCTCTCCTGTAAGGAGTCTTAAAGCAGCAAACAAACCCCTTCCCTTTCTCCCCCACAACAGGCACCTTGTGAGGTAAGTAGGGCTGAGGACATGCTGAGATAACTGTGTCTACTCCAAGGCATCGTGTGTAGGAGTAGGGAAACAAATCCAGTTCACCAGATAAGAGTCTGCTGCTCATGTGGTGGAGTGGGGAATCAATTCTGGTTCTCCAGAAAAAAGAGTCCACTGCTCTTAACCAGTACATCCTACTGGGTCCTGATTGGTTTGGTCACTCTTGATTCAAGCAACTGGCTGCAAAGTGGTGTGCAGCAACAACAGATCTTGCGGGAAACACAGGTGATTTCCTCACTGGCAATTAATCCCAGGATAGTCACTCGAAATATCGAAGTTTTGTCGCGTTCTTCCCACTGCCGAACCTTGGAACACAGATAAATCCCGGCTCTGTCGCCCCCCCACCCCCACCCCCATCTCGCAACTCTCCTGTATCTGGTTGCCTGTGCAACTTTTTGGCAAAACACATTACCAATCTGTATCGGTGGGGAGGTTCGGGGGCCTAATGTAGTTCAATTTCCCGCTGTTCACAGTAACGCAAATGCTGCCAGCCAATCAAAGCATGGCGGTCCGTGCACGATGCGCACGCAGTTATTTGTTTTTGTCGCGTTTGGTTTCATTTCGCTCAGCTTCTTCTGTTTCAGTCTATCGTTTAACCTCTCTGAGAGAACGAGAGCAAGGGGACGCTCAGTATAACGTTTAAACTCAGAGGGGGTGCCTTGATCACAGTCTCACGTCTTCACTGGCTGACGTGATGACATGAAGAAAAGTTCTCGCCTCAACATGGCACGACAGCCAATCAGGAGAGACCCATCAAGACCTGCCAAGCCAATCATGCAGCAGCGGGGATTGTCGCATTTCTAGAATCTGATGCAGACCTATAAGTCTTCCCTGGAAAAATAGTGCAGTGGGGATGTTGAATCCGCAATGAAAAGTTGCGGTTCATTTTGAAACTTGCATTAATCTACTTTTAATTTTCAGTGGCAAATCGGCCACTAATATATATTCCTCCTGCCCCCTGCCCCACCATGTGCAGGGAAGGAAGGAAGGAAGGAATAGGAGGAGAAATTCCTTTTTAATGCAAAGTTGATAATACATTTCCCCCCCTCCAAACACACACACACATACATACTTTTCTTGCTATCTCTGTCAACTCACTCATAGATGTCAAGATGGATGGAGGCAAAGGCTGCCAGCCTGCTGCTTGCTGCTCCTTTGCAAGGCCTTCATCTCCATAGATACCAGCAGGCCAGAGCCTAGGCTTGGGCAGCAGGAGCGCTACCATCCCAAAATTTGCTTCTGTTCCCCTACTGCCCCAAAATTCCTCATTGCCCCCCACTGCCCCAAAATTTTTCACAGGCCCCCTTGATGTTTTCCCCACCTCCAGGGGGCAGTACCACCCATACTGGGAATCCCCAGTTTAGGATCAGAAAGTATCCATAACAAGTTATAAAAGGAAATAGCTTTAGTATTGAGAGAGTGATCCATAAGCATTTAACAGGAAACAGCTCTAGTTAAAAGAGTGGACCCTGTCCAGTTTAAAGAGAAAAAAAACCTGGGAAATTGCATCTATGTTCCTAAATCTCCCAACTAAAGTATGACTGCTTGAAAAAGCTGGTGTTTCTGAAAAAAATGCAGTGACGACCCAGAGAAATCAGGCACAGCATTTAACAAAAATACCATCTTTTGTTGGTGAACCACCTTAGATACACCTTGAATTACAAAATATTTCTTGCATATCACCATCATAAGTTCCGCATTACTGTGGTTTTGTTACAATCCACATTCATGGTACTTTATAGCCTGACCTTTATATTCCCCTCAAAGGAGTCAAATAAAACCATTTAAAGTTGTACTTCAAAATGCTTTTTATGTGCCAAAAATTTGTGACCATTATATAAATGAAAGTAGAGCAATTCCATCATAGCATGTATAAACGGCTCCTGATTGCATCTCACTTTTCAAATGTGTTTAAAGTATCACACAGAACAGGCTGGAGTTGCTCATGAACAGCCCAACTGCACAAATAAAAATGAGTTCCTGCACAACAGTGAGCTGCACTGGTGTAGTTTTGAGCATCCCTAATTTCAAGATGGGTCAGACAAGATGCATAGGCCTAACAATCCAGATCTCCAAATTTGTGCAGCACAGAATGGAGAGGGTGCAGTTGTCAGTAGAGATATGTTAAGAATATGTATGCTTAAAACATCCCCAGGTCCTAGTTTCATTCCCTGCCTCCTTCCTACTTGGTTCTAGCTGCATCTTCACTGCTTCATGACAATGGGATCAACTTGGTGAGGAGGGATGTCGTTGAGCAAAGGCAGCAAGGCATACACCTGCATCTCCTGCTGCATTTGTGTCTCTCTCCTACTGTTTAGCTGAGTAAGAAGGGAAGAAAGAGTCGCACTTCAAACTCAGCTTGAGCATCTAGTTATTGGCTTCTTGTTAAATCAAAGCACTGAGACTTGTAATGAGAAGTGTTTATTGATCTCGTCTGCACTGCATGGGCATCCATTGAATAAACTATGCTTATTCTCTCTGTTTCGTATAAACTCTGGGATGGATTCTCAAGATATATCTGTGCTTGCTTTGCACTCCATTTTTGAGATGGCATGCCAACTTCAAACATCACCATCAGGCTGCAACCTTCTCCGTAACCATCCAATTCATGAACACATGAAGCTGCCTTCCCCAAAAGAAAAAGGTCTTTCTTTTGGAAGAAGTAGGAAGTGTGATTTGTAGTAGTGATATAGTAGTGATATACTATCATATATCTGTGATATACTATCATATATCAGTGATATCAGGTATGTGTGATAGTGACACTATTACTATAGTGTGTAGTCTGATACTACTGACTCTAGTCAGACCATTTGATCTATCAGGATCAGTATTGTTGACTCTGACTGGCAGCAGCACTCCAGAGTCTCAGTTAAAGGTCTTTCTCACCACCTGCTACCTGGGGATGTCAGGGACTGAACCTGGGACTTATTGTATGCAAAGCAGATGATCTAGCACTGAGCCACAGCCTGTCATCATTTGAAACAAGGTGGACAGTCACTAAAGGCAGGGTCTTCTCTTGATGGCATCTCATGCGCATGTAAGCTTGTGGGTTCCGTGGGGCAGAACTTGGAAGAAGTTTGCAACAACTAAATTTTTAAACAAAATGGTTTACTTTCTTTAACATATGACAATTATCAAACATTAACATTTAACTTAACACTTCAGGCTCCTGTTCAAGTTTCATTCCAAGTCCTAATTACAGTCTGATAACACCAAGTCCATTCTTCCTGCTGGTGGTTGGCTCATGGAGACAAGTAAAGGCTTGGTGAACTGGATTCAAGATGTTGAAGGTCCCCAGAAAAACTCTCACCATTTACATGCACAAAAACCCTGAAACAATAAATTCTAACATTTACAATATAGCAAAAAAAAAAAATAAACAACTCCCTTTCCACTAGTTCCCAACAACATTGCAGTTACCTTAAACAAGGTGTTAAGGGCTTATAAAAATCAGTCAAGGTCCCCGCCTGGTAGCCTTGCTTCCTCCAACCTCAAGAGTTCTGCAGCCTTCTCCTTCTTTTCAGACTCCACCCCTTTCTGGGTCATCCCATTCTTAGAACAGGGGTTAAACGCAGAATTCCCACCCCATGGAAATTTGTCTGACCGGTTTTTCTTCCCAGACTTCTTCCCAGACTTATATATATATATATATGCAGGGATTCAGATTTCAGACTTTCTCTTTGCTGCTGTACTGAGTTTTCTGGCTAGTTTGGTTGACTTTAACACAGATTCTGTGCATGACTGTTTTCATGACTTTTTTTTCTCCGTAAATTTTGGAAGTTACCTTAGTAACACTGGAAGATGAAAAGTGAGGGGCATACATTATTCAGATTGAATGAAGACTATGTCTTGGATCCTATGAACGATTGCTGTGTTCACCAGTCTTCACTGCGGAGTTTGCTTCATCTTCTGCTAAAACTCTATTTGCATAAGAACTCACTGAAAAGCACTAATCTTGCACAGAAGGAAGTTTTACAGGAAGAGGAAGCATACTTTGTTACAGAGACTATCCTAGGTTTGTGGGATTCATTCATAGGATCCAAGCTAATAAAATACATTTTTTCTTTTCTTTAGGAATGAATTTATAAGGTTTTGAATATCATCAATTTATGGTGGTGACAAATACTCTAAAGTTCCCTTAGCTCATCAATGCTATTTGTGTTCCTTAAGCATGATGAAGGATATTGAACACTGTGATTTATAGTGTTGCCTTCCTAATGGCCCCAGAGAGAGATTTCAGTCTCAGAACTGCTGGTCTGACTATGCCAGAAACTGTCCCCTATTGTCAGATATGGATATATATTTTACATGAAAGAATGGCATTATTTCCTGTAGGAATCCATAGTTAATATCCACCTGACCATGGCTATCAATTGATTCATTTATTTAGAAAACAGTTACTTTAAAAATTTGAAATATATCCTCTGTTTCTCTGGAAGGACCATGCTATTTTTAAATATGCAGCATGGTCTGTATCTTGTTTGTAGGTTGTGTTTAAATTATATTCCAATGGCTATTTATTTTATGGACCTTCTTTCTCACTGAGGCTGTTTCTACACGGGCCAAAAACAGCACCCTAGGGACGGTAAAACATTGTTCCTGAGGGGCTGTTCGCACAGCTGCTGCTGGTGCAGCGCAGCAGCACTGTGCTCACCCCCCCCCCCAGCGGGAAAAAGCTGCTTTCAAAACTCGCTCAATGAGTGAGTTTTTTTAGAAAGCAGCGTATTCCTGCCAGCAACGTGTGAAGCGCACTGGCGTGAGGGTACTACTTTTAGGCATTTCTGGTTGTTTTGTTTACCTATCTTTGCTCCCTGCAAAGCTCCGGAGGGCGGGAGAAACACCCCCAAGCTGCCCTTTGAACTCCAGGGGTCGGAGGGCAGCATGGGCATGTTCCTTCCTCTGTCCAGAGCTTCTCAGGGAGAAAAGATAAGTAAACAAAACAAACCGGAGGCAGCTCCATACAGAGCCCCTGCGGCCTATGGCAGCTTCAGGACCGCCTGCATGGGACTGTGTGATCCAGTGGTTCTCAACCTTCCTATTGCCGGGATCCTTTAATACAGTTCCTCATGTTGTGGTGACGCCCAATCCTAACAATCCTAACATTTATCCATTTTACAGTTGGAGAACACTGATGCAGAGAGTCTTAGGCAACCCCTGTGAAAGAGTCATTCAACCCCCAAAGGGATCCTGACCCCCAGGTTGAGAACCACTGGTGTGATCGATCCCGAGGCTCCACTGGCATAAATTATTTTGCCGCTTTTGCCACCATGCAGATATGGCCTGAGACTCAAGGTGGATTACACTGAGAAAATTCTTTCCTCAGAACTCTTCCCTGTGCAGTGGGCTTGCAGGGGGCTCCCCTTGCGTTTCTCTGTTTACACAAAAAGCAGCCCCCTACTTGCCCCGCACTGTCTCAACTAGCCTCTCCTTTTGCTGCTTCTCTTAACTCTGCCCATCAACAGCCTTAAAGATCTTGCCAATATTCTCTTCCCCTCCCCTCCCTTCCCCTACACACACACACACACACACACACACACACACACACGCACAAACTGTCTCTCTTGCTGCTGCTGCTGCAAGAGAGAGAGAGAGAGAGAGAAAGAGAGAGAGGCTTGTTTTTACAACAGAAGAATGTCTGAAAGAAAGTAGTGCAGGGAAGGTCAGGTGGAACCAGAAAGAACCCTTGCTTGTGCTGCAGAGGCATATCAACCCGGTGACATGGAATACCCAATGTCACTGGCGCACGGCATCTGGTCATGTGGGGGGCACAAAATTGCCCCCCATGTGATCAGTGAGTCTTCCCCATGGTGCTTCCAAGAGCGCCCTCCACTTGCACTGCCGCAACGGTGCCTCCAGCAGCGGCCGTTTCCCTCCTTTCCAAGCTGCTTGGAGGGAAGAGAAACTGCAGGGGGGCTGCTGGAGCTCCAGCAGTTGCCGTTTCCCTCCTTTCCGAACTGCTCGGAGGGGAGCGAAGCGGCGCAGGCACTGCTGGAACTCCAGCTGTTTGGAGGGGAGGGAAACGGTGCAGGTGCTGTTGGAGCTTTAGCAGCAGCCCCTTCCCTCCTTTCCAAGCAGCCGGGCTGTTGGGAGGGGAACAGTGTGGAGCTCCAGCAGCGGCCCCTTCCCTCCTTTCCAAGCAGTGGGGAAGGAGGAAGAGGAGGCACCAGCCCAGCCCTCCCCACCCCCTCGCTGGAGCCACTGGGGTGCCTGCTACCTTTCACATGGTGATGAGCAGGTGCAGTGTTGCACATACTGATGCCCACCATGCTGGCTGGCCCGGGGTGGGGGAAGGAGGAGGGGTGTGGGGATGATTTTCCACCACCTCCACATGATTAAATTGCCTGCACTGGGGACATTTGTCCCCATATGTCCCCTCTGGCAGGTGAATAACTGGATATCCCCAGCATATTGACGACGTTTTAGTTGAAAGCTGCAGATGATCTAATGTAAAAGTCTTATACAGATGTTCAAAAGCATGGAACCCCAGTCTAAATCCCATGAAGTAGGTTTGTCAGCCAGAAAAAAAGAAAGAATCCAAACTGTTTCAGTCCTGTCCCCTTACTTTCCACTCTGTATTCCAAACACTTTCTACAACACTGAGTGGACAGCCATATCAAAGGTAGTAGAAACACTGAGCAAGATGAACAGCGAATTTTTTCCCTTAATCTATCTGCAAATGGAGATCAGAACTTCCAAAGCCATCTCAGATCTGAAGCCAAAGATAAAAGGCAAATGTGTCATTCAGAAACCAGGGAGCTGCTCTGTCAATTACTTGCTCCAATACTTTGCCTTAAAACAGGAACGTTAGAAACTGACTGAGAATTGTCCAAAAGCCATTTCTCAAGCATTTCTTCAGCAGTGGATGAATTGCTGTCTCCTTTGGAGGCTTTGTGAAATTTTCCTGTGACAGGAAAGTGATATTTTTTCTTGATAAGACCCTCATCCTGTTCCTTAGAGATTGTAAAAAACAGGAAGTGCAGGAGTCCAAGTTACATAGTAGATTTCACAGCACCCAAGATTCTGATTACATCTGTCAGGGATAGCATGCTGAAACAATGCGTCAGAAAAATATACAGAGCTTCTTCCAATCTGGAGGTATAGCAAAAATACAGACCCCTCTGTTGCATGATCTGTCACCAAACTGGATTCTACATCACAGTCAATAGTGGACATTTTATCAACAAAGAGCCACTGCTTGTAAAAACACCACAAGTAGTGGACAAATCACATCAGCTTGAGATTCAGATTTAAGGGTGATGGATTACCCTAAACAACTGCAATTGTTGTGATTCATCTGACACAGTAGTAGCAGAGATGTAGGGCTTTTTTACCACTATTGCTGCCATTTCAGAGGCTTTCCAATGCACCCAAAGGAATTTTGTTAGATCAACTTGACCTTAAGAATGCCATTTTAAATGTGTACAACTCTCTTAGCAAGACAGGAAGTATCTGTGTACCTGCATGTCAGTTGCTGTGTAATCAATCCCTGTGTACCACCTAATGGTTTGCCCCCTTCTATCTTATCCGGTTTTCTGAGTTACTTAATTGCTGTGCTGTCTAGAGGCAGTTTCACTAGAGGAAAGGGCTTATATATATGTTGTCTTCCTTTCTCTTCCCTGCTGGATTTTCAATTAAAATGTTAATAGGTGTTGTTATCTGGCAGAGACATAGTTACTCATCTCCGGTATCTGGTCACAGAGGACTCTCAGAGGCCTATCATACTGACAGCAAGGGAGAGTTCAAAACAAGAGTTACGCTGGATTCACCTTGGATTGTGTCTATCTATTTATTCTGTTGGGGTTTAAAAATGCTTGGCAGGAGAGGAATTTCCAGTTGAGGAATCAGAGCAAATGGAGTTGACCCCCTTTCACATCACCATGCCTCAGATCTACATCCCCTCCTCTCGAATTTTTTAAGGATACATCTGGGCTTCTACCATCAGGTGTAGTTTGATCCTGGGTCTCTTCTCAAGTCAGTGCTCTAGACTTTCTTCCGTTCAATTAGTCTCCATTTTGTGATCGCATCAGATAACGACTGGGTTGTTCAATCACTCACTAAACAGGGCCACAATTGAATTCCCTGCACTCAGAGGAATTTCTTTATTTGCATGAATCACTGCTGTTAAGCAGAGCTTCTTCCAATCTGGAGGTATAGCAAAAATAAGCAATTGACCCAGAAACATGATTGGGCAAGATACCTTTTTAGGATGGGTGGTGTAATGGTTTGAGTATTAGACTAGGATCTGGCAGGGACTGGGTTCGAATTAAAAAGACAGAAACAGAGATACTAGTAAAATGAGGCCATACTTTTAATACAGAAAAAGGATGTCTCTGTTATCAGATGCTTGGTTAACTCCAGGCTGCTGGTTTGGAGAGGAGAAGTTATAACTAGATGGAACACCAAAATGGCATTTACAACTGAGGTTTAATGTTACTGAAAGATTAGAACTGCAAGAGAAGAGTGATCTGCTTATACCCTAATTACAGAGAGGAGATGATATGCAGATGTGGCTTCTTGCTGATGATCTTTAACAATCGGTTTTAATTGGAATTGCACTACTCACATAAGCCAGTACGTTGCTTCTTGCAGCCAAACGTGGAGACATGAGTTTATGGCCTTTAATTTCTCCTCTGCTTTGCACAGTGGGTATTTGGCACTCTATCAGCGTGATGAATGGACGGGAGAGGCGAGAGTGATAATCCACATCATTGTGGGAGCCATGGCATAAAGGAGGAGCAGCCCGGGAGATGGTTTTTTGTTTTGTTTCAGGCAATGGCACTAACTCTTTAAAATCCAAGTTAATTGCCTGTTAAAGTGAAAACAAAACAGCATATAGAAACTCCCATAAAACTGCTTGTGGGCTTGAAATAAGGAGGCGGCACCAGCCACTGCATTGAACTGCGGTATCATTAATATCCTTTAACGAGCTCGCTCAGGAATGGGGTGCGGGGGAGGCCTCTGGAAATAGGCAGCATCAAATTGAAAGGGCAGCTCAAGCCGTCTATAGGCAGGCCTTTTAGCTCCTTCTCTTTTTGGAGCTTCCTCACAACATCATCGGAGTGGTCATCAACCTTTCGGGTTTTCCTGGAATGTAGTGCAGGTTTTCTCAAACCTGTCTTGAGATAATTTTTCCTGAAAATAAAAAAAAATCATACCTAATCCAAAAAGGGTTTGGAAAAAGGGTGGAATGGGAAAGTATGGATTTCCTCATCTCCCCGCCCACATCTGGAACCATTTCCCCTCATTCCTGCCATTACCCCGTCCCCCAGCACCGAAAGGCTTGTAGGCTGCTATTTTTAAAATATCCTATAGGGAAATAGCTACTAACATTTCAAGTAAGCAAAAACCATACTGGAGGTGGAAGGGGGTATTTGGTGTGTATGAGGGGGAATAACATGGAGAATACTCCCATATGGAAACTCCATTACCTTGTAAATGCTTCTACATTCACAGCAGCGACATGACTAGAACAAACTATCTCTGTGTGGGAGAATATAGAAGACACACAATGTGTGATCTACTTGGGCATTTTAGATTATAGCCAGGAACTTGGCAACCCCCAGGACCTGATCTTCTCCCAGAATCCAAACTGATTTCCAGAGATTACAGAGATCAGTTTCCTTGCAGGATATAGCTGCTTCAGAGGGTAGACATTATACCCCCCCAGTGGCCCTTCCCCAAATTTTACTGTCTCCAGACTGCACTGCCAAACCTCTAGGAATTTTTCAATACCGAGTTGGCTAGCATCTTGACAAGCCTCTGAAGATCCCAGCCATCAGACCATGGCCACACACTCTGGAAAACCCACAATATCCAGTTGATTCCAGCCTTTGATAGAGGTGACAGTCTTATCTGCAACATTCCTGGGCAGATCCAGGAGTTCCTCTGTGGATACATTGGAGGGTAAAGAGGTCCCTGAAATTAGAACCCCACATTGGTGACTCCAGGTTCTTTTCATGTCACTAAGAAATGGGTGAGGTGAATATTCGTTCTAAAAGCTTCTGAGTCTTACAAGAAGGGAAGTAGCATATACTTACAGTGACTGTGGAGTCCTTATGGGGAGGGGTACCTTAACATAAAAGATGTTCCTGGTTCAAAGGTCAAGCAGAAGCCAGGGATGGAGGTAAGTTTCCTAGCTCTGGACTGGAGATTTTTGGAAAGTGAAGCCTGAGGAGAGTGGGGTTTGGGGTGGGGAATGACCACAATATGATATCATGCCATAGGGTCCACCTTCCAAAGTGGCTATTTTCTCCAGGTGTACTGATCTCTGTTGCCTGGAGATCAGTTGTAATCACAGGAGATCTCTAGATACCACCTGAAGACAGGCAAGCCTTATTTATTTATTTTATTTATTAATTTATTATATTTATACCCCACCTCATGTTAGCGACTCCAGGCAGCTTCCAAAGGTTAAAAAAACCAATTAAAAACACAATAAAAATGTAATGAATAAAACATAACAATTAAAACAGCAACAAAATCCCATTAAAACAAGCACAACCCCACTCCCACCTATCCACCCGCCCCCAAACCAACATAGTATAGAGTGGGTTACCAAGGAGGCAAACCAAAGTGGCAAGTGATAAGAACATAAGAACATAAGAACAAGTCAGCTGGATCAAACCAGAGTCCATCTAGTCCAGCTCTCTGCTACTCGCAGTGGCCCACCAGGTGCCATTGGGAGCTCACATGCAGGATGTGAAAGCAATGGCCTTCTGCTGCTGCTGCTCCCGAGCACCTGGTCTGTTAAGGCATTTGCAATCTTGATCAAGGAGGATCAACATTGGTAGCCATAAATCAACTTCTCCTCCATAAATCTATCCAAGCCCCTTTTAAAGCTATCCAGGTAAGTGGCCATCACCACCTCCTGTCCTAATTCTTCCCTCCAGTATTTTCAATGTATGCCCCCTGGTTCTAGAAATGTGAGAATACTAGATCCAACAGGATCCAACAGGATGGAAAGAAAATGTGCAACAAGCACACTGTGTGAGAGATGTGGCTTCCTAGGTGCATTTAGGACCGTAAAATAAAAAAAAATCTTGGCTAGATTTAAGCAGAATTTGTCAGAAAACAAGCAGCACGCAGCAGCTTAGCTTTGTCAGCTACAAAAAAAAGCTTTAAAAATGGTCTCCAGATGTATTCCAACTTGTTAGTGAAGACCTGCCTCCCAAGTCCTGTTCTTTGAACTTCAACTGCATAGCTGAGGTAAGTGATGACAAGTGACAGAGCTTTTTCTCTGGTGGTACCTTATCTTTGGAATTCCCTCCCCCTTGAAGATTATCTGGCATCTACCTTAGCGTTTTTTAGGAGCCAGTCCCAAAGATTTCTTTTTATCCAAGCTTCTAGTCAAGGGTTTGTCTGTTTGTTGTTTGTTTTATGGTCTGCTTTTATCCTGAAGACAGTATCATGGGATTTTTTGACCCAATATATGACTGATGCTCCTTTAGGCCCCTAGATAGCTTTTTTAAAAAAGTATTGATCATTCATGCTTTTATTTTACAGGTTATGGTATTTTTTTCACTTGTGGGCCATCTTAAAGAGCATATAAATTCTCCAAATAATAAAGAACCCAACCCAAATAGCAAATAATCTTGATGAACTAAGGCTACATTTAATTCATGCTTTCCTCTCTCTTCTCAACAAGCATACATTTTAATGCTTGGGTACAATTCACAGATGCTTTTACTGGATGGATACGTGACTGTGCTTACCTGTTGTCCAGGGGGTGAGGGTTGTATGGTACCTGTTTCATGTGCCCCTAATACATTAAACTGATTGTAACAATCTTAAAGCAAATCTGGAAGAAATCTGGATCCAAGAAAGGCAGTGTTCTTGATACATGCAAACGGAAATGAGAGGAAGAAAATCTGTGAACACTGGTTAGTAATATGTTTGTAGCTCTGGTTTGTTTGAACGAGGTTTGTCCAAGAGACTTTTCTGCAGAAGAACACCCCAATGTATTATGCTCCACAGGACAGATCTGCCTGTCTGTCGCTCATTGACATTTAATGATGACATAGTTCTGCTCCCCAAGGTCGCTGTCTCATGTTAGGGTAGTAGGGTACTTTGCTGGTAGTGAGCATAATTTTTCAGCCTCTTAAACAGGGCCAGAAGAACAATGAAATGACTCACCCATGTATTATATCCATAGTTTTTTCTTTTTATATCCTATTATATAAAAGGCAAGGCATACTAGTGTCGGCTTACTTTTTAAAGAGCTGTGCAGGCGTGCAACTGGTGGGGGTGGCTGCTTGCACGCCTGTTCAGTTCGTTAAAAAGTGAGTTGTTGCCAACAAGTTTTCTGGCTGAGAGTCGTCAGTCACAAGGAAATCGCGCTGGCAGAAGGGAAGGGAGGCAGGCGGCGGCACCAGCAGTAGCACTGCTGGTGGCCGTAAACAGCCTTACAAGCAGTGGTGGCAGTAGCAGCAGAAAACATTAACCCAGCCTGCCATCATTTGCCTGCCTGCCTGTCACCCTCCCACACCATGGAGACAAACTGGGCAGCAGCAGTGCCTAGGAAAAGGAGCTGAGACCAACACTTGCATGTGCTGGGTGGCAGGGGAACCAGAGAAGAGGAGGAGGCGGGCCCAGAGGTGGGATCCAGCAGGTTCTCACAGGTTCCCGAGAGTAGGTTACTAATTATTTGTGTGTGCTGAGAGGGGGTTACTAATTGGTGATTTTGCCACGTGATTTTTGCCTTAGTTACGCCCCTCCTCTCAGCAGTAGCGCGCAGAACTTGAAGCAGTCTAGCAGGAGGTGTACCAGCATGCGTGGCAGCCTGCGCGCCTGGCGCGGCATTCATATTTCCTCGCTTCCTAAGGACTGGCGCAGTGGCTAAGCGCCCTTGCCACAGCGCCCTGCCCAGGGAAATGCAAGTTCCCCCGCCTGGAATCGCCTGGCCACGCCCCCATCCCCCCCCCCCCCCCCCCCCCCCACTGGCCCCCCCCGCCCCAGCCTCCAGTCCATTGGCGCTACGCTACAGTTTGAAGCCCACCACCATGGGAACCTGTTACTAAAATTTGTGGATCCCACCACTGGGCGGGCCCCACCAAGTGGGCCCACTAAATGGTGCCGTTGCTTTCTAGAAAAATCGGTAATTTTGATAGATGCTGCATTTTAATGGGGGTCGATTTTAACTTATAGAGCCATATTTAATAACTATTTAAAAATTTTGATTTTATTTGTGCTCTATCTATTTGTTTGTTCGCCGCCCTGAGCCCTTCGGGGGAGGGCGGTTTATAAATATAATAAATAATAATAATAATAATAATAATAGAAAGATCCCGTTTTCTAGGGAGACCCAGTGTGGTGCAGTGGTTAAGAGCAGGTGGACTCTGAAGATCTGGGTTTGATTCCCCTTTCTTCCACCTGAGCAGTGGAGTCTTCTGGTGAACTGGATTTGTTTCCCCACTCCTACATTCCTGCTGAGTGATCTTGGACTAGTCACCATTCTCTCAGAACTCTCTCAGCCCCACCTACCTCACAAGGTGTCTGTGGTGGGGAGAGGAAGGGAAAGTAGTTTGTAAGCCCCTTTACAGGAGAGAAAGGGGATATAAATCCAAACTCTTCTTCTAGAGCCCTTTTGTATTTTTCCCCACAATGGGCTTTATCAACACAAACAATCAAAATAAACAATCTACAACTCTTTTAATTATGTTGACCTCTATGAACTGTTAATTAATAATTATACTTTTACAATATTTTATCTATAATGTTTGAATATTCCCTCAACCCCTCTGCACACATAACAACTCAACCTAAGGAGAAAGTGTTTCGGCCAAGCCTTTTCCAGGTCATCTTTTTAAATACACCAGACATCATTTTGGCATGGGAAACAGAAAACACATCTCATGCTTCTTCACAGCCTGATAAAGTACAGCCCAAGAAAAGCTTTATTTGGTAATTATGCTGCTAGAAGCAGAAATGACTAAATTAAAGCATCTGTACATTTGTTACTGGAGAAGATTTGGAGGAAAAGACATAATAATGCCAGGAAATGTTGAAGACAGTAGGAAAAGCAGAAGACTCACTATTCAATAAAGGAAGTCACAGACTTCAGCTTATATGACCCGAGCAAGGCTGTTAACAAGAGTTGAAGTTTTAAGTAGATGTTTTAATTCTGTATAACATATTGATAGGGGAGAGCTGTTTAAAAACAGAATTAAATAAAAATAAAATACAAGAGGACATTTGGGTGGTCATTGATTCATAAGTCACAAGCGACTGGACAGCACACATAATGCACGTGAGCAGGCCTTGTTCCCTTCTCCTTTCCCAAGGTATAAAATCAGACTCTTTGGAAAGGTGATGCCTATCAGTTGAGGGGGCAGGTCTACTCATGGCCTTTGGCAAAACAAAACACAACTCCAAGTTTTAAAGCAATGGGAGGGGGGGAGGGAAGTAGGCAAAAGAACAACCTGTCCTCTTCCCCTCCACCCCATTCAACTCCAGGCTGCTCCAGGTTTGTAGGAAAGAGGGTGCAAATCGGGCATTCTAAACCATTAATGGTCACCAGCCTCCAAAACTCTTCTCCTGTGAGTGTTTACAACATGCCCTACGCCTCCTCAGAAGTCCCACACGCCCAAGTCTTCCATGGCCACTGTCAATACGTGGTCCTTGAAAGAAGGGTGGGTGGGTGCAGGAAGACAAGGAATTTTGTAGATCTTGTAGGTGGAAGAGCAGAGGGTGCCTTGGCTGAGGGAAGGAGGAAGATTAGTAAGGCCAAGATTGTCTGGGGGTATATGTTTTCCACTATATATAACTAGTTGACAACTTTTAATATCTCCTCAGGAACCTTTAGCTCCCCCTCCTCTTTGTTCACCATAGACTTGCCTTAACACCCCAGTTTTTGCCTTACCAAAGGCTGTGACTCCCCTCTGAGGCCCAGGGTCTCCCTATCCGTCCCCCACCCCACCTCTCGCAGCAGCCTAACTGGGGGAACAGGCAGTGGTGGGATCCAAAAATTTTAGTAACAGGTTCCCATGGTGATGGGATTCAAACTGGGGTGTAGCGCCAATGGGGCTGGGCGGGGCACAACAGGGGCGTGGACAGGCATTCCGGGGGCAGAGCATTCTTGGGCAGGGCTGTGGCAAGGACGCAGCCACTGCGCCAGTCCTTGGGCGGGAAACTAATGCACGCAGGCGCAGGCTGCCACGCACGCCGGTGCACCTCCTGCTAGACTGCTTCAAGTTCTGCACGCTACTACTGAGAGAAGGGGCGTAACTAAGGCAAAAATCACGTGGCAAAATCACCAATTAGTAACCCCCTCTCGGTACACACAAATAATTAGTAACCTACTCTCGGGAACCTGTGAGAACCTGCTGGATCCCACCTCTGGGAACAGGGTATGCCAGCTGCATCCCCGGAGCCCCTCAGGGATAGGGCGGTATAAAAATTTAATAAATAAATAAATAAATAAATAAATAAATAAATAAATAAATAAATAAATAAATAAATAAATAAATGACAAGCCATCTCTGCTGAGCAATTTGGCCTTCCCCATTTCCTGGCAGCATGCTGCGGAACAAGCCGTCTCTTCCTTGCAACTGAACCACCCTCACCTCCTGGTAGCAGCTTGATTGGGGTAATGGGTGCACACAACAGAATGAGACATCTCTTCCAGGCAATTGAGCCTCCCCCACTTCCTGCCACTGTTCCCTCTCTGCCCACCTCTCAGAGTACCTACACCCCTCACCTCCCCAGATCTGGCTCTGCTCTTAAACTGCCTGTCTGGGTACATTCTGATCTAATTAGATAACAAAGGCTTTTTTTCCTTGCAGACAGGTATAATTTCTTTATACAAGGACTGTTTTGTTCCGCAGTCCAACTCTCTGTTTTTCATGCACTGTGGTCTTTTTTATTAAACTATATAAATTAAGGAAAGGGCTATGTGGCTCACATTAGGGGATTATCTTGTGACGCATTCTCTTCCCTCTGGGGTCTCCTTCATCCCTGTATTGGGGATGTACAAAATGCCATCCGTTTTACCTGTGAAATAATAGAACTATTGATCTTCCTAAAATAGCAGCGATAAGCCTTTTAATCGCAAGCTATGCTTTTCCAGGGGTCTGATAATAAGGTTTTAAATACCACCTTAGACCTGCTTCTTCCTGAATGCTGGCTGCAAGTTTTGATAAGGCACTGTCCACCGTGTAAGGTTCCAATTCTCTTTCTGTCTTTTGTAGCAAAGCAAAAATATGCAGAATACTTTGCACCATCTATTGATTCATACATTCATTCATTTGCTAAACGTATACCCCACCTTTCTGCTTTCATCAAGGACATCAGGGCAGCTAAACGTTCAAAAAATGGAAACATACTTTAAAACCATTAAAACCACAGAAAAAATGTTACTAAAACAATTGAAATCAATACAATAAATATACACACATTAAAGCAACCATTAAAACATCGGACAGGAAGGCGGGAATGCCAGATGAAACAAAAAAAGTCTTACAGCCCAGTCCAGAGTGGCGCCACTCTGGCATTGCCCTGTCCCCTCCAAAGATTCTCACAGTGCAGGAAGCCCACAAAAGTAAAGCAAACAAAGACTGAAAATCCCCCACAACAGGAAATAAAGATACACCACAAAAATGGTGGTGTATCTCAGCCAGTGGCTCCACCAGCACACAGGGCCTGGCTGGACGGTGGAGGCTGATTAAGGTCAGCCCTGCCCGTGCCCCTACTGGTGCAACAACCTGGGGGGACAGCTGGGACAGAGGCTTCTTGGTCAGGGGCCACAGAACTGCATGGTGCCCACCTGCCTGGGTAAGTTGCTCCTCTGCTGGTGCATTTGCCCCTTGCGCTGGTGAAAGGGTCACCCAGGTCAGCCCAGGGCTCTGCCAGCTCCAGAGTGGGATCTGCCCTCCACCCTGGACTGGGTTGCCCATATATGTTTTTGGTGCCAAGACCAAGAAAGCCCTCTCTCAACTTTCCTCTAACCCAGTGGTTCTCAACCTGGGGGTCAGGACCCCTTTGGGGGTCGAACAACCCTTTCACAGGGGTCACCTAAGACTCTCTGCATCAGTGTTCTCCATCTGTAAAACGGATAAATATTAGGGTTGGGGGTCACCATAACATGAGGAACTGTATTAAAGGGTCGTGCCATTAGGAAGGTTGAGAGCCACTGCTCTAACCCATAGGTGTCAAACTCGTGGCCCTCTAGATGTTATGGACTACACTTCCCATCATTCTCTGCCAGCCATGTGATGGCAGGGGATGATGGGAACTGTAGTCCATAACATCTGGAGGGCCGCGAATTTGACACCTATGCTCTAACACGCAGGTTTGTAAGAGAATAGGTCGTCCTCCAGGAATGTTGGTCCCAATATTTCAAATATCAAAACATCAGTAATCATGATACAACAAAATAAAGCATCAATAAACATAGCAGCAGCAATAAAAAATCAAGCAGCAGCAACAATAGCATAGCATTATAAAACAGCATTATGAGCAACAATAAACTTAACATTATAAACAACAAACATCAGTAGCAATATATAAGAAATAAAACAATACAGCAATGGATAAACAATAAACGTATGAAATCAGTCAAACATTGCATCTCAGATGGCGACTGTGTACGAACTTCTAAGCATTATTAAACTTCTAGACATATTAAACCTAATAGTAACCCTTACAATAGTAGCAGCAATTAACTGGCACTAATAAACTTTACAAACTTAATAACAGCTGGTATCCTAAACACAATACAAACCCCAACAATATACACAAAATGAGTTAACTAACCTAACCCTCCCTCTACATTCCTAACGCCTATCTACCTGTTCCTTTGCAGGTGGAGGGTGCCAGGTTCGATCCCCAGCACTTGCAATTTGAAGGATCAGATAGCAGATGACGTGAAAGAGCCATTGGCCATCGGAATAGACAGTATTGACCTGGATAAACCAATGGTCTGACTCAACGTAAGGCATCTTCAGGTGTTCAGAAGACTGCCAGGGTGAGTGCTACTGCGCTCCTCAAGAAACTGTGGCTTGTAAATTCAGATATCATAACATACCCTAATTACCACAAAGTGTGGCTAATGAACCAGCTGCAAACTCAAGTTTTAAATGCCAGTTTGTTACCAACTGGCACACACCAATTAGTTAGACCATCTCTATTCAGATATCATAACTATCTCCAGATTGGTTGTTGTGGGTTTTCCAGGTTGTGTGGCCGTGGTCTGGTAGATCTTGTTCCTAATGTTCCTAAAGTGTCACAGACTTCTCTCTGTGATACACCTCTGAAGATGCCAGCCACAAATGCAGGCGAAACGTTAGGAACAAGATCTACCACGGCCACACAGCCTTTGACAATATCTCCAGATTGATCCGACAGCAATTTATAACGTAGCCTGAGGCCCCATGAAGTGTTCGACCTCCTGTTTCACATGCTTGGCCAGGTGAGGATTGTTTTATTCTTTAGTCAAAGTATTCTGGGACAATTATGTTTTTCTAGGATATATTGTTTAAATACTTGTTATTAATTGATTGTAATATCCTGCACACATCTACACAAATGCAAATATTGGGGGAAATGAAAAGTGAAAAAAATAATTAAAACTGAAAATCATCAGACAGAAAGCAATTGTTGGCTCTTCTTTTGTGTGCATTACAAGCTCCTCTCCAAATGTTGCTCAGGGGGTTTCCTCCATTGATTGTATGCTAATTTGTATCAAGTCTAGGCTTGCCAAGTTCCAGGTGGGAACTGGAGATCTCCCAGAATTAAAATGGGTCTCCAGACAACATACCGTAGATTATTTTCCCTGTAGAAAATAGCTGCTTTGGAAGATAAAACTCTTTGGCATTATACTCTCTCTCCCCAAATTCCAGGCTCCACTCCCCAAACTTCAGGTATTTCCCAACCCAGACCTGGCAACCCTTATTAGGGCCATGCTACTGGGGAGGGGAAGGTACACACACATGAAACTGCTGTTAAGCCCAATGCAGGGAAAGATAGGCTGAGCTGTTGATTCCTTTTTTCCTCTGGGGCTAACAGCAGCTGAGGAATGCTAATTTATACTGGGCAAACATTACAGGAAAGTAGGATAAACGCTTTCTTTCCCAGTGCCATAGCCATTGTCCAAATTGGAAGGTTTTGTTGTGTTTAAAGGGTTCTGCATATATTGGGAGATATAAGCAATGATGGGATTCAGCAGGTGGATAGGGGCACAAGGGGGAAGTGGCTGCTGAATGTGCCCCTCACGTGACCCTCACAAGTGGTGCCTGGGGCGTTGGCCCCCTCTGTCCCCCTAGGTATGCCTCTGCTAGTAAGGGAGGGAGATTTCTGTTCTGAATTGTAAAATTTAGAAATATTGTTTCAGGGCTGTGTTTGTCTGGTGGAGAGCTCTCCTGGGATCTTCAGTTCTGAAGCCGGTGCACAGATTATTCAGCTGGAGATTTTCTGGGCCACCAACAAGAGGAAAGAAATGGACTTTAGAGTTGACAAGCTGTAAAGAGAGAACTGTTAACTGTTACACTTTAAAAGACCATGGTTGTGTTATTCTACTAACTTCTGTGTTGCTATAATATGTTGCTAAATTAAAAAGTTTTTTAAAAAATGTTTTATTCTGTTTGAATCACTGCAAGATTTAGTCCAAGTTCTGCCCGACTAAACCCACAAGCTGGGTTTATAAATGCACTAAAAGACTCACAAATAATAAAAACTGTACCCCAAATCTCCCTCAAAAATAGGGGCAGCAATTGAAGAAGATAAAGTTTGATACCGCACTGTTCTCTACCTTAATGAGTTTCAGATTGATTTACAATCACATTCCCTTTCCCTCCCTAGAACGGTGGGGATGAGAGAGTTCTGAGAGAACTGTGACAGGTCCAACATCACCCAGCAGGCTTCATGTGGAGGAGTGAGGAATCCAGTTCTCCAAATTAGAGTATACCACCACCACAGTGTGCTGCCTTTCCACTGACTACAGACAAAAAAACAACAACCCAGGCTGGATCCAGACAGCTTTTTAAAGCCCGTCACACCTAATTCCCCCTTTCCTACCTTGCCCATCTCACATGGATTCTGTTCATATGAGTCACATGATCCTTATCATAGCTCAACTAGAACCACCACACACCTTTTTTTCAGCAGTGGAAAAACTGGCTGGATGCAACCTGAGAGAGGAGTTCTTTGTGGAAAACAGAGACAGATGGAATGCTATCACGAGCCATCATCTTATTTCAGAGCACTGCTTTACACACTGCCTGATTTGTAACTGAATGAGGCTAGTAGGGATCTACGTTGTGGGGGAAGGTGTGGCTTGGTTACACGTCAGGTGGCTTTCCTTCCTGTATGGGTCAGGAAGAGAGAAGAAGTAAATATGCATTACTCCTGTCTGTAAAGTGCAGGCTATGAAAGCAAGAGAGCACTAGGAGCTTGGAACTGGCAGGTCTCAACTAATCCGAGATCCTCTGGCTATTAAGCAGGCAGAGACACCTGCTGACTTTTTAAAAAAGTGATCTTGATAGGTACTCATCACCCTCTCCAGCTTTTCCGGTTATTAGTTGGTTGCCCTGTGCAGCTAGTGAGCAGCACAGGGGAGGAATTGTGACTTACTGGTAGAGCATCTGCTCTGAGTGCAGGAAATCCTCGGTTCAGTCTCAAGTATCTCCAGTTAAAAGTCTGGCAGCAGGTGAGGTGAAAGACTTGAAAGTCTGGATGAATCTGCTGCCAGCCACAGTAGACAACTGATAGACCACGGGTCTAATTCAGACGGTATACCTTCATATGTGTAATACTGGAAGGGAACATGTCGCATAGACCCTGAACCAGTGAATCAGCAGGTTCGCACCACTTCGGCAGAACCGGTTGTTAAAATGGTGCTTGTTAAATTATTTGAATCCCACCACTGCCCTGAACACATTATTGCAACACTCCAGTAAGTTGGACCAATGTTGCAACCCTCGTGTGAAGGAACAGGCTCACAAGCCCTTCCCTGTTCTTTCCGGTTGGCCCCCTAGGAGGCTTGAGAAACCCTGTAGGCCTCCCACATCACTGCTTAGCAATGCTACCCCCGTCCCCTCGTTCCCCAGGGGTGTAAAAAAACAAACAGGGTACTCCCACTGCCCTCAACAACTTTGAAAGTATCTCCTGCTGAGCTGAATTGCATGTCTAATGCTCTATACTTGCGTTGCTGTTCAGAGGTTCCTGCTGCACTTCTAAAAGCAAGCAAGCACAGGGACGATCTATTACAGCTTTGCTATTTTGAGTTATTGTGTGCTAGGGATGGCGAACTTATCTTTTGCCCTTCCTGTCACCATTGTTCAAACAGTGAGACCAAATAGGTACGTCGTTTTTACAGAGATCAGATCTACAGCATTCAAAATATTACAAAGTGTGCTAAATGAATAAAAAGAATCTAGGTGTTCTGTTCAAGCATTTCACGCTGAGCAAGGGAAGAAAGACAAGGTGAAAACATGCAGACTCCTATTCCTACACTTGGAATTTTTCCAGAATGTTGTTAAATTAGGACATGCTAGCTTTACTTGTAGTTGCAGTTGTTTAGAAGTAATTGCTGCCTTAGATCTCCTGGGTTGGGACTATTCTCCATCATCCCTCTCTGCATGAGCAAGGAGTTCCTAGATATAAGCTTAGCCTATCATGGCTTGTGTCCATTCAAGGAGCTGGAGGGGAAGAGTAAGGAAGCTTCTTCCTCATGCCCTGTTTTTCTCCCTCCCCACTTGGAGACACCCCTTCTGTACTTTGCACTTCAAATATTGTTATATAGACAAACCTGTTCATGATTTTTTTTAAATACGGTTTTCCTTGTCCTTGTGTTTCCACTAGGGGACGCCTCATCCTATTTTTCTCCCCTTTTAAAAAGGCTCTGCTTCCCACAATGCACTGAGCAAAAGCCACTGTAGGGTTTGCTTGCACACTGGGGTTTTTAACAATGCTGCAGGAGTCTGGAGGAAGCTGTTTCTTCCCTGCGGTTTCTTCGTATGTGAGCTATTCTCCACTTCCGACAGCTTTGTCTCTACTTACCTAGTGTCTGCTCGGCTCCCTGGAGCTGCAAGGTAAGCGCTGGGTAGCTTTGTTTTCCCCCCTGCTTTCTGGTTTGTCCTGGACTGTGTGGTCTGTGCGAGTTGGGAAAAGCTGGGCTGCTCAGACATGGCTTCTTTCACCCCCTCTCATTCTGCAAGGCTGCTTCTCGTGGGGTCCTAGGTAGGGAAGGTTTTTACTTTCTTCTGCCGCCTGCATTTCTTGCCCGTTATTGACATTCCTTTAAAAACCATGCTTGCTCCCTTTTTCCAGTTGGTTTACATGACTTGGGGAATAGGGAGGAAATATGATTTCCGACTGTCTCTCAATGCCTCCCAAGTGCCAGATCTTAGGACGGGTGGTTAGAAAGGGTCGCCTTTTACGAAATTACTTGGCACGCTTGAACTCAAGGTAAGAAGGCGAGGAGCAGCACGCGGTAAAAGGTGAAGAGAACAGCAAAAGCTTTAGGAGGATGAAGACCTCTTTTAAAGTGTCTGCTCAGTCCATGTGTTAAGAACGCACACAGAAAATGTGATGCTTGACGCTATGAACAAGGAGCGGAGCTTGAGCTGGATGGCATGCAGTTTGCTTGTTGTATTAGTGTCATTTGCTGGCTTCCTTGTGTGCTGAACAGTCTTTTCTTGGGAATCAGGTGTTCTGATTCAGCGTGACCAGTCCTGGTATGCACCTTTTCCCTGTCCCCTTAGATAATAAGAGAAAATTAATACAGACACTCTTATACATGGTGCATGGCAGGTTCTAATAACTTGTGCAGTTGTCACAGAGCCTTTTGTGGCTTGATAATCCACAAGTAGTCCCATAAGAATGTGTTTTACATGGCATCAGGGTCGACTTCCTTGTAGTCCTGCAGCTCTTCTCAACTGTTTTTTTTCATAACTTTGCTCCCTGAAAAATCTCTCCAGTAAGAGTCCTCAAAAGTCAAACCTGAGTCTCCATACGTGTAAAGCATATGCTTTAGTAGAGTTACAACCCTTCTCCATTGACCAGCAGCATGGAAGTTATTTTAGGATTGTAGATTTTTCATAGTCATGGTTAGAAGTGTGTTGCATGATCTACTAGGGTAATGTTTCAGTTTTCAGGAGAAAAGCCTGTTCTTTTACAAATTCTGTTTTCAGTTCTGCATGCCTTCCTGACTTTTGTAATAGGAGACGCTGGGAAATAACTTGCATATAAAATGTAGTAATGCTGCATTACTCCAATATTTTCAGCCTGAGTGTGAATTTTCACGCGTGTTTGTGGACATGTTACTCAACACACAACATAGCACATCTACTTTTAAAACTCAAACATTTGCCTCTTCTTCTGAGGAGGTCAGGGGAACATCCTTTTGTTGTTTGATAGTTATTTGAGAATATCCTTGCAATTATTCTGTGAAGTATGTTGGATGAAAGATGCCTTCTGGTGTTACCACTCAGTGTCTTTCCGGTTTTTCAGAGGGTAGTGCTTGCATGGGAAAGAGCTGTTTGTATCTGCATCTCCCTGGTCCAGTTCCAATCCCATACTGACTATCTCTAGCACTGCACATACATCTTACTGGCTTATGGAGAGACAGTGTGTTGATACGGAGCTTCTGCCATTCCATCCCCATTATTCACCAC
The DNA here is from genome assembly GCF_021028975.2 of Sphaerodactylus townsendi. Lineage (NCBI taxonomy): Eukaryota > Metazoa > Chordata > Lepidosauria > Squamata > Sphaerodactylidae > Sphaerodactylus > Sphaerodactylus townsendi. The sequence continues at coordinate 32,352,246 of NC_059425.1, forward strand.
TATCTCTGAATGCAAGTTGCAGATACTTGTGGTGGCCAACCAGGGGCTGATGGATGTGGGGATCTTTGGACCCCTCTCTCAATCTTATGAGCCATTAACCAAAGGCAAATGTCTTATTTCAAAACAAACAAGTATATTTTTGAGGCATTAATGTAAAACTGAGGTTGCAAAATATTGTTGAATACCAAAATAAGTGGGGTTCTCCACCCTTGTAGTCAACATAACGCTAGAATTAACATGGTATTTTACAGTGCACTGCAGAGATCTGCATACTTCAGATTATTAATTTGGCTACAGAAAGTCATTTGGGAGCTATCTGTAACACTCTTTACTTCAGCAAATCAATATCCATTGTCACATCCAGAGTGTACCCTTCAATTTACCATTTAGAACGCATAAACATGCAAAGTTGTCTTCTCCTGGGTGGGACTGTTGATCCTTCTAGCCCAGTAATGTCTGCTCAGACGGGTGACTCTCCAGTATCTCAGACACCGGAATTCTCTACTCTTGTTTTCTGAGATCCTTTCACTGCCAAGAACTGCATCTCTGATCTCTTTTACCCTAAATCACATGCTGTTTCCTTAGAACAGTGATGGTGAACCTATGGTACGAGTGCCAGAGGTGGCACTCAGAGACCTCTCTGTGGGCACACGCGCACAGAGTTCATCATGGGGGGTGGGGGTGGAAAATCACCACCACCCCTGCACACATACACATCTAGACTGGCTTGGGTTGCTGGGCACAATGCCCCGCAGCGAGCAGGGAGGACTTGGCTGGCAGGCCTGGTGCCTGTGCTCCGGGTGG